>NC_034179.2:28571001-29771001 GCF_002021735.2 Oncorhynchus kisutch
GGACAGGCGGCGAACGTAGTCCGGGGGGATGGAGATACCGAACACGGGGTTGTACACCGCCACAGTCACTGAGCCTGTGGGCAGCCGGCGCTCCCAGGAACTCTGGGTAAAACTCAGGTTGGCCTCCACCTCCACACTACAGCCCAACGTCACGTTCTTCCCCAATACAGCACTCACCTTCTGGGGCACCAACACCTGACTGCCCCCCACACCTGGAGCCAGGGAGAGAAACAAAGAATGAATAGTTTCACCATCAAAGATCAGTTCATTCCAATTATTTCTAAAGAACTACTGTTAGCAGTAACATTGAGAGAAAAGCAGTGGGGAATATGTTAAGTTATTAAGTATAATCCTAACAGTTGTACTTGGGCAGTGAAACATAAGCCGGTGGGTGTGTGTAATGTGTATGGCTGTACATTCAATATGCCCACTGATGATGGCAATAAAGGACCTCCATCGGTCTCTCAGAATCACATCACTCACCATAATAACAATAAAACATGCACAGCTTGTGAATATGTGTGTGTTAAAGTTTGTGAATAGGTAAGGAGGACATGTGAGGACAACCTGCTAGTACTACAACAACAGCAGCAGGTGCGGTATCTCTTACAAACACACAGGAGTACACGACACACACGCGGAGCCACGCATAAACCTAGTCATATAATCATGGATGAAACTCAAGCACCATTCATTACAGCTGGACTCTCTTTTATAAAGTCCTCAAACCATATATAAGCCCATGACATAAACCAGTGTTCAAGGGTGACCTCACCAACTAGATCTCTTCGTTTCATGCGTGTGTCATCTGAAGATAATCATAGTCTCCTCTCGAGGCACTATCAATAAACATTTATCATGTTGGGTGTAATAGTGTGTGTGTGTGTGTGTGTGTGTGTGTGTGTGTGTGTGTGTGTGTGTGTGTGTGTGTGTGTGTGTGTGTGGTCAGAGAGCGAGATGGTTTTGTGAACAACATTTACTTGAAAGAGCACTGATGTCAGCTCCACTAAGACATTCCCAAACCAAAACACAAGCTTAGTCAGTTCCATCAAACTAAGCATTCACAGACATCTGTGCTGATCTGATCATGAATCCACAGCAACCAACATTTGGTTTTCCATCAACATAATACACAGTCCAGCGTTTGTGTATGTTTGTTCCAAAGATCAGTTTATTCTTGTACAATAGCTGCCTGCCTGCCCTACTCCTGACCTGAATCCAGGAATTAAAAGCAGCCCTTTGTGAAACAAACCACTCGCTCTGTCCCTGTATCCAATCAGAACTAGCCCCTAAAGCTCTGTCATCCCCTCTAGTTAACATGGCCTGTCCACACTCACAGCATTAAGATCAGCAGTACTCCAGAGACACAGGCAGAGGGGGAGAGGGGGAGGGAGAAAGGGGGAGAGAGAGAGATGGAGACAGATGCAGACAGAGACCGCAGTACTCCACAGACACAGACAGAGGGAGAGAGTTACGGGAAAGGGCGAGGTAGAGAGAAAGGTGGGAGTAAGAGAAAGGAAGACAGGGAGAAGATATGGCAATGATGAAAGTGCTAGTGGGAAAAGGAACAGTCTAAAGTAAGTAAAGGGTCATATGAAACAGATGAGGAAACAAATCTATCACTAAGAGATTCTGCTGTCCAAGAGAGAGAAAAAAAAACTGTGGAAGGAACGAGTCCCAGAAAGATAAATAAACACGAACATCATAATAATAGCACCATGCTGCACTCACCACACCACTCAACCACATCACTAATTGCAACAAGCTGCCAGTGGGAAGACGTCATCGTAAATCAAAACCCTCTGCATTGCTTGGCAACTGACTCAAAACATTCTGCCTGTTGTTGTCGAGCCAACAACAACCCCAGCCCAATCTCTCAGCCAACCCAACAGAAGTATTTTCCTGAGTGTCCCCCCAACCTGGAAGCCTGAGACCTGAGCATAGAGAGGATGAAAATTACATTAGAATGCCAGAGGGAGGGAGGAGAGGAAATCAACAAGAGGACCATTCGTTAAAAGACAGGGTTTGAGGGCTGACCCCATTTAGTCGACTTATTTGGTCAATCAATATTTTTTTATTAGAGCAGTGGCAAATCATTTTTTAAATATGGCACACAAGACCTCTGAGTGGACACCTGTCTGAGTGGACTAATCAAGTGCGGACGCGGCAGGGTTGGCACAACAGTAGCACATTTACTGTTAATTCCCATCATCTCTCATCTAGTGTAGCACCACATATTATCAGCATATTCAAAAGAGTTTAAAAAACATATTACCTTCAAGTGTTCTTGTGATCAAGCCATCAATGTTTCGTGATTATTGGTGTCGTAAAAATGTTAGCTAACGGTTTAGCAATTAGCATGTTTGACATTTCTTTTTGATAAGCGGTTTAGCAAAAAAAAAAAAAAAACGTCCCATATTAAAATCGGCATACGGTCCCCAGTTATTGGCCACCTTACTATTTTGTTCAATTACAAGATATATCCATTTCATTTTGTAAAAACAAAGAGACAACAACCTCGAATGCGAAGTTGACTCGTTGGCTAACCTTCCGGTAAAAAAAGAATAATAATTACGCGCCTGAAATCCATTAGCTAGATTTCAGAAGTAAAAAGTTGGATATTAAATTACGTGTGGTCTGTCGCGCAGTCAAATTTTTACAATATACAGTGTCTCAGAAAATGTACATTTGTTACTTTTTTGAAAAATCTCAAAACCTAACTTAATGAAAATCGGTGATCAGCTAGCTAGAAGAGTGTCTTTAGTTGCAAAACGTAAAGTTATATTCGTTCATTTAAATGTTGAGCTTGAGGGGATTTAATCCTCTAAGTGCTAGAGTGTCCGACGTTAGGGAACGTCTGATGTTGGGGGGAAATTAGCTACAATGCTTGTTTGGTTAAGGGCGGCGGGTAGCCTAGTGGTTAGAGTGATGGACCAGTAACCAAAAGGTTGCTGGATTGAATCCCTGAGTTGACAAGGTAAAAATCTGTCATTCTGCCCCTGAGCAAGGCAGTTCCCCGGGCGCTGAAGACGTGGATGTCGATTAAGGCATCCCCCTGCACCTCTCTGATTCAGAGGGGTTGGGTTAAATTTTATTTATTTTATTTATTTATTTTACCTTTATTTAACCAGGTAGGCAAGTTGAGAACAAGTTCTCATTTACAATTGCGACCTGGCCAAGATAAAGCAAAGCAGTTCGACAGATAAAACGACACAGAGTTACACATGGAGTAAAAACAAACATACAGTCAATAATGCAGTATAAACAAGTCTATATACAATGTGAGCAAATGAGGTGAGAAGGGAGGTAAAGGCAAAAAAGGCCATGATGGCAAAGTAAATACAATATAGCAAGTAAAATACTGGAATGGTAGTTTTGCAATGGAAGAATGTGCAAAGTAGAAATAAAAAATAATGGGGTGCAAAGGAGCAAAATAAATAAATAAATAAAAATGAAATACAGTTGGGAAAGAGGTAGTTGTTTGGGCTAAATTATAGGTGGGCTATGTACAGGTGCAGTAATCTGTGAGCTGCTCTGACAGTTGGTGCTTAAAGCTAGTGAGGGAGATAAGTGTTTCCAGTTTCAGAGATTTTTGTAGTTCGTTCCAGTCATTGGCAGCAGAGAACTGGAAGGAGAGGCGGCCAAAGAAAGAATTGGTTTTGGGGGTGACTAGAGAGATATACCTGCTGGAGCGTGTGCTACAGGTGGGAGATGCTATGGTGACCAGCGAGCTGAGATAAGGGGGGACTTTACCTAGCAGGGTCTTGTAGATGACATGGAGCCAGTGGGTTTGGCGACGAGTATGAAGCGAGGGCCAGCCAACGAGAGCGTACAGGTCGCAATGGTGGGTAGTATATGGGGCTTTGGTGATAAAACGGATTGCACTGTGATAGACTGCATCCAATTTGTTGAGTAGGGTATTGGAGGCTATTTTGTAAATGACATCGCCAAAGTCGAGGATTGGTAGGATGGTCAGTTTTACAAGGGTATGTTTGGCAGCATGAGTGAAGGATGCTTTGTTGCGAAATAGGAAGCCAATTCTAGATTTAACTTTGGATTGGAGATGTTTGATATGGGTCTGGAAGGAGAGTTTATGGTCTAACCAGACACCTAAGTATTTGTAGTTGTCCACGTATTCTAAGTCAGAGCCGTCCAGAGTAGTGATGTTGGACAGGCGGGTAGGTGCAGGTAGCGATCGGTTGAAGAGCATGCATTTAGTTTTACTTGTATTTAAGAGCAATTGGAGGCCACGGAAGGAGAGTTGTATGGCATTGAAGCTTGCCTGGAGGGTTGTTAACACAGTGTCCAAAGAAGGGCCGGAAGTATACAGAATGGTGTCGTCTGCGTAGAGGTGGATCAGGGACTCACCAGCAGCAAGAGCGACCTCATTGATGTATACAGAGAAGAGAGTCGGTCCAAGAATTGAACCCTGTGGCACCCCCATAGAGACTGCCAGAGGTCCGGACAGCAGACCCTCCGATTTGACACACTGAACTCTATCAGAGAAGTAGTTGGTGAACCAGGCGAGGCAATCATTTGAGAAACCAAGGCTGTCGAGTCTGCCGATGAGGATATGGTGATTGACAGAGTCGAAAGCCTTGGCCAGATCAATGAATACGGCTGCACAGTAATGTTTCTTATCGATGGCGGTTAAGATATCGTTTAGGACCTTGAGCGTGGCTGAGGTGCACCCATGACCAGCTCTGAAACCAGATTGCATAGCAGAGAAGGTATGGTGAGATTCGAAATGGTCGGTAATCTGTTTGTTGACTTGGCTTTCGAAGACCTTAGAAAGGCACGGTAGGATAGATATAGGTCTGTAGCAGTTTGGGTCAAGAGTGTCCCCCCCTTTGAAGAGGGGGATGACCGCAGCTGCTTTCCAATCTTTGGGAATCTCAGACGACACGAAAGAGAGGTTGAACAGGCTAGTAATAGGGGTGGCAACAATTTCGGCAGATAATTTTAGAAAGAAAGGGTCCAGATTGTCTAGCCCGGCTGATTTGTAGGGGTCCAGATTTTGCAGCTCTTTCAGAACATCAGCTGAATGGATTTGGGAGAAGGAGAAATGGGGAAGGCTTGGGCGAGTTTCTGTTGGGGGTGCAGTGCTGTTGTCCGGGGTAGGAGTAGCCAGGTGGAAAGCATGGCCAGCCGTAGAAAAATGCTTACTGAAATTCTCAATTATGGTGGATTTATCAGTGGTGACAGTGTTTCCTATCTTCAGTGCAGTGGGCAGCTGGGAGGAGGTGTTCTTATTCTCCATGGACTTTACAGTGTCCCAGAACTTTTTTGAGTTAGTGTTGCAGGAAGCAAATTTCTGCTTGAAAAAGCTAGCCTTGGCTTTTCTAACTGCCTGTGTATAATGATTTCTAGCTTCCCTGAACAGCTGCATATCACGGGGGCTGTTCGATGCTAATGCAGAACGCCATAGGATGTTTTTGTGTTGGTTAAGGGCAGTCAGGTCTGGGGAGAACCAAGGGCTATATCTGTTCCTGGTTCTAAATTTCTTGAATGGGGCATGTTTATTTAGGATGGTTAGGAAGGCATTTAAAAAAAATATCCAGGCATCCTCTACTGACGGGATGAGATCAATATCCTTCCAGGATACCCCGGCCAGGTCGATTAGAAAGGCCTGCTCGCAGAAGTGTTTCAGGGAGCGTTTTACAGTGATGAGTGGAGGTCGTTTGACCGCTGACCCATTACGGATGCAGGCAATGAGGCAGTGATCGCTGAGATCTTGGTTGAAGACAGCAGAGGTGTATTTAGAGGGGAAGTTGGTTAGGATGATATCTATGAGGGTGCCCGTGTTTAAGGTTTTGGGGAGGTACCTGGTAGGTTCATTGATAATTTGTGTGAGATTGAGGGCATCAAGTTTAGATTGTAGGATGGCTGGGGTGTTAAGCATGTTCCAGTTTAGGTCGCCTAGCAGCACGAACTCTGAAGATAGATGGGGGGCAATCAGTTCACATATGGTGTCCAGAGCACAGCTGGGGGCAGAGGGTGGTCTATAGCAGGCGGAAACGGTGAGAGACTTGTTTTTAGAGAGGTGGATTTTTAAAAGTAGAAGTTCAAATTGTTTGGGTACAGACCTGGATAGTAGGACAGAACTCTGCAGGCTATCTTTGCAGTAGATTGCAACACCGCCCCCTTTGGCAGTTCTATCTTGTCTGAAAATGTTGTAGTTTGGAATTAAAATGTCTGAATTTTTGGTGGTCTTCCTAAGCCAGGATTCAGACACAGCTAGAACATCCGGGTTGGCAGAGTGTGCTAAAGCAGTGAATAGAACAAACTTAGGGAGGAGGCTTCTAATGTTAACATGCATGAAACCAAGGCTATTACGGTTACAGAAGTCGTCAAAAGAGAAATGCGGAAGACACATTTCAGTTGAAGTCATTCAGTTGTACAACTGACTAGGTATCCTCCTTTCCCTTAAATTTATGTTAACCTTTTGTAACTAGGGGGCAGTATTTTCATTTTTGGATAAAACACGTCCCCGTTTTAAACGGGATATTTTGTCACGACAAGATGCTCGACTATGCATATAATTGACAGCTTTGGATAGAAAACACTGACGTTTCCAAAACTGCAAAGATATTGTCTGTGAGTGCAACAGAACTGATGTTACAGGCGAAACCCAGATAAAAATTCAACCAGGAAGTGCCCCATATTTTGAAAGCCCTGCATGCCAATGACTCCTTATATGGCTGTGAATGGGCTACGAATGAGCTTACGCTTTCTACGTATTCCCCAAGGTGTCTACAGCATTGTGATGTCTTTTATGCATTTATGTTGAAGAATAGCCGTAAGGGACCACATTGAGCAAGTGGTCACATGATGGCTCCCGCAGAAAATCTTGCGTAAAGTACAGAAGTAGCCATTTTTCCAATCGCTTCTTATGAGAAACCAATTGTCCCGGTGGATATTTTATCGAATAGATATGTGAAAAACACCTTGAGGATTGATTCTAAACAACGTTTGCCATGTTTCTGTCGATATTATGGAGCTAATTTGGCGTTGTAGTGGCCGGTCGATTTCTCAGCCAAACGTGAAGAACAAACGGAGCTATTTCGCCTACAAAAATAATATTTTTGGAAAAAAGGAACATTCGCTATCTAACTGAGTCTCTCCTGAGTGAAAACATCCGAAGTTCTTCAAAGGTAAATGATTTAATTTGATTGCTTTTCTTATTTTCGTGAAAATGTTGCCTGCTGCTAGCAGAGCCTAGCATAGCATTATGCCATGATAAACTTACACAAATGCTTGTCTAGCGTTGGCTGTAAAGCATATTTTGAAAATCTGAGATGACAGTGTGATTAACAAAAGGCTAAGTTGTGTCTCAATAGATTTCATTTGTGATTTTCATGAATAGGAACATTTTCTAGGGATATTTATGTCCGCTGCGTTATGCTAATTAGTTTGAGGCGATGATTACGCTCCCGCATGCGGGATGGGTAGTATGCATTCAATTATTATAAATAGTGTTACCATTGTCATTGTAGGAGTGGAAACGTTGATTGCAGAGCGCACAACCTAGGCTACACTTGTGAGAAAAAGGTTTTGATTTATTTCATTCCATTTATGAGTCGTCAATGTATTAATTGTCTTTTGTTTGGAGCACTCCTGTAAGGACACGCACCCGATTACACATACAGAAGTAGGACTAGTCAACCTGGCCTTTGCACAAATGTAGGCCTATACTGTACAGTAAGAGTGCCCATTTGGGGATCTGATACTATTTCTTATTGTATTCACTCACCATCACTGGAGATTCTCAAATATTTTATTATTTGCCTCAAACAGCAGTCTGTTTTTACAGCCATTGAGAATTACAATAGTTCCTCAACATAGCCTATTTGAAAACTATTTCCAGCTCCCTTCCGATAACCACTCAGTGAGAAAAGGAAAAAATGTCATGCTCTGATCCGGTAGAAACGTCATAAAAATAGGCCTACCTGATTACTTCTTATCCCTTGTCTGTCTGTCCGGAGCTCACTGGTGCTGGAAACTCGGAGGACCCAGAATATTTTATAAAATGTTGCAAGTTTGCTAGCACAAGCTTTGGGCCAGACCAAGTTAATACAATAGTTGATACAATGTTTCAAGTTCCTTGCAGTCAGGTCATGCTTAGCCAATGTGATTTATAGGATATTTTCTACCTGCAGGCTGCAATATTTTTATTTGTTGGCTTTATGTAGGCTATTTTTACATATTGACAAATGGCAATAGAAGTTACTTTTAGATTTACATAATTTTCCTTTATCATTTTGATTAACCACATGACATTGACTTTGAGATATGAAGACTTAATTATCAATTAAATTAAACTGTTCCACAAAAATGTGCATATGAAAATGATAACTGGCACCCAGATCAGTAGAAATGGTAGGATAAATTGGAACTCCAAAAGGAAAAAAGGTTCCGACCGACCAGAAGAGTTTTTTTCTTCTGGTTAGTCTATATTGATCTCTGGCTCCCTCTTTAGTTATAAGTATAATCGGGGACAGCCCTATAGGGTTTTATTGGAAAATATATTTTCTGACCGCCCTGCCGTGCCCTAAAGATTAACAGTTGAGTTGTGCCATTTTATAGGGGTGGGATCTCAAGCAAGGACGGGAAACACTCACTTTGTAATCCTTTCCTGAATTCTCGGATGTTTGAATAGCACGTAACGCAACGACTAGGTATGTGAATTTTCCCATTGCTGAAGTGCCCTGCATTGACCACACTTGACTATGCAACCTTGGCTCCTAGGTCTACAGGGTGGAACCACAGCATTACGTTTACTGTTGGACAGCTGTTGACTCTTGTTAGGCATGTCAAATATCAGTGGCAGCTGTGTCACTTCTGGGTGGCTCAATAAGGCTAGTTTGTGAGCTGACAGTGATGGAGGTATTTAGCTAGTTACACATAGCGACTGCATTCCCAGCCAGGAATTCCACAAAAGGGCATTCACTCACTCCAAACAGGTGATGCTTGAAAGATCACAGTGCAACCCAGCAGATACAGAGTTTCATCCACTGAGCCCAATCTACAGGATGTGGGTTCTGATGAGCCTATTGTCCAGGAGAAGAGAGAGTGGCTGTATGGGTGCTCACAACTGTAAATGGAACTTTAAGATGGAGATTTTTCTAAATGGGAAGCAGGGGATTTAAATAGCCATACATTGGTAGATGTTAATAACCAGACCACGAGAGAACTGCTCGACCACTAGAGATCTGTTGTTATTTTTAGGCTCCCCTCAAAAAGCAGAGAGAGGTATACATAAAGAAAAGACAGATCATAGTGAAATAGGCCCTCTCATGTAATCACCTAACCATCAGGGGAAAGAGGAAGGCAAAGAAATGCTTAACATAACCGTTTGTGAAAGCTACTCCTTCTATTGTATCAAAATTAATCAGCCTTTAAGACCAGCAACAAGCATACAGTTGAAGTCGGAAGTTTACATACACCTTAGCCAAATACATTTAAACTCAGTTATTCACAATTCATGACATTTAATTATAGTAAGAATTCCCTGTCTTAGGTCAGTTAGGATCACCACTATTTTAAGAATGTGAAATGTCAGAATAATAGAAGAGAGAATGATTTATTTCAGTTTTGATTGCTTTCATCACATTCCCAGTGGGTTAGAAGTTTACATACACTCAATTACTATTTGGTAGCATTGCCATTAAATTGTTTAATTTGGGTCAAACGTTTTGGGTAGCCTTCCACAATAAGTTGGGTGAATTTTGGCCCATTCCTCCTGACAGAGCTGGTAAACGGAGTCAGGTTTGCAGGCCTACTTGCTTGCACACACTTCTTCAGTTCTGCCCACACATTTTCTATGGGATTGAGGACAGGGCATTGTGATGGCCACTCCAATACCTTGACATTGTTGTCCTTAAGCCATTTTGCAAAAACTTTGGAAGTATGCTTGGGGTCATTGTCCATTTGGAAGACCCATTTGCAACCAAGCTTTAACTTCCTGACTGATGTCTTGAGATGTTGCTTCAATATATCCACATTATTAACCTTCCTCATGAGGCCATCTATTTTGTGAAGTGCACCAGTCCCTCCTGCAGCAAAGCACCCCCACAACATGATGCTGCCACCCCCGTGCTTCACGGTTGGGATGGTGTTCTTCGGCTTGCAAGCTTCCCCCTTTTTCCTCCAAACATAACGATGGTCATTATGGCCAAACAGTTCTATTTTTGTTTCATCAGACCAGGGGACATTTCTCCAAAAAGTTGTCCCCATGTGCAGTTGCAAACCGTAGTCTGGCTTTTTTATGACGGTTTTGGAGCAGTGGCTTCTTCCTTGCTGAGTGACCTTTCAGGTTATGTCGATATGGGACTTGTTTTAATATGGATATAGATACATTTGTATCCTTTTCCTCCAGCATCTTCACAAGGTCCTTTGCTGTTGTTCTGGGATTGATTTGAACTTTTTGTACCAAAGTAGGTTCATATCTAGGAGACAGAACACGTTTCCTTCCTGAGTGGTATGACGGCTGCGTGGTCCCATGGTGTTTATATTTGCATACTATTGTTTGTACAGATGAACAATGTACCTTCAGGCGTTTGGAAATTGCTCCCAAGGATATACCAGACTTGTGGAGTAAAAAAAAAAAATCTGAGGTCTTGACTGATTTCTTTTGATTTTCCCACTTAGTTTGAAGGTAGGCCTTGACATACATCCACAGGTACACCTCCAATTGACTCAAATGATATCAATTAGCCTATCAGAAGCTTCTAAAGTCATGACATCATTTTCTGGAATTTTCCAAGCCGTTTAAAGGCACAGTCAACTTAGTGTATGTAAACTTCTGACCCACTGGAATTGTGATACAGTGAATAATAAGTGAAATAATCTGTCTGTAGACAATTGTTGGAAAAATGACTTGTGTCATGCACAAAGTAGATGTCCTAACCGACTTAACAAAACTATAGTTAAGAACAAGAAATTTGTGGAGTGGTTGAAAAATGAGTTTTAATAACATCCTAAGTTTATGTAAACTTCTGACTTCAACTGTACATACTCATTACAGAGAAGAACCTACTGTAGCGCCTCTTGTCACACACACACAGTGAGTCTGGCTGTCCTGGCAGCAAGGAGACATTGTTCCCAGAGGAGACTCAGGTGATCATTCTCCCTCAATCAGCGCCGGATGGCGCAACTATAGTATGGGATTGGTTGAAGCTATATGACCAGTGGTGACAGTGAGGTCCCTATGAAATGTATACTATGTATTTTTGTAAATAACAGCTGGTGCACGATATCTAAGGAAGTCTCGATCTATTGCTCGCCTGAGGTAGAGTATCTCATGATAAGCTGTAGATCACACTACCTACCTAAAGAGTTTATCTGTATTTTTCGTAGCGGTTTACATAGTGCCAGCCTCTGACTGTGGGGGTAAGACAGCATTGAATGAGCTGTATTCTGCCATAAGCAAACAAGAAAACGCTCACTCAGAGGTGGCGCTCCTAGTAGCCGGGAACTTATATCCGTTTAAC
The DNA here is from genome assembly GCF_002021735.2 of Oncorhynchus kisutch. Classification (NCBI taxonomy): domain Eukaryota; kingdom Metazoa; phylum Chordata; class Actinopteri; order Salmoniformes; family Salmonidae; genus Oncorhynchus; species Oncorhynchus kisutch. Next base: position 28,582,494 of record NC_034179.2, read on the forward strand.
CAAATTTATATCAACATGTTAAATGTGCAACCAGAGGGGAAAAAATGATGGACCACCTCTACTCCACACACAGCCTCCCTAGTCCTCCATTTGGCAAATCTCACCATAAATCCATCCTCCTGATTCCTGCTTACAAGCTAAAATGTAAGCAGGAAGTACCAGTAAGATGAAGAAGATGCTAAGTTACAGGACTGTTTTGCTAGCACAGACTGGAATACGTTTCAGAATTCCTCCGATTGCATTGAGGAGTACACCACATCAGTCATTGGCTTAATCAATAAGTGCATCGATGACGTTGCCCCACAGTGACCGTGCGTACATACCCCAACCAGAAGCCAATGATTACAGGCAGCATCCGCACGGAGCTAAAGGCTAGAACTGCCGCTTTCAAGGAGCGGGACTCAAACCCAGAAGCTTACAAGAAATCCTGCTATGCCCTCCGACAAACCATCAAACAGGCGTCAATACCAGACTAAGATCGAATCGTACTACACCGGCTCTGACGTTCGTCAAATGTGGCAGGGCTTGCAAACCATTACAGACTACAAAGGGAACCAGAGCCGCAAGCTTCCCAGTGACACGAGCCTACCAGACGAGCAAAACTACCTCTATGCTCGCTTCGAGGCAAATAACACAAAACATGCTAGGGAGCACCAGCTGTTCCAGGAGACTGTGTGATCACGCTCTCCGCAGCTGATGTGTTTAAAGGTCTTCCTCACGTCAACATTCACAAGGCTGAAAGGCCAGACGGATTACCAGGACGTGTACTACAAGCATGCGTTGACCAACTGGCAAGTGTCTTCACTGACATTTTTAACCTCTCCCTGTCCGAGTCTGAAATAACAACATGTTTTAAGCAGACCACCATAGTCCCACTGCCCAAGAACACTAAGGTAATCTGCCTAAATGACTACCTACCCATAGCACTCACATCTGTAGCCATGAAGTGCTTTGAAAGGCTGGTCATGGCTCACATCAACACCATTATCCCAGAAACCCTAGACGCACTCCAATTTGCATACTGCCCCAACAGATCCACTGATGATGCAATCTCTATTGTTCTCCACACTGCCCTTTCCCACCTGGACAAAAGGAACACCTATGTGAGAATGCTATTCATTGACCACAGCTCACCGTTCAACACCATGGTGCAGTCAAAGCTAATCAATAAGTTAAACACCTCCCTATGCAACTGGATCCTGTACTTCCTGACGGGCCGCCCCCAGGTGGTAAGGGTAGATGACAACACATCCACCATGCTGATCCTCAACACAGGGGCCCCGCAGGGATGCGTGCTCGGTCCCCTCCTGTACTCCCTGTTCAGTCATGACTGCACGGCCAGGCATGACTCCAACACCATCATTACATTTAGATGACATAAGTGGTAGGCCTGATCACTGACAACGACGAGACAGTCTATTGGGAGACCTGGTCGTGTGGTGCCAGGACAACAACCTCTTCCTGTGATAAAGACAAAGGAGATGATTGTGGACTACAGGAAAAAGAGGACCGAGCACGCCCCCATTCTCATCGACAGGGTTGCAGTGGAGCAGGTTGAGAGCTTCAAGTTCATATGCTTCAAGTGTCCACATCACCAACAAACTAACATGGTCCAAGCACACCAGGACTGTCGTGAAGAGGGCACGACAAAACCTATTCCCTCTCAGGAGACTGAAAAGATTTTGCATGGGTCCTCAGATTCTTAAGGTTCTACAGCTGCACCATCGAGAACTGGTTGCATCACTGTCTGGTATGGCAACTGCTCGGCATCCGACCGACCCACAAGGCACTACAGAGGGTAGTGCGTACGGCCCAGTATATCACTGGGGCCAAGCTTCCTGCCATCCAGGACCTATATACCAAGGTGTCAGACAAAGGCCCTAAAAATTGTCAAAGAGTCTAGCCACCCTAGTCATAGCCTGTTGTCTCTGCTACTGCATGGCAAATGGTACCGGAGCGCCAAGTCTAAGTCCAAGAGGCTTCTAAACAGCTTCTACCCCCAAACCATAAGACTGCTGATCATCTAATCAAATAGCTATCCAGAATATTTGCATTGTGCACCCCCCCCCGATTGTTATCGTCTATGCATAGTGACTTTAATAACTCTACCTACATGTACATACTACCTCAACTAACTGGTGCCCACGAACATTGACTCTGTACCGGTACCCCCTTGTATATAGTCTCGCTATTGTTATTTTACTGCTGCTCTTAATTACATGTTACTTTATTCATATTGGTATTTTTTTAAACTGCATTGTTAGTTAGGGGCTCGTAAGTAAGCATTTCACTGTACGGTCTACACCTGTTGTATTTGGAGCATGTGACTAATAAAATTTGATTTGAGCTATGACAGTTACCAGTGTGCATGCACAAATGCATGACGACACATTGTATCAAGTCAAGAAGGCATGCTGAACAGACTGCCTCTGGGACTGAACTGCCCCATCTAGCTAGTTAGCTAGTAGTAGAGGGGTACAAAAATGCTGGTACACAGATGCATAGCTCATACAATTATATTTTGTTCTAGTCAATGACAATACATGTTGCAAAGTAAATACCTGCTTCAAATAGATTGCGTTGCATTGCATGTTAGTACACTAAAACTCAGGATAGGATAGGGGACTTATCCAACATCACAAGCTTGAAGGGGATACGCATGTATTATTTACAAAGTCCAGCAGCCAGCCTCTGTAGCTAGCTAGCTAACACCAGTCAGCTGAAAGATAGCTAGCTTAACTAATGAACAGGCAAAGGTAGCTAACTATACTTGTTTATGGAAGGTTTGTTACACAAACAACAAATAGCTAACTAGAGCAAGACAACAACTGCAGACATCAACACAGAAGCTGGCTACAGATAGCTAGCTCATATCCAAATGCCAATCATACATTTTTCCACAAAACATAGCTTGCTACCCACACCAGTTCAAAACCAACACCAAACTTTGGGCAAATTGTCATTCTTACAATGCATGCAATGCAATGGGTTTTTGCAAAACTAGCTACTCCATAGTCCAAGTTACAGTAAGGGCTAGCCATATCACTGTCAGTCAGGACACAACTCAAAACTGTAGCTGAGAAAACAAATGTACGTAAACAGTGCGGTGTGCAAATTCATGCTTGCTAGCATCAGAAATACAGCATTTTTGAACATCCAGAAAAGATTCTAGTACGCTCCTTCTCCTGTCTTTACATTTGAATCCAAATCAATGCTGATCAACAGTGCCAAACTAACAACTCTGCCACCGTCTTGATTGTATTTACAGCTCAGATCTGGATGCTGGACTAGTCCGTGTTTGATATTTGTAGACAACAACTGCAGTGCACGGCCATTCCAGTGGCGCGCCGCTAGGTGGTGGAGGAGTGGGCTAATGCCCCCCCCCCCTCCCATACCCAGATTATATAAATGAATAGGATGCATAACTCTGCGACGCTTTAGGCTAGAAACAAGCTGTAAAAGTCACAAGAAAAAGACGTGGCTCTAGTGTACATGGGGATATTTTTGTTTAGTCTCTATGGGTGAGTTATACAACCTTCAAAAGTCAATGACTTTAAACCATTTTCCTTTGCTTTCAATGGGAATTTAGTATTATTTTACAATGTAAGACTGTCGCAATCAATTGAGCTATTCACCTTCTGAAAACGGCAAACAACTACTTTTGACGATCCATGGTAAATTCTAAACAAATGTTTATAGTTAAACTGTTTTGAGCAATTAGAGGGCAAAAGCCAGCAGACCAGCGTTCACACCAGCAACCCTTGTAGTTAAGAAAGCACACCACCTGTTGTCTCATGTATAACCGTTGCATACATTTCACACTACATTTATGCATGCACCATTTCTGAAGTTGGTGCACATACAAAAACATTGAGATTTATATACTTGGCCACCCCATACATACTCATGTGACAATAACACCCTTTTATTTGCAGTATAATTTAGAACTCTTGGCATTAGGCCATGGCATGAAAAATACAAATTATTGTTCAATATTCTGTTCATCAAAAGATTGGGTTTATATGTCCTGCCTTAGGGAATGATGTGGCACTCTTATCACACAGCAATACTGTGGCCTACATAAACTACTGGTCTATTTACGGTGTTGGAAGAATGTTTAAATCTTTAGCAGTAATTTACGCTGTATGTGGAAAAGGACTGTCAGTTTCTGAATGAGGAAACAATGGAAAACTGTTGTGGACCTGTCAGCAGAACGTTTGAATTCAACAATGTTTTATATCGACTTTTCCCCCAACCTAAATATGACGGACTGCCCGCGAATTGTAGGGCAGGCTACTCAAAAAAACTACAATTACAGTACTTACAGTAGTTACAGTTCTACATTGAGTATAACAAACATTAGGAATGCCTTCCTAATATTGAGTTGCACATTGGGCTGTTGTCGTGACTGTATAAAACCAGACAGTGCTTTCCATGGTGATGATGAATTCAAAAACCCCATATGTATACAGTGGGGCAAAAAAGTATTTAGTCAGCCACCAATTGTGCAAGTTCTCCCACACAAAAATATGAGAGAGGCCTGTAATATTCTGCTCTTTTTGTAGTCATTTTTTTTTTTTTTAAGTATCATGTTTATGACCAACTACAACAATACACTATAGACAATGCATACTGTATGGTATTCTATCATACTGAACTTCTTTAAGTATCACAACATATCATAAATTCTACAATGTTTCTTCAGTACACTTCAACTATGACAGACAAAATGAGAAAAAAAGAAGAAAAAAAATCAGGGTTTTTTATGAATTTATTTGCAAATTATGGTGGAAAATAAGTATTTGGTCACCTACAAACAAGCAAGATTTCTGGCTCTCACAGACCTGTAACTTCTTCTTTAAGAGGCTCCTCTGTCCTCCACTCGTTACCTGTATTAATGGCACCTGTTTGAACTTGTTATCAGTATAAAAAGACACCTGTCCACAACCTCAAACAATCACACTCCAAACTCCACTATGGCCAAGACCAAAGAGCTGTCAAAGGACACCAGAATCAAAATTGTGGACCTGCACCAGGCTGGGAAGACTGAATCTGCAATAGGTAAGCAGCTTGGTTTGAAGAAATCAACTGTGAGAGCAATTATTAGGAAATGGAAGACATACAAGACCACTGATAATCTCCCTCGATCTGGGGCTCCACACAAGATCTCACCCCGTGGGGTCAAAATGATCACAAGAACGGTGAGCAAAAATCACAGAACCACACAGGGGGACCTAGTGAATGACCTGCAGAGAGCTGGGACCAAAGTAACAAACGCCTACCATCAGTAACACACTACGCCACCAGGGACTCAAATCCTGCAGTGCCAGACGTATCCCCCTGCTTAAGCCAGTACATGTCCAGGCCCGTCTGAAGTTTGCTAGAGAGCATTTGGATGATCCAGAAAAAGATTGGGAGAATGTCATATGGTCAGATGAAACCAAAATATAACTTTTTGGTAAGAACTCAACTCGTCGTGTTTGGAGGACAAAGAATGCTGAGTTGCATCCAAAGAACACCATACCTACTGTGAAGCATGGGGGTGGAAACATCATGTTTTGGGGCTGTTTTTCTGCAAAGGGACCAGGACGACTGATCCGTGTAAAGGAAAGAATGAATGGGGCCATGTATCGTGAGATTTTGAGTGAAAACCTCCTTCCATCAGCAAGGGCATTGAAGATGCAACTCAGCATCTACGAAGGAGTGGCTTCGTAAGAAGCATTTCAAGGTCCTGGAGTGGCCTAGTCAGTCTCCAGATCTCAACCACATAGAAAATCTTTGGAGGGAGTTGAAAGTCCGTGTTGCCCAGCAACAGCCCCAAAACATCACTGCTCTAGAGGAGATCTGCATGGAGGAATGGGCCAAAATACCAGCAAGTGTGTGAAAACCTTGTGAAGACTTACAGAAAACGTACCCTTTGCCAACAAAGGGTATATAACAAAGTATTGAGAAACTTTTGTTATTGACCAAATACTTATTTTCCACCATAATTTGCAAATAAATTCATTAAAAATCATAATGTGATTTTCTGGATTTTTTTTCTCATTTTGTCTTTCATAGTTGAAGTGTACCTATGATGAAACTTACAGGCCTCTCTCATCTTTTTAAGTGGGAGAACTTGCACAATTGGTGGCTGACTAAATACTTTTTTGCCACACTGTATTAGACCATATGAATAGACTTTTGAGCCCAAGCTCGAAAGAAAAAGCGGAATAAAAATGATGACTGTGCCGTTATACAATACATAGCCTACCGCATATTATGCATGGCAGAAAAAAACAAAACTAGACTGAGTTAATATGTCTTTGGTACAAAACAAATGTGAGTAATTGCCTTTTAGTGTAGACTGTATTATTATGCATACTGGATGGACTGGTTTCCTTATGCTACGCTCCAACATTTCTATCCATGAGTTTGGGAAAGAACGAATAGTTGTAGGCAATGCTATTGGTTCATTGATTGCGCAGGGTGGCTTATAGTTCACCTACAATTAGTATTTGATTTTGAATAGTTTAGTAATAGGGATTTGAAAAAAATAATTTCATAATTAATTGTGACATTACCTTCAGTTATACAGAATCTCACCACCATGCAGTTCCATCTCCTCGCCTCTCATTTATTCCTTTCTTGAGCGCGCAGACTGGCTGTCAACAGTTTAGTGAAATATTTAATTGTGAAAACATGTTACTTTTGATGTTCCCAAACAGATTTCCCAAATGAAGCACTGGGTAGCTGCATGAACAAGGTTTGAGAGCCCATGGAATACAGAGTTTGGACAGAATATACCTGTCGGGCTGCGAGAGCATGCTCCTCAAACGGTGGCTGATGCTTGGAGTGAGCACATGCACATTCAAAGCACATGCTCCGCTTTGAAACCAAACTAGCCTACAAAACTGACTGGCGGGAAAGCATATGGCCTCCATTCGCTATTTGAGTGCATACAGATGATATGTATTTTTCCCCCCTGCCCGTTTGATAATGGGCCATTCTAAATCGAAACATATTTGACATATCAGTAAAGACTAGATTAAATTGAGAATAATCTGATGGGTGAAAATATGATCACATGATTTATTGTGATGGTGTAAGTTAAATTGATGTATTAAACTTCTTTAAATGTATATGTTCCAAAGGCTTGCATCAGCAGCTTGGAGGCCTGGAAAACGTGTTTATATTAGCTACGGTTGTGAGACTGACAGCTTTTTGCATGACAATAACCGGCTGACAAAATGTCATGACCACCACAGCCCTATTTGCACGACAGCCCTAGTTGGCTATTGAATAGAACACAAGGTTAATGTAGTTGGTCAAAGCTGTGTACTGAAAAACCTTGGTAGATCATGGGTGGAGTAGGCATTGTGGTGCTCATGTGAATTTCCTTTCTTTTCGGCTTCAGACCAAAGCCTATCGCCCACTTAAAACATTTAAAAAATATATATATTAGGGCCATCAACTGTTAGGTGTCCTTCTAGGCTGTGCTATCCGATGTGTGTCTCAGCACTCAGCAGACAGGAGGTGAGACTCAGAGTTACTACAACAAACCCTGGGTGAACTCAGACATCACGAGAGGTCTCTTGGAGGAGAATACATGAGCTAGGCACATTTTGAGAATACTGTAATATCAAATATTTCTCCATTTTCTTTCTCTCTGCATTGTTTGGATGGGCCCGAAAGTAAGCATTTCACTCTTAGTCTACATCTGTTGTTTACAAAGCATGTGACAAATACAGTTGAGTCATTAAAACTAGTTTTTCAATCAATCCCCAAATTTCTTGTTAACAAACTATAGTTTTGGAAATCTGTTAGGACATCTACTTTGTGCATGACACAAGTAATTTTTCCAACAAATGTTTACAGATGATTTCACTGTATCACAATTCCAGTGGGTCAGAAGTTTACATACACTAAGTTGACTGTGCCTTTAAACAGCGTAGAAAATTCCAGAAAATGTCATAGCTTTAGAAGCTTCTGATAAGCTAATTAACATAATTTGAGTCAATTGGAGGTGTACCTGTGGATGTACTTCAAGGCCTACATTCAAACTCAGTGCCTCTTTGCTTGACATCATGGGAAAATCAAATGAAATCAGCCAAGACCTCAGAAAAAAATGGTAGACCTCCACAAGTCTGGTTCATCAATGGGAGCAATTTCCAAACGCCTGAAGGTACCACGTTCATCTGTACAAACAATAGTACGCAAGTATAAACACCATGGGACCACGCAGCTGTCATACCGCTCAGGAAGGAGACACGTTCTGTCTCCAAGAGATGTATGTACTTTGGTGAGAAAAGTCTAAATCAATTCCAGAGCAACCGCGTGAAGATACTGGAGGAAACAGGTACAAAATGATCTATATCCACATAACCTGAAAGGCCGCTCAGCAAGGAAGAAGCCACTGCTCCAAAACCATCATAAAAATAGCCAGACTATGATTCGCAACTGCACATGGGGACAAAGATCGTACTTTTTGGAGAAATGTCCTCTGGTCTGATGAAACAAAAATAAACTGTTTGGCCATAATGACCATCGTTATCTTTGGAGGAAAAAGGGGGAGGCTTGCAAGCCGAAGAACACAATCCCAACTGTGAACACGGGGGTGGCAGCATCACGTTGTGGGGGTGCTTTGCTGCAGGAGGGACTGGTGCACTTCACAAAATAGATGGCAACATGAGGCAGGAAAATTTTGTGGATATATTGAAGCAACATCTCAAGACATCAGTCAGTAAGTTAAAGCTTGGTCGCAAATGGTCTTCCAAATGGACAATGACCCCAACCATACATAGTTGTGGCAAAATGGCTTAAGGACAAAAATGTCAAGGTATTGGAGTGGCCATCGCAAAGCTCTGACCTCAATCCTATAGAAAATATATGTGGGCAGAACCGAAAAAGCGTGTACGAGCAAGGAGGCCTACAAACCTGACTCAGTTACAGCAGCTCTGTTAGGAGGAATGGGTCTAAATTTACCCAACTTATTGTGAGAATCTATTTGAAGGCTACCCGGAAAATCGTTTAACCTGTGTCAAACGTTAAAGGCAATGCTACCAAATAGTAATTGAGTGTATGTAAACTTCTGACCCACTGGGAATGTGATGAAAGAAATAAAAGTTGTAATAATTCTCTACTATTATTCTGACATTTCACAGTCTTATAATAAAGTGGTGATCCTAACTGACCTGAGACAGGGACTACTTACTAGGATTAAATGTCAGGAATTGTGAAAAAATGAGTTTAAATGTATTTGGCTAAGGTGTATGTAAACTTCCGACTTCAACTGTAAATATTATTTGATTATTGATGAACACAAGGACAGAATCATTAGTACAGGTATAACATGGATGTTAATAAGTGTTATAATTTAACTCAACTCCCTCTCCATCGTGGATAAATTGGGCGATTGAGTAGAGTGGCTGTCTTTGTTAGTGCTGAGCGATTAGTGCTTTTTGAGGTCGGTTTGGTTTCAGTTCAATTATGTAAAACAATCCCAGTTTGATAGATTTTTTAAAATTTTATACATTAAATGCACTATATGGGTTGAATGCTGTAACACAGAATAAAACAATTAATAAAAGTCCCACGATGGTAGTGACTACCCATTACTGCTTATCACTTATTATCCAACATTTATTCACATTACTTTAATAAAATATTTAAATTGTGAATATTACATTTGTTTAAGGCCTATTTGCAGCTCTATAGGCATCCGCTCTATAGAGTTACTGCCTATGCTGTCTGACAAAATCACTATTTTAGTAGTTCTTAAAAGTAAATACTTTTACGACTGCTGAATACCAACTATGTATTTCCAGGTTGAGATAACACACAAAACTGCTGCTCTCTATCGCGCTCGATCGTGCGTTCTTCCGTCTCTTCTCTCCATCTTCATGTCTGCACAGACTGGACAAGTAGGGCACAATGGATTATGGTCATTTTAGTGAAGTACCATGTTTTATGCACTAAACTATGTAGAATATTAGACATTGGAAACTCCAATTCCCTACTACATCGCACAGTTTGGGATTGATCTTATTTATCTCTAGAGAAATTTCTCATTGAACCCACTGAAAACAATTTATGAAATGGAATTAAAATAATTGAATGGATGTTGGTCAATTAGTTGTTTAAAAACCTAAAAACAACTACTATTTTGTGTGGTGTGTGTGAAGTTAGAAGTTAAAGGGTGACATGGTTCGAGAGCCACTTCAGTTAGTGCAGAGAGCAGGAGTTCTAGGCAGAGTGAAAAGACTGGGGCTTTAAAACACACACACACACACACACACGGTTTAGTCATTAATGTGTTTGTGTGCGCGTGTACTTTTACATACAATAACACACAAGGTCAGATCATTACTTTGTGCACAGTAGCAGCTCCAAAGGCATCAGGTTTCACAAATCCCCCTTTTCACAGAGAGACACAGAGACACCTCTCAGCTGCCTGAATTCTGAGCACTGGAAAGCACATGGGACTTAAAATAAGTTCCAAAAATAAAAAAATAAAATGTCCCAGCGATCGCTAAAGGTGCATGCTTTCCATCCGATACAGTTCAAAATTGTTTGTGCATATATTATGACAACATTTTGTAAAGTTTTTGTTTTTGTCTCCTGCAAGTTTTTTTCTTTTGACTGTTCGTACACACCATTTTTTTCTTGAGGCAATTTAAGTTCGGTAGCCGAAGTCTACATCCTTTCTCAATGATTGGTCAACAGTAGGGGTTCTTCAAGGAAGTGTTTCTTGACGACTAAATGTTTGTGCAAATTTTTCACTTGAGAAATACTGTACCAAGCATCTTTATTAGATGTAAAATTCTGTGACTGACACCTCATTGGAAAAAACATAGACTTAATCTAAGATAACTCATTAATTTGACTATTTTGAGGAAGTGTATACTGGCTAAGGCATCTCAAGAGAGACAAACAGTCCTATTGACAATTTATTTTGCCCTTTATCAAGCAAAAGTCTTTTAAGGGAGTATGCGAGGCACAGATGTTGACTTAACCTAGCTGAGTTATACCAGGAGCAAACCGGACCTAGTATGCAGACTAGAGGTCGACCGATTAATCGGAATGGCCGATTAATTAGGGTCGATTTCAAGTTTTCATAACAATCGTAAATCGTTATTTTTGGGCGCCGATATATATATATTTTTTAAGTACTTTTTTTTTAATACCTTTTATTTAACTAGGCAGGTCAGTTAAGAACACATTCTTATTTTCAATGACTGCCTAGGAACTGTGGGTTAACTGCCTTGTTCAGGGGCAGAACGACAGATTTTCACCTTGTCAGCTCAGGGGTTTCAATCTTGCAACCACACAGTTAACTAGTCCAACACTAACAATTGCACTCCACGAGTAGCCTGCCTGTTACACGAATGCAGTAGAAGCCAAGGTAAATTGCTAGCTAGCATTAAACACTTATCTTATAAAAAACAATCATAATCACTAGTTATAACTACTAATCCAGTTTAGCAGGCAATATTAACCAGGTGAAATTGTGTCATTTCTCTTGTGTTCATTGCACGCAGAGTCAGGGTATATGCAACAGTTTGGGCTGCCTGGCTCATTGCGAACTAATTTGCCAGAATTTTATGTAATTCTGACATACATTGAAGGTTGTGCAATGTAACAAGAATATTTAGACTTAGGGATGCCACCCGTTAGATAAAATAACGAACGGTTCCGTATTTCACTGAAATAATAAACGTTTTGTTTTCGAAATGATAGTTTACGGATTCGATCATATTAAATGACCAAAGGCTCATATTTCTGTGTGTTATGTTATAATTAAGTCTGATTTGATAGAGCAGTCTGACTGAGCAGCAGCAGGCCCGTAATCATTCATTCAAACAGCACTTTCGTGCATTTTGCCAGCAGCTCTTCACAAGCACTGCGCTGTTTATGACTTCAAGCCTATCAGCCTAATGGCTGGTGTAACCAATGTGAAATGGCTAGCTAGTTAGCTGGGTGTGCGCTAATACGGTTTCAAACGTCACTTGCTTTTAGATTTGGAGTAGTTATTCCCCTTGCGCTGCAAGGGCCGCGACTTTTGTGGAGCGATGGGTAACGATGCTTCGAGTGTGGCTGTTGTCGATGTGTTCCTGGTTCGAGCCCAGGTAGGGGCGAGGAGGGGGACGGAAGCTATAATGTTACACTGGCAATACTATAGTGCCTATAAGAACATCCAATAGTCAAAGGTATATGAAATACAAATGGTAGAGAGAGAAATAGTCCTATAAATACTATATTAACTACAACCTAAAACCTCTTACCTTGGAATATTGAAGTCTCATGATAAAAGGAACCACCAACTTTCATATGTTCTCATGTTCTGAGCAAAGAACTTAAACGTTAGCTTTTGTACATGGCACATATTACTTTCTTCTCCAACACTTTGTTTTTGCATTATTTAAACCAAATTGAACATGTTTTATTATTTATTTGAGGCCAAATTGATTTTATTGATGTTTTACATTAAGTTAAAATAAGTGTTAATTCAGTATTGTTGTAATTGTCATTATTACAAAGAAAAAAATATTGTCAGATTAATCGGTATCGGCTTTTTTGGTCCTCCAATAATCGATATCGGCGTTGAAAAATCATAAATCGGTCGACCTCTAATGCAGACTCCTTAACTCTCCAGAGGTGGTTAACTGTGTCTGGTTGAGGGGTCATCCCCCACAGGCCTCCCGTACCAGACAGGGGAGTATGTCGGTCTCTGCTGGGTGATAGAGAAACCAGACCTGCTAATGCTGAGGTTTTGCCATGGCCATGATAACTCAGCGCTCAGGCTGTGGTAACCAGCACTCTGCTAATGGAGTCATAATGCCTTTCTTATGCCGTAATAACGTTGAGGTAACACTGGAAAACCATTCCATAGTGTTTATATAAAAGGTTGGTCACACGGAGGAAGAGTGGCGTCGGGAGAACGACTCAGTTATCATCACAATAAACCACAGATCGAAGCGCACCTATAACACCTATAAAGAAGAGTATGTATCTCTTTCCTCCCTTTCAATTCACTCCCCCAACATTCACATTAGCATATCGCCATGACATTCACAGACCCTTATTCTGTATTGAATGAACAACATGTGGTAGAGCCTGAATGGACCTTGAAGAGCAGGCTGTTGCTAATAGGTTGTTTCCTGTCACTCAGTATAGGCCTAATATTTATCACATTCCCTGTCTCTTCCACATCAGACATTGGAGTGAGAGAGAATACAAGGTTCCCAAACCACAGGGCAGACAGGAGAACGGATCTGTGTTGATAGAGCATCAGCAGGATAGCTAGAGACAGACATGTACTACTACTGGGTTGGAGCACTAGGACAGCCAGGAAATCAGTTGTGGATAGTGCACAGGCCTACATAAACAGTCCCATGCTAAGGAGGTAGGGGACACACCCAGCGTGTGAAGCAGTGAAAAATTCACACAGTCCTCTCACGGAGGAAATGTCAGGACCGCACCAAGCCAACATGGCCTGCATGCCTAAAAACACACAATGCTAAGCTCCTATAAGACAATGGACTCCAAGGACACACAACTGTCTAGCATGGAGGGAAAATCCCCTTCAAAACACCATTCCCAGTTCCCATAAACTCCCTCTCAGACACGAACATTGAACTTATCTGTGGAAAAATCTAGCGCCAAATGATCAGATAAGAGACATATGCTTGCTCAGTAAAGAGTTTAAAGCATGGCTGTTCAATGTCGGTCCTGGAGGGCCGAAACACTTTTGGTTTTTATCCTCTCCTTCTAATAAGGGACTAATTCAGACCTGGGACACCAGGTGAGTGCAATTAACTACCAGTTGGAAATAAAAACTAGTTTGGAATATATTGCGTAGGGAGACCTTTGTCTATAGATACCACATATCAAGTTTTTGTGCAGATCGGTCATTCGGCACCAAAGGAGTAGCTTTTTAAACCTGCAATATGTAACCTTTAGGCGACCTGATCAAATTCACATAGAAATGTATAGATCTTTCATTCTCATTGAAAGCAAGTCTAAGAAGCGGTCGATCTGTTCTGTGTGCTATTTTTTTATGCTTCCCGTTCTTAAGTTTTGTTTCTGCAACAGCAAGGCAAGAGGGAATATAGTTTTCCAATGTTTTGTATGTATATAAAAGTTAAGAACTTTTGCGAAAGAGCACAGTATGAAAGATATGGCAAATAGAAAATCAGGAATAGATGGGAGAGGTTGAGGAAGAACAGGAGCAAAAACAAACAACTATTGCAAAACAGACTTTGCCCATAAAATGTATATAGTATGTATAAGCTGGAAGTAAAGGCCTAAGCATTGTTGTTCACTAGTTTACTCCAATTAGGGGAGGGGTGGTAGGGTTAGAAAGTAATAAAGGAAAATATCATTTTAAAAAGATATGTATATATACACATGTATTTATACGTACGTACACTACCGTTCAAAATTTTGGGGTCCCTTAAAAAATAAAACATTTGTCCATTAAAATAACATCAAATTGATCAGAAATACAGTGTAGACATTGTTAATGTTGTAAATGACGATTGTAGCTGGAAACAGCAGATTTTTAATGGATAAAAAAATATATAATAATAATCTGCCGTTTCCAGCTACAATAGTCATTTACAACATTAAGGTCTACACTGTATTTCTGATCAACTTGATGTTATTTTAGTGGACAATTGTTTTTTGATTTTCTTTAACAAATAAGGAGAGTTCTAAGTGACCCCAAACTTTTGAACGGTAGTGTATATATTTGCAAAAAAAAAATATATGGGGGATTGGAAGTGACAATTACATTGATGGAAGCTACAATCTATCTGCTTTATTAAAGCTGATCTACCCCCTAAGAAAAAATAAATAATTCTATGACCCTCAGGCCTTAAGAGTGGTTGATTGGTGGGTCTGGGGGTGAATGAGCTGGTCTGATTGGCTGTGGTTCGAGCTTGTATATAGAGCAGCGGACAGACGCCTGTCGCCAGGAGAGCCACTGTAATTACAAGTGGGTGTGTGTGTGTGTGTGTGTGTGTGTGTGTGTGTGTGTGTGTGTGTGTGTGTGTGTGTGTGTGTGTGTGTGTGTGAAAGAAAGAAAGAGAGCAGAGGGAGAGAGTGAATCCTGTCCCAAAGCTAAATGTAGTTTGAAGGGATGTGGCACAACACCAGGCAGCATTCTGTGAGTCACAGAGCTTTCCAGTTCCACAACCCTCCCTCTCTCATTCTGGCTCTTCTGGCTCCTTTACTTAACAGCAAATCCTAACTAAAACAAGCTTTGTTGGCAATGCCACAATGTGACAAGACAAGAGTGAGTCAATGTCGGCAAAGCAAAAAAATTGAAATAATAATTAATAGCCTAACGGTCTCGGATGTGCATCCCGGCTTTAACCGTCTCGGATGTGCATCTCGGCTTTAACCGTCTCGGATGTGCATCTCGGCTTTAACCGTCTCGGATGTGCATCTCGGCTTTAACCGTCTCGGATGTGCATCTCGGCTTTAACCGTCTCGGATGTGCATCTCGGCTTTAACCGTCTCGGATGTGCATCTCGGCTTTAACCGTCTCGGATGTGCATCTCGGCTTTGACCGTCTCGGATGTGCATCTCGGCTTTGACCGTCTCGGATGTGCATCTCGGCTTTGACCGTCTCGGATGTGCATCTCGGCTTTGACCGTCTCGGATGTGCATCTCGGCTTTGACCGTCTCGGATGTGCATCTCGGCTTTGACCGTCTCGGATGTGCATCTCGGCTTTGACCGTCTCGGATGTGCATCTCGGCTTTGACCGTCTCGGATGTGCATCTCGGCTTTGACCGTCTCGGATGTGCATCTCGGCTTTGACCGTCTCGGATGTGCATCTCGGCTTTGACCGTCTCGGATGTGCATCTCGGCTTTGACCGTCTCGGATGTGCATCTCGGCTTTGACCGTCTCGGATGTGCATCTCGGCTTTAACCGTCTCGGATGTGCATCTCGGCTTTGACCGTCTCGGATGTGCATCTCGGCTTTAACCGTCTCGGATGTGCATCTCGGCTTTGACCGTCTCGGATGTGCATCTCGGCTTTGACCGTCTCGGATGTGCATCTCGGCTTTGACCGTCTCGGATGTGCATCTCGGCTTTGTGAAAACAAGTTGTTTTGAACTGTGGTTAGTCCTGAGACATACCACCCAATAAACTTTTCCCTCCTCATTCTAAGTTTCAGCTTTGTCTCTGAACAAAGTTATTGTTTGAGTAGTTTGAAAACAGAGGGCTCAAACACTCCTCCCTGTTCTTGCAGCCTAGACTGAATTGTTATAAAGTGTTGTTTACTCTGGTCGTTGTGAGTATACAGTATCTCCAGCAGCCTTCCCTCTCTGGCAACCAACAGGCCTTGTGTTAAAGTGTATATGGAGCTCATAGAACGTACCCCATGATCTGCAATAAGCCCTCAATGTAGGCTAAGGTGCTCACACGGCCTGGAATGTCCTCGCTCAACCACCTCAAAGTAGAGGTTGAAAATCCTCTAGCAAAGACACTAACTAACTTGAGACAGACTACCCATCTATAACTCTGTTCAGGCTAAGTGGTAAAACACAAACATGCTGTGTACACAGATAAACAGTAGGGTTTAGGCTGGTCCTCCGGTGCCAAGATTTCATTAAAGCCTTCCAGGGCAATGGGCAGAAACAAAGACAGGGTGAGGGCTGACAGTGAAACGCCACAGACCCACCGCACAGTGGCCTGGTGGTTGGTCCCTGTCAGAGACTGAGTGCAGAGAAACCACACTGGGTGGGAACAACCTCCACAAGCACTGGGCAGAATATGACATCACAGAGAAAGAAGCCCCATGCAGTCCCAATCAGAGTTCCCCAAACAGGAAACAATAGCCGAGCAGTGGGAGATTGCACTGGGTCATAATGGCATTAAAAACACTTTGTATAAGGGTAACAAATGTTACCAAGTGCTGTGCATTCATAATTGAAGGGCTGCTGTTATGGAACAGTGTGTTCACCACTCTGCACAAGCTAGGCTACACACATCAGCACACTGTGCTCAGCCCATCAGCAATACACTAGTCATCCAACATGTCTTCTAGCCTTCTAGTTGCACTGAGAAATAGGCTGGCTTATAATAATAAAACACACCTTCACAGGCTCATAGTGCAGGGAGGAAGAGGAAACACAGCTCCACAGGCACACATGCTGTGCATGAACCCACCCATCCCTTTGGACACAATGAGAAGTGCCCTCTCTCTTTTCTGCACTGCGTGTGGGTGGGAGTTATAGTAAGAGCAACTTTAAAACAGTCTCACTAGCTGAGGTTAAGTGATTCAGCTCTGGAGCAGAATGGATAGGCCTACAACATCCCCCAGAGGGACTCCACAACCGTCTGGTTACCAATTCCCTGCCATCCCCACACATTCTCTTAGCAGTGTAAATCCATGCCCACACATAGACAGCTCATAGACAAGGGGATCTGAAAAAGTAACCTACCTCAAGCCAGAGTGATGCACCAGCTAGATAATTATCTGGAGACGTCATTCACAAGTCTGCCCACAAACCCACGAAGAGTACAGTCGTGTCTCATACAGTCAATTTCAGCTCTACCTGAAAACACTGGTGGTATATTTTAACACCTAGAGATGCCTTTCCTGTTTCCAGAAATATAAATAATTCAACAACAAAAAGTATCATTTAATGTAGGTCTACAGTGAGCTAGATGAAATAAGATCTCAGGAAACGACAGAGTAGGTGGGTGGAATAAAAGGAAAAGAAGAGGAAGGTAGATGTCAGGTTTATCCACCCTCCTGGCCTGTTGTGCTGACTAGGAGTTGCATAAAGAGGAGAGACCAGTCAGTGTAAACTCTCCTCTTTAGCAGGACTGTGGCTGGAGACCAGGGTGAAGAAGTCACTACCTCCAGTTCTGCATCATCAGACCTAACCAACCACAAATGATGAATAACAGATGACAAGTGCTGCTATCTGCCATCGGCATTGCAGGTCATGTACAAAAAAAGGAGGGAGGAAGAGAGAAGGAGGGGAACGGGTTAGAGATGGGACAGAAGAAGAGTCAGTAGAGGAGTGAGCTCTTTCACTCAGGACTGGTTTTTATGGTATAATTACATTTACATTAAAACATCTCCCAGTCCTAGATTTCCTCAACTGGCTGCACATTTTCTGGCAGAGGTTAAAGATGTCATTTTCCAAGGCTGCTTTTCCTATTAAAATGCCTTTGCGGGTTGATGTGATCAACAATGAGAATAGTCTAGGCCCACTTAAAATGCTGCTTTTTCTCTCTCAATCAAATTTATCTATAAAGCCTTTCTTACATCAGCTGATATCTCAAAGTGCTATACAGAAACCCAGCCTAAAACCCCAAACAGCAAGCAATGCAGGTGTAGAAGCACGGTGGCTAGGAAAAACTCCCTAAAAAGGCCAAAACCTAGGACGAAACCTAGAGAGGAACCAGGCTATGAGGGGTGGCCAGTCCTCTTCTGGCTGTGCCGGGTGGTGATTATAACAGAACATTGGCAAGATGTTCAAATGTTCATAGATGACCAGCAGGGTCAAATAATATTAATCGCAGTAGTTGTCGAGGGTGCAACAGGTCAGCACCTCAGGAGTAAATGTCAGTTGGCTTTTCATAGCCGATCAGCCGAGTATCTCTACCGCTCCTGCTGTCTCGCTCTTCATCTTAAAGCACATCGGCAAATATCACTTTCCATAACTACAAAATAGTATAAGAGCAGAAATGAGAGCATATAAAGGACTCTTCAGAAAGAATTCATACCCCTTGACTTATTCCATATTTTGTTGTGTTACAGACTAAATTCAAAATGGATTAAAACATTTTTTTCCCTCATCCATGTACACACAACACCCCATAATAACAAAGTGAAAACTCACTTTTTAATATGTTTTTGCAAATTTATTGAAAACTAAATACAGAAATAGCCATCTCATTTACACAAGTATTCCCACCCGAGTCAATGATTTGTAGAAGCACCTTTGGCAGTGACTACAGCTATAACTCGTTCTGGGTAAGTCGCTAAGAGCTTTGCACACCTGGATTGTACAATATTTGGACATGATTATTTTTTAAATTCTTCAAGCTCTGTCAAGTTCGTTGTTGATCATTGCTAGATAGACATTTTCTAGGCCACTCAGGAACATTCAATGTCGTCTTTGAAAGCAACTCCAGTGTATATGTGACCAACCGGCTTGATTTGGTCTTATGTAGCACAATTATAATGTATTTTTACATTGGATAAAATAGAGACTCAGAGTTAGAAAATGGTATATCATACACTACAGCTGAGGAACAATGGGAACGTAATTCTGCTTTGAAAGTTGACAAACTTGTAACCTAATTTTTGAGAAAATGTCCCTTTAATGTTTTGGCACACATACCGAGGAGCTCTTTGTCTACACCCATTCAGCATCATTCACATCATCTTAAGCTTTATCCCCACCCATCTCTTTAAGGAGCACTCTGTCCTAACAGCAGTCAAGCGCCCAAGCTAACTGGCTAACGTTGGCTAGCTACATCCAGACACAAATGAGAGAACCGCTCACTCTGACCTAGGTAGCTAAACAATGAACCATAATCCCAACTCATGACGTCACTACCCCGCATGAATTTGCAGGTAGGTTATAACTAGCAAAGCAAATGGCTCTGAGATACAAATAATATTACAAATAATATTACAACACAGATTTGATAAAATAACATTCTCTGTACTTATTATTAAGTGATTAAACTAATCATGTAAATGTAATTCATTAAGAAGTTGGGGCACCAAGGAAAATCTTCAGATTACAAAGTTAATTTTCCTAATATAACTCTTCAGATATTTTAATATCTGATCAATTAGTCTTCTAATTAATTAATTATTCTTTACCTTACGTTAGTCTCATTTCAAACGTCGTAAATTGTTGGTTTTCTGCACGAATCCAGCCTTTACACCAATTGTCTTAAATAATTTATTTACTAACTAACTAACTAATCACAGAAATGCATAAACAAACAAACAAACAGTACATACAGTGGGGCAAAAAGTATTTAGTCAGCCACCAATTGTGCAAGTTCTCCACTTAAAAAGATGAGAGGCCTGTAATTTTCATCATAGGTACACTTCAACTATGACAGGCAAAATGAGAAGAAAAAAAATCCAGAAAATCACATTGTAGGATTTTTAATGAATTTATTTGCAAATTATGGTGGAAAATAAGTATTTGGTCAATAACAAAAGTTTCTCAATACTTTGTTATACACCCTTTGTTGGCAATGACAGAGGTCAAACGTTTTCTGTAAGTCTTCACAAGGTTTTCACACACTGTTGCTGGTATTTTGGCCCATTCCTCCATGCAGATCTCCTCTAGAGCAGTGATGTTTTGAGAATGTAACACGGACTTTCAACTCCCTCCAAAGATTTTCTATGGGGTTGAGATCTGGAGACGGGCTAGGCCACTCCAGGACCTTGAAATGCTTCTTACGAAGCCACTCCTTCGTTGCCCATTTGGTGTGTTTGGGATCATTGTCATGCTGAAAGACCCAGCCACGTTTCATCTTCAATGCCCTTGCTGATGGAAGGAGGTTTTCACTCAAAATCTCACGATACATGGCCCCATTCATTCTTTCCTTTACATGGATCAGTCGTCCTGGTTCCTTTGCAGAAAAACAGCCCCAAAGCATGATGTTTCCACCCTCATGCTTTTCACAGTAGGTATGGTGTTCTTTGGATGCAACTCAGCATTCTTTGTCCTCCAAACACGACAAGTTGAGTTTACCAAAAAGTTATATTTTGGTTTCATCTGACCATATGACATTCTCCCCATCTTCAAAGTCGTTTTCATTTCAAGATAAAGTGTACTGTTAGCTAGCTAACGTTAGCTAATTAGAAACGTGTAAAATCTGACATTTTTTGCTAGCTAGACTATGTTACCCATATACGCTACCGTTCAAAAGTTGGGGTCACTCAGAAATGTTCTTATTTTTGAACAAAAAGCAAATTTGTCCATTAAAATAACATAAAATTGATCAGAAATACAGTTGAGCTGGAAACGGCAGATTTTTTTATGGAATATCTACATAGGCATACAGAGGCCCATTATCAGCAACCATCACTCCTGTGTTCCAATGGCACGATGTGTTAGCTAATCCAAGTTTATAATTTTAAAAAGGCTAATTGATCATTAGAAAACCCTTTTGCGATTATGTTAGTAGGCCTGAAAACTATTGTACTGATTAAAGAAGCAATAAAACGGGCCTTCTTTAGACTAGTTCAGTATCTGGAGAATCAGCATTTGTGGGTTCGATTACAGGCTCAAAATGGCCAGAAACAAAGTACTTCCTTCTGAAACTCGTCAGTCTATTCTTGTTCTGAGAAATTAAGGCTATTCCATGTGAGAAATTGCCAAGAAACTGCAGATCTCGTACAACGCTGTGTGCTACTCGCTTCACAGAACAGAGCAAACTGGCTTTAACCAGAATAGAAGGAGTATGAGGCCCCGGTGCACAACTGAGCAAGAGGTCAAGTACATTAGTGTCTAGTTTAAGAAACAGATGCCTCAAGTCCTCAAATGGCAGCTTCATTAAACAGTACCTGCAAAACACCAATCTCAACGTCAACAGTGAAGAGGCGACACCGGGTTGCTGGCCTTCTCGGCAGAGTTGCAAAGAAAAAAACATCTCAGACTGTCCAATAAAAATAAAATATTAAGATGGGCAAAAGAACACAGACAGTGGACAAATGAAAACAATTTCTAAGTGACCCCAAACTTTTGAACGGTGATGTACATGAATGGACGCTTCTCCCTCTGTCACGGATGCCACGGTTGCCCTTAGTTTGAAGATGTAATCCGGAGATGTAATCTCCATCTCCTTAGCTATAATACTCTAATTCCACTGATTTCAAAACTCTGTCCTCCAGAAAGTGGAGAACACTTATGCAGTTTTACTTCATGATATCTTTAAAAAAAACAGCATTAGAAAGGATTACCTACTACACATACTGAACAGCTCAACCAATTAGGCTTGTAATTTAACAATTGTATTCGTATTTACAGATGGCATACATGTTTGTTATTAAGGGACATGAACGTTTACATGTTCTAGAAGGCATTTCTGCCAAAAAATGCATTTTGATAAAAATATAGTAGTTAAAAATGGCTCTCATGTAAAGTAGTGACGCGCAACATACACATAGTTTCCTGAAACGAGTTACATATTTGTGTTGAAGGAGATTGTCCTGCTGAAGGTGAATTTGTATCCCAGTGTCTGTTGAAAAGCAGACCAGGTTTTTGCCTGTGTTTAGCTCTATTCCATGTATTTGTATCCTAAAAAAAAACTCCCTAGTACTTGCCGATGACAAGCATACCCATAACATGATGCAGCCACCACCATGCTTGAAAATATGAAGAGCAGTCCTAAGTGATGTGTTGTATTTGCCCCAAATATAATGCTTTGTATTCAGGACATAAAGTTAACTTCGTCTAGTTTTTGCAGTCATACTTTAGTGCCTTATTTCAAATGGGATGCATGTTTTGGAATATTTTTTATTCTGTACAGGCTTCCTTCTTTTCACTCTGTCATTTAGGTATGTATTGTGGAGTAACTAAAATGTTGATCCATCCTCAGTTTTCACCTATCACAGCCAATAAAATCTAACTGTATTAAAGAGATAATGGCGCCGGAGGAGATGGCTGCCGTTTTACAGTGTTTTTCTGCATTATTTTGTACAAAGTGTTTCTGCCACCATCTCTTATGACAGAAAAGAGCTTCTAGATATCAGGACAGCAATTACTCAACTCATACTGGAAGAAGATTTTTTCTTTAACGAGTTGGACGTGAAGGATTTACTTCTGACACCCGACAAGGCCCAAATCCCCGTGGTTCGCATGAGAAAGATATTGGGGACATAGATCCTTACTTACAAGGCACCCCGACCTAACGGCGAGTGGGTAATCTGCCTCCACTATCAGTCCTATTAGCCAATGTACAATCATTGGATAACAAAAATGACAAACTACAATCACGAATATCCTACCAACGGGACATTAAAAACTGTAATATTTTATGTTTCACAGAGTTGTGGCTGAACGACGACATGAATAACATACAGCTGGCGGTGTTTTCGCTGCATCGGCAAGATAGAACAGCCGCCTCCGGTAAGACAAGGGGTGGTGGTCTGTGTATATTGTAAACAATAGTGGATGCACGAAATCTAACAGTAAGGACGTCTTGAGGTTTTGCTCACCTGAGGTAGAGTATCATGATAAGCTGTAGACCACACTATTTATCAAGAGAGTTCTCATCTATATTCTTCGTAGCTGTCCATTTACCACCACAAACTAATGCTGGCACCCAGACTGCACTCAATGAGCTGTATACAGACATAAGCAAACAGGAAAACGCTCACCCAGAGGCAGCGTTCCTAGTGGCGGGGACTTTAATGCAGGGAAACTTAAATCAGTTTTACTTCTACTAGCATGTTAAATGTGCATACAGAGGAGCCAAAAAAATCTAGACTACCTGTACTCCACACACAGAGACACGTACAAACCTCTCCCTCGCCCTCCATTTGGCAAATCTCACCATAATTCCATCCTCTTGATTCCTGCTTACAAGCAAAAAATTAAAGCAGGAAGCACCAGTGACTCAGTCAATAAAGAAGAAGTGATCAGATGACGCAGATGCTAAGCTACAGGACTGTTTTGCTAGCACAGACTGGAATATGTTCCGAGATTCTTCCGATGACATTGAGGAGTACACCACATCAGTCACTGGCTTCATCAGTAAGTACATCAATGAAGTCGTCCCCACAGTGACTGTACGTACATACCCCAACCAGAAGCCATGGATTACATGTAACATCCACACTGAGCTAAAGGGTAGTGCTGCCGCTTTCAAGGAGCGGGACTCTAACCCGGATGCTAATAAGAAATTCTGATATGCCCTCCGACTAACCATCAAACAAGCAAAGCGTCAATACAGTACTAAGATTGAGTCGTACTACACAGGCTCAGACGCTCGTCGGATGTGGCAGGGCTTGCAAGCTATTAGACTACAAAAGGGAAGCACATCCGCATGCTGCCCAGTGACATGAGCCTACCAGATGAGCTAAATTACTTTGATGCTCGCTTTGAGGCAAGCAACACTGAAGCAGGCATGAGAGCATCAGCTGTTCCGGGCGACTATGTGATCACGCTTTCTGTAGCTGATGTGAGTAAGACCTTTAATCAGGTCAACATTCACAAGGCCGCAGGGCCAGACGGATTACCAGGACGTGTATTCCGAACATGCGCTGACCAACTGGCAAGTGTCTTCACTGATATTTTCAACCTGTCCCTGACTGAGTCTGTAATACCAACATGTTTCAAGCAGACGACCATAGTCCCTCTGCCCAAGAACACTAAGGTAACCTGCCTAAATGACTAAAGACCCGTAGCACTCACGTCTGTAGCCATAAAGTGCTTTGAAAGGCTGGTCATGGCTCAGCTCAACACCATTTTCCCAGAAACTCTGGACCCACTCCAATTTGCATACTGCCAACAGATGATGCAATCTCTATTCCTCTCCACACTGCCCTTTCCCACCTGGACAAAAGGAACACCTACATGAGAATGCTATTCATTGACTACAGCTCAGCATTCAACATTTTTTGTTATAATTTTAATTAAACATGTAAAAATGACTAAAAACAATTACAGTTTCACATTATGGGGTATTGTATGTAGGACAGTGACATCTCAATTTACTCCATTTTAAATTCAGGCTGTAACAACAAAATGTGGAAAAAGTAAAGCGGTGTCAATACTTTCTGAAGGTACTGTATAATGCCACTGTACAAGGTCAAATACAGAGTGGGAGGGGTACATTTCTCCTTTTGAGTTAAAAACTGCATCTGGTAGTACTCTGTAGTCTGATAATAAACTCCTTTCAAGAGAGGGAGGGGACACATTAGAAAAAGATAGGCTATGTCCGGCTGGGAGGTCAGGGTCTCATCACTCAAACAAAAACAGACATCAACATGGCCCATCATATTCTCTTCATTCAGCCACAAAACACAAGCATTTAAACCTAGCATCAATCTAATCCTCTAAAGAGCTAACAAAAGACAGATCCTACAAAGCTTGTGCTGGGTCACTGCTTTAGACAGCCTGCCCAGTGAACCCCCACACCCCCTCTCTAACGCACGAGCACGTGCGCACACACACACTGGAAGAACGACTGCCCCCTCTCATTGAAGCCACAGACGTTCAAGGCCGACCGCGGCAGTACTGCAGGCATTGCTTTCAGAAAACAGGTCCCCCATCATGTAAAAAAACACAATTAATAGAAGACAATCATGGTACCAATAATTGCTTCTATTACACCGGATGTATGCCCTTGAACTGATTATTTTACAAATCGCACACAGAATAAGTTATCAGGATCATTTAGTTGCTAATGGCAGCCTGCAGTTTCAAAGGCGGAATTCAACTTGTGATACTCAATGAGAGGGGGCAGCACTCAGGTAGCCTGCAACATCACTTCCTGGAGTAACTCAAACTGTGCATGTTATGTCTCCATAAAGACAACATCTTAACCAACTTCCTTGGCTTCAAATGCGCTATATAGGGCTCTACTCAATCTGTAAAACTAAAGTGTTACAGATTCCGCAATATAAGTTTAAAGGGTATTTCTGAATGAGCAGACATATGCAGCGTTTACCATGAATACAGTCTCCGCTAAAGCGGGAACATTACCTTTAAATTTCAATCACGCTGTAAAGCTGAACTTCCACACTGCAGACTGAATCTTCACATAGGAATTAAAAGGCATCGCCCGATAGATGGCTTTGTGCATTCATATTTAATGAGTAGGTTTACATGCACGCTAATAATTCTATATTAAACTGATTATAACAGTAGGCAGATTATGCAACAGTCATGTAAACACCTTACTCTGCTTATCTTAAATCGGGCATTAGGTCAAAATCAAAGTAAGCATACGCCGATTAAAACACCTGGTTTTCTGAGCTATCTTTCAAATTATTATTATTAGGACATAATTGGCGTACCAGCAGTATATTTGATCTGCGCATGTGCTAGCACCAGCTGAGCGAGCCTCCTTCTTTAGTGTGAGTGAAGTAAGTTAGTAACCACAATGTATGTGTCTTAGAAGTAGTTCACATACAAACGTTATATGTCCAAACTCAGAATAAAATATTCTTCCTAAAAAATAACATGTTCACTGTGGTAGAACGTTCATTTTGACTGCCGATTTTCGTTGTGACTGGCAAGTGCCATCAG
Source organism: Oncorhynchus kisutch (assembly GCF_002021735.2). Lineage (NCBI taxonomy): Eukaryota > Metazoa > Chordata > Actinopteri > Salmoniformes > Salmonidae > Oncorhynchus > Oncorhynchus kisutch. Next base: position 28,608,731 of record NC_034179.2, read on the forward strand.
GTAGCCTGATTTCAGAAGTCCATGTAAAAAGGATTATTCGGGAAATCGTTCTTCTTGCAAAGTAGGTAAACATTTTAATCAAACTCTAATATTAATTTGACTATCCGCAATAATCCCATTATTGTGTGCATGTAAAGTCACTCAGTCATTGACACACACACACTTTCAGCATATCCAACAATAGCTTGTTAACAAAAAGAGTCCCTTCAGATGATTAAGAACAACACGTTTTTAATTAAATACTATCAATCAATATACTGAAATTACCTCAATCCTGCAATGTTTCTGTAATGGAACTTCTGATTCTAGCTAAAAATGCTTACCACACACACACACACACACACACACACGAGATATTATTATACTGAGCCAGGTTGAGTGTGTGTGTGTTTAACTGTCATGAAGGTCGGCCCTCCCCAGAGAAAGAACGAGCATGCTTAAGCTGCTTCCCTCCCTCCCATTGCCCCTCTCCTCCTCTCTGTCAGGGTGAAGGTCGGGTCAGATGCAACAGCGCAGAGTAAAAAGCAGAGGCGAGTGAGTGAGGCTGAAGAGGAGGATGAGGAGAAGCAGGCTTGCTGAGTTTACACTTTAGTCAATCTTGACATGACATTGTAGTGGCATTGAGCGAAGACCTGGGGATCACCAGAGAATACCAATGTGTTAGCCAGGTGTCCCTGTGTGTTTGTGTACGTGCTTTACATAAAATCCCGAGAAGAGCAGTTTCTGAACACACATCTGACATGAGGCAGGAAATCACAGACACATACAGTAGGCCTACACATAGAGTGTCAAATGGATAACATAAAAGCAGCAGATTCTAACAAAATGCACAAGTCAGGCCTGACGCAAATCTCAAATCTCTCAGAATGTCTGGCCAGTTTCTCATTATTGAATGAAGGAATGTGGTATCGTCCCATTTGAGCCACAGCGGAGGCAGCAGCAGCACAGTGGGAGTTGGATAGGTTTAACACAGGTAAGAAGTGGAGCATAATGAGTTCAACACAGGCAGCCCTGCCTCTGCGTTTCCGATTATTGGAGGACAAAAAAAGCCGATTTATTTGTAATAATGACAATTACAATAATACTGAATGAACACTAATTTTAACTTAACCTCTTCGATAGGGGGGCGGCAGGGTAGCCTAGTGGTTAGAGTGTTGGACTAGTAACCGGAAGGTTGCAAGTTCAAACCCCCAAGCTGACAAGGTACAAATCTGTCGTTCTGCCCCTGAACAGGCAGTTAACCCACTGTTCCTAGGCCGTCATTGAAAATAAGAATTTGTTCTTAACTGATCTTGCCTAGTTAAAAAATGGTCAAATTAAAAAATATAGGGGGCGCTATTTTAATTTTTGGATGAAAAACGTTCCCGTTTTAAACAAGATATTTTGTCACGGAAAGATGCTCGACTATGCATATAATTGACAGCTTTGTAAATAAAACACTCTGATGTTTCCAAAACTGCAAAGATATTGTCTGTGAGTGCCACAGAACTGATGTTACAGGTGAAACCCAGATAAAAATCCAATCAGGAAGTGCCGCATTTTTTGAAACCGCCTCATGCCAATGACTCCTTATATGGCTGTGAATGAGCTACGAATTGAGCTTACGTTTTCCACGTTTTCCCCAAGGTGTCTACAGCATTGTGACGTCTTTTTAGGCATTTCCCTTGAAGAATGGCTGTAAGGGACCATATATGGCATGTGGTCACATGGTGTCTCCCGCAGAAAACCTTGCGTAAAATACTGAGGTAGCCATTTTTCCAATCGCTTCTTATGAGAAACCAACTGCCTCGACGGATATATTATCGAATACATATGTTAAAAACACCTTGAGGATGGATCCTAAACAACGTTTGCCGTGTTTCTGTCGATATTATGGAGCAAATTTTGAAAAAAGTTTGGCGTTATAGTTTAAGTATTTTTCGGTCGATTTCTCAGCCAAGCAGGATGAACAAACAGGAGCTATTTCGCCTACAAAAATAATATTTTTGTAAAAAAGGAACATTTGCTATCTAACTGGGAGTCTCCTGAGTGAAAGCATCTGAAGTTCTTCAAAGGTAAATGATTTAATTTGGTTGCTTTTCTTATTTTCGTGAAAATGTTGCCTGCTGCCAGTGTTACGCCCCTGAAAACAGGGGAGAAATAATCACGAGAGTGATAGGGTATTGTTTTCTCAATTCAACTTTTAGTTCAAACATTTCACAAAAGTAACACATTACAAAACAGAAAAACCATGATACAAATAACACAGCAAAATATCTTATTAACAACGCACATGTTCATTCACAATCGACATAAGATGGCAGCTACTCTCAGTACGATGCTATTCTTCGCTACAACCAAGCAGGGCTAATATTACTCTCTGCAAACTTAACTCTAACTTCCTCAAGATGTTACGAAAACACACTTTAAACACTCTTGACATGTTAGCGAGTTATAACATTTAAATTACTATTTTTTATCATCAATAAAGTACCTGAAAACAGGGGAGAAATAATCACGAGTGTGATACGGTATTGTTTTCTCAATTCAACTTCAATGAGAAAAGGCCGCGATTTCCCCAGGAATATGGGTGGAGACCAGAGCAATCGATCTCCGGCTCATAGATTAAGAGCATTTCGTAGGTCACAGATTAACACTTTTAGGCACCACAAAATAAAGTAATCAATATAACGTTTACACATTACTCTCACAATTCATACCCTTTGACAGATTTTAACTTTAACACAATTATATGAATGTTATCAATCTCTATCAACTAATACTGAATGCATCCTTTTAACCTTAGTATGTGAGGATCTTAAAACATCTATGAACTTACTAATACTTTTTAATGTATAACAGGCTATGAATATTTCCTTTAACCTGTCACACCAGCAGAGCCTAGCATAGCATTGTGCCAAGATAAACAAATACTTGTCTAGCGTTAGCTGTAACGCATATTTTGAAAATCTGAGATGACAGTGTTGTTAACAAAAGGCTAAGCTTGTGTTTGAATATATTTATTTTATTTTATTTGCGATTTTCATGAATAGGAAAAGTTGCGTTATGGTAATGCGCTTGAGGCTATGATTACGCTCCCGGATACGGGATTGCTAGTCGCTAACATAATACATCAATAAAATCAATTTAGCCTCAAATAAATAATGAAACATGTTCAATTTGGTTTAAATAATGCAAAAGCAAAGTGTTGGAGAAGAAAGTAAAAGTGCAATGCAGTGGGGCAAAAAAGTATTTAGTCAGCAACCAATTGTGCAAGTTCTCCACTTAAAAAGATGAGAGGCGTGTAATTTTCACCATAGGTACACTTCAACTATGACAGACAGAATGAGAAGAAAAAAAATCCAGAAAATCACATTGTAGGATTTTTTATGAATTTATTTGCAAATTATGGTGGAAAATAAGTATTTGGTCAATAACAAAAGTTTCTCAATACTTTGTTATACACCCTTTGTTGGCAATGACAGAGGTCAACGTTTTCTGTAAGTCTTCACAAGGTTTTCACACACTGTTGCTGGTATTTTGGCCCATTCCTCCATGCAGATCTCCTCTAGAGCAGTGATGTTTTGGGGCTGTTGCTGGGCAACACGGACTTTCAACTCCCTCCAAAGATTTTCTATGGGGTTGAGATCTGGAGACTGGCTAGGCCACTCCAGGACCTTGAAATGCTTCTTACGAAGCCACTCCTTCGTTGCCCAGGTGGTGTGTTTGGGATCATTGTCATGCTGAAAGACCCAGCCACGTTTCATCTTCAATGCCCTTGCTGATGGAAGGAGGTTTTCACTCAAAATCTCACGATACATGGCCCCATTCATTCTTTCCTTTACACGGTTCAGTCGTCCTGTCCCTTTGCAGAAAAACAGCCCTAAAGCATGATGTTTCCACCCCCATGCTTCACAGTAGGTATGGTGTTTGGATGCAACTCAGAATTCTTTGTCCTCCAAACACGACGAGTTTCTATTTTGGTTTCATCTGACCATGACATTCTCCCAATCTTCTTCTGGATCATCCAAATGCTCTCTAGCAAACTTCAGATGGGCCTGGACATGTACTGGCTTAAGCAGGGGGACACGTCTGGCTCTGCAGGATTTGAGTCCCTGGTGGCGTAGTGTGTTACTGATGGTAGGCTTTGCTACTTTGGTCCCAGCTCTCTGCAGATCATTCACTAGGTCCCCCGTGTGGTTCTGGGATTTTTGCTCGCCATTCTTGTGATCATTTTGACCCCACGGGGTGAGATCTTGCGTGGAGCCCCAGATCGAGGGAGATTATCAGTGGTCTTGTATGTCTTCCATTTCCTAATAATTGCTCCCACAGTTGATTTCTTCTTACCAAGCTGCTTACCTATTGCAGATTCAGTCTTCCCAGCCTGGTGCAGGTCTACAATTTTGTTTCTGGTGTCCTTTGACAGCTCTTTGGTCTTGGCCATAGTGGAGTTTGGAGTGTGACCGTTTGAGGTTGTGGACAGGTGCCTTTTATACTGATAACAAGTTCAAGCAGGTGCCATTAATACAGGTAACGAGTGGAGGACAGAGGAGCCTCTTAAAGAAGGAAGTTACAAGTCTGTGAGAGCCAGAAATCTTGCTTGTTTGTCTGGGCTCGAACCAGGAACACGTCTACAACAGCCACCCTCGAAGCAGCGTTACCCATGCAGAGCAAGGGGAACAACCACTCCAAGTCTCAAAGCGAGTGACGTATGAAACGCTATTAGCGCGCACCCCGCTAACTAGCTAGCCATTTCACATCTGTTACACCAGCCTAATCTCGGGAGTTGATAGGCTTGAAGTCAGAAACAGCAGAGCTGCTGGCAAAACGCACGAAAGTGCTGTTTGAATGAATGCTTATGAGCCTGCTGGTGCCTACCATCACTCAGTCAGACTGCTCCATCAGACTTAATTATAACATAATAACACACAGAAATGCGAGCCTTAGGTCATTAATATGGTTGAATCCGGAAACTATCATCTCGAAAACAAGACGTTTATTCTTTCAGTGAAATACGGAACCGTTCCGTATTTTATCTAACTGGTGGTATCCATCAGTCTAAATATTCCTGTTACATTGCACAACCTTCAATGTTATGTCATAATTACATATGTAAAATTCTGGCAAATTAGTTTGCAAATCAGTTAAGAACAAATTCTTATTTACAAACGACGGCCTAGGAACAGTGGGTTAACTGCCTTGTTCAGGGGCAGAACGACAGATTTGTATCTTGTCAGCTAGGGGATTCGAACTTGCAACCTTTCTGTTACTAGCACAACGCTCTAACCACTGGGCAGGGTAGCTTAAACTGCATTGTTAATTAGGGCTTGTAAGTAAACATTTCCCGGTAAGGTCTACTTACACTTGTTTATTTGTCTCATGCGCCGATTACAAGTTTGATTTGATGTGAAGAGAACATGATTTATTCAGCATCCCTTCTTTCTCCTTTGTAGCCCCTGGCCTGCCCTGCCCTGCACAGCCTAACATAAACACAATGCTCTCATAGCATTATTACAGGTCAATAGGGCTGGCACAATAATCGTATAATCATGTAACCGACAATTATGTAAAATAACCGTTGACTAAAATGAGTAATCTGCAAAATCGTCTTAATACATAATCATTTTAAGAGCAAAATGGCACGGTTGGGAGGAAAAGCTTCATTTCCAAAAGTTCCAAGTGGTCCAAAAACATTCGTTTTGAGACAGGGGTGTCACTAAAACTGTTTTGTATTCATTAGGTAGGCCTATGTTGTAGCTCATTTCAAAGATGCATTACAAGCTCAAAACATTTTAACAAAAATTACAATTATGTCAATAACTGTGGCCATTTGCATGACAATGAATCATTACCCAAAATTCCATAACAGTCACAACCTTACAGGTCAAACAATACAATTCCATCTAACATTGTGTCTGTTTGTCTTATTATGCCAGTGCTGTCAAATATACACTGCTCAAAAAAATAAAGGGAACACTAAAATAACACATCCTAGATCTGAATGAAATATTCTTATTAAATACTTTTTTCTTTACATAGTTGAAAGTGCTGACAAAAAAAAAATCACGCTAAAATTATCAATGGAAATCAAATTTATCAGGAAATTTATCAGGAGGTCTGGATTTGGAGTCACACTTAAAGTGGAAAATTAAAGTGGAAAACCACACTACAGGCTGATCCAACTTTGATGTAATGTCCTTAAAACAAGTCAAAATGAGGCTCAGTAGTGTGTGTGGCCTCCACGTGCCTGTATGACCTCCCTACAACGCCTGGGCATGCTCCTGATGAGGTGGCGAATGGTCTCCTGAGGGATCTCCTCCCAGACCTGGACTAAAGCATCCGCCAACTCCTGGACAGTCTGTGGTGCAAAGTGGCGTTGGTGGATGGAGCGAGACATGATGACCCAGATGTGCTCAATTGGATTCAGGTCTCGGGAACGGGAGAGCCAGTCCATAGCATCAATGCCTTCCTCTTGCAGGAACTGCTGACACACTCCAGCCACATGAGGTCTAGCATAGTCTTGCATTAGGAGGAACCCAAGGCCAACCGCACCAGCATATGGTCTCACAAGGGGTCTGAGGATCTCATCTCGGTACCTAATGGCAGTCAGGCTACCTCTGGCGAGCACATGGAGGGCTGTGCGGCCCCCCAAAGAAATGCCACCCCACACCATGACTGACCCACCGCCAAACCGGTCATGCTGGAGGATGTTGCAGGCAGCAGAATGTTCTCCACGGCGTCTCCAGACTGTCACGTCTGTCACATGTGCTCAGTGTGAACCTGCTTTCATCTGTGAAGAGCACAGGGCACCAGTGGCACCAGTGGCATTTGTCAATCTTGGTGTTCTCTGGAAAATGCCAAACGTCCTGCACGGTGTTGGGCTGTAAGCACAACCCCGACCTGTGGACGTCGGGCCCTCATACCACCCTCATGGAGTCTGTTTCTGACCATTTGAGCAGACACATGCACATTTGTGGCCTGCTGGATGTCATTTTGCAGGGCTCTGGCAGTGCTCCTCCTGCTCCTCCTTGCACAAAGGTGGAGGTAGCAGTCCTGCTGCTGGGTTGTTGCCCTCCTACGGCCTCCTCCACATCTCCTGATGTACTAGCCTGTCTCCTGGTAGCGCCTCCATGCTCTGGACACTACGCTGACAGACACAGCAAACCTTCTTGCCACAGCTCGTATTGATGTGCCATCCTGGATGAGCTGCACTACCTGAGCCACTTGTGTGGGTTGTAGACTCCGTCTCATGCTACCACTAGAGTGAAAGCACCGCCAGCATTCAAAAGTGACCAAAACATCAGCCAGGAAGCATAGGAACTGTAAAGTGGTCTGTGGTTATCACCTGCAGAACCACTCCTTTATTGGGGGTGTTTCGCTAATTGCCTATAATTTCCACCTGTTGTCTATTCCGTTTGCACAACAGCATGTGAAATGTATTGTCAATCAGTGTTGCTTCCTAAGTGGATAGTTTGATTTCACAGAAGTGTGATTGACTTGGAGTTACATTCTGTTGTTTAAGTGTTCCCTTTATTTTTTTGAGCAGTGTACAAATATTTTGCAGAGACAACAGTGATGCATTGAGAAGGTGGGTGTGGGTTCAGTAAAAGCATTGAGCTACTTTCAATTCCCAAGTCACATCAGTGCCTTCATCGATCGAAGGCCACAAGCAGGAAGACATACTGACAGAAGAGGAAGGAGCCAAGACATAGATAGAAGCTGACTACAGAATAAAGGGTAGAGGAGGAAATGAGGAGGAGAGGATCCTCCTACACTCTTAGAAATAACCCTTTTTGGTTCCACATAGAACCCCTTGTGCTTCATGCAGAACCCTCTGTGGAAAGGGTCCTACATGGAACCAAAAGGGGTTCTTCAAATGGTTATCCTGTGGGGCAACGGGGGATTCTATATAGCTCCTTTTTTCTAAGTGTGTAGAACAGGGGAAACAGAGACACGGCAGTCACCAGTGATGTTAGAGGAATGCCGGCAGTAATCCCCCGCTCCCCTGTGGTATTTTAACCGTTTCTCCTCTTCCCCTGTTGCCTTCAGTCAGTCTGAACACAGCAGCTAATGGCCATGCATGGGCCACCTGGGGGGCTGTGTTCCACCTTACCGGACCCAAGGTCTCACACTGGCTGGAGACGCCTCTCTGTGTCTGTGTAGAGCGAGAGACAGCGAGAGAGAGAGAGACCATATTGATCTCTAAACAGGATCGACTGCATTATTTAAAAAAATCATCACTACATAAATAATTGACTTTTAACCAGACAGACAACAGAAACAGCTTGAGTCTCATGAAAAGCCCTGCTAAACCAGGCAACAATAACAACATGGCCCACCATTTCTAATGTAAGAGACGTGAGATAAATTACCACAGAACTAGCCTACCGACCATCGTGTCTATATTGGAGCATCGTTGATCTCCCTAAAGAGACTTTTATGGATTCACCAATTCCTGGGAAGTCGACAGCCATCTTTATAGCACCTGCTGTACAGCATAATAATATTAACTCAAATAAAGAACTGACAACAAAAAGTGCATCTCAATCAGTTCAAGACAGGAGAAACAGATTAAACTGCACAGACACACCTACCCCAAATCAATCAACTAAAAACTAAAACTAATGTTCACTTGCCTGACAGCAAACGTTTCAATGCTAGCGACAGGTGGTGCATATGGCACACCAATTGGACCAATTTGCCATGCGTTTATTTCATCTTCTGTCATGGCTAGCGAGACCACCTTTAGACTATTGTTTGATCGTCGTCAGTCTAGTAAATGGAGACAGATGTCCACAAACAAACTCAATATCAAGCACTGTATTACCCACAATTGACTGTAACCAGCCAAAGGTGACCATCATGTTGATGCCTTCTGGACCGGTCTGCAGATTCTACCACTTCCTACTACATACATCAGATAATCCCCAGTTAACAAAAATATTTGTCAAACAGCTATTTTTCCAGTGTCAATTGACGAGATGATAACTGACCAAAATTTAGACCCCCAATTTTTTTTTAAACTAAATTACAAGTTTTTTTTCATTTTGGTTGATGATAAACGAGATTAAACTAAATCATCTCTGTGACTAAAATCTTACTAGTAAATGGACTGGACAAGAGTTTTTGGAGAGATTGATAGTTTTTCAGTGTTATTTGTTTAGTCCAATCAAAAGCATGCATAAGATTAGTAGAATTGTAAAGGCTTTCTCTTTGTAATGTTGCAATGCTGTTATTGGATGACAGAACTTTGAGTACAATATAGCCACAGTATGTCAAGGGGCAGGGCTCCAGAATGTGGCCATTTAGTTGCATTTTGCGATCTTTTGACTTGGCTGTGCAAGTTAAATTTTTTGTTGGTCACAGTGTGAGCTAAACATTTATTACATGGTCACCTCACTAACAAGTTAGAAAACATACTATTTTTGGCAGCTGAAACTATGATTTGGTCAAAGTGCATTATCCTCATGATTCCTGTAATGAAAGAGTCTGCCCAGCCCGGGCCTGTTTCGCTGGAGCCTGCTGCTCTGGGATAGAGTAAAAAGGCTTCTGGCTGTATAACATTTCAAAATCAAATTGCGGGAAATATATATAGTAGCTTTGGACCCCAAACTGATCCAAAATGTAACATGCATCAGTCAGAAAATCAAATCAAACGGTACGAATCGCCAATTCACTAACATTATATATTACTTTCTTTCTACCTTCCCGAAAATTCCTCATATTTTGTGACAAATGATGTGTCCTTTCCTTCAGTGTCAAACTGCATGTAATGTTGTTGACAATCATTGATCTATAAGTCATTTTCCATGCCGAACAACCGGAGGGAATATCAGTAGCCTAGTCAAACTGTGCACTGTACCCAGGTCCGCATGCTGACCAACACGAGCTAGGCGGCCTCTTCCTGATCTTGCACATCTGCATGGCACCATTCAGCATTCAAATGCTAAAATGGCTTGCGCGATATTAGGCTTTATTAGCTGAGTGACAACCTTGCAATTTAATTGGTTATTGTGAACTATGAGCTGTTTAAAATTGTATTTTACTGGAATAAAAGTAAGCTACCAGAGACAACTCTGATCTGGTTATAGGCTATCTGCTGAAGAGATTTTATTTCGATAGCTAAGGTTCACCATCAGCGATAGGTTTGGTAGTTTTGCTTTAAACAATCAGTGTACATGCTCTTTTTTTCCCCTTTCTTTAAAAAAATAATGTAACCTTTATTTAACTAGGCAACTCAGTTAAGAACACATTCTTATTTTCAATGATGGCCTAGGAACGGTGGGTTAACTGCCTTGTTCAGGGGCAGAACAACAGATTTTTACCTTGTCAGCTCAGGGATTCAATCTTGCAACCTTACGGTTAACTAGTCCAACACTAACCACCTGCCTCACGAGGAGCCTGCCTGTTTCGTGAATGCAGTAAGAAGCCAAGGTAAATTGCTAACTAGCATTAAACTTATCTTATAAAAAACAATCAATCAATAATAATCACTAGTTATAACTACACATGGTTGATGATATTACTAGTTTATCTAGCGTGTCCTGCGTTGCATATAATCGATGCAGTGCGCATTCGCGAAAAAAGGACTCGTTGCTCCAACGTGTACCTAACCATAAACATCAATGCCTTTCTTAAAATCAATACACAGAAGTATATATTTATAAACCTGCATATTTAGCTAAAAGAAATCCAGGTTAGCAGGCAATATTATCCAGGTGAAATTGTGTCACTTCTCTTGCGTTCATTGTACGCAGAGTCAGGGTATATGCAACAGTTTAGGCCGCCTAGCTCATTGCGAACTAATTTGCCAGAATGTTACGTAATTATGACATAACATTGAAGGTTGTGCAATGTAACAGGAATATTTAGACTTAGGGATGCCACCCGTTAGATAAAACACGTAACGGTTCCGTATTTCACTGAAAGAATAAACATTTTGTTTTTGAGATGATAGGTCATTAATATGGTCGAATCCGGAAACTAAGGCTCATATTTTTGTGTGTTATTATGTTATAATTAAGTCTGTGATTTGATATAGCAGTCTGACTGAGCGGTAGTAGGCAGCAGCAGGCTCGTAAGCATTAATTCAAACAGTACTTTTGTGCATTTGCCAGCAGCTATTGCGCGGTTTATGACTTCAAGCCTAATCAACTCCCGAGATTATGCTGGTGTAACCGATGTTAAATGGCTAGCTAGTTAGCGGGGTGCGCGCTAATAGCGTTTCAAAAGTCACTCGCTTTGAGACTTGGAGTAGTTGTTCCCCTTGCTCTGCATGGGTAATGCTGCTTCGAGGGTGGCTGTTGTCAATGTGTTCCTGGTTCAAGCCCAGGTAGCAGCGAGGAGAGGGATGGAAGCTATACTGTTACACTGGCAATACTAAAGTGCCTATAAGAACATCCAATAGTCAAAGGTATATGAAATACAAATCGTATAGAGAGAAATAGTCCTATAATTCCTATAATAACTACATCCTAAAACTTCTTACCAGGGAATATTGAAGACTCATGTTAAAAGGAAGCACCAGCTTTCATATGTTCTCATGTTCTGAGCAAGGAACTGAAACGTTAGCTTTCTTACATAGCACATATTGCACTTTTACTTTCTTCTCCAACACTTTGTTTTTGCATTATTTAAACCAAATTGAATATGTTTCATTATTTATTTGAGGCTAAATTTATTTTATTGGTGTATTATATTAAGTTAAAATAAGTGTTCATTCAGTATTGTTGTAATTGTCATTATTACAAATAACTAAAAATTGTCAGATTAATCGGTATCGGCTTTCTTTTGGTCCTCCAATAATCGGTATCGGATTTGAAAAATCATAATTGGTCGACCTCTACTCCAGAGCACACGTTTCACTGCTCCAGAGTCCAATGGCAGGCATTACACCACTCCTGCTGACACTTGGCATTACGCATGTTGATGTTAGGCTTGTGTGCGGCTGCTCGGCCATGGAAACCCATTTCATGAAGCTCCCGACTAACAGTTCTTGTAGAGACATTACACACTACGCGCTTCAGCACTCGGCGGTCACGTTCTTTGAGCTTGTGTGGCCTACCATTTTGCGGCTGAGCCGTTGTTGCTCCTGGACATTTCCACTTCACAATAACAGCAATTACAGTTGACCCAGGCAACTCCAGCAGGGCAGAAATTTAAACTTACTTGTTGGAAAGGTGGCATCTATTGATGTTGCCACGTTGAAAGTCACTGAGCTCTTCAGAACGAACCATTCTACAGCCAATGTTTGTCTATGGAGATTGCATGGCTGTGTGCTCGATTTAATACACCTGTAAACCACTATTTTGAAGGGGTGTCCACATACTATTTCAGTCCAAATCAAGCACTTACATTGCCACAGAAAAACATTGGTGCGACCAAATCATAGGCTGGTGCCACAAACTGAAAACGTGGTACAAGTGCCACCAGGGGAACATTTTTGTCTGGTGCCCTGTCATGGGGTGTGATTTTTAACCTGCTGCAGAGTAATGTGTTCTTCTGCCAATTTGACTGTTGGGAAGAGAATCATGCGATAGGAAGTTATGTAGAAAAATGTGTTGGTAGAACATGGCTATGTATGTTTGTGCACATGAAAATCTGTGATTTATCTTTACTATAGGTTAATGAGGCAATAAAAATGTGATATGACTAAAATTAAATGGCATTTACTTAAGTAAAATGGCCCACTGTCATTTTGACAATAACTAGACTAAATCATAATTAAAATGGCGAAAATGTTACTAAGACAATGACATTTTTGTCAAAAGACTAAATATAAAAAATTATGCCAAAATGAACAATGATATTCCCTAGTTCCTATTTCTAGGACACAGACACCACGGAAGGTGCTTTTATCAATGAGGGTGTACTTACATACACTAGCATTGCTTTCAATTGTATTTGGTTGCACAAAAACATTCCGTGGAAACCAGAAGTTAAAGGTAGACTCAGCGAGATGACGTATATGCAGAAAGTAAACAACATCATAGTGGGTCAATTTACACAACAACTAAGAGCGTTGAAGCCTGTGGCTTTCACACAGATACTATTTGACTGAGCGCTAAGTGTTGCATCTAGCTCATCTCAATATCACCTGTGCTGCTCGTGGCAATGGAATTTAGTGGAATCTACCTTTAAATACAATTCCATTTCAACTTACAGGGCAGGATGGTTGGTCATTAAGCAGGATGGACAATTCAGACAAAATATCTAAAAGATTGTTTAATAATACAGACTTCCCAAACGTGGGTCTGTTGTAGACGCACTTCCTCTCCGCTTATCTCATGTAAAAATAAAAAGTCCTGCACGTGCACCATATGTGGACAAAAAAGGAATAACTTGTGGGGGACTTTTATTTTGCCATGAGGTAAGCAGAGAGGAATACTGACCAACAGTTCCACCCACCGGCACAGAAGTTGGAATGGAATTGTATTTAACTTCTGGCTTCCAACGGACTGTTTTTGTGCAACACAATTGAAAGCAACGCTACTGTAGCTATGTATACTGAACAAAAATATAAATGCAACATGTAAAGTGTTGGTCCCATGTTTCAGGAGCTGAAATAAAAGATCCCAGAAATGTTCCATATGAACAAAAAGCTAAATTCTGTCAAATGTTGTGCACAAATTAATTTACATATCAAGAAGCTGATTCAACAGCATTATCCTTGTGTTGGGGGTCACAAAAAAAAAAAACACTCTAAAATGTGCCATTTTGTCACACAACACAATGCCACAGATGTCTCAAATTTTGAGGGAGCATGCAATTGGCATGCTGACCGCAGGAATGTCCACCAGAGCTGTTGCCAGAGAATTGAATTGAGACCAGCCACCCGGACAGCAAATGAAACTAAGGAGTATTTATGTCTGTAATAACGCCCTTCTATGGGGAAAAACTCATTCTGATTGGCTGCGCCTGGCTCCCCAGTGGGTGGTCCTGGTTCCCAAGTGGGTGGGCCTATGCCTACACCCCTGCCCAGTCATGTGAAATCCATAGATTAGGCCCTAATTTATTTATTTGAATCGACTGATTTCCTTATATAAAATGTAACTAAGTAAAATGACTGAAATCGTTGCATTTATATTTTTGTTCAGTAGAAACACCTGTGTTGCTAAAAGCACATAACACCACAGGTGAGTGTCTCCTACCACAAATGTCCTATTATGGAATTTATGTTAGGAGCAGCCAGGGGTCTCCTTGCTGTAGCGCCCACAGTCCCCACTCTCCAAAACGAGTCTCCAAAAGAGGCCTAGTTTGGAGCGATGTAAATAAAATTGTGAATCATAACTTCAACTAAATACAACAACCAAGTATTGGCTGTTTGGATCAGACGTCTTCAGTTTAGTTAGTAAAGGTGAGTGCAGTTGCTGAGCGACCATGTTGCTCTTCAAAGTTGTCTCACCACTAAAGAGCACCTCACTGTTGCTCCTCAGTGGTTTCCTGTGAATAATGCCTACATGAATAATGTTTCCATGGCAGCCGCGGATCACACAATCATCGGCAGCGGCACCATTCCAACACTAAACTTCTCAACAAAAGGACGCCTGCCTTGCCCTTGCACAGTCCTTAATGGTAAAGTCAACCTTTCTTATAGAAACAATACAGTCCACATCTAAAATGAACTACTAAAACAAATGTTGTTCAGACTGTAGAGGAGCCCCATACAAGTAGTCAGAGTCGCGCGAAACACTCGGCTTTCTGGCTCGCTCTCGTTGGCTGCACTCAGAACTTCTCCAAATATTTTACATTAGCTAATGTTACCGAGCGAGCGGGCATAATGGATAGCATACCTGTCAAGCTGTACAGAAGAAAAATAAATACAGCATGCTGTCTCTTATGAAGCGGGTAATTCCTGAGGCAAGGCAGGAACATTTTGAAAGTAGATCCGTCTTTCACCGAACACGTTTGTCTGTCCGCCGGACCATGAAACCTCCTCAGCAACAACTCCTAACTGCGATTGGACTGTACCACTAGAGCAGCGATAAGGGGAGCTCACCTGATTCCAGCGATACAGTCAAATGAGAGGCAATCTTCCACCACACCACCCCAGAAAGACGTTGTTAGATTACGTCATCCTTATTGCAAATATTGATTTAAACTGTGTTGCTACATGACATATTTAGGCTACTGAGTATGAAATAAAGCATGCGTGCTGTGTTTTAACCGGGTTTAATTTCCCCGTGATAAGTGAAAAACAACACATGATTATAATAAATTCACTGAAGAATGAATGAAGCTTTTCTTAAGATCAATATGATTGACATGTGTTGAGTAACACTCTGGCCTTGACACATATTCTCACCAAGTGGAGGTTTTATTCAGACACATTGCTGTGTACAGCATGGAGAATGCAGCACAATGAGTGTAGTGCATGTGTCAGTGTGTTTGTGTCCACAATCATCCATTGCTGTAGGCCTATGGCTGCACCCCATGTACGAATGAATTCCTCTTCTATGCATGTTTCACCTCTCTCTGAAGGCAAGTTAATACAGGACCAGTATCAACCTTAACCCCCTGTACCCCACTGGTAATCCCCCACCATATCCTATCTCCAAAAACCCAATCTGTGTATCCGACCCCCTGCCGCTGTTCAACAACTAGAGCACCCCCACCACCCCATCCCAAGTCTAATTGGGGCGTTCACAAATTAACTAGCTAATCCTTGCAAACAGCAATTATGGGGGGGCGCCCCTCCTGTTGGCTGGAAGCTAACCAGGTCAGTGCTTTAATTTGAGTCTCATATTATGTCTTCTCAAGAGCCACCAGGGACACAATTACTCTCATGCCACCCTATTCATCCACACCCTGGCACAGTGTGAGGCAACCCAGGGTGTGTGTGTTGGGATGTGTTCTGCACGTCTTTCCGTCTGATTGATGAGATGGGGGAAAAATATATCTTAGAGTGCCCTAGCCATTGTGAATGCTACGAATATTCTGAGCATACCATTGATAGAGACTTTTTAAAGAAATCACAATGTCTGGGTATTAGAATCTCAGAGATACCTCGTCAGATTAGTGATGAAATTACATTAATATTGGGGCTACAAAGAGCTCAGACACTGATATCCTAGTATATGAGAAAACAGAGCATGTGATCATTCACAACAAGCAATGATCTAGCAACAGGCTACTTGGCTATATACCAGTCAGCCAGACCCAGAGTCATTACACCTTGCACAGAGGCAGGCTTACAGATGGTACAGAGTCCTATTGTTAGGGAGTCTTGGACAGTTTTGATGGTGGAGGGGGTGGAACAAATACTGTACATGCTTCATTTGTTTCATTTTATGATCATTGTATGATCTATGGTTACACCCAATGATTTATATATACATCATTGGTTACACCACACTCATGACCTCATCAAAATAAAATGACTTCAAAGTTTTCCAAAACTCTCCCACAACCCCTCACCACGGGGCAGTGAGTGGCTGTCATATCATGAGCGTCCTGTTTGTCTGTGGCCCCAGCAGCAGAGCCCTGGGAGTCCTTGCATCGATGTGCCTGAGAGCAGGGGCATTCACTCAGCTCTGGACAAGCCCTTGTCATCTGCCAATGTTTAGATCAACTGAGACCTGAAACTCGACACTGTATTGTATTTCAATCTATTTATCTTTTAAAGGTGCTGCATGGTCATTTCAACGTCTGCATTGGCCGTGCAGCATTTATGGTGATTTACCTTCTGCTCTCACCTACCTATCAACCAAGCATATAAATGCAGAGGTATACGTAGCCTTCCACGTTGTCAGAACATTTGAGAGGCGCACGGCAATATGGTACAGAGCTCAGTTTGGCCTCTGTGTGCCTCCGGAGGCTTCGCAATTGCGTCACACCATCTTACAGCGCCTCCGACCACATTTTCAGATCAAGCAGAAATAGTCTCTTAGCTGTCTCAAACTCCTTTTTTACTCTATCATCCCTCAGGTGTCTTCACTTTTTCCTACATAGCTTTTCCCACTGATGCAATATCTTCATTCACACAGTGATGATGTGATATTAGGATTTCATAATGCAGTCATGTACACTATATCTCAAATAGAATGCATTTCATTATTGTGTGTTTACAGTGCAGTGTGTTTATTTCTTCGCCAACTGACAATATCCAAAGAGAAGCTGGCCTTGCCAGTAACTGTCAATCTCAGATGATCTACCACATAAACTCCATTTATAAGTCTATAGAACTTGTTTATGTGTGACTGAAAATCAGTAGGGTGTCATATTTCTATTTGCCTGTACCCCTCTATATCATTATAGAGACATAGACATCTATGGCCTGTGAATAATCTGGAACCAGATTGGATATTGTCAGTTACTGCAGTCCTCTCCTACTGATCTTCCCATTTCACAAGTGTTTCCCCTAATTACCACAAACACACGCACCCAACAGACTTTACACTGGACAGCCTGAATAGGTCATACAGCATACACACACACACGCTTGTACACATATACACTCACAAATGGCAACAGAACCTGCACAGTTAAGGTCCTGTCCTGTTAATCTTAGATGAATGCTTTGCACTCTGCTCCACGTTAAAATACATCTGCATATCTTTAGCAAGGAAATTAATGGTTTGTTTTGAGAGAGTAAAACCATTAATACCAAGTAAAACCATTAGCACTTCCATTGTCAGACAAGAGGGCACATTTTTTTTCTCACAAATTCTCATGTGGAACCACAATACAACGGTTATAATACATAATTAATTAAATGAAGCAGTTAATTGAAGCCGAGGGCAACAGAGGAGGAAAAGGAGCTGTGTAACAGAACTTTCACTTTGAACAATAACCATGATGACAACATGTTTGATGTAGGATATGAGGAGTCTGTTTAAAAATGTGTTGTGCTGTTGTCCTATGGCATGGACAACAAACATCTCTTCGTGTTCACATTTGTCTCTCTGAGGAATGTTATGTAAGCCTCAAGTGCTCTTCAGTGAGGGCCAGGGGGGATTGGAGTGGGGCTGGTGAATGCTGCTGGCGTAGTGAAGATCAAATAAGTGCAAGTCCCCCTCTTTCTGTCTTCTTTATCCTCTTATTCTGTGGGTCTCCTCCTCCCCTCTGTGTTTACCCACATGAATCTCTCTCTCTGTCCTGTCCTGTCTCATACACAAGTGTCTGTCTGGGTTGTGGCCAGGTCTGGGACTATGGAGCACAATAAAGTCATGATGGAAATTGAGGGAACTACACTCAAGCGTCCAGTTTCCCAGGCCAGGGTCAGTGGATGGATGGATGGATGCATGCATGTTTGTCTGTAGTCTGTATGTATAGCTAAGGGTCTTTCAATGGACTACATGTTTTCCCAGGGACAAGGATATTCTGTACAGTTACTCTGTTCGGACCGGGTTACTTTTGGAGTTCTAGACCATTTAATTCTGCTTTTTCCATGAAGGCTAAACCAAAGAGAATTTAAAGACTTCCTCCATGTATGCCAGTTGGCCTGATGTAATGTCATTGGCCTCCCCCCCTTGTATGCTATGTCATGTCATATCTGGACCACCTATTGAGACGTGCCATTTGTTATGTACATCAGGTGTTAAATTAGGACTTTAATTGTGGCTAAAGCCTTACACAATTACAGTCAGGGAAAAGACCATGGATTTAGTTTACCCCTGATTCAAATTGTCAGAGCTTTTCAAACCTCACCAGCACTCTAATATCAAGATGAGCTCACATCCCAGAGCATCAAGTTGTATGCTTCAATGAATAGGAAAGATAGGCACCATTTGAAAGAGATACATTCTGACTGAGTGAGGGAAAGACCACTATTTAAGGTGAGCGCATGTTAATAAAACCACCATAAAGTTGTGCATTCCTTCACTAGGGCCTAGCCTTCAACTGGATGTCTGCCTTATTCCTCCCAAGATTACCACTCATCATGCATGAGTAGATTCATAGTCGAGAGCTGCACAGCTAGGACCATATTTGAACCTACATCGACATCTGCAGGCCATAATAGAGAATTCACACTGGTAACTATGACACTGGTAACTATGACACTGGTAACACATCTTGCATACTGCTCTTTATTGGGTGGACTTAAGTCAATAAATCATGGACTTAAGACATCATTTGTTGACTTAAAGGAAATATTCATCCATTTTATCTCAATGCCCTGATTGCATAAGAAATTGATACCAGACCAAGTTTCACTCCAGACCAAATCCTATGCTATAGACCAAATCCTATGCTATTCTATTGGCATGTTACATACTAGTAACAAATATAATCAAAAATCATTCAATCAGAAATCCTTTTTTATTTACACTGAACAAAAATATAAACGCAACATGTAAGTGTTGGTCCCATGTTTCCTGAGCTGTAATGAAAGATCCCAGAAATGTTCCATACGTACAAGAAGCTTATTTCTCTCAAATGTTGTGCAAAAATGTGTTTACAAAACTACCTTCATCCTTCCATTCATTTTTTAAAACCAGTACCAGTTACCTTCAGACAACTCACGTGACACTTTTGGGGGTTGTAGAGCAAAACGGGGAACACCCTCGTGTTCATGAGAGTTTGTAGATCAAATCAAATGTTATTTGACACATGCGCCGAATACAACAGGGGTAGTCCTTACCGTGAAATGCTTACTTACCAGCCCTTAACCAACAATGCAGTTCAAGAAATAAATAAACTAGAGTAGATCAAACCGTTCGGACTCTACAGACTTTTTCATGTTCTCATTGTCTGACAAACACCGCTCTAGCTCTGCCACTTTTCATCGCAGATGCGGAAGTGTGATATCCGCGGCTGCGGGAGATTGAGTCGCATTCAATGCAAAAAAACAGATCTTTAGCTTGAACTGACAGATTTGATGGGGATTTTTTTACTATGTTACTTAGATTGACGCACCGTTGCGTCAATCGACTCTAGGGGGTTAAACAGCATTTTCATTACTCACAGGTGCACCATGTGCTGGGGACAATAAAAGGCCACTCTAAAATGTGCAGTTTTGTCACACAACACAATGCCACAGATATATCATGTTTTAACTGCAGGAATGTCCACCAGAGCTGTTGTTATAGAGAATTTGGCAGTCAACCGTCTCAGGGAAGCTCATCAGCGTGCTCTTAGACTTCACCAGTGTCTTGACCTGAACGCAGTTTGAGGTTGTAACAGGCTTCAGTGGGCAAATGCTCACCTTCAATGGCAACTAGCACGCTGGAGAAGTGTGCTCTTCATGGATAAATCCCGGTTTGAACTGTAACGGGCAAATGGCAAACGATGTGTATGGCATCGTGTGGGCGAGCTGTTTGCTGATGTCAACATTGTAAACAGAATGCCCCATGGTGGCGGTGGGGTTATGGTGTGGGCAGGTATAAGTCACGGACAATGAACACAATTGCATTTTATCAATGGCACTTTGCATAGAGATACTGTGACGAGATCCTGAAGCCCATTGTCGTGCCATTCATCTGCCGCCATGACCTCATTCAGCATGTCGCAAGGATCTGTCACACAATTCTTGGAAGCTGAAAATGTCCCAGTTCTTCCATGGCCTGCATACTCACCAGACATGTCACCCATTGAGCATGTTTGGGACGCACTGGATAAAGGTGTACAACAGCCTGTTCCAGTTCCCGCCAATATCCAGCAACTTCGGACAGTCATTGAAGAGGGGTGTGACAACATTCCAAGGGCCACAATCAGCAGCCTGATCAACTCTATGCAAAGGAGATGTGTCGCGCTGCATGAGGCAAATGGTGGTTACACCAGATACTGACAGGTTTTCTGATCCACTCCCATACCATTTTTTTATTTGTTTCCTGTGACCAACAGATGCATATATCTGTATTCCCAGTCATGTGAAATCCATAGATCAGGGTCTAATGTATTTATTTAAATTGTCTGATTTCCTTGTATGCAATGTAACTCAGTAAAATCTTTGAAATTGTTGTTTTTATATTTTTGTTCAGCATACATTTAAAGTGACAACATAACTGATACAGATACACAAACAAGTTCAGACTGCAATAAAAAATGTCACATGCACTTTTTTGCCTCCTTTAGAGTCATAACCAATACTTGTATTTTCAGCATGTATCAACCCCCTTGTAAAAAGTATGTACATGCATTTTAATACATGATGTAAAAAAGACAGCGTTGAAGCTGTAATCTCAAATTGGACTTTCTGCTTAAATGCACATAAGCTCATGACAGCAATATTCACAATAGCAGTATAGGTGCTACGATTTGATTCCAAGGAATTTTAGTAACAACCTTTTGATCATTGTCATACCAAGGAAATCAAATCCACTCTATAACTAGATCACCATTAGAGGTCTGTTTCACACTAGGCTTCCATACAGGCAGCATCAATCCATATTGCCCAGTACAGAGTCCCATTATAAACAGCATGATGTGGACAACAGTGTAAATGCCTCAAAGGTGTGAGAATGGATGTAAAAATCTAAAGTTAATCCATTCGCAGATATGCCTATGGGATGTCTACTTTCTCCCCCATGGCAGCAGGTAGCGTGATCCTTTGGCTGTCCTTTAGGTTCTTCTCTGCCTCCAGAGAGCTGTCTGATCTTCTCGACATGCGACTGCGCCACCTGGAGGCTGCTCTGTGCTGTCACAGACACCCAGGGCCTCACTTATAAAACTGTGCGGAGGATAAAGTGCTTATGCACAAAAATATTCTGATTTATAACACAGTTCCCTGTTTCCCTTTATAAATCACAATCAACTCGAAATTTGGCATGAGTGAGCGAGCAGCTTGTCTCACCCTTTTAACGCCCATAGTTGCCTATAAATAGTTAGTGAAACGCCCCTAATTAATATTCATCGACACTGACTGCATGACGACAATGACAGCAAATCCCGACAGAAAGGCAAAAACATTTTTTTCACCTTGTGTGAAATGGAAGTTCTTGTAGGGGAGGTTGGAGCAAGAAAAAATATATTGTTTGGTGGACACAGTGTGGGCATTACAAATGCCAAAAAGGCATTAGAGTGGCAGCATGTGGTGGACGCTGTGAATGCTACTGGCTCAGAAGGTCGGACCCTCTCAGAAAAAAAAATGGTCCGACATAAAAGTGGAGGCCAAAAGGCGCATAGCCTTACACAGACAAAGTGTTTGTGCCACATGTGGGGGAAAGGGGGAAAGGGGACACCAGAGCTCAACCCCCCTGATGAGCGACTTGCCGCATTATAGGGGAATCCCTCTGGAGTGGAGTAGTGAATGAGGTGGAGGGGGACACGGACATGCAAGACGCACCGGATGATCCAGGTATGTAATTTGTATTCTCTCGTTTGAAAAGAGTAAACCAAATCCATTCAAGTTGTGCATAAACAGTTATTTACACAAACAATTTACATTTTCTATCGTTTTTAGTCACGGGGTTGGTGGAGCTGCAGCTGAGCAGGAGCTGAGTGCACCCAGCCCCAGCGCAACCACTGCACAACCCTCCAGCGGCCGTGTCCTCACAGATGCAGTCCTGCAAACGCAAAGAGACACCATCGACGCTATTGACGAGGTTGCCAAGGAGTTGAAGTGGGACAGGCACGGCTTGGTTTCTGCGGGTGCTTTTCTGTAAAGCTGGGCCTACTACTGCACAGAGATCCAAGAAAACAGCTCTTGGTAATCGGAACCATTCATCTGCAGCCGATGTGAGTAAGACCTTTAAACAGGTCAATATTCACAAGGCCGCAGGGCCAAACAGATTACTAGGACCTGTACTGCGGGCATGCGCTGACCAACTGGCAAGTGTTTTCACTGACATTTTCAACCTCTCCCTGTCCAAGTCGGTTATACCAACATGTTTTAAGCAGACCACCATAGTCCCTGTGCCCAAGAACACTAAGGTAACCTGCCTAAATGACTACCAAACCGTAGCACTCACATCTGTAGCCATGAAGTGCATTGTAAGGCTGGTCATGGCTCATATCAACACCATTATCCCAGAAACCCTAGACCCACTCCAATTTGCATACATCCCTATCAGATCCACAGATGATGCAATCTCTATTGCACTCCACACTGCCCTTTCCCACCTGGACAAAAGGAACACCTATGTTAGAATGCTATTCATTGACTAGAGCTCAGCGTTCAACACCATAGTGCCCTCAAAGCTCATCAAAAAACAAAGGACCTTGGGACTAAACACCTCCCTCTGCAACTGGATCCTGGACTTTCTGACGGGCCGCCCCCAGGTGGTAAGGGTAGGTAACAACACATCTGCCACACTGATCCTCAACACAGGGGCCCGTCAGGGGCGCATGCTAAGGTAACCTCCCCTCTTGTTCTCCGTGTTCACTCATGACTGCACGGCCAGCCAGGACTCCAACACCATTATTAAGCTTGCTGATGACACAACAGTGGTAGGCCTGATCACCGACAACGACGAGACAACCTATAGGGAGGAAGTCAGAGACCTGGCCGTGTGGTGCCAGGACAACAACCTCTCCCTCAACGTGATCAAGACAGGAGATGATTGTGGACTACAGGAAAAGGAGGACCGAGCAGGCCCCCATTCCCATTGCAAATTCGACCCACGTAATCTATTAAGCAATTCCAGCTAACCATAAACAAGTTTTCAATACGCATAGTTCCATTTACAGGAACGAAAAAAAACAAGAGGCTACCAAGAAAACCATAATAGAATGTATCTCTTTCTATGATGAAACATACTGATACTGCTATACCCAGGCTTACTTAAACAGCTGAATATTATCAAGATATCAAAGTGTCACCAACAAAACGGTAAAAAAAGGCCTATAGCAAATGCAGCATATGACATTCATCTTTAACATGTAAATAGCACTTTTCAGTATTGCTCAAAGCATGCCATTCCATGAGCGCAACATTTATTTTTCACCTCGAATCAATGAGCCCAATCAGTCCTCAATGACAACAAAATCATAAACAACAGAGTAGGGCTGGCTAATATGTCCTTAGTTTTGGGGTTATGCTCAGGTAAAACAATTTGGCTAATCTATACTTCCATATTTCCAAGTCCTATTCTTGAAGATCAAGAGGTATAACATTTATTGGAATGAGTGGAATTATATGATAAACTTTGGTTTTTAATGTAAAAAATATAATTTAATGGTGTTATTATATTGTAATGAAACAGGCAGGGAGCAGGTCTCAAACCCTTGACCTTCTAGCCCGAAGTCCAGCGTGCCGTCAACTGTGCCCCAAAAACATGCTCGAGCGGAGTCGATATCCACGCTTATGAACCCAGAGTTGTTACAATATGTAGTAGAAAGCTATGGGTTAGAAGAAGCCTACATAACCAACGCATAAAGTAAAATATAACATTAGCTGGCCAAATATGGCCAGTGCGTCTCCCCAGTCCGGTACGTCCTGTGCCAGCTCCCCGCACTCGACCTGAAGTGCGTTTCACCAGTCCGGTGCCACCTGTACCGGCTCCACACACTAGGTCTCCAGTGCGCATTCACAGTCCAGAGCTTCCTGCAATGGTTCACAGTCCAGAGCTTCCGGCGACGGTACACAGTCCAGAGCTTCCGGCAACGGTTCTCAGTCAGGAACCTCCAGCGACGGTCAACGGTCCGGAACCTCCAGCAACGGTCAATGGTCCAGAACCTCCAGCTACGTTCAACGGTCCAGAACCTCCAGCAACGGTCAACGGTCCGGAGCTTCCAGGCAAGGCGTCCAGTCCCGCTCCAGGGCAGGAGCCTTCCTCTGCACCGATGCCCAGTCCAGGCACGGTGTCCAGTCCCGCTCCAGGGCAGGAGCCTTCCTCTGTGCCGATGCCCAGTCCAGGCAAGGTGTCCAGTCCCGCTCCAGGGCAGGAGCCTTCCTCTGCGCCGGTGTCCAGTCTAAGCACGGCATCCAGTTCCGCTCCATGGCAGGAGCCCTCCTCTGCGCCGGTGCCCAGTCCAGACACGGCGTCCAGTCCCGCTCCAATGCCGGAGCCTTCCTCTGCACCGGTGCCCAGTCCAGGCATAGTGTCCAGTCCCGCTCCATGGCCGGAGCCTTCCTCTGCGCCGATGCCCAATCCAGGCAAGGTGTCCAGTCCCGCTCCAGGGCGGGAGCCTTCCTCTGCGCCGGTGTCCAGTCTAAGCACTGCATCCAGTTCCGCTCCATGGCAGGAGCCCTCCTCTGCGCCGGTGTCCAGTCTAAGCACGGCATCCAGTTCCGCTCCATGGCAGGAGCCCTCCTCTGCGCCGGTGCCCAGTCCAGACACGGCGTCCAGTCCCGCTCCAATGCCGGAGCCTTCCTCTGCACCGGTGCCCAGTCCAGGCACAGTGTCCACTCCCGCTCCATGGCCGGAGCCTTCCTCTGCACCGGTGCCCAGTCCAGGCACAGTGTCCAGTCCCGCTCCAGGGCAGGAGCCTTCCTCTGCACCGATGCCCAGTCCAGGCATGGTGTCCAGTCCCGCTCCATGGCCGGAGCCTTCCTCTGCGCCGATGCCCAGTCCAGGCAAGGTGTCCAGACCCGCTCCAGGGCGGGAGCCTTCCTCTGCGCCGGTGTCCAGTCTAAGCACGGCATCCAGTTCCGCTCCATGGCAGGAGCCCTCCTCTGCGCCGGTGCCCAGTCCAGACACGGCGTCCAGTCCCGCTCCAGGGCAAGAGCCTTCCTCTGCACCGATGCCCAGTCCAGGCACGGTGTCCAGTCCCGCTTCAGGGCAGGAGCCTTCCTCTGCGCCAGTGCCCAGTCCAGGCATGGTGTCCAACCCAGCTCCATGGCCGGAGCCTTCCTTTGCGCCGATGCTCAGTCCAGGCACGGCATTCAGCCCGGTGCCATGGCCGGATCCGGGGTCTGGGCGGGGGCTACGACCTGCACCGGAGCCGCCACCGTCACTAATCACCCCCCCTACCCTCCCCATTTGGTTTCAGCCCTGCCCATAGAGAGCCCTTGGTTCCAGCCCTTGGTTCTCTATGGTGAAGTAGGTCAGGGCGTGACTAGGGGGTGTTCTAGTATGTCTATTTCTATGTTGGTGCTAATATGGTTCCCAATTAGAGTCAGCTGTTTATCATTGCCTCTGATTCGGGATCATATTTAGGTAGCCATTTCCCCACCTGTGTTTTGTGGGATATTGTTTGTGTTTAGTCATGTTTCGCTGTTTCTTTATTGTTTTGTTTTGTTTGTTTCACGAGATTAAAAATATGTGGAACTATACTTATGCTGCGCCTTGGTCCGCTCATTACGACGATCGTGACAACAACAATACACACAAATCGAAAGTAAACGAATGGAGTAAAGAAATATATACATTTTAGGACGAAAAATGTCAGAGTGGCATTGACTAAAATACAGTACAATAGAATACAGTATATACATATGAAATGAGTAAAGCAGTATGTAAACATTATAAAAGTGACTAGTGTTCCATTATTAGTGACCAGTGATTCCATGCCTATGTACAGTTGAAGTCAGAAGTTTACAAACACTTAGGCTGGAGTCATTCAAACTGTTTGCAGACAGATTATTTCACTTATAATTCACTGTATCACAATTCCAGTGGGTCAAAAGTTTATATACACTAAATTGACTGTGCTTTCAAACAGCTTGGAAAATTCCAGAAAATGGTGTCATGGCTTTAGAAGCTTCTGATAATTGGCTAATTCGGCTAATTACCATCATTTGAGTCAATTGGAGGTGTACCTGTGGATGTACTTCAAGGCCTACATTCAAACTCAGTGCCTCTTTGCTTGACATCATGGGAAAATCAAAAGAAATCAGCCAAGACCTCAGAAGAAAAATTGTAGACCTCCACATGCCTGGTTCATCCTTGGGAGCAATTTCCAAATGCCTGAAGGTACCACGTTCATCTGTACAAACAATAGTATACAAGTATAAACACTATGGGACCACACAGTCATCATACGGCTCAGGAAGGAGACGCGTTCTGTCTCCTAGAGATGAACATACTTTGATAGGAAAAGAGCAAATCAATCCCAGAACAGCAAAGGACCTTGTGAAGATGCTTTAGGAAACAGGTACAAAAGTATCTATATCCACAGTAAAACGAATCCTATATCGACATAATATGAAAGGCTGCTCAGCAAGGAAGAAGTCACTGCTCCAAAACCGCCATAAAAAAGCCAGACTATGGTTTGCAACTGCACATGGGGACAAAGATCATACTTGTTGGAGAAATGTCCTCTGGTCTGATGAAACAAAAATAGAACTGTTTGTTCATAATGACCATCGTTATGTTTGGAGGAAAAAGGTGGAGGCTTGCAAGCCAAAGAACAAGCCTCCCCCAACTGTGAAGCACGGGGGCGGCAGCATCATGTTGTGGGGGTGCTTTGCTGCAGGAGGGACTGGTGCACTTCACAAAATAGATGGCAGCATGAGGACGGAAAATTATGTATTGAAGCAACATCTCAAGACATCAGTCAGGAAGTTAAATCTTGGTTGCAAATGGGTCTTCCAAACGGACAATGACCCCAACCATACTTCCAAAGTTGTGGCGAAATGGCTTAAGGACAACAAAGTCAAGGTATTGGAGTGGCCATCACAAAGCCCTGACCTCAATCCTATAGAAAATTTGTGGGCAAAACTGAAAAAGCATGTGTGTCTAGAGAGAAACCAGGCTATGTGGGGTGGCCAGTCCTCTTCTGGCTGTGCCGGGTGGAGATTATAAGAGAACATGGCCAAGATGTTCAAATGTTCATAAATGACCAGCATGGTCAAATAATAATAATCACAGGCAGAACAGTTGAAACTGGAGCAGCAGCACAGCCAGGTGGACTGGGGACAGCAAGGAGTCATCATGCCCGGTAGTCCTGAGGCATGGTCCTAGGGCTCAGGTCCTCCGAGAGAGAGAAAGAAAGAGAGAAAGAGAGAATTAGAGAGAGCATACATAAATTCACACAGGACACCGGATAGGACAGGAGGAGTACTCCAGATATAACAAACTGACCCTAGCCCCCCGACACATAAACTACTGCAGCATAAATACTGGAGGCTGAGACAGGAGGGATCAGGAGACACTGTGGCCCCATCCCCGGACAGGGCCAAACAGGAAGGATATAACCCCACCCACTTTGCCAAAGCACAGCCCCCACACCACTAGAGGGATATCTTCAACCACCAACTTACCATCCTGAGACAAGCCTGAGTATAGCCCACAAAGATCTCCGCCACGGCACAACCCAAGGGGGGTGCCAACCCAGACAGGAAGATCACATCAGTGACTCAACCCACTCAAGTGACGCACCCCTCCTATGGACAGTATGAAAGAGCCCTAGTAAGCCAGTGACTCAGCCCCTGTAATAGGGTTAGAGGCAGAGAAACCCAGTGAAAAGAGGGGAACCGGCCAGGCAGAGACAGCAAGGGCGGTTCGTTGCTCCAGAGCCTTTCCGTTCACCTTCACACTCCTGGGCCAGACTACACTCAATCATATGACCCACTGAAGAGATGAGTCTTCAGTAAAGACTTAAAGGTTGAGACCGAGTTTGCGTCTCTCACATGGGTAGGCAGACCATTCCATAAAAATGGAGCTCTATAGGAGAAAGCCCTGCCTCCAGCTGTTTGCTTAGAAATTCTAGGGACAATTAGGAGGCCTGCATCTTGTGACCGTAGCGTACGTCTAGGTATGTACGGCAGGACCAAATCAGAGAGATAGGTAGGAGCAAGCCCATGTAATGCTTTGTAGGTTAGCAGTAAAACCTTGAAATCAGCCCTTGCCTTGACAGGAAGCCAGTGTAGGGAGGCTAGCACTGGAGTAATATGATCAAATTATTTGGTTCTAGTCAGGATTCTAGCAGCCGTATTTAGCACTAACTGAAGTTTATTTAGTGCTTTATCCAGGTAGCCGGAAAGTAGAGCATTGCAGTAGTCTCCACTGAGGTCCCATCGATGTGGATAGGGGTGTACGCTCTCTGCTGTTTCCTGAAGTCCACGAAAAGCTCCTTCGTTTTGTGTTTGTGTGCAAATGTACAACATATTCATATTGGTATACTTACCGATTCTTTTGACCGGTTGCAAAGGAGGCCCTCGAATGGAGGCAATTGTTGGTAAGATTAACATTGTTTGGTGCTCCCTAGCGGCGCAGCGTTCTAAGGCAATGCATCGCAGTGCTTGAGGCTTCACTAAAGACCTACGTTCGATCCCAGGCGGTGTCATAACCGGGCTTGACCGAGAGTCCTATAGGGCGGCGCACAATTGGCCCAGCGTCATCCGGGTTAGGTGAGGCTTTGGGCTTTACTTGGGGGCTTTACTTGGCTCATCGTGCTCTAGCGACTCCTTGTGGTGGGCTGGGCGCCTGCAGGGTGACTTTAATCGTCAGTTAAGCGTTGTTTCCTCCGACACATTGGTGCAGCTGGCTTCCTGATTAAGCGGGCGGGTGTTAAGAAGTGCGGTTTGGCGACCTTTGCCTTTCTCTCGAGCCTGTTGGTGAGTTGCAGCGATGAGACAAGATCGTAATTGGATCGCAATTGGATATCAAGAAAATGGGGAGAAAAAGGGGTTAAAACACAAAAAATTAACTTAACTTAACTTAACTTAACTTAAATTAACTTTGTTTATCTAATGTTATCTAATGTTATCTAATGTTTTTTTTTTCTTTTCTGTGTTGTCTTATGTTGTCCTATGTTAGCAGATGATTGAGAATGGCTTATAATTGGCTGTCTCTTGTGTTTGTCTTTATTTTCTAAAAGGTTACGTGGTGGAGAAAATGGCTGCAACAAAAAAGTGGATCTGAAGATCATTCAGCTTTGAATTAACTAAGATATGGTTAGAGCGTTGGACTAGTAACCGGAAGGACTAGTAACTGGACTAGTAACTAGTAACCGGAAGGTTTCAAGTTTCAAGTTCATGTATTGTTTGATGATATAACTACAATTAAGAATCTTGAGGAAATAACATGTGCACTAGTGTATTAGGGACACAGTAGTGAAACAAAAAGATGTCAATTGTGATTTTGAATAGGCAAAATGTACTAAATGTGTCAGTTTTCAATAGTAATTCAAAATGGTTTATGTATGAAATTAAGGATCAGGAGCAATTCAGTAGTGATACAACACTAAACGCACAAATGTCAGTAGTAATTCAATAAGCATTGAGTAGGCATACTGTTCAGCAATAATGTGTAGGCATTACATAGAAATTCAATAGTGAACATGTAGGAATTGTGTAGTTATGTGCAGGTTTTAAGTAGTAGATACCCACAGGCTCAGAAGTTACACAGTAGTCATTAAGGGAGAATTATATAATGATTTTAATAGGAAATATAGTGTTCACCAATTTATCACTCATTACTACTTAAATTAGTACAAAATCACTACTGGTTTGCTACACAGCTCTATAGCAAACAAGTAGTAAAAGCAGCAGGTTTTGTGTAGATCTTGAGCAGTAGTGATGTTAGTAAGTGACAGACCAAAATGACTGGGGGGCAGAGGTGGTCCAAAATAGGGGACTTTGGGTGGGTTGTGTGTTTTTTTATTGGGCACAGGGCAGCATAGTGCTTTTTTTCCCCTGGTTTACATTCACTCTTCTGCTCGCATTTTCCCTATAAACAATGGCTTGACTTACTTTTGATATTATCCTGAATAAAGTTGAGAAATGTTTGTGAAGGTTTGTTATGGTGTGGCAATTATTAAACTTTACAGTTGCTTCTTCAGGCCTATGATGCTTCGATTCCTTTATACAGGCTTTATATATATATATTTTTTAAATCTTTATTTAACTAGTAAGCAAGTCAATTTAAGAACAAATTCTTATTTACAATGATGGCCTACCCCGGCCAAACCCAACAGCGCTGGGCCAATTGTGCGCCGCCCTATGGGACTCCCAATCACAACCGGTTGTGATACAGCCTGGAATCGAACTAGGGTCGGTAGTGAAATGCAGTGCCTTTGACCGCTGCGCCACTCGGGAGCCCGAGTAAACAGTGCATTCAGAAACTTACAGCCTTATTCTAAAATTGATTAAATAGTCGTCGTCCCCAATCAATCTACACACAATACCCCATAATGGCAAAGCAAAAAAAATGAAATATCACATTTACAAAAGTGTTCAGAGCCTTTACTCAGTACTTTGTTGATGCACCTTTGGAAGCAATTACAGCCTCAAGTCTTCTTGGGTATGATGCTACAAGCTCGGCACAACTGTATTTGGAGAGTTTATCCCATTCTTCTCTGTAGATCCTCTCAAGCTCTGTCAGGTTGGATAGGGAGCGTTGCTGCACAGCTATTTTCAGGTCTCTCCAGAGATGTTCAATCAGGTTCAAGTCTGGGCTCTGGCTCAAGGACATTCAGAGACCTGTCCCGAAGCCACTCCTGCATTGTCTTGGCTGTGTGCTTAGGGTCGTTGTCCTGTTGGATGGTGAACCTTCACCCCAGTCTGAGGCCCTGAGCACTCCTGAGCAGGTTTTCATCAAGGATCTCTCTGTACGTTGCTCTGCTTATCTTTCCCTCGATCCCAGTCTCTGCCGCTGATAAACATCCCCAAAGCATGATGCTGCCACCACCATGCTTCACAGCAGGAATGGTGCCAGGTTTCCTCCAGACGTGACGCTTGGCATTCAGGCCAAAGAGTTCAATCTTGGTTTCATCAGACCAGAGAATCTTGTTTTTCATGGTCTGAGAGTCTTTAGGTGACTTTTGGCAAACTCCAAGTGGCTTCCGTCTGGCCACTCTACCATAAAAGCCTGATTGGAGGAGTGCTGCAGAGATCGTTGTCCTTCTGGAAGGTTCTCCAATATCCACAGAAGAAATCTTGAGCTCTGTCAGAGTTCTTACCATCCTCTCTGACCAAGGCCCTTCTTCCCCGATTGCTTAGTTTTGCTGGGCGGCCAGCTCTAGGAAGAGTCTTGGTAGTTCCAAACTTCTTCCATTTAAAAATGATGGGGGCCACTGTGTACTTGTGGACCTTCAATGCTGCAGAGACTTTTTGGTACCCTTCCCCTGGTCTGTGCCTCAACACAATCCTGTCTCGGAGCTCTATGAACAATTCCTTCGACCTCATAGCTTGTTTTTTTCCCCAACTGTGGGACCTTATATAGACAGGTCTGTGCCTTCCAATCAATTGAATTTAGCAAAGGTGGACCCCAATCAAGTTGTAGAAACATCTCAAGGATGATCAATGGAAACAAGCTCAATTTCTAGTCTCAGAGCAAAGTGTCTGAATACTTATGTAAATATTTCTGTTTATTATTTTTAATACATTTGGAGAAGAAAAAATATATAAAACTTTTCGCTTTGTCATTATGGGTTGTGTGTAGATTGATGAGGGAAAAAAGTAATTTAATCTGTTTTAGAATAAGGGTGTAACGTAACAAAATGTGGTAAAAAGGCCAAGGGGTCTGAATACTTTCTGAATGCACTGTATATCTGTCCAGTACACGAAGTGTAGACTTTAGGCTAAAGTTGAGTCAATGTCAGTGATATCAGCATGAGTTAATTTGGGTAGTGCAATGTCCCTGACTTGTTTGTCTGCTTTCTGATGTTTGTGGGCTCTGTCTTTCCCTTAGGAGTAATGTGGTCCCTGGGATGTGCTGCAATCTTATTTTCTGTTGTGAATTATTGATGAACTTTCTGTAATGACTTCAGTAATGACATATCCTAATTGCCTTTATGTGAGAAAACAAGAGTCAAAGGTTAAAGAAAATGGTAAAGCATTTGTTTTCTGAAATCAAATAGCCTTACATTAATAATCAATGGCCTGGGTTGGTAAATGGAAGTGTAATGAAGTGTGGTACTGTTGTTGTATCATCACGCCTGTATTTCTGTGGAGGAACAAGGGTTTCTTGTAATCTTTCAACATGCTTGCTTGTCAGGGATCAGTGGTCAAAGGCCAAAGGCTTTAATTTAACCCACTGGGAAAGGTACAGTTGTCTAGCATATCCTGTCTTCCACCTGACCTTAAATGTAATTTACTGTCAACCAAATGGAAAGAATTGTAAACAATCCTAAAGCCATGTTGTTGACATTACACAGAGCGGTAGGGGTGTTACAGCATGAGTTGTAAGTAGGCACAACCGGTTCTCAAAGCAATTTGTATAATTCTGTATGTACACTACTGTTCAAAAGTTTGGGGTCACTTAGAAATGTCCTTGTTTTTGAAAGAAAATAAAAAAAATTGTCCATTAAAATAACATCAAAGTGATCAGAAATATAGTGTAGACATTGTTAATGTTGTAAATGACTATTGTAGCTGGAAACAGCTGATTTTTAATGGAATATCTACATAGGCATACAGAGGCCCATTATCAGCAACCATCACTACTGTGTTCCAATGGCACGTTGTTATAGCTAATCCAAGTTTATCATTTTAAAAGGCTAATAGATCATTAGAAAACACTTTTGCAATTATGTTAGCACAGCTGAAAACGGTTATGCTGATTAAAGAAACAATAAAACTGGCCTTCTTTAGACTAGTTGAGTATCTGGAGCATCAGCATTTTGGGCTCGATTACAGGCTCAAAATGGCCAGGAACAAAGTACTTTCTTCTGAAACTCGTCAGTCTATTCTTGTTCTGAGAAATTACGGCTATTCCATGCGAGAAATTGCCAAGAAACTGAAGATCCCCTACAACTCTGTGTACTACTCCCTTCACAGAACAGCGCAAACTGGTCCCTAACCAGAATAGAAGGAGTAGTGGGAGGCCCCGGTGCACAACTGAGCAAGAGGACAAGTACATTAGAGTGTTCAAGTTTGAGAAACATATACTGTAAGTGGTAACACTTAGAACAGACTATGGTCATTCAAAGAGAGAGGGATGTGAGCTGTAGTGGTATCTCACTTGGAGGCTACCAGTTTGTCAAGCTGGGCGAAATGAAAAGTACATGATAATGATACATGAATTTAGGAGGCTCTTCCAATTGTTGCGGCATGAGGGAATGATTAAAAAAAGGAGGAGGAAAACACACAACATTTATGGGCACATCCAATATTGACAATGAACAATGTGCTGTAACCCTCACGTGCAGTTGCCAAGAGACCAGATCACCTTGTAGTCTTGTGATTGGTAACTAGATGGACACGTGATGGTGTTATGTTGTGTTTGTGTCTTTATATGAAGACGAGGACAGGCAAATCCACCATTCACTCCCCTCCCTCCAAGAAACTCAGAGAAACACAGAGAAACACCAACACAGAGAAACACAGGGACCCTCTGACTCATTGTTAGGATTTCTTCTCTCAATATAGACTTATCCTAAAAGAATACATTTACAATATGATGTGCGTTGATTACATCTTGAGTGTATCTTTAGATTTGATCTGTTTTGTTTCCTATCAAGAGTATGGCTACATTTATGTTTGCAAATTTAGATCATGCATTTATGGACTTATATTACACTTAACCTGTGTTATTTCTTTACAGATATGACATCACTCTGAGACCATGTATAATACAACAGGAGCTACCTTTCAGAGGCTGTATGGGGTACCTGTGAAGGCTGTCCTGTACATGACACCATGTCTTCTCTTCTTCTATGTAAATG
This sequence comes from Oncorhynchus kisutch, assembly GCF_002021735.2. Lineage (NCBI taxonomy): Eukaryota > Metazoa > Chordata > Actinopteri > Salmoniformes > Salmonidae > Oncorhynchus > Oncorhynchus kisutch. The sequence continues at coordinate 28,643,081 of NC_034179.2, forward strand.
GTGTTATGCTGTTCACCTTGATGAGTAAGCCTGTCTTTCAGGAAACCACTCGTTATATTCTATTTGGCCATTTGCTTTTCTCTGATTCTCTCCACCTTACTATGAGTATGGTGATGTATATGCTTGCTGTGACCAGACTGAAGATGATTAGCTATGTTTGTATGGTTATGTCTTGTTCTGCGGGAATCATTGCAATAATCTCCCCTTTCAACCTGGCTGTGATGTCACTGGAGAGGTATGTGGCCATCTGCTTCCCACTGAGACACGCTCAGATTGCCACCTGCAGGAGGACACATGTGGCCATCGCTGTGATGTGGGTCTTGGGCTCCTTAAACTCTCTCATTGAAGTCTTTGTGTTTGTTACAATTGAGTCTACACCTTTTACTATGCAGATTTTCTGTAGTAGGTACAATCTATACACACAACAGATTTATATAGAGTTAAACATAGCTTTCACCACGTTGACTTTTGTGGCAGTAGGTGTCATCATTATCTACACGTACATCGCCATCCTGGTCACAGCTAGGTCTGTTTCCTCTGACAAGACTTCAGCCAGTAAGGCCCACAAAACAGTGCTCCTACACATGATTCAGCTGGGCCTGTGTCTCTCCTCCACCCTCTTTAACACTATTAACACCCTGATTCACTGGCACATGGACCCTGTGGTAGTGATGCATATTCAGTATGTTCTGTTTGTAGGCCTCATAATCTTCCCCAGGTGTCTGAGTCCCCTCATATACGGCCTGAGAGACCCAACATTCAAACACATCTTCAAATATTATTTTGCCTTCGGCTTCGGAAACTCAGTAAAGCCAGTGGTGATTGTATCATGATGTACTGCAAAGATACAGAGATCTGTGTATCTACTGTATTTGCTTTTCAGTCACTTGTACCTTGAGTGATTGTTTTCTAAGAAATAACAGAAAGATTATGTTGGACTTATTTGGAAATCAGTCATGTATCATTTTATGTTTTCTTTTTACAAACTTGAGAACAAAATAATAAAGATGTGCATATATAATTTGATACCTGTTGCTAAGCTTATAATAGTTTAGGGGAAATAATTGTAATCTGTCACTAAATAAGATGATACCATTGTGTAAAAAAATCTACCTACGTCAGAAATGTATTTGTAAATTATATGTATTGTTTGGACAGTATAATGTAACAGTTAAAGTAACAGTTAACCTTGTGTTTGAGATATATATATCTTAAAGCTCCCTCAAAACATGCAATGGACTGTAATAAGATGCACACAAATCTAAACTAGAAATTGATCAACACAATTATAGAACACTACATAATTATGCAGTTAAATGAAATTGTAACAAAGAAATGCTATTTCACAAAAACCTGCTCTTTTAGTCCACAAATGGTGTTAGTAGAGGAGGTGTTAAACCTATTGAAGTCATTACCCGATGGTAAATCTACAGGTTATGATCTTATGGACAATTTTTTACTTCGATATGCTGCTCCCCAGATTGCAGCTCCACTGAAATACATATTTAATTGGTCACTGGAAAAGGGGATGTTTGCAAATGTACGGAAGCATGATGAACTGTGTCCTATTCCGAAAGACATCAAAGAACCCATTACTCCTGCCAATAGTCGACCAATTAGTCTACTCCCTTCACTCAGGAAGATATCAGAGGGTATTGTGAGTAGACAATATGGGAGTACATGGAAAAGAATGATCAGCATGCTTGTTGCAAAAACCATTCCACTACCACGGCATTGGTTGACATAACTGACCGGTGGCTGAACGCTATGGATAATGGCATGTTTGTGGGTGTACTATTTTTAGATTTTTGTGCAGCATTTGATTTAGTGGATCATAAAATAATTTTGACAAAATTATTGCTTTATGGTTTTAAGGAGGTGGCATTGAATTGAGTACAGTCATATCTAACTGACAGGAAACAGTCCACCTATATCTATGGTTCATTTTCTTCCCCTCATGCTTTAAACTGTGGAATACCGCAGGGCAGTTGCCTTTGGCCCCTTCTGTACTTAATATATACCAACGACCTTCCTTATCTGAAACTCAAGTTACGATATTTGCAGATGATACTACATTTACTACAGCAAGACAATCGTTCAACAGGTACAGCAAGCTCTACAAGTAGATTTGGAAAATATCAAGGAGTGGGTTTGCAGGAACAAACTTGTTTTAAACACCAATAAAACCAAACGTTATGTTGGTCTGTTCCACCAGGAAAAGGCCAACACATCATGGGATACAATTAAGTATGGGGGGAGTACAACTTGAGGAAGTGGCAGCAACCAAACGACTAGGAGTGCAGCTAGACAACTGCTTATCATGGTCGTCTCAAATAACTAATCTATGAAAATAAATATTAAAACTGCATGCATGATCAGAAGGATGACTAAATATTTACCAGGAAAGATTCTTAAGCAAATAACCCCTAGTATTAATTGGCCATGAGGTGAACTACCGTTCTGTGGTCTGGGGAAAAGCATCAGCTAGTGAAATTAGGAGACTGTGATGATTCATTATATTTTAATGAAGGAAAAAACTATACATGAAAAAACTACAAAATAAGGAAATGTGAAAACCGAAACAGCCCTATCTGGTGCAAACACAGAGACAGGAACAATCACCCACAAAACACTCAAAGAATATGGCTGCCTAAATATGGTTCCCAATCAGAGACAATGATAAACACCTGTCTCTGATTGAGAACCACTCCAGACAGCCATAGACTTTGCTAGATACCCCCCACTAAGCCACACACCCAATACCTAACAAAACCCCAAGACAAAACACACCACAATAAACCCATGTCACACCCCGGCCTGACCAAATAAATAAAGACAAACACAATATACTTCGACCAGGGCGTGACAGGTATTCTGTTTGTTGACTTGGTTTTCAAACACCTTAGAAAGGCAGGGTAGGATAGATATAGGTCTGTAGCAGTTTGGGTCAAGAGTGTCCCCCCCTTTGAAGAGGGGGATGACCGCAGCTGCTTTCCAATCTTTGGGTATTTCAGACGACACGAAAGAGAGGTTGAACAGGCTAGTAATAGGGGTGGCAACAATTTCGGCAGATCATTTTAGAAAGAAAGGGTCCAGATTGTCGAGCCCAGCTGATTTGTAGGGGTCCAGATTTTGCAGCTCTTTCAGAACATCAGCTGACTGGATTTGGGAGAAGGAGAAATGGGGAAGGCTTGGGCGAGTTGCTGTGGGGGTGCAGTGCTGTTGACCGGGGTAGGGGTAGCCAGGTGGAAAGCATGGCCAGCCGTAGAAAAATGCTTTTTGAAATTCTCAATTATAGTGGATTTATCAGTGGTGACAGTGTTTCCTATCTTCAGTGCAGTGGGCAGCTGGGAGGAGGTGTTCTTATTCTCCATGGACTTTACAGTGTCCCAGAACCTTTTTGAGTTAGTGTTGCAGGAAGCAAATTTCTGATTGAAAAAGCCTTGGCTTTTCTAACTGCATGTGTCTATTGGTTTCTAGCTTCCCTGAAAAGCTGCATATCACAGGGGCTGTTCGATGCTAATGCAGAACACCATAGGATGTTTTTGTGTTGGTTAAGGGCAGTCAGGTCTGGGGAGAACCAAGGGCTATATCTGTTCCTGGTTCTAAATTTCTTGAATGGGGCATGCTTATTTAAGATGGTTAGGAAGGCATTTAAAAAAAATAACCAGGCATCCTCTACTGACGGGATGAGATCAATATCCTTCCAGGATACCCTGGCCAGGTTAATTAGAAAGGCCTGCTCGCTGAAGTGTTTCAGGGAGAGTTTGACAGTGATGAGTGGAGGTCGTTTGACCGCTGACCCATTACGGATGCAGGCAATGAGGCAGTGATCGCTGAGATCTTGGTTGAAGACAGCAGAGGTGTATTTAGAGGGCAAGTTGGTTAGGATGATATCTATGAGGGTGCCCGTGTTTACGGCTTTGGGGAGGTACCTGGTGGGTTCATTTTTTTTTTATATATATATATATTTTTTCACCTTTATTTAACCAGGTAGGCTAGTTGAGAACAAGTTCTCATTTGCAACTGCGACCTGGCCAAGATAAAGCATAGCAGTGTGAGCAGACAACAAAGAGTTACACATGGAGTAAACAATTAACAAGTCAATAACACAGTAGAAACCAAAGGGGGAGTCTATATACAATGTGTGCAAAAGGCATGAGGAGGTAGGCAAATAATTACAATTTTGCAGATTAACACTGGAGTGATGAATGATCAGATGGTCATGTACAGGTAGAGATATTGGTGTGCAAAAGAGCAGAAAAGTAAATAAATAAAAACAGTATGGGGATGAGGTAGGTGAGAAAGGGTGGGCTATTTACCAATAGACTATGCACAGCTGCAGCGATCGGTTAGCCGCTCAGATAGCTGATGTTTGAAGTTGGTGAGGGAGATAAAAGTCTCCAACTTCAGCGATTTTTGCAATTCGTTCCAGTCACAGGCAGCAGAGTACTGGAATGAAAGGCGGCGGTATCATTGATACTTTGTGTGAGATTGAGGGCATCAAGCTTAGATTGTAGGATGGCTGGGGTGTTAAGCATGTTCCAGTTTAGGTCGCCTAGCAGCACGAGCTCTGAAGATAGATGGGGGGCAATCAGTTCACATATGGTGTCCAGAGCACAGCTGGGGGCAAAGGGTGGTCTATAGCAGGCGGCAACGGTGAGAGACTTGTTTTTAGAGAGGTGGATTTTTAAAAGTAGAAGTTCAAATTGTTTGGGTACAGACCTGGATAGTAGGATAGAACTCTATCAGGCTATCTTTGCAGTAGATTGCAACACCGCCCCCTTTGGCAGTTCTATCTTGTCTGAAAATGTTGTAGTTAGGGATGAACATTTCAGAATTTTTGGTGGTCTTCCTAAGCCAGGATTCAGACACAGCTAGAACATCCGGGTTGGCAGAGTGTGCTAAAGCAGTGAATAAAACAAATTTAGGGAGGAGGCTTCTAATGGTAACATGCATGAAACCAAGGCTATTACGGTTACAGAAGTCATCAAAAGAGAGCACCTGGGGAATAGGAGTGGAGCTAGGCACTGCAGGGCCTGGATTCACCTCTACATCACCAGAGGAAAAGAGGAAGAGTAGGATAAGGGTATGGCTAAAAGCAATGAGAATTGGTCATCTAGAACGTCTGGAACAGAGAGTAGAAGGAGGTTTCTGGGGGGCGATGAAATAGCTTCATGGTATAATGTACAGACAAAGGTATGGTAGGATGTGAATACAGTGGAGGTAAACCTAGGTATTGAGTGATGATGAGAGAGATATTGTCTCTAGAAACATCATTGAAACCAGGAGATGTCATCGCATGTGTGGGTGGTGGAACTAATAGGTTGGATAAGGTATAGTGAGCAGGACTAGAGGATCTACAGTGAAATAAGCCAATAAACACTAACCAGAACAGCAATGGACAAGGCATATTGACATTAAGGAGAGGCATGCTTAGTCGAGTGATCAAAAGGGTCCAGTGAGTAGTGAGGTTGGTTGGGGTCACGGCTAGCCGGGTCATCGGTAGCAAGCTAGCATAGGATGGAGGTCTGTTTTTAGCCACCTCATGCATTACCGTCAGTAGGATTAGTGGGGTTCCGTGTAGTAGAGGGGATCAATCCAATTCACAAAAAAATAGATATAGTTATAGAGGCACAAGAAAAAGAAAAAGAAAATTGTCCGATAGATCTATTCAGATAGCAGCCGATAAGACAGCTAACGATTAGATGGGCGTTCAGGTAACGTCGCGACGGAGGAGCCAGCTGGATAACTCCCTTGGGCAGATAACGTCGGTAGTCCAGTTGTGAAGGCCCGGTGGGGCTCCGCGTTGGCAGTAAAAACAGGTCCGGATAGGTGATTGTAGCCCAGGAGTGGGTGATGGAACTCTTCAGCTGTTTAGCTCCGGAATAATTGATGTTTGCTCCGGGATCGACGTAAGCCGATAGTCACACGGATAGCAGCTAGCTAGCTACAAGATCCAGGTGTAAATGTCCAGAGCTTGTGGTTGAAATCCGGGGACATGGAGAGAAAATAGGTCTGGTATGTTCCGGTCCGAGCCGCGCCGTACAAAACTGCCGATAGATTTTCGAGCTAAAGGATAGCTGATGAACACAAACCGTGGTTAGCTGAATACTAACGATTAGCCAGTAAAGAAGCTAACTAGCTTCTGGCTAGCTTCTGATTAGCTTCTGGTTAGCTTCAGGCTAGCTTCTGGTTAGCTTCTGATTAGCTTCTGGTTAGCTTCAGGCTAGCTTCTGGCTAGCTTCTGGTTAGCTTCTGGTTAGCTTTTATGGAGGATTTCAGATTTTTTAAAATAAATTGGTGAGGCGGGTTGCAGGAGAGTGTTTTGAAGTTGAGTTAATGGAAAATAAAAAATCTATATATAAAAAGGTATGCGAAGAAAGTTGTAAATATATATATAGATACGGGACACGACAAGACGAGGACAAAGGACGTCTGACTGCTATGCCATCTTGGTGGCCATCTAAGATAGGAAAGTTAGGAAAGTTGTTCTGGACTATGGTAGATGAAGAATCAATGTCACGTGTGCTCCCTCTCCGGCCTCTAGGTCATCAGGCTGCTTGTTATGGCGCACATTGTTACCATCGTTGCGCACACCTGCGCGTCATCAGACTCACCTGCACTCCATCACCTCCTTGACTACCTGCCGTCATTGTTTCATGTCTGTGTGCTGTATGAGTGTCTTGATTTGTATTATGTTCCGTTTATTTATTAAAACACTCACTCCCTGAACTTGCTTCCCGACTCTCAGCGCACATCGTTACAATCAATCTATCTTTTTAGACTGTTCGAGTATTTATCTGGTCAATATGTTAGTGTATTATATATGTTTGTAACAGTGTGTTATATGTGAAAATGTGATCATATTATAAATTGTATTTTAATGTTTAAGGACTCTTGGAAGATTAGTCCAACTGTGGTCTAAAAGAGATCCTACTAAAATCAAATCAAATACTTTGTAGAAGCACCTTTGGCAGTGTTACGGGTGTGTACGGGAGGCGAAGTCAGGTGCAGGAGAGCAGAGTGGAGTTAACAGGCGCATTTTTATTCCAGTCAATAAATAAGCACAAAATGACATCAAAGTGCCCAAAACACAGAACATGAACAAAAGTTTAGCGTGTGAATATACCCACATAACAATAAACAATTACACACAAATACATGGAGGGGAACAGAGGACTAAATACATGCAGTGCGATTAGATCATGAAAACCAGGTGTGTATGGAAACAAGACAAAACAAATAGACATATGAAAAATGGAGCGGCGATGGCTAGAAAGCCGGTGACGTCGATCGCCGAACACCGCCCGAACAAGGAGAGGAGCCGACTTCGGTGGAAGTCGTGACAGGCAGCGATTACAGCTGTGAGCAGAGGTGACCCGTCATTCAGGGCAGGTGGGGCAGAGTATTGAGCCCCGCATTTTTAGCAAACATTGGCTGTTTTGCATGTTATTTTGGCATTAAGACGTGTCACATATCAGTTTGCAAACATTGTAAAAATAATATATATCATTGAGTTAATAAAGCCGCATACAAACATGGTTTATTTTTTGTTTTCTTGAGTAAGAATGCAGGTGTTTCAGCCTAGCTCAGTGCTTTCTGTGCTGCTGGGGCAAGCCAGCAGAAAATACGGAGCGTTGTGCCGTGATTGGCTAAGTGTTCTCATGGGGACTTTACAACACTGCCAAGTGTAAGAGGAGACATTGCAAATTCTAGCCCTTCGGCTGCTGCTGTAGAAGTGCCCATCCAAGAAGGCTCAAGATCATTGGCCAGAGATAAAATTACGTCAAATCATGTTATATGTACAGTAGCTTTGATTGGACTGATCATGTCAACTTCATAGTTTCCCAATCTTAGCTAGCAGTCATCATCATGAATCCAGTCGACCATCTACTGGCAAATCCTTTTTAATCCTTGTCATACAAAAATAAATAATGAAGAGTACAGGAGGGGACTGAGTGGCTCTCCGGAGCTGATGTGAGTAAGACCTCAGGTCAACATTCAGAACAGTTCAACATTCACAAGGCCGCGGGGCCAGACGGATTACCAGGACGTGTACTGCGAGCATGCGCTGACCAACTGGCAAGTGTCTTCACTGACATTTTCAACCTCTCCCTGTCCGAATCTGTAATACTAACATGTTTTTAGCAGACCACCATAGTCCCTGTGCCTAAGATCACTAAGGTAACCTGCCTAAATGACTACCCCCCCCCCCTTGAAAGGCTGGTCATGGCTCACATCAACACCATTATCCCAGAAACCCTAGACCCACTCCAATTTGCATACTGCCCCAACAAATCCACAGATGATGCAATCTCTATTGCACTGCACACTGCCCTTTCCCACCTGGACAAAAGGAACACCTACTGTATGTGACAATGTTATCCATTGACTACAGCGCAGCGTTCAACACCATAGTAATGTAATGATAAAATATTGTAAGAGCTTTCATTGTCTGCTTATATGTCTCCTTTGTTTATCCTACTGTTCTAACGTGGTGTACAGGGAGAGCACTGTAAGAACGGCTCATGTTCTGAAATCCTTCGATGTACATTTCAAAAGTGCTCAACAAATAGTTATATTATGTCCATTCTAGCTCGCTCATTGTCTTAATTGAAATTACGGATTGCCTCTTATCCTCTTGTTGTCCCCTTATGCCATAGTTGTGTACATCTCAATTGTCATTAGAAACCACATTTGTAACTAAGCAAGTTAGCCATATCAGCAATGTTTTTTTAAGGCAGTAAGTGAGGCTGAATGAATTGTTTCGCTGCAAGACAAGGCTCAGCTGATAGCCAGGTGTAGCAGTGATAAGATGTTGGGACTGCTTTATGTAGGCCCTAACAGTTTGTGGGTACCGTTTGTCACCTTTATAGTGCAATTAATGTATTGTTTAGTATTGTGTTGTGTAGTGGCTTTGCTGGCATGCATTCCACTAGTTTTTTTTTTGCCACACCAAGATTTACATGCTAAAATCGCCACTTGCTGTGAGTCTTTCAGGGGGAAGTCTGTAAGAGATTTCCACACCTGGATTGTGCAACATTTGCCCATTATTCTTTTCAAAATTCTTCAAGCTCTGTCAAATTGACTGTTGATCATTGCTAGACAAACATTTTCAGGTCTTGCTATAGATTTTCAATTAGATTTCAGTCAAAACTGTAACATGGACACTCAGGAACATTCACTGTCTTCTTGGTAAGCAACTCCAGTGTAGATTTGGCCTTGTGTTTTAGGTTATGGTTATTGAGTGTAGGCCAGTGACAAACAATCCCAATTTAATTCATTTAAAATTCAGTCTGTGATTACTTTCTGAAGGCACTGTATATAATTAATTTTTTGTCCAAAAATGGATGTAGCAACTACAGATTCAAGCTTTAAGTATCAAAAGTAAAACTAAATTATATAATAAACTTGAAATTCCTTATATAAAGCAAACCAGACAGCATTTTCTTGTTTTTAAAATGTACAGATAGCTAGGGGCACACTGCAACACTCAGACATAATTTACAAACAAAGCATTTGTGTTTAGCGAGTCCACCAGGCAGTAGGGATGAATGACCACGTGTTCTCTTAATAAGTGCCTGAATTGGACCATTGTAACGAGTACCTTTGGGTTTCAGGGAAAATGTATGGGAGTGTCAGAGAGCCCTCGGGGTTCTCTATGGTGTAATAGGTCAGGGCGTGACTAGGGGAGTTTCTAGGTATTATATTTCTATGTTGGTGAGTGTGTGTATGGTTCCCAATTGGAGGCAGCTGATATTCGTTACCTCTAATTGGAGATCATACTTAGTGTGTCCTTTTTCCCACCTGCGATAGGGGATATTGTTTTGTATGAGTGCCTATGTGCGCTACGTAGTTCGTTATAGCGGTGTTGTTTTACTATCATTAAAACGTGGAAATCTACTCACACTGCGCCTTGGTCTAATTATTAATACGACGGTCGTGACAGGGATTAAGAAAAGGTAGTCAAAATGTAAATAGTAAAGTATTGTACAGACACCCCAAAAAAATACTTAGTACTTCAAGTATTTTTACTTAGTTACTTTACAAACTGTTTTATACTGGTTTCAAACCCATGACATCTCTTGATCCTAGTTCATATCCATAATCTCAAATCCACATAACTGAATGTGTTTAGAAAATAGAGCATGAGCCTCTAAAACTGTTGGTGTAAACCCTCTTAAAACATGCATCGTGTTACAGTTCCAGCGAAAGCTGTCCTCTCTTAAAAATCATCATACATGTATCTAATTACTATCGCATCAGCCCATACTTAACCCCCATAGCTGTTGGTGGCTGGCTCAGCATTCTATGCTTCTCTATTTCGTCACCTGCACATGTACATGTACATAGTGAACTCATACACCTTATAAATAAATAAATAGAAAGCACTATTTGAGAATTTGACCTACCGCTTGCATGTCAATATCAGACTGGGAAGAATTGACATTCACTATCTCCCACTATCTGCAAGCGTAGCCAATGACATAACACCTTATTGACGTCTGACTTGAACCAACCAATAGAAATACATAAACAATGAATACATATTTCTGCAGTGGCAAGTAGAAACATAACCAACCCTGTTACACACATATAGAGTAGACTAGGTCTTTTATGGTTGTTTATTATTTGAATTTCGGATACAATCCGTTTCCATAGAATTATGTCCACAGAGTTAAAGATGATATTGTGCAGGGACCCTGATGTCTGTGACAGAGGCCTATCTTCCATTTGTCTGTCCCTCTGAGCCCTAAGAGAGGTCAGCAGCCCCAGTGCCACAGAGGAGCTCTGGCTCCCAGTAAACACAAACACAGCAGACATTAATGATGTAATTATTGACAGAGCATTAATGATGGTATACACTTTAAATCATCACATTAAATATTAATATGTGGATTAATGAGGGTGCAGGGGAGAGGGTCAGAGGGGATATTTCTGATTGGCACCCTGGAGCTCTGCAGCAGTAGCAGCTCCCTCCTCTCACAGCACAGCACAGACAGACACAAAGGCCTGCTGCAATACATACTCTTGTATGGCATCACACTCTCATGATCAGGACTACAACTTCTTGTACTTTCACCTGCTCGGGTGCACCTCACTTTCCCGACCTATCATAAGCTCCGGTGCATGTAATTTACCTTTCACCTGCTCAGGGCACCACACTGTTGTGACCAATCAAACACACTGGAGCCTATGGTGCATTGCCTATGGTCAATCCTAGGATTGCATATGGTGATCAATCATGTGGAGTAAATCAAGGCCCTCCAAATAACCATTAGTATAATATCATACCAGAAGACAGAAAGCATAACAATGAAAAGATCAGGCAGATATCTCTGCTCGCAGGCCTGCCAGCAACAGTGAATAAATCACTGAGTTCCATAGAACAAGGAAGTAGAGTCGCTTTTCTCATCCATGTAATGTAGAACCAGGGGAGCTGATGATTATGTAGTTAGAATAATTATCTACTAATTTACAAAATTCAGATGGATGCTCTATAATTTTACCTCTGAGAATCTAAGTATTGTGTCTAATGCAGATAATACATTGTTTAATGAATAACAGAGTTAATTAAAATAAAGATTAAATATATGGGAGTGACGAAAAATGGTTACTATCCCAGCTATAGTCTAGGGAGAGATAATGTTCTTCTCATGTTACACGTAGTGTTCCCCTAATGTTTGAATGTCCAGATTTCTGTTAGTTAGGGGAACATTCTATATATGTTAGCAAAAACACTCTGAAAAAAAAAACGTTTTAGCATGTTTTGGCATTAGAGTAAGGAGAACAGTCCCTTACAATATTAATGTATTTCATAAATGTAAATGCTTTCAGTACAGTTGTCTAATGTTGGTGGGGCATGTTAACCTGTTTTAATGATACTCCTGAATCACTATCATCAATAAAATATTTTTTCTTGAATGTACTTTTAACAGAGCTGAGATTTACTGCAAAGTGCATTCACCCTATTGCTTACATGTCACATCTACTCCTGCTCCCCGCCAGCGTTTTATGTCACCGGTTTACTAACCACCGGTCTTGGCAACCATCATTATGCGCACCTGATATCAATCATTATGCGCACCAGCTCCTCATGTTGAGACACACCTGGACTCCATTTCCTCACTCATTACCTCCCCTATATCTGGCACTCACTTAGGTTTATTCCCCTGGCAGTATTAATATTGTTTCATGTCAGCAGCATACCACAAGCATTCCACCCTGCATACCACCCTGCATACCACTGCTGGCTTGCTTCTGAAGCTAAGCAGGGTTGGTCCTGGTCAGTCCCTGGATGGGAGACCAGATGCTGCTGGAAGTGGTGTTGGAGGAATGGTAGGAGGCACTCTTTCCTCTGGTCTAAAAAAATATACCAATATCCCAGGGAAGTGTTTGGGGACACTGCCCTGTGTAAGGTGCCGTCTTTCAGATGGGATGTTAAACAGGTGTCCTGACTCTCTGAGTTCATTAAAGATCCCATGGCACTTATTGTAAGAGTAGGGGTATTAACCCTGGTATCTTGGCTAAATTCCCTATCTGTCCCTCAAACCATCATGGTCACCTAATAATCCCCAGTTTACAATTGGCTCATTCATCCCCCTCCTCTCCCATGTAACTATTCCTCAGTCAACTTACCTGGTTAAATAAAAAATGTCTGTACGCTACTCATGTTTCGGTTTATTATTAAACTCACCACCTGCACTTGACTCCCAGCGTCTACGTTACATTAAAGCCATACCCCTATTAAGTTGTTTTAGATCTACACAAGTGCCTAGGGAGGAGAAATTTGCCTAATGAGCACACATCATAGAGATACTGTATATTGTACCTTATTGGGACAGTCTTTAAGGTTCTTGTCATTGGTGCCGGTGGCCTGGGTTTGAGACTTTCCCATTGAGCACAAATTATGACCACATTCCCACTACCTCATAAATGATCCGTATTTATTAATTCTATATAGCTGAGCATCTAAAAGAGAACTCCATTGTCTTTTTGAAATGTACACCACATATACCATGTAGACCAAACATGTGTCATTGACAAACTCATTTTAATTAAATCCGATAGGTGTGTTTTAACTGTGGCTAAATAATTACATTAACATATTCTGCTAAGAATGTGAGATTAGAATGAATCCCCTAACAAGTCTCAAACCCAGGACACCAGCACAGAAAACCTTAACCACTGTCCCAATAATGGATAGCTCTAGGGCATGTGCTTATTTTGCCAATATAGTTAGGCCTTGTCCAAAAGAAACCCTAACCTCTCTTCCCTAGGCACTTATGTAGAGTATACAACTTGTTAGGTGTAAGCAATAGGGTGAATACACTTTGCAGTAAATCTCAGCTCTGTTAAAAGTACACTCAAGAAAAACTATTTTATTGATCATAGTGATTCAGGAGTATCGTTAAAACAGTTTAACATGCCCCACCAACATTAGAAAACTATACAGAAAGCATTTCAATTGCTGAAATAAGTCAATCAAATCAATGATGAGAATAGTCGGATTCACTGCTATCTGACATGGACCTGGTGGCGTTGCGGGAAGATCGGAGTATCGTTTAACAAGAGGTTGTGAGTTCTTATCCCAGGCTCAGGTGAGGAGATGTTGAATAATAATGACTTTGCACAATGTTGTCAAATATGTATGCTCAAATGACTGTGTGAGTATCCCTAGCCAACAGACAAAGAGCTATGAACAAATCAGTGGTTCACCAATCAGGACCTAGATTTGCTTGGCAAAAGTAACAAGGTATGATGAAACACATCTTTTGGGTTCAGAACGTTTCTTTGGGACCATCAGGCGACATCCTGACAACTGATACACAGAAATGTTCCTGCAACGTTCTCATGAAATGTGTCTAGAACATGAATATCTTATATTCTGAGAACATGGCAACCATGTTCTGTGTATGTTTGGTGGGACGTTGATAGAACATCATCCAAACCCACATAAAACTGGACACACTCATCAAATCAAATCAAATCAAATTTATTTATATAGCCCTTCGTACATCAGCTGATATCTCAAAGTGCTGTACAGAAACCCAGCCTAAAACCCCAAACAGCAAGCAATGCAGGTGGAGAAGCAATGAGAAACAATGTTCCCATGAAACATGTGTAGAGCATTAATATGGTAAATTATGAGAATATGGTAACCAGGTTCTGTGTAAGTTCTATTTGACTTTAAAGGAATGGTCTCATGGAAACATTCCTGGCACATCACGGGAACATTCCTATGGAAACGTTAGTTAATGACCTAATTAGATTCTTAATGGGATATTCTCTAAAGTTGTGGGAACGTTTGTTGTTAGTTAGGGTGGTCCGAGGGGAACTCATAGATCCTCCACACAATGGGCCTCCGCAGATGGTTTCAGGAAAAGAGCACTGAATAAAGAACTGTGAAACTGTCAAAGAATGTCAAGAATACGAGCTGAACTTTACGTTTTACTAACCCAACCTTTAACTGCCCACTTAAAAAGATTCATCAATACTTATACTCAGTATTTTGAGACTTGTCTTTGCCAGAACAGCAGCAGTGACCTTTGGCCCAGAGCCCGGAGTGGTAGGGGAGGCCTGCATTAGAAGTACAGAAGCAGACACACTTAAGTCTTTAGATTTTCATACCGTCTTTCCTTTCCTTTAAAAAAAAAAAAATAACATGTTTTTATTGAATATCCAAAACATACAATATACTTGCAGTGAAGCTGCTCAACAACTATACCACACCAGTCATCCAACAGACTCCCATTCAGAGCAACACACAGAAGCATCCAGGGTCAATGCCCTGCTCAAGGGCACGTCGACAGATCTCCCACAATAAAATTAACTAAAGAGAAAAATGAAAAAGACAAAGGAAAACAACAACGCAAAAAACAAAGGACATCAAGAACAACTAAAATCATAATAGCAAGCATTAAAACTAAAACAGGAATCGGAAAGTCATACATCATCAGAGTGTGCAGCTGGACACTATGCTGGAAAATGATTAAAATGAAACTGGTATTAATTAAATATGAATACCAAATGTGGTTTTGCGTGGATTCCACGAGTGCTAGCTGGCTGTACTACAGACACCTGTCATCGTCATGGAAAAGACTCGTTATCTTTTTTTGTAAAACAAGTGGTTGCAGTAAAGAGCCAACCTGGATACTAAGGAGATCCTAGGGAAATCGACAAGTACCAACAGCTTTATGCTATGGAGGAAACGATCTCCAATGCCATACAACTCTCCTTCCGTGGCCTCCAACTGCTCTTAAAATGCAAGTAAAACTAAATGCATGCTCTTCAGTCGATCGCTGGCCGCACACGCCCGTCCATCCAGCATCACTACTCTGGACGGTTCTGACTTAGAATATGTGGACAGCTACAAATACCTAGGTGTCTGGCTAGAACGTAAACTCTCCAGACTCACATTAAGCATCTCCATTCCAAAATTAAATCTAGAATCGGCTTCCTATTTCTCAACAAAGCATCCTTCACTTATGCTGCCAAACATACCCTTGTAAAACTGACTATCCTACCGATCCTTGACTTCGGCAATGTCATTTACAAAATAGCCTCCAACACTCTACTCAGCAAATTGGATGCAGTCTATCACAGTGCCATCCGTTTTGTCACCAAAGCCTCATATACTACCCACCACTGTGACCTGTATGCTCCCTGTATGCTCTCTGTATGCTCCTCTATGCTCTTTGTATGCTCTCGTTGGCAGGCTTCATATTCGTCGCCAAACCCACTGGCTCCAGGTCATCTATAAGTCTTTGCTAGGTAAAGCCCCAACTTATCTCAGCTCACATCTTACTACATTTGCACACACTGTATATAGATTTTTATATTGTGCTATTGACTGTACGTTTGTTTATCCCATGTGTAACTCTGTGTTGTTGTTTGTGTCACGCTGCTTTGCTTTATCTTGGCCAGGTCTCAGTTGTAAATGAGAACTTGTTCTCAACTGGCCTACCTGGTTAAATAAAGGTGAAATAAAAAATAAATAAATAAATTACATGCTCACTTACACATACACACCTGATCTCGCTCTCTTCTCTCACTCTCTCTTTCTCTCTTTTCTCTTCTCTTCCTCGCTCACCTCTCTCTCTATTCTCAAAAACGACTGTTTTATAATTTAATATGTTTCTTGTTTGTCTATATTTTTTATGTATTTGTCTACAAGTTGATATATGTTTACTACAAGCAAGGGGAAGATATCAGAATAGGGGCATTGGGGAATAATAACATATTGTACTGAATACATTTGTACTGTAGTGAAGCCGTCTCTACAGTAATGCAAGGTCTCTTTCATGATCATGTGAAACATCAATTGCTATTGTCGTGGAGGATCGTTACAAAATATAACACTTACAAGAACTTGTGAATTCAATATAGGCTTTTAATACAAACATATCAGAAGCCTAGATGGTCCGCGGAACACACCGTTTTCCAGAGCACTGGCTCTGTATTTATACACATACAACATACGAGTCCATCACACATGCAAATTAAGTTACTTCCCTCAGTCCATCTGCCACCATTATCTTTCAATCTGTGTTTCCTGCTTGTTCACGCCCAATAACGCCCATATCTGCTTTCAGTTAAATTATAATGGTGACAGGACCTCTTCATGTCCCAAAAATAATACATGCCCATCTTTTCCTATCAAATAAAATAAAATAAAATGTATTTATATAGCCCTTCGTACATCAGCTGATATCTCAAAGTGCTGTACAGAAACCCAGCCTAAAACCCCAAACAGCAAGCAATGCAGGTGTAGAAGCACGGTGGCTAGGAAAAACTCCCTAGAAAGGCCAAAACCTAGGAAGAAACCTAGAGAGGAACCAGGCTATGTGGGGTGGCCAGTCCTCTTCTGGCTGTGCCGGGTGGAGATTATAACAGAACATGGCCAAGATGTTCAAATGTTCATAAATGACCAGCATGGTCGTATAATAATAAGGCAGAACAGTTGAAACTGGAGCAGCAGCACGGTCAGATGGACTGGGGACAGCAAGGAGTCATCATGTCAGGTAGTCCTGGGGCATGGTCCTAGGGCTCAGGTCCTCCGAGAGAGAGAAAGAAAGAGAGAATTAGAGAGAGCATATGTGGGGTGGCCAGTCCTCTTCTGGCTGTGCCAGGTGGAGATTATAACAGAACATGGCCAAGATGTTCAAATGTTCATAAATGACCAGCATGGTCGAATAATAATAAGGCAGAACAGTTGAAACTGGAGCAGCAGCAAGGAGTCATCATGTCAGGTAGTCCTGGGGCATGGTCCTAGGGCTCAGGTCCTCCGAGAGAGAGAAAGAAAGAGAGAAGGAGAGAATTAGAGAATGCACACTTAGATTCACACAGAACACCGAATAGGACAGGAGAAGTACTCCAGATATAACAAACTGACCCTAGCCCCCCGACACATAAACTACTGCAGCATAAATACTGGAGGCTGAGACAGGAGGGGTCAGGAGACACTGTGGCCCCATCCGAGGACACCCCCGGACAGGGCCAAACAGGAAGGATATAACCCCACCCACTATGCCAAAGCACAGCCCCCACACCACTAGAGGGATATCTTCAACCACCAACTTACAACTCAAGGGGGGGCGCCTACCCAGACAGGATGACCACATCAGTGAATCAACCCACTCAGGTGACGCACCCCTTCCAGGGACGGCATGAGAGAGCCCCTGAAAGCCAGTGACTCAGCCCCTGTAATAGGGTTAGAGGCAGAGAATCCCAGTGGAAAGAGGGGAACCGGCCAGGCAGAGACAGCAAGGGCGGTTCGTTGCTCCAGAGCCTTTCCGTTCACCTTCCCACTCCTGGGCCAGACTACACTCAATCATATGACCCACTGAAGACATGAGTCTTTAAGTCTTTACTGAAGAGATGAGTCTTCAGTAAAGACTTAAAGGTTGAGACCGAGTTTGCGTCTCTGACATGGGTAGGCAGACCATTCCATAAAAATGGAGCTCTATAGGAGAAAGCCCTGCCTCCAGCTGTTTGCTTAGAAATTCTAGGGACAATTAGGAGGCCTGCGTCTTGTGACCGTAGCGTACGTGTAGGTATGTACGGCAGGACCAAATCAGAGAGATAGGTAGGAGCAAGCCCATGTAATGCTTTGTAGGTTAGCAGTAAAACCTTGAAATCAGCCCTTGCTTTGACAGGAAGCCAGTGTAGAGAGGCTAGCACTGGAGTAATATGATCAAATTCTTTGGTTCTAGTCAGGATTCTAGCAGCCGTATTTAGCACCAACTGAAGTTTATTTAGTGCTTTATCCGGGTAGCCGGAAAGTAGAGCATTGCAGTAGTCTAATCTAGAAGTGACAAAAGCATGGATTCATTTTTCTGCATCATTTTTGGACAGAAAGTTTCTGATTTTTGCAATGTTACGTAGATGGAAAAAAGCTGTCCTTGAAATGGTCTTGGTATGTTCTTCAAAAGAGAGATCAGGGTCCAGAGTAATGCCGAGGTCCTTCACAGTTTTATTTGAGACGACTGTACAACCATTAAGATTAATTGTCAGATTCAACAGAAGATCTCTTTGTTTCTTGGGACCTAGAACAAGCATCTCTGTTTTGTCCGAGTTTAAAAGTAGAAAGTTTGCAGCCATCCACTTCCTTATGTCTGAAACACATGCTTCTAGCAAGGGCAATTTTGGGGCTTCACCATGTTTCTTTGAAATGCACAGCTGTGTGTCATCCGCATAGCAGTGAAAGTTAACATTATGTTTTCGAATAACATCCCCAAGAGGTAAAATATATAGTGAAAACAATAGTGGTCCTAAAACGGAACCTTGAGGAACACCGAAATTTACAGTTGATTTGTCAACTGGATCTAACAGGGATCTAACATTAAGTAGGCCTATTTTGAGATGTGAGGTATCATGATCTCTTTCAATACTGACAGGAATGGAGGTGGTCTTTATCCAAGTGAGATTGCTAAGGCGAACACCGCCATGTTTAGTTTTGCCCAACCCAGGTCGAGGCACAGACACGGTCTCAATGGTGATAGCTGAGCTGACTACACTGACTATGCTAGTGGCAGACTCCGCTATGCTGGCAGGCTGGCTAACAGCCTGCTGCCTGGCCTGCACCCTATTTCATTGTGGAGCTAGAGGAGTTAGAGCCCTGTCTATGTTGGTAGATAAGATGAGAGCACCCCTCCAGCTAGGATGGAGTCCGTCACTCCTCAGCAGGTCAGGCTTGGTCCTGTTTGTGGGTGAGTCCCAGAAAGAGGGCCACTAGCATAGACTGGATACAGTCTATCACAGTACCATCCGTTTTGTCACCAAAGCCCCATACACTACCCACCATTGCGACCTGTACAGTCTCGTTGGTTGGCCCTCGCTTCATACTCGTCGCCAAACCCACTGGCTACAGGTTATCTACAAGTCTCTGCTAGGTAAAGCCCCGCCTTATCTCAGCTCACTTGTCACCATAGCAGCACCCACTCGTAGCACGCGCTCCAGCAGGTATATCTCACTGGTCACCACCGCCAATTCCTCTTTTGGTCGTCTTTCCTTCCAGTTCTCTGCTGCCAATGACTGGACTATCTTGCTCCTTTGCACCCCAGTATCTCTACTTGCACATTCATCTTCTGCACATCTACCATTCCAGTGTTTAATTGCTATATTGTAATTAATTCACCACCATGGTCTATTTATTCCCTTATCTTACCTCATTTGCACTCACTGTATACGAGGTAAGTGTCCAAACTTTTGACCGGTACTGTACATCATTATTGTAGCAGCCAGGTCTGCCTCTTGACAAAACAAAAGCCAGTAAGGCCCACAAGACAGTGCTACTGCACATGGTTCAGCTGGGCCTGTCCCTCTCTTTCCTGTACTGTATGCACCTTTAGAAAGAGCACTGGCCAGTGCAGGCAGTAGTGCTCGCTTTACTGACCTGCAGTATGTCAACTTCCTCATTATCCTGCTAAGACATTTGAGCCCCCTCAAATATGGGCTGAGGGATGGCGCCATACAACCGGTTCCTACACTACTTAACTTGCAGGACTAGAAAAGTCAAGCCTGCTGTGATGGTACAATTGAAGAAAGCGTCGTTCCTTCAAGCCGATGAATCTGCCCATTTTGGTTAAGAAAATGGGGAGACCCCGTTTTGTACACTTGCAAAATACTCGATAATGGGTGTGTGTTTATCATTGAAATAAATAGTATATGTATATGTGTATATGTGTATATACCAGACATACAACAGAACTTAAAAATCGGGAGAAATATTCCTTTTCCATTTCCATTTTTATTAATCATTCTTAAAATCCAACAACATTAAACACATAGCACAACAAGATGCAGCTGGCCAAAATGTAACAAGAAACAGGAAAGGCATCACAGGAAAAGAAAATAAAAAATGTTGAGTGGGATGGGTGAAACAAAATCCCTGCTTTAAAAAAAAAGGCAAAACCATACGTGTCAAAGTATTAGTAGTAATAATAATAATAATAATACATTTAAATTATATTTTTTTACCAATTTAAGTGCTGAGAATTTTGTATAGTGTTATATAGTGCTCATGAACATTTTATCGCAGTTGGGGATAATTGGCAGAAGATGGTGTCCTTGAGGCTCCAGGCAACTCCTCCATGACTGCTGGATGGGTCCAGTGCAAAACTGGCACTTGTCTATGTAGTTTATTTGAGTCCCGTTAGCTGTTATAAAAATTTAAAAAATGTAAACAAACAAATGCTTTTTGGTTTTCCTGTACCAGTTAGCATCCCATTTTGACATAAAAATTATTACTTGTGTCAGAACAGACCTTATACAGTAACTACCAATATTGGTGGCAGCAATCTTTACAAAACCTTATTGTATTATGTCCATAATTTATGTTTATTTACAAAATATATATACACATACACTGAGTGTACAAAACATTAGGAACACTGGCTCTTTCCATGACAGTCTGATCAGGTGAATCCAGGAGAAAGCTATGATCCCTTATTGATATCACCTGTTAAATCCACTTAAACAGTGTAGATGAAGGAGAGGTGACAGGATAAATAAGTATTTTTAAGCGTTCTGACATGGGTTGTGAATGTGTACCATTCAGAGGGTGAATGGGCAAGACAAAATATTTAATTGCCTTGGAAAGGGGTATGGTAGTAGGTGCCAGGCGCACCGGTTTGAGTGTGTCAATAACTGCAATGCTGTTGGGTTTTTCCACACTGAACAGTTTCCTGTGTGTATCAAGAATGGTCCATCACCAAATGACATCCAGCCGACTTGACAATTGTGTGAAGCATTGGGAGTCCACACTCACAGCTGAGACTCTGCACACTCATGGACTGTAATCCTACATGGTAGGCCGCTCCTACCAGGTGAAGTAGAGAGGATCTGTGTCTGCAGTACGCACTCACAACTGGTGTACCCCGGGGCTCGGTTCTAAGCCCACTCCTCTTCTCGCTATACACCAAGTCACTCGGCTCTGTCATATCCTCACAGTCTCTATCATTGCTATGTAGATGACACTCACCTACTTTTCTCCTTCCCCCTTCTGACACCCAGGTGGCGACACGCATCTCTGCGTGCCTGGCAGATATCTCAGCTTGGATGTCGGCCCACCACCGCAAGCTCAACATCGACAAGACAGAGCTAATCTTCCTCCCAGGGAAGGCCTGCCCGCTCAAAGACCTATCCATCACGGTTGACAACTCCAGTGTCTCCCTCCGAGAGTGCAAAGAACCATGGTGTGACCCTGGACAACACCCTGTCGTTCTCTGCAAACAAAGCAGTGACTCGCTCCTGCAGGTTCATGCTCTACATCATCCATAGAGTACAACCCTAACTCACACAGGAAGCAGCAGAGGCCCTAATCCAGGCACTTGTCATGTCCCGTCTGGACTACTGCAACTCGCTGTTGGCTGGGCTCCCCGCTTGTGCCATCAAACCCATGAAATGTATCCAGAATGCAGCAGCCCACCTGTTATTCAACCTTCCCAAGTTCTTTCATTTCATCCCACTCTTCCGCACACTACACTGGCTTCCAGTTGAAGCTTGTATCTACTTCAAGACTATGGTGCTTACCTACTGAATAGCAAAAGGAACGGCCCCGCTCTGCCTTCAGGCTTTGATCAAACCCTACACCTCAACCCGAGCACTCCATTCTGCCACCTCTGGTCTCTTGGTCTTCCCATCCCTATGAGAGCCCAGGCTCCCGCTCAGTCCAGCCCAGCCCCTGCTCAGCCCAGGCCAAGCTCTTCTCTGTCCTAGCATGCCCCTGAATCTAGGGCATCTTCCGAAAACATCTGAAACCCTACCTCTTCAAAGAGTATCTTAAATCATGCCACAGCACCCGCTCGCACCCCTTCCTCACCTGCTCGCACCCCCCCTCCTCACCCTGACCCCCACAAAAAAAATATATAAAAAAATAATGCCTTTCGTGAACTAACACTCACTTTACTTTTTTCCCCCCCTTCTCCTTATTAGCTAACTTTGCTGATAGCTACTTTACTTAGCAAAAATGTACTTACTATGACATGGTTGTCCCACCTAGCTATCTCAAGATGAACGCACTAACAGTAAATCACTAAATTACAAAAATGTCAAATGAGTCAACATGGGCCAGCATCCCTGTGGAATGCTTGACACCTTGTAGTGTATGCCCCAACAAATTGAGGCTGTTCTGAGGGCAAAAGGGACAGAGTTCCTAATGTTTGGTACACTTAGTGTATATTTTATTGGGCTGAGAAGTGACAGTGGGAAAGATAGTCAGATATTCTAACCCTCGCCAACACCGGCAAGCATGTGTGCTTATAGGCGGTAGCACTAACCGCTAGTCCACAAAGCATGTGGTTTTAACATTTAACAGTGCAGATAAGCGATACGTGCTTATGTAAGTCTTCACAATGAGACTTTACAATGATTACTGGAGCAGCAAACTTAAAAGGTAATAAACAATGTGTTTCTATTCGTGCTAAATTAGTCTTACCACAGGAAACCCTCCTTAAATTCAGTGAACTTGTGACGGACCATGAACGAGGCCAGAGCATCTGCTACCTGGGGAAACAAGAGCAATGTCGGTTTAGTTCCCAGACATTGAGAATAGTATTTTATGTGCAATATTACTTACATATTGGCCTGAAATTACTATCGCAACAAAATGTGAAACAACGACACATTTAACAAGCAGTTGTTCAGCCTCATACCCAGAACCCACTCACTTTTTCAGGGGCATCCTCATGGACAGCATGGCCACACTGAGGGAGCACCTGCATCTGGAACTTCCCTGAACACAAATGGAACACAAATCTTTATGCGCAATATGCTTCCATTGGATTTAGAAGATGTTACAGTAAAACCATAGGGAGTGGGGGACGATGTTAAGTGGATTGTCACAGTCACCATCAGAACCACAATTGTCAACAACAACCAACCTAACAAACATTAATCTGAGGCCGTCCTCACCTTGCATCTGTCCAATTGTGAGATCTTTGTCAAGCCTGTCCACACCTGTAAAGGGAAAAACGTTATACACAACATTGTGTGCTGTAGTCCAATGTCAAAGACAAATTATTTTAATTATATTGAAAACACACAAGTGTAAAAATCATGTGGATTAAAATGTACTGAATCGAGGGACTCACCAGCGAGCAGGAGCAGTTTTGGCACAGGACAGGAAAGGAATAGGGCAGACAGGCCACTGAACCAGCCCTCCCAGTACTTCTCGGTCTTTGACAGATCAATCTGCCAGGTATAAAGGGTCTCCTTCTTCACCTGAAGAAAGCAAAGAGACAGTTAACCTTAAATGTACTCTTCATGTACACACTACAAAATAATTTGTAACGGTGGGAAATGACATACACACTCCCCCAAGATGACATATGCACCCAGATGTATACACCAACTACTAATGCCTAAGAAGACCCACGCATACAAACACACCCAAATACATAGGTATACAATATTGTAACAAAATAAACATTACCTACACCCCCCCCCCCCCCCCCCCAATCATCCCATCCCTAACCTCTTGGTCATCCTCCTTCTTTCTTTTGTGGTTGGATTCTCCTTCCTCTTCTTCCTCCTCCTCCTCTTCAATGATGCCGTCACTGATGCTCTTGGAGACGCCTGGACTGTTGAGGGGTTCCTCACATCTATGGAGGTCAGAACTTGTGTTTAGTTACAGGTCCTGAAAAGTCACACCTTGAATTTAAAAGGTATTTTGCCCTCTGAGACAGTTTTTCTCAGGTCCAGACGTACTTTTTCACCTGGCCTCCCATGGACACCCGGGCTGACTCAACGTTTCGGATCTGTCCACTCTTCACACTGATGGGGGAGGGACAAGATCAGAACACATGACTTGGAATATGCTCTATTAGTAAAGCATTTGCTGAGCATTTCTACACTTGTGTGTATGGACAGCATCTCACACCTCCACTCAATGGCATTCTCCACAGACTTAAAGGTCTTTGGCCGACTCCTGAGGAAATTCTGCATACTGTTTAAGGCATCCATTGCTGTGCCTGAAAAAACACAATAGTGGAAATTTTATGAAATAATCACTCAATCAATGAATTAATGACACAGTGTGTCACATGATAGTTTAAAACAATAAATACATCAATTAATCTTCTGTCAGCTCCTCAACTGCTGCTTGTTTGATCATCAAATGACAAGTCCCGATCATGAGACAAACAAACAAACACAAATACCATAATCACCTTCCACGACATCAATCACACACAGGCCAAGTAAAGACGGCACGTGGTTTGCCGCAGCGGTATGAACTGCTATAGCTCCACCCATGCTGTGTCCAATCATCATGATCGGAGGTGGGTTTTCTCCATAGAGCGTTTCTACCACTTTGCCAATGTCCCTGGTGGAGAGATGACAAAACCAGCATAAATCAACTGCTAGAACAATCTCATCCATACAAACCAGCCTAATCCAGCTCCTCAAACAATCACACCCAACAGAAGATAGACAATATAGAAAGAGATGGAAAGAGATGTCAGTTTCTTCCCACTGGCACTTTGTCCATGTAAACAAGACTATTCTGGGGGTTGCAGCAAGCCTGTTCTCTCCTTGCATCAAACAGCAGATCAGTGTCTCAATGGGAGACAGCAGCAGCCGATAGCTCATCTGCCTCAGTTCTCCTCGCTCTCCAACAGGTTCTCTCCACCCCCTTACAGTAATCCTCCACCACCTCCTCAGGTCCGGTCAGGTTTCCTCCCATCTAAACACAATACCTTCCCCATCACACAACCTGTTTAACACTAATCTCTGAATGATGACAGAAAAAACATTCCTGACAACTTACTTGGCCATTGTTTCCGCTGAGAGATCGTCAGAATTCTTTACTTTGGTGTCACCTTTGTGGGAAAGAAAATAGTTTAAAAAATAATAATACTATTGAGACCATGAATATGAGGTAACCAGAAGGAATGTGTGTTATCATGAGGGAGAGTTAGCCACTCACCATGGGCCCTGAGGTCCATAGCCACCACCCGGCAGTTAATTCTGTTGTATATCACCGCCTGCAAACACAAACCCACTGTGTTAACTTAACTCTGGCCAGAATTCAGTGTCAGTCTGTGTTATTATAAGGCAGGCTCACAAACATACTGCTCAATCTTAACGGTCTCCAAAAATTCTGAAATTTCCATCCCCAACTACAACATTTTCCGCCAAGATAGAACTGCCAAAGGGGATGGAGTTGCAATCTACTACAGAGTTCTGTCATGCTATCCAGGTCTGTGCCCAAACAGTTCGAGCTTCTACTTTAAAAAATCCACCTTTCCAGAAATAAGTCTCTCACTGTTATTATAGACCGCCCTCAGCTGTGCCCTGGACACCATATGTGAATTAATTGCCCCCCACTTATCTTCAGAGTTTGTACTGTTAGGTGACCTAAACTGGGACATGCTTAACACCCCGGCCATCCTATAATCTAAGCTAGATGCCCTCAATCTCACACAAATGATGAAGGACCCTACCATGTACAACCCCATATCCGTAAACACAGGCACCCTCATAGATATCATCCTGACCAACCTGCCCTCCAAATACACCTCTGCTGTCTTCAACCAGGATCTCAGCGATCACTGCCTCATTGCCTGCGTCCGTGGTCAAACGACCACCCCTCATCACTGTCAAACTAAAACACTTCAGCGAGCAGGCCTTTCTAATCGACCTGGCCCGGGTATCCTGGAAGGATATTGACCTCATTCAGTCAGTAGAAGATGCCTGGCTATTCTTTAAAAGTGCTTTTCTCACCATCTTAAATAAGCATGCCCCATTCAAAAAATGTAAAACTAAGAACAGATATAGCCTTTGGTTCACTCCAGACCTGACTGCCCTTGACCAGCATAAAAACATCCTGTGGCATTAGCATCAAATAGCCCCCGCGATATGCAACTTTTCAGGGAAGTTAGGAACCAATATACACAGGCAGTTAGGAAAGCAAAGGCTAGCTTTTTCAAACAGAAATGTCCATCCTGTAGCACAAACTCAAAAAGGTTCTGGGACACTGTAAAGTCCATGGAGAATAAGAGCACCTCCTCCCAGTTGCCCACTGCACTGAGGCTAGGAAACATTGTCACCACCGATAATCGAGAATCTCAAGAAGCATTTTTCTACAGCTGGCCATGCTTTCCATATGGCTACCCCTACCCTGGTCAACAGCTCTGCATCCCCCACAGTTACTTGCCCAAGCCTCCCCCATTTCTCCTTCACCCAAATCAGATAGCTGATGTTCTGAACGAGCTGCAAAATCTGGAAAACTATAAATCAGCTAGGCTAGACAATCTGGAACCTCTCTAAAATGATCCACTCCAATGGTTGCAACCCCTATGACTAGCCTGTTCAACCTCTCATCGTCTGAGATGCCTAAAGATTGGAAAGCTGCCGCAGTCATCCCCCTCTTCAAAGGGGAAGACACTCTAGACCCAAACTGTTGCAGGCCAATATCTATCCTACCCTGCCTTTCTAAAAGTCATCAAAAGCCAAGTTAACAAACAGATCACCGACAATTTCGAATCCCACTGTACCTTCTCTGCTATGCAATCTGGTTTCCGAGCTGGTCATGGGTGCACCTCAGCCACGCTCAAGGTCCTAAACGATATTATAACCTCCATCGATAAAAGACAGTAATGTGCAGCCGTCTGCATCGACCTGGCCAAGGCTTTCGACTGTCAATCACCGCATTCTTATCGGCAAACTCAACAGCCTTGGTTTCTCAAATGACTGCCTCGCCTGGTTCACCAACTAATTCTCAGATAGAGTTCAGTGTGTCAAATCGGAGGGCCTGTTGTCCGGACCTCTTGGCCCAAGAAATGCCACTCTTTTCTCTGAATACATCAATGTCGTCACTCTTGCTGCTGGTGATTCTCTGATCCACCTCTATGCAGACGGCACCATTCTGGCCTTCATATACTTCTGGCCCTTCTTTGGACACTGTGTTAACTAACCTCCAGACGAGCTTCAATGCCATACAACTCTCCTTCAGTGGCCTCCAACTGCTCTTAAATGCAAGTAAAACTAAATGCATGCTCTTCAACCGATCACTGCCCGCACCCGCCCAACATCACTACTCTGGACGGTTCTGACTTAGAATATGTGGACAACTACAAATACCTAGGTGTCTGGTTGGACTGTAAACTCTCCAGAATCACATTAAGCATCTCCAATCCAAAATTTAATTTAGAATCGGCTTTCTATTTCGCAACAAAGCCTTCACTCATGCTGCCAAACATACCCTCGTAAAACTGACTATCCTACCGATCCTTGACTTTGGCGATGTAATTTACAAAATAGCCTCCAACACTCTACTCAACAAATTGGATGCAGTCTATCACAGTGCCATCCATTTTGTCACCAAAGCCCCATATACTACCCACCACTGCGACCTTTATGCTCTCGTTGACTGGCCCTCGCTTCATATACGTTGCCAAACCCACTGGCTCCAGGTCATCTATAAGTCTTTGCTAGGTAAATCCCCGCCTTATCTCAGCTCACTTGTCACCACAGCAGCACCCACCCATAGCACGCGCACCAGCAGGTATATTTCACTGGTCATCCCCAAAGCCAACTCCACTTTTGGCCACCTTTTCTTACAGTTCTCTGCTGCCAATGACTGGAACGAATTGCAACAACAACAACAAAAATCACTGAAGCTGGAGTCATATCTCCCTCACTAACTTTAAGCATCAGCTGTCAGAGCAGCTTACTGATCATTGCACCTGTACACTGCCCATCTGTAAATAGCACACCCAACTACCTCATCCCCATATTATTATTTATTTTTTCTTCTTTGCACCCCATAATCTCTATTTGCACATTCGTCTTCTGCACATCTATCACTCCAGTGTTTATTTGTAATTATTTCACCAGTATTTCCTATTTATTGCCTTACCTCCCTAATCTGTGTGAGATAAGAAATCAATTTAATCAATTTTGAATTCAGGCTGTAACAACTAGGGCTGTTGCGGTGACCATATTACCGCAGTAAAATTCCAAGTGACCATTGAGTCACGGTAATCTCTTTTTATGCACTCAGGACATGCATTGGTAGTACCCAACTCGCTAATGGCCTAGTATGCAGGGCTCTGTTGTCCCTCTAACCACTCTGACATCAATGCAAATGGATTCGAAAATCATTCAAAACAGTATCACACTTTTTTTTTAAACTCACCTAACTGATTGATTTGAAGAAAAAAAAGGTGGAAAATATGGACGTTGTGCATGTTGTTTCTAAGAATAACAACAAAATGGATGGCACTTTCTAAGGTGAAGATTATTCAAAACATATGCATAGGCCTATATATGAGCTCAAGCCTCAAAATATCCTGAATTAAAATAATGATTCTGCTGTTATACAATATATAACCTACCGCATACTATGCACGGCAGAAAAATATTTAAAATTAAAGATTTCAAATGTGTTTGGTACATAATTGGTCTAGCCTTATTCCAAAAAAGTTTTATTCTAGTAACCACCTTTGAGAGTGGACTGTATCATTATGCATACTGGATGGACTGGTTTCCTCATGCTACGCTCCAAACTTTCTATCCATGAGTTTGGAAGCGAACGTATAGGCCTAGGTGATGCTGTTGGTTCATTGATTGTGCAGGGCGGCTTACAGAGTTAGCCTATAATTATAGTGAATTTGTATTTGATTTTGAATAGCCTAGTAATAGGGCATTTTTATATTTTCATAATTAATAGGTTGACATTACCTTTAGCTACAGAATCTCACCACTCTGTATTTCCATATCCTCCTCTCTGCTTAAATTCTGTTCTCGTGCGCACAGAGAGGGTCTGTCAATAGTTTCATGAAATATGTTTTGTTGTGAAAACATGTTACTATCAATGTCCCCGAACAGATTTCCCTTGGTTTCCCAAATTAAGCACTGGGTAGTATGAGGATTCTGTGTAATGCACTATAGCCCGTTATCATATATGTGATTGAATATTATCTGCTGTTGGCTTGTGTGGATATATGTATGTTATGCAACATAGCTGACTTGAAACATTGTTAACAGTTTCAGGGCCATGGGCCTTTCTCATGATGGAAAAATACAGAATAACATAAAAACGGACACATACAGAACGTAGTGTAGCAAACCACAGACAGTTTTTTTGTTAGAACTCAAACTTAACAATAACAGAAACCAGATATGTGATAACGGTACAGGGTTGGAGATCCCATGGCATACAGAGTTTGGGCAGTTTGGGCAGAAAATCCCCTGTTGCAAAGCAAGAGGCTGCATGCTCCTCAAACAGTGGTTGATAGATGGAGTGAAATATCCAGAGTAGCCTACCCAGCATAGGATTGAAAAACGAACCAGCCGGAAAAGTGGCCTCCATTCGCTATTGGAGTGCATCTTTATCCCACTGCCCATTTGATAATGGGCCATTCTAAATCTAGTTAAATAGATTTATTATACTATATTAAAATGTATTTATTAGACTTGTTTTTTTTTAAGGTGCATATCAGTGGCTTGTATGCCTGGAGATGCTAAACATCTTTATGTTAATTAACGGTCAGACTGGCAGTCTTTTGCATGAAAATAACCAGCTGACAAAATGTAATGACCGCCACAGCCCTAAACTCAACAAAATGTGGAATAGGTCAAGGGGTATGAATACTTTCTGAAGGCTCTGTAAATGCAGGACATGTGATGGTAGTGTGTGTACATAAAACAGTATGGGTGCTCTATCTGGTATTTGATAGTATTACTCACAGTGAACACAGCCCAGGAGAGAGCAGAGTGGCCTCCTCCATGGAGCAGGAGCAGCACAGGACCATGCTGGCCACTGCAGTAGATCCTGAACGTGTGCAGAGTAGTCAAGGAATATAGAGTATAGACACATTCACAATGGAGATATGCTTATGATGCACTGGATCAGGAGTTCAATATTACACGGTATAAAATGAATTCTCTTCAGTAAGTGTTTCAAAAATATGATACATCATTCATGGTTCAATTCCATGTGTAGATGAACATTAGCACACTTATGGGAGCCACAGTAAAGGATATATCTTTGCCGTTATCATTTTCCACTTCTACATCTTCCATCGCTTCAAAGTATTCACTCCAGGAGAGAGGGGAGAAGTCTCTCTTCCGTCCAGGTCTGTGTGTTAGCCAGGTTGAGTATCAAACAGAAAGAGGATTTTAAACAGTGGGTAAATCCATTTGAATTCAATCACTTTTTGACAGCACCCCTTTTGATTTGAACAAAACCTTCCATACATATTTGCCCAGTGTAGAAGTGCTCAGAAAGTGACATTTTGGACCTGAATGCCAAAACATTCAAGAGATAAGTGCTCAAAGTTTACCTATTTTGCATACCCCACGAAACATCCATGTCTTCACCACTGGAAAGGATCAATGGTTGAGACTGATATAATTGAAATATTTTAACATTTCTTGAAAAAACGTTTTTTTAATAAAACTTATGTCATTTTTTTTTACCTTAAATGTCAATTATCTAAAAATGCATGAAATCATTTCCCCCCCCCATATTTACATATGTTGTAGCTTAAAACCCTATTTTACATAATCTGAGGTTTTTATGTTGTGCCCGCCATTGTTTGAGACAAGATGCATGTTTTGGCTGATAAATGTACTAAAATGGGAATACAATTTAAATGTAAACTTTCAAATGGGACCACAAAGACAGTTAAAAGTCCACAAATCAGAGAACTTTAACTTGAATGGGAATAGTAGAAATTGAAATTATACTGTCAATTCTTTATAGGAAACCTATTGAAATCATAGAAATATAGATAATAGATAGACATGACCATTTAAGTTGACATTTAACAGTGGTCATCTTTGTGGTAGTAATTAGAAGTAAACATGTTAATTCAATTTACATTTCAATGGTGTACCAGCTAAATTGCTGTGATATGGAAGAATAGGTCCATTATATGAATTATATTTCTATGATTGAAATGACACCCACCCTGTATTCAATAGCATATGTCTCAAATGATGTCAGGAACATCACAAAAACCTCAAATGATGCAAAGTAGGGTTTAAGCTACAAAATATGCAAATATGAAGAAAAAAAATAGTTTAAGCATTTTTTTGATAATTTATACTACAGGTTTAAAAACAATGTTTATATATTCAAAAACGAATTATGACATATTTTTTAAGCCTTGTAGGCAAGCTTTTAAATTATATCAAACTAGATCGTTTATATTTTCCAGTGATGAAGACATGGATGGTGGGGTACGCAAAATGGGTCAACTTTGAGAACCTTTATCTAAAGAAAAAGTTACTTTCCAACCACTTCATTTATGGGCAAACGTGTATGGAAAGTTATGTAGAAATCAAAAGAGATGCAGACAAAAAGGGATTTCATTTAAAATAATTTACCCCAGTGTAGTCCTACATTAACATTACATTTACAGCTTGAGCTAAGGGTTCTCTCATATACACTCAGGGGCATGCCATCAAATGTATGGTTAATTAATCAGTGGATGTTGTATACCAATAATTATGAAACCATTCAAATAAGATGAAGCAGAAAGACCTGATTGATCAAATAGTGATGACCTGTGAGAATGACTTCTTAACTATAAAGTAAGAAATTGAGTCATGACCAGTGATTTAGATAAATCATTGGTCATGACACGGGAGGGACTATGACAGCAGCTCTGGTGACAGAGAGGAAGGAGGGATACCCACACAACAAAGAGGGTGGATTCATTTTAGCTATACCGGTTCATAAATTGGACCATAAACGACCCATGTGAAACATTAATATTGAAGAATATGGAGGCAGCATAATCCATAAAAGATTCGTAGCTATCAAGCTAATTTATTTCATAACACGGTAGCTTGTTGACTGGGACTTAACTGATGATGCTCCTAATGTACTGACCTGTCAAAACCAAATGAGGTCAAAACCAGCTGGCTTTCGCACTTAAATGGAACAATTAAACAACACGTGAAGAGGAGCATTTGTTCACAAGATAATAGGATTGAAAAGCTGTATTATTTTCAGTACCTAATGTCAGCTGTCAGATATATTTAACTGTTATCTAGTTAGCTTGCTAGCTAGCTAGAAACGTTTTGAACTTAGCTAACTAGTTTTACCACAAAAGTTAAACAGAGGAAAAGACTGTTGTTGGCTCAGGTTAGTTATGCATTCACAAGTTGTAGGGTTTAGCAACAAGAGCCAGACAACTATCTGATTATAGCCTCGCCAACCATCTCAAAACTAGCTGTGAACTCACCCCATTCTCATTTTAGACCGCGACTGCAAGCCTCCTGACACGGGAGGTCTGGAAGCTAACACATTCAAAAGCAACTGTTTCTCCATGCTGTCGAACGCGGGGCCAAGACCGTTCAGTCAAATACCAAATCTTCCCCCTCCTTCGAACCATACGATGTTCTTCCAGCACCGGT
Source organism: Oncorhynchus kisutch (assembly GCF_002021735.2). Lineage (NCBI taxonomy): Eukaryota > Metazoa > Chordata > Actinopteri > Salmoniformes > Salmonidae > Oncorhynchus > Oncorhynchus kisutch. The sequence goes on from NC_034179.2 coordinate 28,675,958, forward strand.
CAGCTATTAGCAGCTATAACTTGACAACCGCAAAATGTGTTTATCGTCCCACAACATTACCCGTTTGCCAATTGCCACATTGCACTCTGGGATATATTCGCATAGTGCTCACTATTCTCAACTAAATCATCAAGATACATTCATAGAAAAACTATATTTCCCAGAAAACATGGTGTAAGTGTAGAACCTTAATCTTCGTTAAAAAAAAGAAGAAAATGACGTAATCAAATAAAATAACATTTTATTGGTGCATACACATATTTAGAAGACGTTATTGTGGGTGTAGCGAAATGCTTGTGTTCCTAGCTCCAACAGTGCAGTAATATCTAACTACTCACAACAATACACACAAATCTAAAAGTAAAATAATTAAATGAAGAAAAATATAAATATTAGGACGAGCAATGTCGGAGTCCGGAATATAAATATATATCTGTAGATATCTGTATATCTGTATATCTGTATGTTGTCAATATATATATATATATATATATATATATATATATATATATACCTCTGTAGAATACGTAGGATATAATAGTATATACAGATATCTACAGATATATATTTATATTCCGGACTCCGACATTGCTCGTCCTAATATTGATATTTTTCTTAATTTAATTATATATATATATATATATATATATATATATGTAGAATATGTAGGATAGAATAGTATATAGCAATAGTTGAATAGGATGACATTGACTAGAATACAGTATATACATATGAAATTAGTAAAACAGTATGTAAACATTATTAAAGTAACCAGTGATTCCATGTCTATGTACACAGAGCAGTAGCCTCTAAGGTGCAGGGTTGAGTAACCGGGTGGTAGCCGGCTAGTGACAGTGACTAAGTTCAGGGCAGGGTATTGGGTGGAGGCCGGCTAGTGATGGCAGTCTGATGGCCTTGAGATAGAAGATGTTTTTCAGTCTCTTGGTCCCAGCTTTGATGCACCTGTACTAACCTCGCTTTTTGGATGATAGCGGGGTGAACAAGCCGTGGCTCGGGTGGTTTATGTCCTTGATGATCTTTTTGGCCTTCCTGTGACATCTGCTGCTGTAGGTGTCCTGGCAGACATGCAGTGGGCCCCCGGTGATGCGTTGGGCAGACTGCACCACCCTCTGGAGAGCCCTGCGGTTGCAAGCGGTGCAGTTGCCATACCAGGCAGCAATACAACCCGATAGGATGCTCTCAATGGGTTAGGGTTAGGGTTCAATCTGTAAAAGTTTGAAAGGGTCTTAGGGGAAAAGCTGAAATTCTTTAGCCTCCTGAGGTTGAAAAGACGCTGTTTTGCCTTCCTCGCTGCACTGTCTGTGTGGGTGGACAATTTCAGATTGTCTCTGATATGTATGCCAAGGAACTTGAGGTTTTTCACCTTCTCCGCTGCGGCCCCGTCAATGTTGATGGAGGCATGCTCCCTCTGCTGTCTCCTGAAGTCCACGATCATTTCCTTCATCTTTGTTGACGTTGAGGGAGAGCTTATTTTCCTGGCACCACTCTGCCAGGGCCCTCACCTCCTCACTGTAGGCTGCCTCGTCATTGTTGGAAATCTGGCCTACTACTGTTGTGTCGTCTGCAAACTTGATGATTGAGCTGAAGGCATGCATCGCCACGCAAGGAGTACAGGAGGGGGCTGAGCACACACCCTTGTGGGTCCCCTGTGTTGAGGATCAGCGTAGTCTAAGTGTTGTTTCCTACATCCACCACTCGGGGGCGGCCCGTCAGGAAGTCCAGGACACAGTTGCACAGGGTGGGGTTCAGTCCCAGGCCCGAGCTTAATGATGAGCTTGGAGGGTACTATGGTGTTGAAGGCTGAGCTGTAGTCAATGAACAACATTCTTACATAGGTGTTCCTCTTGTCCAGATGGGATAGGGTAGTGTGCAATGCAATGACGATTGCATCGGCAGCCTTGCGTGGGTTAACAAGCTTAAATGTCTTACGTCAGCCATGATGAACGAGAGCCCACAGTCCTCGGGAGGCGCCCACGTCGGTGGCACTGTGTTTTCCTCAAAACGGGCGAAGAAGGTGTTTAGCTTGTCCGGGAGCAAGACCTTGGTGTTGATTACAGAAAAATGTATTACAGAAAAATGATAATCATCATTATATTGCCAATGGCAATGGTTAATCATAGTCATAACAAGCATAACAATCATAACTGGACCCATCATCATCGTCCCATCATCATCATCGTCCCATTCCCTTGGATTAAATCAATGTTTATTTATTGGTTGAGTACACTGATTATTATATGTTATCGCAGGTGCATCAAAATACTTGTGTTTCTAGCTCCAACAGTGCAGTACTACCTAGCAATACGAAAAGTTTATATAATACCTCTATGGGTACAAAGCATCAGTTCATTGCAAAGTGTGCAAGGATCTGTGCAAGTGAGCAAGGTGAAGTATATTACAGAGGAGCACTACCATAGAGTAACCAGTGGAGGCCAGTGTGAAGCAGGCCAGAGATGAACAGTTTCTTACTTTTTATACACAGCTTCTGACTCCTCAGTCAAATCAATTAAGAAATAGCCTCAATACTGACATGTGTAAGGATTTGTGTATGTTCTTGGGTGTCCGTGGCAGCAGGGGTTGTTTCACCATGACATCATCATCATTGCTTCAATCCCCCCATCATTCCCTTCCCCCCTGACCAGGCTGGAGTTTGATATTGCTGAGATTCCCCTTTGAGGCGCAGAATGCCACGAGCATACATATTACCGTATGTAATCATGAAGAACGCAGGCAATAACCCTGGTTGCTGCTATGTCATTGTGTTAACCTTCTACACTCTATCCTGATTCTTAAAAGTATGCAAACTGTCATTGATGCAAATAGAGTCATCCCCATACAGAGACAATACAACTTATATGGTCATCCCTCTGTGACATGACCTGAGTGAATCCTACTACTATAGAATATCCTTCCCTGCAACAAAGCTCCACTAGAGGGCAATAATGGAGATAACATCAGAGCACAACTACATGCCAATATAACCCTGTAGAGCAGGGGTCGACAACAGGCGTTTTTTCCGGTTTTGGTCATCAAAGACTAAATATCACCATGAATTCTGCTAAAAATTTATATTTTAATTTAGGAAATATGTTCCCAAGTATTCCCACAAAAAAAAGAGAGACTGTATGATTGTGTCTTATTGTAATCAAGGTATGAAATTGTTATTTTCACATACAATCTATTTTTGGGTTTACTTGTGGTCAATTTGCAGTGTGCAAATTACTTTAATTATGTTCAGGCCACCCAACCATCCATGCGGACAAAAATCAACCCACAACAAAAACTAGTTGCCTACCCAAGCTGGAGAGCTCTCTCAGGAACTGACAGAGTAATGACAAATGATCATTCATGGTTCCCCACTACACTGCACGTACAGTACATATATCACCCGCTTCCATATAACATGGCAGACATACCATGTGTTGAAGTTTTGGCTCATTCGCGTGCAAAGTAAAGCTGTGGTTTGGATACTTCCTGGTACTGTTTACTTGACAGAGGTGGTTAGAGAGTATTGTTGAGCACAGACAAACACATGCACGCTCTCTTGCTCGCTTCACACAAGTTTTTCATCTGTCAGGTGTGATTATCTGCAGTGTTTAAAGGGCCACTCCTTAAATGAGGAAGTTGTTTGAATAGGACATTCTGTTCTTTACATCTTGTCATAGTGTGTTATGCAGTTTTGATCACTCAGCGGTGTCTGATGTTTAGACTAGTTACAGAAGAAAAGCTTTATCAAGCTTATAGAATCAGTTTCACATGGATATTTCACATGGAACAAACAAATTCCTAACATGCCACAGAAGAACCCATTTCACAGTATCACAGCATTCACTGTTACAACCTGGCTCAAGATTGTACCAAACAAGGGAAAACCACACAGTCAGTAAAGGAATAACAAAATGAATTTATTCCATAAATAAAGTGAACACTCACAACAATAATCAGATGAGATATGAAGGTCAGCAAATTACACATCAACTGCCAAAGCCACAACAAAACAACCAACACTATGCATGGAGAGGAATCTCTTGCTGAATGGGGAAGTAGTTGCTTTATGCCACAGCTGAGCTTTCACAGGTGTGCCCCATCAGCACTGACGACCCTACTCCGCCCACCAATCTCCTGCAGGAAGTAAGCGCAGCAAAGCCCAGTAGACAGAGCAGGGAGGGGCAGTCCAACACTTTTTTCTCAATGTACCACACGCATACTGTATGTAGGGTATGTTGAGACATTTATATTCCGCATCAGTACATCAAGGGAGATATAGTATTTTATCTAAGAGAGATATTTACATATATTTCAGGATGTTGTATATCACTGGAAATAATCAGAATTCATATAAACTGTTTTGAAAACCGAGCATGTCCAAAAAAAAGTGGTCTCTTGGCACAATTTACACCAGATCAGATATGGAGTAAATTGAGTATAGGGACAGGGTAGGGAGAGTGGGGTAAGTTGAGCCATGTCTTACATTCAGCATCACTGGGACAAGGAAAATAAAGTATTATTTCTAACAAAGATATCCACACATTTCAGGATGATGTGTATCCCTGATCTCAGGCAACGGGACAGGGTAAGTTAAGCCGCCTACACATTTGTATTGATAGAAATATTTCCCAAACACAACAAAATTCACTTGTGTATTTTAATAATTTTAAGCATCGTGAAGTTTTGATAACCATGTAAATCTCTCTAGGATATGGTGACTTTAGATAGAAGCATCATGAAACCTAACAATGTCAATTCAATTTGAGTTGGTGAAAATCTGTTTTTGGAGCCATCAGGTTTGAGGACTTAGCAAGGTGACTTTGGTCAACTCAGAATTCAACTTGGGTAAACAGTGTCAGGTCAATCCACTGCTGGTGCTTCTTGTTGAGAGTTGCCCGCCAGGTCTCTGGAATCACCAGATGCATTTAAAGGGAAAGACTGAGTTAAACTACCAACATGAGCAAATATTAAAATGACCATTTACGAGCATATCATTTATTATTAAAAAAAAAAAATAATCTCAGCACTTTCCGAGACATGCTTTGGAGGCAGGAAGGACATCCCTCTCTTCTGTTGGTCTTCACCACACCGGGACAAGGACAAAAGCCTGGGGTAGATTACCAGGGACAGGCCGGACATGAGTCAGGAGGGAGCGCTGGAGGTACCTGTACGTCCAGGGGTTCATACATAGAGAATACATAAGTGACAGCTACGGTATTAAGCATTCTCAGCACCATGAGAGCAAATCTACAGTCAAGCCGTGGCATGAAAGGTTGACAGCTACTATATTTAGTTATGTAGCATTTCGTGGAAGAATCAGAATTTGTTGGTAACATATGTAAGATGTTTTATACTCAAATGTGTGCAAGTTACTTCTCATCAAGAATGTTATTTTTGTATAATACTGTGGCAGGGTTGCAGTATCTGTTCTATGTCAAGACTAAGTTGCATGGGCCCCTGAGAGGGGAGAGGTCAAAGTATCATGTGTAAACATATCTTTTGCTCCACTGTGTGTGCCAGTTCACTCCTTACTTTTCCCATGGATGGCAGTGTCTGGAATCATTCTATCCTCTGAGTTTGTCCAGGATTGGTTGTATCTAAATGACAATTTGATATAGAGGGTTGGTTTATGGTTCTAGGGTTAGGAGTAAGGAGACAAAGCTGAACTATTTATTATGTCTATGCTGTCTGACTATGTGTGTTCTTTGCTATTAAAGGATTGCAGTTGCAATGCAGGAGGGGCTCTCAGAGAATTCATTGAGAGTCACTGGATTGTGATAGAGCTGAGCTGATATAATTAAAGATGGACTTTGATAACTAACTCTGACTTGTGTGGTTTGCTCCCATGATTTGGTAAATAGAGGAAATTTCCACAACAAGCAATAGGACAAAAATGCATAGGCCTATGACAGATACAGGAAGGGAGAATCAACACGGAAGGGTTTCATCTTTGCAAAGTACACATGGCATTTATGGAAAGCATACATGTAAAGTTGTCTAGCATTCAATGCATGTCAGATCTAATGGGCAAATAGTAAGATTAACACAATGCATATCTTCCCTTATTGTAAAGTACTCAAGCTTGCGAAATGTCAAGGGAATTGAATAGCCTACCTAACATAGCAGACCCATATGCATATGTAGATTGAAATGTAAGGCTATTATCACAATTTTCACACCATTAAACTAGCTAACATAATACATGTATTAGCTAATAAATGACTGATACTGCGAGATACATGCAGAATAAACCTGTGCCATACACTGGAACCGAAAATAAACTACTGTAGCATGCTGTTACGAATCCCTTTTGGCCCGACAGTCTAGGGGGATGGTAATGAGACCGTAACAACTCATGCAATTTATAATAGTGACAAAGTAAAAGTGTGAACGAAATAACCAGGACAACTGAAATCTACCGTCAAACTCAGGGTTTATTAATAAACACATTGTAATGGAGGGAGCAGGAAAAGGGGCTGAGATGGACCCAAGGAAAGAAACAATAAGTATTCAAAACACCCCTAAGCTAGACTAGCCTACTTTAACAACAGCTAACTAACTAAAAATACAGTGGGTGGTCTGCCCAGTTCTAACTAGTGTATTTAACAAAGTCTACCTACAGGTAGTGTATGCCCATGGGCGACTTGTCTTGGTTTCCCCTTTTCCCACCAGCAATCAAACAAACATCATAACCAAAACAATACTCACAGGTGATGACAAAGTGCTATGGAGGTGCTCAAACAAAAGAGAGGTTAATACACAAAGAGAGAGTGAAACACAGAGACCTACAGACATGGTATTTACAGAGAGATTGAGCTCTAGAGCAAACTACTGACAGGGTTTTTAAACCAAGGGAAAGGAACTGTGATTGGGTAGGAAACAGGAGGAGGTGTGTCTTCTGATTGATGATTGGATTGGTGACTGATTGGGGAGTGATGATTTTCACCTGTGAGGGGAGAAGGGGAGAAAAGAACACAGGATACATACACACACATAGACACAGGATACCTGTATCCGTAACACATGCTAACGATACTGTACTGTAATGTAGCCTGCATCACATGCACACGATTTCACAACCACAAACCATAACACTCCTGAACATCTAGTCAAATGGCTACCCAGACTATTTGCATAGAATATCCCTTTGAGCATGGTGAAGTTATTAATTACACTTTGGATGGTGTATCAATACACCAAAGGCACAAGCGTCCTTCCGAACTCAGTTGCCAGAGAGTAAGGAAACTGCTCAGGGATTTCACCATTATTGCACTCAAGTAATACGGCAAAAAATGTGGCACAGCAATTCACTCTTGGTCCTCAATACAAAGGGTTATGTTTGGGGCAAATCCAATACAACACATCACTAAGTACCACTCTTCATATTTTCAAGTATAGTGGTTGCTGCATCATGTTATGAGTATGCTTGTAATTGTTAAGGACTGGGGAGATTTCAGGATTAAAAAAATCGACTGAATGGAGCCAAGCACAGGCAAAATTCTAGAGGAAAACCTGGTTCAGTCTGCTTTCCACCAAACACTGAGAGATGAATGCACCTTTCAGCAGGACAATAACCTAAAACACGAGGCCAAATCTACACTGGAGTTGCTTACCAAGGAGACAGGGGAGGTTCCTAAATGGCCGAGTTACAGTTTTGTCTTAAACTATGGCAAGACTTGAAAATGCTTGACTATTTGCACATTTTTTACGTTACAGCCTTATTCTTAAATTGCTTTTATTTCATCTATCTACACATAATACCCCATAATGACAAAGCAGAAATCGAATTTGTAGCAAAAGTAAATGTAAAACGGAATTGTGACATTTACATAAGTTTTCAGACCTATGAGACTCGAAACTGAACTCAGCAATATCCTGTTTCCTTTGATTCTACAACATGATTGGAGAGTCCACCTGTGGTAAATTAAATTGATTGGACATGATTTGGAAAGGCACACACCTGTCTATATATGGTCCAACAGTTGACAGTTCATGTCAGAGCAAAAACCAAGCCATGAGGTCGAAGGAATTTTCCTTAGAGCGCCGAGACAGGATTGTGTTGAGGCACAGATCTGGGGAAGGGTACCAAAACATTTCTGCAGCATTGAAGGTCCCCAAGAAAACAGTGGCCTCCATCATTCTTAAATGGAAGAAGTTTGGAACCACCAAGACTCTTCCTAGAGCTGGCCATCTGGCCAAACTAAGCAATCAGGGGAGAGGGGCCTTGTCAGGGAGGTGACCAAGAACCCAATGGTCACTCTGACAGGGCTCCAGAGTTATTCTGTGGAGATGGGAGAACCTTCCAGAAGCACAACCATCTCTGCAGCACTCCACCAATCAGGCCTTTATGGTAGAGTGGCCAGACGGAAGCCACTCCTCAGTAAAAGGCACATGACAGCTGCTTGGAGTTTGCCAAAAGGACTCTCAGACCATGAGAAACAATATTCTCTGGTCTGATGAAACCAAGATTGAACTCTTTGACCTGAATGCCAAGAGTCACGTCTGGAGAAAACCTGGCACCCTACGGTGAAGCATGGTGGTGGCAGCATCATGCTGTGGGGATATTCTTCAGGTGCAGTGACTGGGAAACTAGTCAGGATCGAGGCAAAGATGAACGGAGCAAAGTACAGTGAGATCCTTGATGAAAACCTGCTCTAGAGCGCTCAGGACCTCATATTTGGGATTTGGGATGTCATGGTAAATGTGATATTTCAGTCTTTTTTATTAGCAAAAATAAAAACTGTTTTAGCTTTGTCATTATGTGGTATTGGGTGTACAATAAGGCTCTAACGTAACAAAATGTGGAAAAAGTGAAGAGGTCTGAATACTTTCCGAATGCAGTGTACAACAAAAGCCAGTGGTGCCTTATTGCTATTATAAACTGGTTACCAACGTTATTAGAGGAGTAAAAAAAACAATGACAGATACCGGTGGTCTACTATGATATGATATTTTTTATTTTACCTTTATTTAACTAGGCAAGTGGGTTAACTGCCCGTTCAGGGGCAGAACGACAGGTTTGAATCTTGTCAGCTCGGGGATTTGAACTTGCACCTGCGGTTACTAGTCCAATACTATAACCACTAAGCTACCCTGCCGCCCCAATATATCATGGCTGTCGGCCAATCAGCATTCAGGGTTTGAACCTGAATGCTGATATAATTCAGCTATAATTAAGCAATAATAATTCAGCAATAATTAAGCAATAAGGCCTGAGGGGGTGTGGTATATGGCAAATATTCAAAGGGCTGTTCTTATGCACAACGCAACGCAGAGTGCTATGACACAGCCCTTAGCTGTGGTATACTGGCCAAATATCACAAACCCCAGAGGTGCCTTATCGCTATTATAAACTGGTTACCAAAATAATTAGAAAAATTAAATTAGAAAAATTAAAATTAAAAATAAATGTTTTGTCATACCCATGGTATATGGTCTGATATACCACGGCTTTCAGCCAATCAGCATTCAGGGCTCGAACCACCCAATTTATAATAAACCACCCAGTTTATATAATAAAACACATTACATGTTTGGTTGGAAGTTGTGTGGAATGGTAGAGGTGTGGCAATTGAATGGGCCAATCACAAGCAGCTATAAGGTGTACGCGAGAACAGGGCAGGGCCAGTTTTTGGCTCGTATCCACCAACCAGCATGTGCTGAGAACAAACACAGCTGCCTTCTCATGACGTAACAGGGTTTAAGGGGTTATAAAAAAAACTGCTGTTGTTCTTTTACCGCTGTATCGACTAGGAATTCACGTGTCATCACGAGGCATCATCACAAAAAAGGATTTCACCGGTTTTCCTAATCCAATTTTTACTCTTTTATTTAAGGTAAACAAACTTATGTTCATAGGCCTGTCAAAAGTTTACTGATGGAGAATGTAAAGTTAAATTGATGTCACTGGTTATGCTTTGATAGTGTTATTTTTCTTGTATACTGGTATGGTGTTAGCATCAGATGTTGACTAACCTGTTGCCGTCTTGTTTTTCAGAATTTGTAGTATGTTTTTAAGATACATCGTTTTTGAACGTTTTTCTATGGAAGAAAAAGGCAATCAAATCATAGTTGAAAGTAATTTCGACCAGAGAGACGCCTTTAGAGAATCCTGATCTCTGCCTTCACAGTCCTGGTTCCCTTAAGTGACGGTAAAGTATACAGGAACTAGATAACGTTTAACTTCAAGTTATTTTGCCCGATCTCCAGATGTAATGGACACTTTTTTTTGTTTAGATAAACAGTAAGTTGAAAGGTCTTCTACTTGAATTGTATTATAATCTAACAATTTTAATATTGGCTTGCCTGTTATTTAGAAGTTCATTGTTTAGTTTTCCGGTCGCTACATTTTATCCCTGCACGCACGGTGTTGATTAAATGGGTTGCTCATTGTCTGCTTCAGCATCGCATGAACAGGGTACAGCTCTCCCTTTGACTAGTTATTTCCTGTCAAGCACTACTGAGTAGACCACAAAGTGAGGTCTGTTGAAACTAGTTTGCTGCCACTCCTTCATGTGCTTTGGCCCCTTAAGGCCAGTAGGTCAACTGTAGGCTCCCATAGTCTAGTCACTTGAGTCAACATACGATTGTGATTTGGCAACATGTCAGTGACAATTATGAATATTGCCATTGTAAAATTGTGTTGTCCCTCCCTTTTCAGAATTGGGTAGAGTTCCCTGTCTCGTCTTCACCTCATCAGTCTTCTTAAATCTTCACATTCCATTAATCTTGATAAAATGGTTGGCTTCAGACCTGCGGATGTGCCCCCAACCGCTGCTGTGAAGGTTATTGGTGCTGGAACAGCGGCCTGCATTGCTGACCTATTCACCTTTCCATTGGACACAGCCAAAGTCCGGCTACAGGTAAGCCTAAGGAGCATGTGTTCTTTGTTGACATGAACTGGTGGGGTCCTCTATTGTAGTATGATTTAATGGAGAATCCAAGCATTTCCCCCTTTAGCTGTTGGGGACCCAGGATGGTTACGACTGGTCACTGTTTCTCTGATGAAATCACCTGAAAGAACTCATTTGACAGGTCAAATGTGGCGAGCCATCATACTAAAAGGATTCTTGAGATTACTGCTGCATCAATCATATTGTCTCTAACTCATTATTACTGTCTTGGGTCCACATTTGGGCACTTGGTTGGTCCACAAAATGATACCCAAATCCATTACCTACCCAAGATGACACCTTTCATTTTTGGTTAATTGTATTCACCTTATTTTATTTTGCCAACATTAAAACTGACTTGCGCCTTCTATTTCTTTCAATTTTGTCCCTCCTGACTTCCTTCCCCCAACTAAGTGGCCCAGGATGGTTAAGCCCTAGGAATTGGCAGGCCCTGGACCTAGCATTGTGGACACTTGTGGCTGGATTCTCCTCCCACATCTGCAAGTGCTCCCTCCCCAGTGTCTGTTAAGTCTCTCCATGCCCCTTTCGTTCCGCACAGATCCAGGGAGAGGGAAAAGGTGCGGCAGCTAGTCATGGCACGGCAGTGCGGTATCGGGGTGTGTTTGGTACCATCACCACCATGGTGCGTACAGAGGGTGCCAGGAGCCTCTACAGCGGGCTGGTGGCAGGGCTCCAGAGGCAGATGAGCTTTGCCTCTGTCCGCATCGGCCTCTACGACTCTGTCAAGTCATTCTACACCAAAGGCTCTGACCGTGAGTACATGTCACATACAGTATACCAACCTCAACCTTTCTAAATTGATACTTATTCTCTATTGCATGTTACTCAAACTGTTCTGATTGCCCATTTCTCTCTTCAGATGTAGGGATTGGCAGTCGTCTGCTGGCAGGCTGTACCACTGGAGCCATGGCAGTCGCATTAGCCCAACCCACAGATGTGGTGAAGGTGCGCTTTCAGGCACAGACTAGTTCCTCTGGGCTAAACCGGCGTTACCATGGCACCATGGAGGCCTACAAGACCATTGCCAAGGAAGAGGGCATCCGTGGCCTGTGGAGAGGTAGTTGTTTGCTTTATCACAAGGATCACTTGTGCCTTTGTCAAATCTTTTTGTCAACAGTATTGCTAACATTTCCATCCCCACCTTGCAGGTACTGGCCCAAACATTGTCCGCAATGCTATCGTGAACTGCACTGAACTGGTTACATATGACCTAATCAAAGACCTACTTATTAGAAACACACCCCTGACTGGTGAGCCATTGCCTTGCCACATATTGTGCATAATGACTGACTTTTAACTGTCATGCTTCCCTCTGGTATTGTGATGCCTCTCCTTAACCCATTCCATTCACCCAACAGATGACCTCCCCTGCCACTTCACATCTGCATTCGGTGCAGGATTCTGCACCACTGTGATTGCTTCTCCTGTGGATGTGGTGAAGACGCGATATATGAACTCTGCCCCCGGCCAGTACAGCGGCGCCCTCAACTGTGCTATTGCCATGGTGACCAAGGAGGGACCCCTTGCCTTCTACAAAGGGTAAGCCATGTGTTTTAGTTGCTAGGGAGTAGTCTCCTGGCTTGGCTTGCAACACCTTCTCAATCAGTGGTTTATTCGCTGTTGCTGCTTGCTTTGTAACATTCATGAATGTCTAACAACCTGGTCGTTTTATTTCCTTCTCTGGTTTATTTGACTTTTTGCCTGGATCTAAGTTGCCTCTATTCTCTCCCTACAGGTTCATGCCCTCTTTCCTCCGACTGGGCTCGTGGAACGTGGTGATGTTTGTTACATATGAGCAGCTGAAACGTGCCATTATGGCTGCCCGCCAAAACTACACCACTACTCTGTAGACCTGGCCATTGGCTGCAGTAGAGGGTGACCCTGTGCTGATGTGGTTGCTTTTTAAAATTTTATTCAACAACAAATGTGGCCCATGTTTCCTTTTAACTACTTTTCACTCACCTTTCACTCGAGTGTCTTTTTAAGTACTAACTTCTGACAATAAATGATATTTTGAAGTGGCTTCTCTTATGCAAATAACTTCACAATGTCACCTGTACCTACTGGTAAAGAACACCATTCTCAAATAGGGGTCCAAGGAAGGAGATTTGCAATCAGGCTGTATTTAATGGCTGTTTATTCAGATAGCTAGGGCTTGGTTGATCAGGTGTTTCTTCTCCGCCGAGAGCTTTTGAGGGAAGTGAATGTCAAACTGGATGATGAGATCTCCTCTCTGGGAGGGATCCTGGGACAGAGGCATGCCTTCTCCAGACACCACTTTGCTGTATTTTGGACTGGGTGGGAAAGTGAGAATTTTAGCATAGGTCATTTGACGCTTTGACATACAAGAGATGTGCACCTTTGTCAAATCATGTATGAATTACATCCTGTAATTACTTTACAAAACAGCATGATCATAGTTCAGTAATCTTACAACACGCAGGGTAGTTGCGAGTATAGTAGCATTTCCTAATCACAAATGGAACGGGCTTTGAACACTGCCAATTTGACTGGTACACTCAATGGCTGCCTGGTATTTTAATTTGGAATGTTATCAACTAATGCTGGTATTTTTTTTTTTTGTAACGTCAATTGGGTCAACATCTCATGCCTCATTGCATTAGCGGAAACTATACTTTTCAGGGCAGGCCTGGTTGTAGTGGGATGTTTGTCAAATTAAATGTTTACCCTTCTAACCTGCTGCATGAGTCCCCAATCAACCAGCAGACCTGCCCTGAGCAGCCTTGGTTCCCACTAATGCGATACAGCACAGAGCGAAGGGTACGATTCCTGATTTTACTTCCAGGCATTGGTCTAGATTAAAAATATACAGGTTAAAACATCCCATAACAAGCTTCCGTGTTCGGAATGACTGTGAATGGTAGCAGCACAAAGTGAAACTAAATCGTAGTGAATGTCAGCGAACAAGTGGCATAACTGCTTTATTTAGTTATCTACGGCCACTTTATTGCTGGTCACGTTTTCAATGCGAATCCAGCAATGGCGCTGGTCTCTTGGATTTGTTTGTCTTCAACCTAGGCATGCCTGTTCTATTCATTCTATTTGACACAATATGGTGAAATCGTCTTACAAAGTCAAGCCCCCCCCCAATACGGTAGTAAAAGCACTACTCACTGCACAATGTCATTGATGGGGATATTGAGTATCCTGTCATCTAGTGTCTTCACTTCAACAGCGAATCCAGTCAAAGCCTGTGGGAAGGGGAATATACTAATTGTGCGTTGAAAGACCTCAATGCAGATTTAATGGCTGAAGTATTTGGGAAGAAAAATAGATATTCTACTCAACATGGGAGACATATTTTGCCTACAAAATTATTGCTGAGATAACATGCTTAAGACTTAGTAACCAAGTCGGAACACAATAGTTCCACAGTAGATCTGCAAGAAATGATTCTTTAGTGACCCATTTTGACCTGGACAAAGCATCAGGTGACTCTTTGTAGGGACTTGAAGTTAAACAAAGCAGACTATTGAGTGAAACATGTTCTCTGTACTTTCCCTCCAGGGTCAGACTTGGATTTTCTCACCTTCTCCAGAGAGATCTGGGCCGTAAAGACCAGGTCATTGTGTTGCCTTGCAAACCGGGGATGACTCTTCTGCCGCACAATGAACACAATATCTGCAGGAATACTGTTGGGTCCCTGGGAGAAACAACCAGCTAAATGTGTTGGGGAGGGTACTCTGAAAATGTGCACTGAACAAAAATATAAACAACATGCAACAACTTCAAGGATTTTACTCAGAGTTCATTTAAGGAAAAAAGTCGATTGAAATAAATGAATTAGGTCCTAATCTATGAATTTCATATGAACGGGAACACATATGCATCTGTTAGTCAGACACCTTTAAAAAAAAAGGGTGTGGATCAGAAAACCAGTCACTATCTGGTGGCCTGTGGAATGTTGTCCCACTCCTCTTCAATGGCTGTGCGAAGTTGCTGGATATTGGCAGGAACTGGAACACTCTGTCGTACACGTCCACCCAGAGCATCCCAAACATGCTCAGTGGGTGACAAGTCTGGAAGAACTGGGACATTTTCAGCTTCCAGGAATTGTGTACAGATCCTTGCGACATGGGGTCCTGCAATATCATGCTGAAACATGAGGTGATGGCGGCGAATGAATGGCACGACAGTGGGCCTCAGGATCCATCACAGTACCTCTGTGCATTCAAATTGCCATCGATAAAATGCAATTATATTCGTTGTCTGTAGCCTATGCCAGTCCTTACCATAACAGGGTTCCCACAAGTTGCTTGGGGTGCTTAAAATACTTGAATTTGGCACTCTGAAATTCATCTACTGAAATCCCTTGAAAATCTGACAGTTTCTCAAGTTTACTTCAAAAGTACTTGAATTAAAATGAGAGAACAGCAAATGATAAAAATGTTAATATGAAAAATATTTGAGAAATGTACTGGTCTTGGAATTAACTTCCAGGCAGACTACCGAGTTTTACTTCCTCACGTGTTTCGCGCTCTGGTTGCCAGGCGAGCTCGCTCATTCCACCCATACTGCCACTCAGCCAGGCAGGTATAGAACTCACTGATTAGGCGCCACCAAACTTCACATCGATAGCTAAAATGCGTGGTCAAATGTAGATTAAATTCTGACTGGCAGGATATTGATGTTTATGAATGAGGATATTGATGTTTATGAATGGGTTTTGTCAGACCCAACCAGGGGTGTGGTGGAGGGTACGCACCTTTTTATTTGTGAAATAGAGTTTACTCACCTTTTTATTTAGCTAATTATCTTTACCCACTTATTGCGTTCCCAACGTTGATCAACGCTCAGAAGGTTTCTTGATCTGAGTTCTAATCACGCCTACCTCTGTGAACGAGTGGAATAGTGAATGATTCATGTATGCTCGTTATGTTCGCCTACTCTCACTGATTTTGTTATTTCACCTTTATTTAACCAGGCAGGCTAGTTGAGAACAAGTTCTCATTTACAACTGCGACCTGGCCTCGATAAAGCAAAGCAGTGAGACACAAACAACAACACAGAGTTACACATGGAATAAACAAACATACAGTCAATAACACAATAGAGAAAAGTATATATACAGTGTGTGCACATGAGGTGAGGCAATAAATAGGTCATTGTGGCAAAATAATTACAATTTTGCAATTAAACACTGGAGTGATAGATGTGCAGAAGATGAATGTGCGAGATCATGGGGTGCAAAGTAGAGATCATGGGGTGCAAAGGTGCAAAAATAGATAAATAACAGTATGGGGATGAGGTAGTTGGATGGGCTATTTACAGATGGGCTATGTACAGGTGCAGTGATCTGTGAGCTGCTCTGACAGCTGGTGCTTAAAGTTAGTGAGGGAGATATGGGTCTCCAGCTTCAGTGATTAAGTTTGGTAAGTTTGGCAGCATGAGTGAAGGATGCTTTGTTGCGAAATAGGAAGCCGATTCTAGATGTAATTTTGGATTGGAGATTCTTAATGTGAGTCTGGAAGGAGAGTTTACAGTCTAACCAGACCCCTAGATATTTGTAGTTGTCCACATATTCTAAGTCAACCGTCCAGAGTAGTGATGCTGGACGGGCGGGCAGGTGCAGGCAGCAATCGGTTGAAGAGCATGCATTTAGTTTTACTTGCATTTAAGAGCAGTTGGAGGCCACGGAATTAGAGTTGTATGGCATTGAAGCTTGTCTGGAGGTTAGTTAACACAGTGTCCAAAGAAGGGCCAGAAGTATGCAGAATGGTGTCATCTGCGTAGAGGTGGATCAGAGAATCACTAGCAGCAAAAGCGACATCACTGATGTATACAGAGAAAAGAGTCAGCCCGAGAATTGAACCCAGTGGCACCCCAATAGAGACTGCCAGAGGTCTGGACAGTTTGGGTCTAGAGTGTCTCCCCCTTTGAAAAGGGGGATGACCGCAGCAGCTTTCCAATCTTTGGGGATCTCAGACGATACGAAAGAGAGGTTGAACAGGCTAGTAATAGGGGTTGCAACAATTTCGGCTGATAATTTTAGAAAGAGAGGGTCCAGATTGTCTAGCCCTGCTGATTTGTAGGGGTCCAAATTTTGCAGTTCGTTCAGAACATCAGCTATCTGGATTTGGGTGAAGGAGAAATGGGGGACGTTTGGGCAAGTTGCTTTGGGGTGTGCAGGGGTGTTGACCAGGGTAGGGGTGGCCAGGTGGAAAGCATAGCCAGCCGTAGAAAAATGCTTATTGAAATTCTCAATTATTGTGGATTTATCGGTGGTGACAGTGTTTCCCAGCCTCGGTGCAGTGGGCAGCTGGGAGGAGGTGCTCTTATTCTCCATGGAATTTACAGTGTCCCAGAACTTTTGGGGGTTTTTGCTGCAGGAAGCAAATTTCTGTTTGAAAAAGCTAGCCTTTGCTTTCCTAACTGGTTCCTAACTTCCATCAAAAGTTGCATATCACGGGGGCAATTTGATGCTAATGCCGTACGCCACAGGATGTTTTTGTGATGTTCAATGGCAGTCAGGTCTGGAGTGAACCACGGGCTATAGCTGTTGCTGTTTTTTTTTTTATTGAATGGGGCATGCTTATTTAAGATTGTGAGGAAAGCACTTTTAAAGAGTAACCAGGCAACTTCTACTGACGGAATGAGGTCAATATCCTTCCAGGATACCCGGGCCAGGTCGATTAGAAAGGCCTGCTCAATGAAGTGTTTTAGGGAGCGTTTGACAGTGATGAGGGGTGGTTGTTTGACCGCAGACCCATTAACGGACGACAAAAGCAACAGGCAGTGACCGCTGAAATCCTGGTTGAAGACAGCAGAGGTGTATTTGGAGGGCAGGTTGGTTAGGATGATATCTATGAGGGTGCCTGTGTTTTTACAGATTTGGGGTTGTACCTGGTAGGTTCATTGATACTTTGTGTGAGATTGAGGGCATCAAGTTTAGATTGTAGGATGGCCGGGGTGTTAAGCATGTCCCAGTTTACGTCACCTAACAGCACGAGCTCTGAAGATAGATGGGGGGCAATCAATTCACATATGGTGTCCAGGGCACAGCTGAGGCAGAAGGTGGTCTATAGCAAGCGGCAACGGTGAGAGACTTGTTTCTGGAAAGGTGGATTTTGAAAAGTAGAAACTCAAATTGTTTGGGCACAGACCTGGATAGTAAGACAGAACTCTGCAGGCTATCTCTGCAGTAGATTTGCCTTGTTAGCAGCGCATCCATTCACCACTCTGTCCTGCGGGAAACTCTGCATACGACATAGGCAGAGAGGTGAAACGAACTACCTCAGCCCAGACCTACCGTGGCAAGTAGTAGAGCCACGCCGCTGACAGTGGGAATTATTTTAACGTCCCTCGACTCCTGCCGTGTGTTGGTAAAGTAGTGGTATAGCTTTAAAACATAAAGTGCATTATGGGTAACGTAGTAGATTAACTTTCGCTTTTGATGCAATTGTTGTGGTGGCGGTAATGTAGTAGAACAGTGAGCCACGCCCTTTTTGAGCCATTATCCCACTTTTATTTTGTCATTCAGACTACCTCACATGGTGTACAAGTTTAAGAAATGTCAACTACTTAAGTGGAATTCCAGACTCGTCATTAGCAGCGGATAAGATCCCCAAATGTGGGAATTACCCCAGAGCATCCATAAATTGCTCTGGCCCTGGAGCTAGCAAGTGAAGGCTCCCCAGAGCCTTCCCAACTACGGTCTGGAGGCGAGGAAGGAAAGGTAACACTGGGGGCTCTTCCCGGGATTTATCCTGCCTGCATCAGTGAGTTATTCACATTCTACCGGAATATCAAAGAGAAATCAATGGGGGAAAAAAAGGACTTTCACGAAGTGATGGCTAATGAAGTTATTCATCATTGTCTGAGTAGTGGCTGACGTTCTAAATTAAGTTGTGAAATGGCGACTACACACAGGAAATCTGTTATTACGAGAAAGAATCCGCCTGAGGATTCGACGTGCTACTCAAACCCATTCATGTTGCTAACTACAGTGAATGAAGACATGCTATCACAAATCTCATTTGCCAACTGGATACATTTATTTGATGTTGCAAATGCTAACTGCAATTAACTTATTCCAAGTTCAGATGTAGCTAATATGCAGCCAGCTGCAGGTAATATGGCTGACTCGTGCTGTGAGTCATAGACGTCTCCTCAACAGCCAAGGAGAGAATCGAATCCATTCAAGCCTTGTGAAAAATGGAAATGTGGGTGACAGTGGAATCGAATCATAGCTAAGTCACAACCAAAACTATGCCAGCTGGCATGCTAGATGCTCACCTGAAAATGCTATCTCTGGAAATGTGTTTCAACCAACTACTGGAATGCTGTATACTCCATGCACTAACCCTTTCAACTCTGCCAACCACAGACTCTATGCAGTGAGTACACCTGTAGATGCTGCTGACTCCCATTACCCACGCAGGATGCCAGCAGCTCTGCCCTCCACTCCAGCCATGCCTCCTGTGGAAAACCACCACTCACAGTCGCAGGACAGCTATGGCTGTATCTGTGTGATGCTCTGCACACTGAAGGAAATTACATATACTGTTATGAAAATGAACAGTCTCGCCCCAGGCGAGCAAGATCCAGTTCCCATGGCAGGCAGCCCCAGCGTATACATTATGATATCTCATCTGACAGTAAGGACGAATACGCTACTCGGAAGGAGAGGTTCCCCACACTACGACCAGGTCAGTTTGATGGTCTGAGCTCATGGAAAGAGTTCTTACATCGCTTTGAGAGCTGTGCTAGAGCTAATCACTGGTCAGAAAGGACAATATCAGTCCAGCTGAGATTCTGTTTAGTGGCCGTTGCAGGGGTTGTGGCCCACAAGAACCCTAGGTCTTCTTGTTGAGACTACTCATGCATAGTGGGGAGGTGGACTCGGCATACGGGCCAGCATGGGTGCATGCGCCTGCCATTGGCATTGAGTTGACACAGAGAGTGCGCAAACCACGTGAATCACTGCATGTGTTGAGAGATTACATTTATGAGAAAGTGTCCATTGTATATGCAGATCGCTCTGAGGGAGAACAGGACTCCATCAGTGTGGATGTCTTCACTAATGTTATTGGGTGACAGTGGAGACTCCAGCATTGTGCAGAAGCTACTGAAGAAGCATCCATGCACATTGGCACAAACCTATGAGGTTGCCCACAGGTACGAAACCACCAAGCGAGCAGCTAACAGTGTTACTCAACTAATGCAGTCTGGTGTGCGAACTACAGAGTGGAGAGCCAGAGCAGCTACCTTACGGGAATGCATCGACCACAGCGAAGATGAAGATGAGAGTTGGACCACACCACCTGTAGAGCGGAGTCAGAAACCTCCAAAGTCCAGCTTCAAGCCACACAAACCAAAGACTGGTGAGTGCAAAAATACAAATTGGAACGAAATCAGATGCCACAACTGCCAAGGCATTGGACACATGAAACAGAGTCCCTGAATCCCCCAATTCCACTGAAAGCCAAAACACACCTGCTGTTCTCAGTGTCAAGGGCACAAGTCCCGAAATGTGTATCCACCTACTATTCTACAACATGGACGTACAGTGGGGCAAAAAAGTATTTAGTCAGCCACCAATTGTGCAAGTTCTCCAACTTAAAAAGATGAGAGAGGCCTGTAATTTTCATCATCGGTACACTTCAACTATGACAGACAAAATGAGAAAAAAAAATCCAGAAAATCACATTGTAGGATTTTTTATGAATTTATTTGCAAATGATGGTGGAAAATAAGTATTTGGTCAATAACAAAAGTTTATCTCAATAGTTTGTTATATACCCGTTAGCAATGACAGAGGTCAAACGTTTTCCGTAAGTCTTCACAAGGTTTTCACACACTGTTGCTGGTATTTTGGCCCATTCCTCCATGCAGATCTCATCTAGAGCAGTGATGTTTTGGGGCTGTTGCTGGGCTTTCAACTCCCTCCAAAGATTTTCTATGGGGTTGAGATCTGGAGACTGGCTAGGCCACTCCAGGACCTTGAAATGCTTCTTACGAAGCCACTCCTTCATTGCCCGGGCGGTGTGTTTGGGATCATTGCTGAAAGACCCAGCCACGTTTCATCTTCAATGCCCTTGCGGATGGTAGGCTTTGTTACTTTGGTCCCAGCTCTCTGCAGGCCATTCACTAGGTCCCCCCGTGTGGTTCTGGGATTTTTGATCACCGTTCTTGTGATAATTTTGACCCCACTGGGTGAGATGCGTGGAGCCCCAGATCGAGGGAGATTATCAGTGGTCTTGTATGTCTTCCATTTCCTAATAATTGCTCCCACGGTTGATTTCTTCAAACCAAGCTGCTTACCATTTGCAGATTCAGTCTTCCCAGCCTGGTGCAGGTCTACAATTTTGTTTCTGGTGTCCTTTGACAGCTCTTTGGTCTTGGCCATAGTAGAGTTTGGAGTGTGACTGTTTGAGGTTGTGGACAGGTGTCTTTTATACTGATAACAAGTTCAAACAGGTGCCATTAATACAGGTAACGAGTGGAGGACAGAGGAGCCTCTTAAAGAAGGTCTGTCACAGGTCTGTGAGAGCCAGAAATCTTGCTTGTTTGAAGGTGACCAAATACTTATTTTCCACCATGCAAATAAATTCATTACAAATCCTACAATGTGATTTTCTGGATTTTTTCTCTCATTTTGTCTGTCATAGTTGAAGTGTACCTACGATGAGAATTACAGGCCTCTCTCATCTTTTTAAGTAGGAGAACTTGCACAATTGGTGGCTGACTAAATACTTTTTTGCCCCACTGTATGTGCTCTTTAGGACCGTTACGACACCATTCACCTAGATGGTAAACGTCCACTCCAGCTATCGACTGTACAGTCTCTGCAGGGCATTGGTCCTGTAAATGTCAAAGTCTTTGGAGAAGTTCACCTGTCCATTCAGGTTGGTACCAGCACAGTGAGTGTTAACACGGAGAACACCGAAGCCATCCTTGGTCATCCATTCCTGGAGCAGGCACAGGCACGCCTTGATTTTGGCAGCCAGAGGATTGTACTGTTTGGTGAGCAGGTGCCCTACTTCAACTCGAAGAACAGACCGAAGATGCCTGTCATAAGAATAGCATGCACAGCCGTCTTGAATCATGATGTGAGAACATCGTGCCGGGGATTGCACAATTCCGGGAACCTGTCAGAGGATGACGTGGTGCTGAGCCCAACTAAAGGATTCATTGAGAAGCATCGTCTTCTGGTGGCACAGGTTGTGGTTACCGCACAGGCCAATAATCCCCATCAGGCTCTACAACCCAGGAACAGAGTCTGTGAAAGTAAAGAAGGGTGCTATCGCCAGATTCCTCCAGGCAGCAGATGTTGATCAGGCCACTGATATTTCTTCCATGTCACCAAAAACTAGTCTTGTCTCCCCAGCGGTTCCTGCTCACTTACAGTCGGTGTATATGGAGAGCTCTACTGTGCTAAGTGCAGACGAACGTTGTCATGGTATGCAAAAAGGACCAGACATATCATCTATGTGTGGACTACAGGGCTCTAAATGAGCGTACTATTAAGGATGCATATCCACTTCCTCGTATCCAAGGGACTATAGATACCCTGTCAATGGCCAAATGGTTTAGCACTTTGGACTTAGCATCAGGCTACTGGCAGGTAGAGCTTACTCCCAGGGCCCATAGGCGGACGCTTTCTGCAGCAGGAAGTGCCTCAATGGAATGTGATGCCTTTTGGGGTCTGCGACGCACCACTGACGTTTCAACATCTAATAGACCGAGTCCTGGCCGGAATGCAATGGGAGACCTGCTTAGTAAATCTAGAGGACATCATCATCATCATCATCCTGGGAAGGGATGGCACAGAGATACTCCAACGCCTGGCACAAGTGTTCGATCGGCTACGCCAAGCCAAACTGAAATTGAAACCCTCCAAGTGCTGTTTCTTCTGCCGACAGGTGTTTTCCAAACACGGCATCGCCACAGATCCCAGAGAATTCTGAAAGTCCAAGAATGGTCCCAGCCTACCTGTTTCAGAAGTCCGTCAGCCTGGCCTCGTACTACTGACGATTTGTCAAACATTTTGCTGCTGTAGCCAAGACCCTCCATGAGTTTACAAAGAAGCATGCTCATTTCCGGTGGACGCCAGAGTGCCAGGAGGCGTTCAAAGAATTAAAGAAGATACTCACCACCACGCTCATCTTGGGCTATCCACTCAATGGTGCTTTGCTGGTGACACTGTCGGCAATTTATTTAGAATTCAAGGCACACTTAACCAGCATGGCTACCACGGCAATATGCAGTGATACGCCATCCCATCTGGCTTGCGCTTAGTGGGACTATCATTTGTTTATCAACAGGACAATGACCCAAAACACACCCCCAGACTGTGTAAGCACTATTTGACCAAGAAGGAGAGTGATGGGGTGCTGCATCAGATGACCTGGCATCCACAATCACCCGGCCTGGAATTTGGAATGAGTTGGACCTCAAAGTGAAGGAAAAGCAGCCAACAAGTGCACAGCATATGTGGGAACTCCTTCAAGAATGTTGGAAAAGCATTCCAGGTGACTTCCTCATGAAGCTGGTTGAGAGAATGCAAAGAGTGTGCAAAGCTGTCATCAAGGCAAAGTGTGGCTACTTTGAAGAATCTAAAATATATTTTGATTTGTTTAACATTTGTTTGGTTACTACATGATTCCATATGTGCTTTTCATAGTTTTGGTGTCTTCACCATCATTTTTACAATGTAGAAAATATATATTTTTTTAACTTTCAAAAACTTGAATGAGTATGTGTGTCCAAACTTTTGACTGGTACTGTATATACAGTGCCTTGCGAAAGTATTCGGCCCCCTTGAACTTTGCGACCTTTTGCCACATTTCAGGCTTCAAACATAAAGATATAAAACTATTTTTTTGTGAAGAATCAACAACAAGTGGGACACAATCATGAAGTGGAACGACATTTATTGGATATTTCAAACTTTTTTAACAAATCGAAAACTGAAAAATTGGGCGTGCAAAATTATTCAGCCCCCTTAAGTTAATACCTTGTAGCGCCACCTTTTGCTGCGATTACAGCTGTAAGTCGCTTGGGGTATGTCTCTATCAGTTTTGCACATCGAGAGACTGAAATTTTTTCCCATTCCTCCTTGCAAAACAGCTCGAGCTCAGTGAGGTTGGATGGAGAGCATTTGTGAACAGCAGTTTTCAGTTCTCTCCACAGATTCTCGATTGGATTCAGGTCTGGACTTTGACTTGGCCATTCTAACACCTGGATATGTTTATTTTTGAACCATTCCATTGTAGATTTAGCTTTATGTTTTGGATCATTGTCTTGTTGGAAGACAAATCTCCGTCCCAGTCTCAGGTCTTTTGCAGACTCCATCAGGTTTTCTTCCAGAATGGTCCTGTATTTGGCTCCATCCATCTTCCCATCAATTTTAATCATCTTCCCTGTCCCTGCTGAAGAAAAGCAGGCCCAAACCATGATGCTGCCACCATGGGGATGTGTGTTCAGGGTGATGAGCTGTGTTGCTTTTACACCAAACATAACGTTTTGCATTGTTGCCAAAAAGTTCAATTTTGGTTTCATCTGACCAGAGCACCTTCTTCCACATGTTTGGTGTGTCTCCCAGGTGGCTTGTGGCAAACTTTAAACAACACTTTTTATGGATATCTTTAAGAAATGGCTTTCTTCTTGCCACTCTTCCATAAAGGCCAGATTTGTGCAATATACGACTGATTGTTGTCCTATGGACAGAGTCTCCCACCTCAGCTGTAGATCTCTGCAGTTCATCCAGAGTGATCATGGGCCTCTTGGCTGCATCTCTGATCAGTCTTCTCCTTGTATGAGCTGAAAGTTTAGAGGGACGGCCAGGTCTTGGTAGATTTGCAGTGGTCTGATACTCCTTCCATTTCAATATTATCGCTTGCACAGTGCTCCTTGGGATGTTTAAAGCTTGGGAAATCTTTTTGTATCCAAATCCGGCTTTAAACTTCTTCACAACAGTATCTCGGACCTGCCTGGTGTGTTCCTTGTTCTTCATGATGCTCTCTGCGCTTTTAACGGACCTCTGAGACTATCACAGTGCAGGTGCATTTATACGGAGACTTGATTACACACAGGTGGATTGTATTTATCATCATTAGTCATTTAGGTCAACATTGGATCATTCAGAGATCCTCACTGAACTTCTGGAGAGAGTTTGCTGCACTGAAAGTAAAGGGGCTGAATAATTTTGTTTTTGATTTGTTAAAAAAGTTTGAAATATCCAATAAATGTCGTTCCACTTCATGATTGTGTCCCACTTGTTGTTGATTCTTCACAAAAAAATACAGTTTTATATCTTTATGTTTGAAGCCTGAATTGTGGCAAAGTTCAAGGGGGAAAATACTTTCGCAAGGCACTGTATTTTCTTATTAACTCTTATTTTCTGAAAATGGCATTGTTAGTTAAGGGCTTGTAATTAAGCATTGCACGGTAAGGTCATGTTGTATTCAAATAACATTGGATTTGAACTAAGTGCATTTTACACTGTCAGAATTCACTTTCATGTCATTATGTGTTGGAACATCATGGGGGGCCTACAATGTAGTGAAATATGTAGTGAAAAAAGACAATTTGAATATAAAGACAATTGAATATTATGTACACTGAAAAAATATATAAACACAACATGCAACAATTTTAAATATTTTACTGAGCTACAGTTCATTTAAGGAAGTCAGTCAATTTAAGTAAATTCATTAGGCCCTAATCAATGGATTTCACATGTCTGGGCAGGGGTGCAGCCATGGGTGGGCCTGGGAGGGCATAGGCCCACCCACTTGGGAGCCAGGGATTTATTACAGACCGAAATACTCCTCAGTTTCATCAGCTGTCTGGGTGGCTGGTCTCAGACGATCCCGCAGGTGAAGAAGCCGGATGCGAAACTCCTGGGCTGGCGTGATTACACATGGCCTGCGGTTGTGAGGCTGGTTGGACGTACTGCCAAATCCTCTAAAACAACGTTGGAGGCGGCTTATGGTCGAGAAATGAACATTCAATTCTCTGGCAATAGATCTGGTGTACATTCCTGCAGTCATCATGCCAATTGCACGCTCCCTCAAAACTTGAGACATCTGTGGCCTTGTGTTGTGACAAAACAGCACATTTTAGAATGGCCTTTTATTGAACCCAGCAGAAGGTGCACTTGTGTAATACTCATGCTGTTTAATCAGTCTCTTAATATGCCACACCTGTCAGGTGGATGTATTTTCTTGGCAAAGGAGAAATGCTCACTAACAGGGATGTAAACAAATTTATGCACAACATTTTAGAGAAATAAGCTATTTGTGCATATGGACAATTTCTGGGATCTTTATTTCACCTCATGAAAGATGTGGCCAACACTTTACATGTTGCGTTTATATTTTTTGTTCAGTGTAGTTTACCAAGCTAGCAATTACTTCACACTGGAAAAGGTTAAGCTACACTAAAGCTACCCTTTAGTGTAAAAAAACATAGTTTACATAACTAAAGTTCGTTTGAAAAAGTAGTTCACTGCATCCAAACTACTTCATGAAATTATATGTATATTGGACATTTCTAAGACAACTTTGATGCAAGAACAGATCAGTTTGGGGTCATATGTTAACAGAATGCCAATTAAAAACAAATAATGTTTCAATTGAGAATTAGGAATTAGGCAGGTCAATTAGGCAGGCCAAAAAAGAAAGGAAATTATTGCCTACTAAACACTACCTAGATATGAATTGTGATTAACTACCACCAAGCTATCACTACTCCCCAACACTGGTGGCTAAGTTATATCTATAGAAGATAAACACAGACACTCCCCGCACAACTAGATATTTATGTGTACAAACATTAATGTGGCAGGTTGGAGCCCCTGAGGGAACTAACATCTGTAAAACGCATAGCTAAAAAGCACAATAATTTAAGCACTGAGTGGGTGATGATTATCTTACCTGATCACCCTCCTTTGGGAATGTTATCCTAGTGTCTTCATTCCATCCTGGTTTTACAATGATAGTCAATATTTTGTCCTTGATACTGGATGTGTGTCCATCTTCATTCATGACCTGGTTCAGAGGTTGAGCAAATTTACACTGAATCTGATACTGGTTACCTGAAGTAAGCAGTACGGCATCTGAACAGAATAACAATGTTTAAAGTTAGAGCTTTTCTTTTTTAACTACTCAATATAGGCCTATAGGTATGTTGATTGAAGGACATCTCAACACTCATCAGGCATTATGATCCCATCTTACCCTACGAGATATTTTGATCTTTTTGGTACATCCATAGAAGAGGTCTTCCAAGGCCAAGTGAAGGTCCCTTTCAATGGGGGAGTCTTGTGTTTTCACTCCTCTTCCTCGCAGGCCTCCAAACCCGATGGCCACTTCATTCCCATCTTTCATGTGGAAGTCTGAAGAGGGAAGCATTATCATGAAGAACAAGAAGAGTTGTCATTACTATGGAGATCATTTAGATAAATCAAACAAGTAAAACTTATATAAAGAAAATACTGAATGTTCTTTTTCCTACCTGCGAATGGGTTGTCACCTCCAAAAAACTGCCTGAATATCTTGTCTGGGTTTCCATGGTAGATGTATCCTGATGTCCAAGCTCCAGTCTCCCCAGACTGAAGTGGGATACCTCCTTTCAGACCCTCTTCTCCAAACTTGTCATAGGTTGCCTTTTTTCGAGCTGAAAAATAAATATTGTGGGCCTATCATTTTATGTGACCCGACGTCTCTGAAGATTTCCCCAAGCAGCACTGAACTGATCGTGGCAGCGGCTACACTGATGATTGTTGTAACGTTTACTTACGGTCACTCAAAACATCATAGGCCTCGGCAAGTTGATTGAATTTTTCATAGGCACCCGGTTTGCGGTTTGTGTGAGGATGGTACTTCAAGGCAAGACGTCGGTAACTACAGGGGCAAAAAAATACAGCTAAGCATTGTTGTTTTTATGAAAACGTATCTAGTATGCTAGCTAATGTAATGTATGTAAAAATGTTTTAGCTTTTGTCATTTTGAGACAAAGATAAAAAAGTAACTAATCTTACGATTTTTTTATGTCTGCATCTGTTGCATTTCTATTTATCTCCAATGCTGCATAATAATCCCTCCCCATTGTCGATTAAAATAAAATGAACATGTAATATGAAAAGCTAAACAAATATAGAAAGCTAACTAGCTAACGTTACTGTTAGCTAGGTCTTACAGTAAGAAAAAAAACCATGGGATGGACAATTGTTTGCGGTTTCTGTATTTGGTTGCCATAGATGCGCGACGCTTTAAATGTATTTATTGGGAGTTGCCGATGGATGGCGCCAAATCAAAGGTTACAACCCCTGTAGTCACCGTGCACCTTCGCCTCTAACTCTTTCACAGCACACACCGAAGCACTGTCAGCCAGGCCATGAACACGTCAGCCGCTGGTTGTGCTTTATCTACGCAATCAGGCAATAAACCACCGTTAATCCATTGATAAATCAATGTACTGAAAACATGTATTTACCTTATTCTTGCTTTTAGCATCCGATGAAGTAATTTCTACACCAAGAATAAACCAACCAATTGGATTTTAGATTAAATATTTTATTTGAAGCTACAACAGCAAAGTATATGTCCTACAATCATCCCAAATTAATTTATATATATAAAAAAAAAACATGTGATGAAAAAAAGATGAAACAGTAGATGTCAGAAGAAGTATGATGACAGCTGACGTAAAAGGGTGGGGTGAACAGTCTTTGCTCTCACTAGGTCATCTGTGCCATCAGTCCCTCTAGCTCTGGACGTGCCTTGAAACGGGCTTGGTAATCTGCCTCTGTGTGCTAGGGGAAACAGTTAGTAACAAAATAAATGTACATAGATATAGGATATGATCCATGTGCAAAAAAAAAGTCATGCAGAGGTCAACACAGACAGAATATGCTCACTGGCTTTACAGAGACTTGAAACCCCTCTGGCTGATTCTTCAACATAACCTCCATAAAGATGGGGCATAATGTGGCGTTTAGTTGGCTGAGCTGTAAACAAAATCCTTATCAATGCTCTAGAGTGAAAAGTTATGTCATGCAACTGCCAAAAGTTCAGAGAACACATTACTTACACTCAAAACACTCCATTACCTGAACAATTCGCTCATGGGTCTTGAGGATGGCGTCTACATACATCTTGGTCGGTCCCTTGCTCCGGCATGACCATGACTTCTGTGCTCTTAGTGGGCAATGCAAAGCTGAGATGAGGAGAATAGTTAGTTCATCCCTTTAAGGTTTGTTAATGAATCAATCAATAAAAGACCTTGGATGATGTAATCCCATGCTATGCAAGAGGGCCAAATATGTGCCTCCTATTGAAGCATTATGAACTTTGCAGACATGGATATTTGGGCCATAAAATCACTGAGCAAAAAAAGGCAAGCATGATGTAAAATGTGAACCTGGTATTACACCTGATTATAGGCTACTAAAGCCAACGACGTATCGCTGCACCACAGTTTTATTGAAAACAGTGTTAAAAAAAACTGCTCTGATATTCACACGCTGATATTTATTGATAACCAACAAATGCCACTAATGTGCATTGTGAACAGATAAAGAACCTCAGAGTAATGAACTCTTTTTCGGGCACAATTTGGTGAAAGCGCTGAAAGCCTTCAGAAATCCTCAGTTCCCCATCACTAATATAATCCCTTCCTAAGGCTTTCCTATAAAGTCTAAATGTATACACATAGTAGTAACTTATTATTGTTATTGGGGGAGGACTTACACAGAATCGGATGTTTATCTGATACCGATGCCCTTAAAATAAAATAAACAGACATCAAGAGGTAGCTAGCTACCACCCATAGACTTAGACATTGCATCTGTCCTATTATGGAGTCTGAGTGCATGGGCAGCACCATTGAGGCCCGGTCCAATGTACGTGAATGAATGGCCAATGAGGCCTGTAACTGGATAGAAGACAAACAAATCATCCATCTATCAAGTGTTTTGATATGATATACTGACATGTTTGACCTTCCTTCTTGCTTGCTTGCCAGCTAACTACAACCTGTGTCAAAGATGCCATTTCTTGGTAGAAGACACATTACCTTGAGAATGACAGGATTCATTGCTCTAATTTTAAACTGAAGTCATCCCGTCATAAATCTCAAAATTATTTTAGATTTTGCTGTAGCTAGTTGTTGCATATGTACACAAGAGGTTCTGAGAAAAACACTTCCGGTTGGTCTGCCTGACTCAAATGTAGTGTCAGAATAAGGATAATATCTTAGTTCCGCTTTCAAATGTGTTTTATCCTTGTTTGCTTCTTCTGTTTTATTTTCATTTTCTTGAGTAAAAGTAAAGATACCGTAATAGAAAATAACTCAAGTAAAAGTTACCCATTAAAATACCACTTGATTAAAAGTCTAAAAGTATTTGGTTTAAAATTATAATACATTATTTCAAATTGAAATAGGAATGTAATGAAGTAAAGAAAGTTGTCAAAAATATAAATAATAAATTACAGACCCCCCCCCCCCCCTACCCCCCGCCCCAAAATACTTAAATAGTACTTTAAAGTATCTTTAAGTACTTTACACCACTGGACAGGACCTTATGGTGCTTTGAAGACAAACGGGAACTTGGAAAAAACGAGGTCAGTCATGACATCAGTGATCTATAGGTCGGAAAGTAGGAGCTCTAGAAAGATGGCCGAGTTTCCGGCTTGGAATTTCGAGTTGGATAACCATTCAAAACAACCAAAAAATCCTGTCGGAGCGCATTTTTCCCCGAGTTCACAGTTGTCTTGAACGCGCTGAAGTCGGAGATGTACTTGTTTCCGTTGTTTTGAACACTGCAAGAGCCACCCTTTCATCTGTGACAGAGACATTCTCGGATGTGTATTTTACATTCCCATGCAAAAACTTCGCCTCTTCCTCTCTGGCCCAAATAATACATGGAATTTAATGAAATATCCAAAATTAGGACGCGAGAACGAAACACAAAAGCAGCAAGCCACGCTTTAATGTACAGGTTCCCATTAAGAAATATATTTAAGCAATAAGGCCCGATGAGGTGTGGTACATGGCCAATAAATATACCACGGCTAAGGGCTGTTCTTATGCACGACGCATCACGGAGTGCCTGGATACAGCCCTTAGCCGTGGTATATTTGCCATACACTACAAACTCCCGAGGTGCCTTGCTATTATAAACTGGTTACCAACGTAATTAGAGCAATAAAATGACATGTTTAGTCATACCCGTGGTATACGGTCTGATACACCACAGCTGTCAGCCAATCAGCACTCAGGGCTCGAACCGCCCAGTTTATAATACCGGATATATCATATATTGGAACGTTTGTGGGCCATAATGACATAATTTACACCACTGCATCGGATGCAACAATTGCATTGTATTGGTGGAGCCGTGTCTGTCGTCGTAAAAAATGAGGTTGTGACAAACTTCCTCTGAAACAGCTAGCGAGTGGGAGTGCTACCAGTGTGTTGTGAATAACTTTAGCGTGAGCAACAATAATTGAATCGGCAGTTCACCTTCAAAATAAAAGTAATCCATGGAAACTGATGCAAACAGATAAAACTAGTGGAATGATGCCACAACTGGACTAGATAATGCTAAAGGTTGGGATGTAAATGACAATTACTCGTTAATTTGACAAAAAAAACATGTACAAATATTTTGCTATAAAAGTGGATGTATTTGAATTCAGAATTCCATTGGGGCATACATATATGCGCTGTTCAGCCTAACCTATGGATTGTGCATCCATGAAATGGTTAAATGGTTTATCAGCCTAATTAGTGACAGCCACATAACATACATGTGAAGAGTTTCCACAGATATTAGTGTCTTAGCTCTTATTGCGGAACTCTAAAACCACTGAAATGAGCAACATTAAGCTCATTCTTTAAAAGTAACTTCCTCACCATTTTAGATAAGCATGCTCCGTTCAAAAAATGCAGAACTAAGAACAGATATAGCCCTTGGTTCACTCCAGACCTGACTGCCCTCGACCAGCACAAAAACATCCTGTGGCGAACTGCAATAGCATTGAATAGTCCCTGCGATATGCAACTGTTCAGGGAAGTCAGGAACCAATACACCCAGTCAGTCAGGAAAGCAAAGGCCAGCTTCTTCAGGCAGAAATTTGCATCCTGTAGCTCTAACTCCAAAAAGTTCTGGGACACTGTAAAGTCCATGGAGAACAAGAGCACCTCCTCCCAGCTGCCCACTGCACTGAGGCTAGGTAACACGGTCACCACCGATAAATCCATGATTATCGAAAACTTCAACAAGCATTTCTCAACGGCTGGCCATGCCTTCCTCCTGGTTACTCCAACCTCGGCCAACAGCTACGCCCCCTTTCAGATGTTCTGAAAGAGCTGCAAAACCTGGACCCGTACAAATCAGCTGAGCTTGACAATCTGGACCCTCTATTTCTGAAACTATCCGCCGCCATTGTCGCAGCCTGTTCAACCTCTCTTTCATATCGTCTGAGATCCCCAAGGATTAGAAAGCTGCCGCAGTCATCCCCCTCTTCAAAGGGGGAGACACCTTGGACCCAAACTGTTACGGACCTATATCCATCCTGCCCTGCCTATCTAAGGTCTTCGAAAGCCAAGTCAACAAACAGGTCACTGACCATCTCGAATCCCACCGTACCTTCTCCGCTGTGCAATCTGGTTTCCGAGCCGGTCATGGGTGCACCTCAGCCACGCTCAAGGTACTAAACGATATCATAACCGCCATCGATAATAGACAGTACTGTGCAGCCGTCTTCATCGACCTTGCCAAAGCTTTCGACTCTGTCAATCACCATATTCTTATCGGCAGACTCAGTAGCCTCGGTTTTTCTAATGACTGCCTTGCCTGGTTCACCAAATACTTTGCAGACAGAGTTCAGTGCGTCAAATCAGAGGGCATGCTGTCCGGTCCTCTGGCAGTCTCTATGGGGGTACCTCCTCATGCCTTTTGCACACAATGTATATAGACTTTTTTTCTACTGTTATTGACTTGTTAATTGTTTACTCCATGTGTAACTCTGTGTTGTCTGTTCACACTGCTATGCTTTATCTTGGCCAGGTCGCAGTTGCAAATGAGAACTT
Organism: Oncorhynchus kisutch; assembly: GCF_002021735.2. Lineage (NCBI taxonomy): Eukaryota > Metazoa > Chordata > Actinopteri > Salmoniformes > Salmonidae > Oncorhynchus > Oncorhynchus kisutch. The sequence continues at coordinate 28,708,945 of NC_034179.2, forward strand.
GTTCTCAACTAGCCTACCAGGTTAAATAAAGGTGAAATAAATAAAAAAATTAAACAGTATGAATGTGCATTGAACATTCATATTGTTTACTCCATGTGTAACTCTGTGTTGTTGTTTGTGTCACACTGCTTTGCTTTATCTTGGCCAGGTCGCAGTTGCAAATGAGAACTTGTTCTCAACTAGCCTACCTGGTTAAATAAAGGTAAAATAAAAAAAATATTGCACTGTACAGCCTAATCTATGGTTTGTGCACCCATGAACATGGGGTATCAGCCTACTGAGTGACACTCACAAAACACAACTATGTAGAGTTTACACTAATATTAGTCACTTAAAAATATTTTTTGGTCAAATTAACTAATAATTGTCTTTTTCAACCTTGTTTAGCATTATCTAGGCCAATTCTGGCATGATTCTACTCTTTTTTTAAAAATCCGTTTGCATGATCAATTGGTGACTTTTATTTTGAAGTAACTGCCGTTTCCACTATTGTTGCTCACGCTAATGTTGCTCACAACACACTGGGGGGAGTGCTGAGGTTTAGCTAGCCAATTACCTATTAAACTCACCGACTGCCAGTCTGGCCAATATACTGCACTAGAGGAGCATTGCTTAATGCTAGGTAGCTAACGAACTGGCTAGCTAGCGATTTAGCTAGCTCACTGAAGTAGGGCCCTAGTGTGTTTCTCCCACAGTCTCCAACTTGCCTTTGCCTGCCTAACTATACTGCAGTCATGACCGCGGCAGGAGATTTCGGAAACCCTCTAAGGAAATTTAAATTAGTCTTTCTTGGCGAGCAGAGCGGTAAGTGTACAACTGAAAACTATATGATGTAACGTTCGGCCAAGGTTGAAAATGAGACATATTTTTAACACTGAGTTCGCTAAATAGCTAGCTATGTGATCAAAAGCTTGCTAACTTAGCTGGCTGGCTAGCTAGCTAGCTAATGCCAGCCCTGTTCATCTTGGGCGAGTCTCTTTTTTAAAAATCGATATCCACCGACTGTCATACAACTGAGACCATGGCGATTCAGTTATATAGCTAGCTACGATTACCGATCATTGGTATCTAACTTAACCTTTCGGTGATATCAAATGTTTACATTGCTAACTAATTTATGGTTAGTTGGCTAACTATTTGGCAGTGTAAGCCAGTTATTTTAACTAATGTTTTCGACACAGGTCAGGAAGCTAGCTATTTAGGCTAGCAAGTTAACTAAACTAACAAGCTGTTTTTGGGAGACTAATTGTTTCTAGTTAGTCAGCAGTCGGTTTGTAACGTTAGCTAAAATAAATCAATACATGAACCACTAACCTAGCTACATACTACGACTACAATAACTAGCCGCTATTGTATAACTATAGCTAGGGTTTGCTCTGGTGTGTTTATTCAGTCAGATTTGTCTTTGGTTTTCAGAGCGGCTGTAGAGTTTCTGGTGCTAACCATCTCAGTCGTCACTCTCGCTAAAGACAGCCTCTGTGCCAAGAAAGATGTCTCATTGCATGTCAAACCAAGTATCAACGTTATATGGTTGATTTATAGGCGCCTGCCTGCCAGCCAGCCAGCACTGTCTTTTTCTCTGATGTGGGGACTTCATATTGTACATTTCAACAGCTCTCTATTCTCATGATGTGGTGGCAATTGTGATTTTAAAAAGCATCACCATTCTTATGAAACAATCTGCCTATCTCTGATTCTGAGAATTTGAGCTATTGTATATGCTGGATGGAACCGGTATACCTGAAACCCAACTTTCATACAACATACATTGCAGACAGAACCACCCTGATTTAAGGCCTGTGGTTTTCAGTATGAAAGTGCATTGAGGGAGAACCAAGGACTGGAGTGAAGCCTGGGTGACCAGCCTGATCACAGCACTGCTGAGGGGGTGGGCTGGTATGGAGGTGGGCTGTACGTCAATCTGTTCCTCTCATCGTAGGCAAGGCTATAAAGTAGGCTATCCTATATACCACTGTCAGCAACAAACATCCCCCTCCTTTAACCAGAACCCATGCTACACTTCAAATATAGTGGGGCAAAAAGTATTTAGTCAGCCTCCAATTGTGCAAGTTCTCCCACTTAAAAATACGAGAGAGGCCTGTAATTTTCATCATAGGTACACTTCAACTATGACAGACAAAATGAGAAAAATGCCAGAAAATCACATTGTAGGATTTTTAATGAATATATTTGCAAATTATGGTGGAAAATAAGTATTTGGTCAATAACAAAAGTTTCTCAATACTTTGTTATATATCCTTTGTTGGCAATGACAAGAGGTCAAATGTTTTCTGTAAGTCTTTACAAGGTTTTCACACACTGTTGCTGGTATTTTGGCCCATTCCTCCATGCAGATCTCCTCTAGAGCAGTGACGTTTTGGGGCTGTTGCTGGGTAACACGGACGGATGGGGGGGGGGGGGACGGATGGATGGGATGATTGTGTGGAAGCCCATATGGGACTGGCCATCTATCCTCAACAGTTTAGCCCATAGGGATACAATGTACTGTAGCCACACAAGAAAGCAACCTCAGTCTGTATGGCACTTCAATACAGTGCATTCCGGAAGTATTCAAACCCCTTGTTCCATATTTTGTAACGTTACAGCCCTATTATAAAATGTATTCAATCGTTTCCCCCCCTCGTCTACACACAATACCCCATAATGACAATTTTTGCAAATGTATTAAAATATAAAAACTGAAATATCACATTTACATAAATATTCAGACCCTTTACTCAGTACTTTGTTGAAGCACCTTTGGCAGTGATTACAGCCTCAAGTCTTTTGGGTATGACATTACAAGCTTGGCACACCGGTCTTTGGGGAGTTTCTCCCATTCTTCTCTGCAGATCCTCTCAAGCTCTGTCTGGTTGGATGGGGAGCATCGCTGCACAGCTGTTTTGAAGGTGAGCCTTTGCCCCCAGTCTGAGATTCTGAGTGCCACAGAAAAGGTTTTCATCAAGGATCTCTCTATTTTGCTCTGTTCATCTTTCCCTCGATCCTGACTATTTTCCCAGTCCCTGCCGCTGAAAAACATCCCCACAGCTTGATGCTGCTACCACCATGCTTCACCGTAGGAATGGCGCCAGGTTTCTTCCAGACGTGACGCTTGGCATTCAGGCCAAAGAGTTCAATCTTGGTTTCATCAGACCAGAGAATCTTGTTTTTCATGGTCTGAGAGTCTTTAGGTGCCTTTTGGCAAACTCCAAGAGGGCTGTCATGCCTTTTACTGAGGTGTGGCTTCTGTCTGGCCACTACCATAAAGGCCTGCTTGGTGGAGTGCTGCAGAGATGGTTGTCTTTCTGGAAGGTTCTCCCATCTCCACAGAGGAACTGTGGAGCTCAGAGTGACCATCGGGTTCTTAGGTCACCTCCCAGACCAAGGCCCCGATTGCTCAGTTTGCCCGTCGACCAGCTCTAGGAAGAGTCTTGATGGTTTCAACATCTTCCATTTTTAAGAATGATGGAGGCCACTGTGTTCTTGGGGACCTTCTATGCTGCTGAATAAAAAAAATTAAAAAAAATTGTTGGTACAATTCCCCAGATCTGTGCCTCCAACACAATCCTGTCTCGGAGCTCTATGGACAATTCCTTTGACCCCATTGCTTGGTTTTTGCTCTGACATGCACTGTCAACTGTGGAACATTATATAGACAGGTGTGTGCCTTTCCAAATCATGTCCAATGAATTGAGTTTTCCACATGTGGCTCCAATCAAGTTGTAGAAAGATTTGTAGGATGATCAATGTAAACAGAATGCACCTGAGCTCAATTTCGAGTCTCATAGCAAAGGGTCTGAATACTTATGTAAATAAGATATTCCAGTTTTTTATTTGTAATACATTTGCAAACATTACTAAACCTGTTTTCGGTTTGTCATTATGGGGTATTGTGTGTAGATTGAGCAATAAAAAAATAAAAAAAAGTATTTAATCCATTTTATAATATTTTCCGAATGCACTTTTTTTTGTCCGTACCTCTTTAGTTCGCGTGGAGTCATTGTCTAAATGTCTTTGAACATAGACAATATAATAATGAAATCCAATGCTTGGCAATAATGAGTTCCTTTTACCCAATTGAGGGGGTGTTCTCATCATTGTCTTGTGCTGAGGGCAGTATCACAGCCATTGGCTACGCTGCGAGATTGTGAGTGGAGCTGGTTTGACTGGAGGGTGGAGCAAGTTTCTCAGGCGGGAGCAACGGCCTTCAAATAAAAATTGAAGTGTATTTATTGTATTTATTCTTTAAAATAAAAGCTGCACCATTGAAGGTCCCCAAGAACATAGTGGCCTCTATCATTCTTAAATGGAAGACGTTTGGAACCACCAAGACACTTCCTCGAGTTGTCTGCCGGGCCAAACTGAGGAATCGGAGGTGAAGATCCTTGGTCAGGAAGGTGACCAAGAACCCGATGGTCACTCTGACAGAGTTCCTCTATAGAGATGGGGGAACCTTCCGGAAGGACAACCATATCTGCAGCTCTCCATCAATCAGGTCTTTATGGTAGTGGCCAGATGGAAGCCACTCCTCAGTAAAATGCATATCACAGCCCGCTTAGTTTGCCAATAGCCACCTAAATACTCTCAGACCATGAGAAACAAGATTCTGAGTTCTGATGAAACCAAGATTAAACTCATTGGCCTGAATGCCAAGCATCACATCTGGAGGAAACCGGATGTAAAAACTGAAATATCACATTATGTAAATGTGATATTTCCAGGTATTATATTTTCTTTTATTAAAAAAAATATTTTTGCAAGAAATGTCAACTGTTTTTGATTCATCATTATGGTGTATTGTGTGTAGATTGAGGGGGGAAACGATTTAATCCATTTTTGAATCATTCTGTAATGTGGAAAAATTTGAGTGGTCGGAATGCACTGTATCCACTTTAGAAGTGAGCAGTGCAAGGGATTAAGTAGTTTTTAATTGCAATTCGAGGGCTGAGGTAATTTCCTCCCAAACAATCTCTCGGATACTATTGGCCAACTTTCTGCTGTCGGGTTTTGAGAGCCGGTATGTTCCCACAGGTATTTTATTTTAACTTTATTTAACTAGGCAAGTCTGTTAACAAATTCTTATTTTCAATGACTGCCTAGGAACAGTGGGTTAGCTCGGGGGTTTGCATCCTTCCGGTTACTAGTCCAACGCTCTAACCACTAGGCTACCCTGCTGCCCCAGGTGCATTATGAACGGACAGAATATGCCAGCTACTAGAGCGAAATACACCTGCTATTGTTCCTTGTAATACAGTGAATGTCCCACACCTTAATTTGATGTTTATATGTTGACAATTATTTCAAAATAAGTTAGTTAATTCATAGTTATTTTGCAAAAGAAAAGCTACTCATTTTGAATGCATGCCACTAGAACCAGTGCTAAAGAAGTTAATGATGATACTAACGAGTATTGAGATACTGAAATCGTCCTGCCCCTACTGACCTCACACCACAGACATTTATGTAAATGTGGATTTCCGCACTGGCGTGAGAGATTGACACTGGATCAGGGTGACAAACTATCTACTGCCTTTTCATGTGCACACATAGGCCTGGTCAGTATAAATCCCTCACCGTTGGGAAACTTACACACAATACATTTCACACTCCAGATTTTTGTTTGATATGTAATGTCCACAGACTCCCATTAAGCTGAGTATAGATTTTGAAGTGACTTTGCATCGGAGGCAGGTGGGAAGACTCAGTGGAACAGGGTCAGGCACGTTGTTTCAATTTTTCTTGTTTGGTACCATTCCATTTATGCCGTTACAGTGAGCCCATCCTCCGATAGCTCCTCCCACCAGACTCCTCTGCTTTACTTTCCAGGTTTTTTTTAACAATTAAGTCTTATTAGTGTAATAACATGTTTGAGAGGATGGCCTGACCCTAAACCCAGACCCTACCAAGTTAGGCCTACCCGTCCCAATAATTATGAGATGTTAAATCGAGGTCCTGATAAGAGTAGGGAGGGAGTGTTTACCCTGGTTTCTTGGCTGATTCCCAAGATTGCCATCATATTACCCTGGCCACCTAATCATCCCCAGCTTCAACTATCATCGCCCCGGCAACTCTTTCCCAGGTTGTTGCTGTAAAGTGTTCCCACTTTTTAGACAACTTACCTGGTAAGTAAAAATGTGTTAACAAACAACTCTTGTGTTTAATTCAATGAAAGACCAAATACAATTTTGTATTTAGGAAGTGGTGGGCCTCTGCATTTTGGCTCATTAAACATTCTTTTGAACTTTCCCAAATGCAGATCGCCTTTGTCTGCCCACTGGCACTGACTACAGAACAATAGGAGTGGGAACGGGTATAGGGGGAATAGAGCTGACAGGAGACTTGTGTCCTGGGGGGGGGGGGGATGTCCTACCATGAGGGAAATGGGAGGAGGGGTGAACCTGCTGGTTTGGGAGGGGTCTGGGAGGAGAGGATATGTGAGTTTTAGGATCGGTCTTCTAAGGAAGATATTTGACCTGTTTAAAAAGAGGGAGGGCACAGACACTCACCCACACACTGAGGTACATAGATTGCCAGCAGAGCATATTAATAATTGAAACAGGTGAGAGAAGCTTTAAAGCTTTAAAGCTGAGGAGAATTGAGGCCAACTCACACTTTTTTTTTTTTTTTTCTTTACACATTCCTTTCTGTGTCGTTTGTCTTCCACCCTCCCTTTGCTCTCGTATCCTCTCTTTGGGCTGAGGTTAACAACATTCAGTGGGCCAGATGAAGGGCTCGCTATAGAGAAGGGGCATGGGTGGAACTAGCTCTCTTGATAAGTGTCGTTCTCACGCTGAAGTGTCAGTTGCACCTTCCTAGTGGGTCAGCTTTTTTTCTGTACCCATTTTTACACGACAGTAAAGACGTCCACATTCTTCCGAGCCGAAACCGTCATCTTCTCTGAATGATTCAAGGGGCTATCATTGTTGAAGTTGCTATAGATATCTATATATCTTTTTGGGAGACTTGACCAAATTCACATAGCAATGTCAGTTCTAGATCTATCATTCTCATTTGAAAGCAAGTAAGAAGCGGTAGATCTGTTTTATTTCTATGCTTCCTGTTTTTGTTTTTGCCTCTTTTGATTTTTGTACACCAGCTGAAAATGTAAATATTTTTGGTTATGGAAAATGTTTCACAGCAGTTTAGATGACCATTTACTACACTATACACTGCATTCAAAGTATTCAGACCCTTCGACATTTTCCACATTTTGTTACATTACAGCCTTATTCTAAAATGTATCAAATTGTTTTTTTGCCCCTCAATCTACACACACTACCCCATAATGACAAAGCAAAAACTTTTTTGGGGTGTGGGGAAGAGGAAAGAAGGAAATGTCACATTTACATAAGTATTCAGACCCTTTACTCAGTACTTTGAAGCACTTTTAGCAGCGATAACAGCGTTGAGTCTTCTTGGGTATGATGCTACAAGCTTGGCACATCTGTATTTGGGAAGTTTCTCCCAGTCTTCTCTGCACATCCTCTCAATCTCTGTCAGGTTGGATGGGGAAGTGTCGCTGCAAAGCTATTTTCAGGTGTCTCCAGAGATGTTAGATCGGGTTCAAGTCCAGGCTCTGGCTGGGCCACTCAAGGTCATTCAGAGACTTGTTCCAAAGCCCACTCCTGTGTCGTTTTGGCTGTGTGCTTAGGGTTGTTATCCTGTTGGAAGGTGAACCATTGCCCCAGTCAGGTCCTGAGCGCTCTGGAGCAGATTTTCATCAAGGATCACTCTCTACTTCGCTCTTCATCTTTCCCTTGATCCTGACTAGTGTCCCTGCTGATGGTGCCAGGTTTCCTCCAGGTGTGACGCTTGGCATTCAGGCCAATGAGTTCAATCTTGGTTTCATTAGACCAGAGAATCTAGACAATCCGATCTTCACATAGGAACTCTGACAGACCTCCAGAGTGACCATTTTGGGTTTTTGATCACCTCCCTGACCAAGGCCCTTCTCCGATTGCGAAGTTTGGCCAGGCTGCTAGCTCTAGGAAATCTTGGTGGTTCCAAAATTTTTCTATTTAAGAATGATGGAGGCCACTGTTCTTGGACCTTCAATGCTGCAGATCTGTGCCTCGACACAAGCCTATCTCTGAGCTCTACGGAGAATTCCTTCGACATCATGGCTTTTCCTCTGACATACACTGTCAACTGTGGGACCTTTTTTATATAGGTGTGTGTGTGTGTGCCTTTCCAAATCATGTCCAATCAATAGAATTTTACCACAGACTCCAAGTTGCAGGAACATCTCAAGGATGGAAACAGGAAGACCCTGAACTCAATTTCAAGGCTCATAGCAAAAGGTCTGAATAATGATGTAAATAAGGTCATTTTGTTTATTTTTAATATATTTGCAAGAATTTAAAAATGTTTATTTTGTTATTGTGTGTAGATTTGATGAGGAAGAAACCACTGCTCCATAAAGACAGACTACGGTTTGCAACTGCACATGGGGGACAAGATTGTACTTTTTGGAGAAATGTCCTCTGGTCTGATGAAACAAAAATAGAACTGTTTGGCCATAATGACCATCGTTACGTTTGGGGGGGAAAAAGGGGGAGGCTTGCAAGCCGAAGAACATCATCCCAACCGTAAAGTACAGGGGTGGCAGCATCATGTTGTGGGGGTACTTTGCTGCAGGAGGGACTGGTGCACTTCATAAAATAGATGGAGTCATGAGGCAGGATAATTATGTGGATATATTGAAGCAACATCTCAAGACCTCAGTCAGGAAGTTAAAGCTTGGTCGCAAATGGTCTTCCAAATGGACAATGACCCCAACCATACTTCCAAAGTTGTGGCAAAATGGCTTAAGGACAAAAATGTCAAGGTATTGGAGTGGCCATCGCAAAGCTCTGACCTCAATCCTATAGAAAATATGTGGGTAGAACTGAAAAAGCGTGTGCGAGCAAGGAGGCCTACAGACCTGACTCATTTACACCAGCTCTGTCAGGAGGAATGGGCCAAAATTCACCCAACTCATTGTGGGAAGCTTGTGGAAGGCTACTAAACACATTTGACCCAAGTTAAGCAATTTAAAGGCAATGCTACCAAATACTAATTGAGTGCATGTAAACTTTTGACCCACTGGGAATGTGATGAAAGAAATAAAAGCTGAAATAAATCTCTACTATTATTCTGACATTTCACATTCTTAAAAGAAAGTGGTGATCCGAACTGACCTAAAACAGGGCATTTTACTAGGATTAAATGTCATGAATTGTAAAACTGAGTTTAAATGTATTTGGCTAAAGTGTATGTAAACTTCCAACTTCAACTATGTAAACTCAGCAAAAAAAGAAACGTCCCTTTTTCAGGACACTGTCTTTCAAAGATAAATCGTAAAAATCCAAATATCTTCACAGATCTTCATTGTAAAGGGTTTAAACACTGTTTCCCATGCTTTTTCAATGAACCATAAACAATTAATGAACATGCACCTGTGGAACGATCGTTAAGACACTAAGACACTAACAGCTTACAGACGGTAATTAAAGTCACACTTATGAAATATTAGGACACTAAAGAGGCCTTTCTACTGACTCTGAAAAACACCAAAAGAAAGCTACTCCGTGTCTCTGCTCATCTACGTGAATGTGCCTTAGGCATGCTGTAAGGATGCATGAGGACTGCAGATGTGGCCAGGGCAATAAATTACAATGTCCATACTGTGAGACGCCTAAGACGGCGCTACAGGGAGATGGGACGGACAGCTGATCGTCCTTGCAGTGGCAGACCACATAACAACACCTGCACAGGATCGGTATATCCGAACATCACACCTGCAGGACAGGTACAGGATTGCAGCAACAACTGCCTGAGTTACACCTGGAACACCAAATTCCCCCCCATCAGTGCTCAGACTGTCCGCAATTGGCTGAGAGAGGCTCGCCAGACAACGTCGCCTATGGGCACAAACCCATCGTCGCTGGACCAGACAAGACTGGCAAAACGTGCTCTTCACTGACAAGTCGCGGTTTTTGCCTCACTAGGGGTGATGGTCGGCTTTGTTTATCGTCAAAGGATTGAGCGTTACACTGAGGCCTGTACTCTGGAGTGGGATCGAGGTGGAGGGTCCGTCATGGTCTGGGGCGGTGTGTCACAGCATCATCGGACTGAGCTTGTTGTTATTGCAGGCAATCTCAACGCTGTGCGTTACAGGGAAGACATCCTCCTCCCGCATGTGGTACCCTTCCTGCAGGCTCATCCTGACATGACCCTCCAGCATGACAATGCCCCCCCCCCCCCAGAAATGTCCTGGAACTTGCAGGTGCCTTGGTGGAAGAGTGGGGTAACATCTTACAGCAAGAACTGGCTAATCTGATCCAGTCCATATTAAATGTAGCAAAATATAGACTACTGCCTGTCCATCGTGCTCAAATCCTGCACACATTCGTTCCAATATTGTGTAGTGTAGAGGTCGACCGATAGTTTTTTTTTCAACGCCGATACCGATTTATTGGGGGGCAATAAAGCCGATACCGATTAATCTGACAATTTTTTTCTATATTTTTATTTGTAGTAATGACAATTACAACTACTGAATGAACACTTATTTTAACTTAATATAATACACCAATAAAATAAATTTAGCCTCAAATAAATAATGAAACGTATTCAATTTGGTTTAAATAATGCAAAAAAAAAGTGTTGGAGAAGAAAGTAAAAGTGCAATATGTGCTATGTAAGAAAGCTAACGTTTCAGTTCCTTGCTCAGAACATGAGAACATATGAAAGCTGGTGGTTCCTTTTTAACATGAGTCTTTAATATTCCCTGGTAAGAAGTTTTAGGTTGTAGTTTATTATAGGACTATTTCCCTCTATACCATTTGTATTTTATTAACCTTTGACTATTGATGTTCTTATAGGCACTTTAGTATTGCCAGTGTTACAGTATAGCTTCCGTCCCTCTCCTCGCTCCTCCCTGGGCTCGAACCAGCAACACAACGACAACAGCCTCCATCGAAGCAGCGTTACCCATGCAGAGCAAGGGGAAACAACCACCCCAATGCTGAGCGAGTGATGTTTGAAACACTATTAGCACGTGCTAACTAGCTAGCCATTTTTACTTTGGTTACACCAGCCTCATCTCGGGAGTTGATAGGCTTGAAGTCATAAACGGCGCAATGCTTGACACACAACGAAGAGCTGCTAGCAAAACGCACGAAAGTGCTGTTTGAATGAATGTTTATGCGCCTGCTTCTGCCTACCACCGCTCAGTCAGATACTTAGATGCATATAATCTAACTGAGCATACAAGCAACGCAGGACACGCTAGATAATATCTTGTAATAACTACACATGGTTGATGATAACTAGTGATTATGATTGTTTTTTATAAGATAAGTTTAATGCTAGCTAGCACCTTACCTTGGCTTACTGCATTTGCGCTAACCGGCAGTCTCCTTGTGGAGCGCAACAAGAGAGAGGCAGGTCGTTATTGCGTTGGACTAGTTAACTGTAAGGTTGCAAGATTGGATTCCCCGAGCTGACAAGGTGAAAATCTGTCGTTCTGCCCCTGAACAAGGCAGTTAACCCACCTTTCCTAGACCGTCATTGAAAATAAGAATGTGTTCTTAACTGACTTGCCTAGTTAAATAAAGGAATAAAAAAAATATGATCAATCGTTCAACCTTTAGTGTAGTGTTATATTGATGGTACAGATTGCTGTGTGTACTGTGATTCTGGACACTGCTCCCGAGGCTGTGTTTTTGAGAGCTCTGCTCAGGATACATGACTTGAGGCTACCCAGCCAGGTTCAACAGTGACACAGCAGTAATATGATAGTGGCCGGGTGAGACGTACATGGACGCGGTAGAAAGGAGTAGGGAGAGGGAGGTTGTACTGGAAATGAATACTTGTGCATTCCACAATGTGGTAGACTGGAGCAATGAAACAAAATGCTGTCCATTCTTCTTGCTTTTCCTCTGCTTCTTCCCTGTTTTTTTTTAAATCCCCCTCTAATTTCCCTTAGTGTTGTCACATGCCAGTGCAGGGCGAGGGAGTGTTGGTTTCAGAGGGCCAGGTCTGGGCTGGCACCGCCACTGACAATCTCCCAGCATTCCTTTAAAGGTTTTTTTCCAAGTCTATACAAAAAACATTTGATTTTCTTATGTCATTTTTGCTGGTTTTTCACTCAGAAATCCCTTGTTGATTTGCAGTCTATATTGTGGTGTTGGGTTTCTTATGGTGAGCATGCAGACTCAGACACCTCCTCCTGGACTCTTACTCCAGGCCTCTTGATGGTTGGTTGGTGGAGTCAAGTCATACAGTTGTGATGAGCTGTGGCCTGCAAATTGACTGAGGAGTTGCTGGAGATTTGATGCATCAAATCAGGCTGGAACATGTTAGTTCATAGAAATGGAATGATTCATTCTATTTCTGTGTTGGCTATGTGAAATGAGACTTGTCAGAGTACTGACAAAACAGACAATCTGCCAGCCTTACTGGTGTGTTACTTGCCCTTCAAGACTGTAGTACATGTTTTATTAAACCGATTAATGGGGTTATAAAAATGTTGGTCATAACATGAGCCTGTCTTGTTTTTCAGTGGGGAAGACATCATTGATTACCAGGTTCATGTACGACAGCTTCGACAACACCTACCAGGTGAGGCTAGACCACACATAGAGAGTTGAATCTGGATATGATGGTTAGGGCTAGGTTTATTACATCATTGGTCTCAATGCCTAACCCTAGTCCTGGTCCTCCTACAGAGTGGGCAAGCTTTTGTTCCAGACAAACACAATTGATTCAGCTAGTCAGTCTTCATGATTAGCCATTTGAGTCCGGTGTGGTAGTGCTGCGCTTGACTACGCTGTAAAAAAATATTTTAAACTAATTAATATTATTAACTAACTGGTTCCACAGCCTTTAAAAAAAAGTAACATTTCGGCTAGTGTTACATGAATTTAACATGTTTAGTTGACCCAAACTTGGCTCCAACTTAAGAAAACAGGCAATTCAGTTAACTTAAAATGTGTTTGCTCAACTTGTCTCATATCTTAATTCTACTAGAAATGATCAGATTTTATTGGTCGCATACACATATTTAGCTGATGATATTGCGGGTGAAGCGAAATGCTTGTGTTCCTAGCTCCAAAAGTGCAGTAGTGTCTAACAATACACACAAATTTAAAAGAATGGAATTAAGAAATATATGCATATTAAAGACGAGCAATGTCAGTGGTATTGACTAGAATGCAGTGGCAAATACCCGGATTTCCGCAAATATTGGTCATAAAAGGTATAATGTACAGACAAATGTATGGTAGGATGTGAATATAGTGGAGGTAAACCTAGGTATTGAGTGATGATGAGAGAGATATTGTCTCTAGAAACATCATTGAATCCAGGAGATGTCATTGCATGTGTGGGTGGTGGAACTAATAGGTTGGATAAGGTATAGTGAGCAGGACTAGAGGCTCTACAGTGAAATAAGCCAATAAACACTAACCAGAACAGCAATGGACAAGACATATTGACATTAAGGAGAGGCATGCTTAGTCGAGTGATCAAAGGGTCCAGTGAGTGGAGAGGTTGGTTGGTGATTTAGACAGCTAGCTAGGCCATCGGTAGCAAGCTAGCATAGGATGGAGGTCTGTTGTTAGCCACCTCTTGCGTTCCGTCAGTAGATTAGTGGGGTTCCGTGTGGTAGAGGGGATTAATCCAAATCACACAACAACAAAAATAAAAACAATAGATATAGTTATAGAGGCCCAAGAAGAAAACAATAATAATAATAATAATAATAATAATAATAATAATAAGAAAAATAAATAAATTGTCCGATTGTCTATTCAGATAGCAGCCGGTTGCAACACCGCCCCCTTTGGCAGTTCTATCTTGTGGAGAAAAAATAATTGAATAATTGATGTTTGCTCTGGAATCGACGAAGGCCGATAGTCACACGGATAGCAGCTAGCTAGCTGTGAGATCCGGGTATGAATGTCCAGAGAGCAGTTGAAATCCAGGGACATGGAGAGAGATTGGTCCGGTATGTTCCGTTCCGAGCCGCGCTGCGCCGTACAGAACTGGCGATAGATTTTCGAGCTAAAGGATAGCTGATGACCACAAACCGTGGTTAGCTGAATACTAACGATTTGCCAGTAAAGGAGCTAACTAGCTTCTGAACTACCTTCTGATTAGCTTCTGGATTAGCTTCTGGATTAGCTTCTGGCTAGCTTCTGGCTAGTTTCAGGCTAGCTTCTTGGAGGATTACAGATTTGAGGTAAATAATACTTTTTTATAAATTGGTGAGGCGGGTTGCAGGAGAGTGTTTTGAAGATGAGTTGATGGAAAATAAAAATAAAATGTATGTGAAAAAAGTTGTAAATATATATACATACACATACACACACGACAAGGACAAAAGACGTCTGAACTGCTATGCCACCTTGGAGTGTCATCACCCAACTTCTGTTGAGCTTCAATTGGCAGGCAGACAGCCTTACATTCTCCTGCAAAATGTCTTGATAAGCTTGAATTCATTTTTCCATCCGTGATGGCAAGCTGTCCAGGCCCTGAGGCAGCAAAGCAGCCCCAAACCATGATGCTCCCTCCAGCATACTTTACAGTTGGGATGAGGTTTTGATGTTGTGCTGTGCCTTTTTTTTCTTTTCTCCACAAATGGTGTTGTGTGTTCCTCCAAACAACTCAACTGTCGTTTCATCTGTCCACAGAATATTTTGTCAGTAGTGCTGTGGAACATCCAGGTGCACTTTTGCAAACTTCAGATGTTTTTTTTTTTTTAACAGCAGTGGCTTCTTCCGTGGTGTCATCCCATGAACACCATTCTTGTTTATTTTTTTACGAATCGGAGACTCATCAACAGGGATGCAAGCATGTTCCAGAGATTTCTGTAAGTCTTTAGCTGATACTCTAGGATTCTTCTTAACCTCATTGAGTATTCTGCACTGATTTTGCAGTCATCTTTCCCTTACGGCCACTCCTAGGGAGAGTAGCAACAGTGCTGAACTTTCTCCATTTATAGACAATTTGTCTTACTGTGGACTGATGAACATCAAGTCTTTTAGAGATACTTTTGTAACCCTTTCCAGCTTTATGCAAGTCAACAATTCTCAATCTTGGTTCTTCTGAGATCTCTTTTGTTTGAGCCATGGTTCACATCAGGCAATGCTCCTTGTGAATAGCAAACTCAAATTTTGTGAGTTATTTTATGGGGTAAGGCAGCTCTAACCAACATCTCCAATCTCTTTTCAATGATTGGACTCCAGGTTAGCTGACTCCTGACTCCAATTACCTTTTGGAGAGGTCATTAGCCTAGGGGTTTCACATACTTTTTTCCAACCTGCACTGTGAATGTTTTAAATTATATGCTAAATTGTTATTATTTTGCCACTATGGCCTATTTATTGCCTTACCTCCCTAATCTTACTACATTTGCACACGCTGTATATAGATTTTTTCTATTGTGTTATTGACTGTACGTTTGTTTATCCCACGTGTAACTCTGTGTTGCACATCTTGGCCAGGTCAGTTGTAAATGAGAACTTGTTTTCAACTGGCCCACCTGGTTAAATAAAATAAATATTCAACATAGAAAAGAGAAATACAATTTGTTATTAGTTTAAGCACACGGTTTGTCTATTGTTGTGACTTAGATGAAGATCAGATCAAATTTGATGACCAATTTATGCAGAAATCCAGGTAATTCCTAAGGGTTCACATACTTTTTCTTGCCACTGTACATGTGAAATGAGTAAAACAGTATATAAACATTTTATTAGTGACCAGTAATTCCATGTCTATGTACATTGGGCAGCAGCCTCTAAGGTGCAGGGTTGAGTAACGGGGTGGTAGCCGGCTAGTGACAGATAAATAAAATGGTTTTACTTGAGTGTACTTTTAACAGAGCCGAGATTTACTTTGAATTGCAAAGTGTAGCAATACAGGTGAAATCAGTCATTGACACATACATGCTGGCGTAACAGGAAGATTGGTACGCCGTGAGCCAGAGATTAGAGGTCGACCGATTTATGATTTTTCAACACCGATATACTCGGCAGATTTTTATATATACATTTGTAATAATGACAATTACAACAATACTAAATTAATTAACACTTTTATTATTTTAACTTAATATAATACATCAAAAGCAATTTAGCCTCAAATAATGAAACATGTTCAATTTGGTTTAAATGATGCAAAAACAAAGTGTTGGAGAAGAAAGTAAAAGTGCAATATTTGCCATGTTAAAAAGCTAACATTTTAAATTCCTTGCTCAGAACATATGAAAGCTGGTGTTTCCTTTTTAACATGAGTCTTCCATATTCCCAGGTACTAGGTTGTAGTTATTATAGGAATTTATTGGACTATTTCTCTCTATACCATTTGTATTTCATATACCTTTGACTATTGGATGTTCGTATAGGCACTTTAGTATTGCTTGAAGTCATAAACAGCGCAATTCTTGAAGCACAGCGAAGAGCTGCTGGCAAATGCAAGAAAATGCTGTTTGAATGAATGCTTACAAGCCTGCTGCTGCCTACCACCGCTCAGTCAGACCGCTCTATCAAATCAGACTTAATTCTAATATAATAAACACACAGAAATACGAGCCTTAGTTTCCGGATTTGACCATATTATTAACCTATCATTTAGAAAACAAAACGTTTATTCTTTCAGTGAAATATGAAACTGTTCTGTATTTTATCTAATAGGTGGCATCCCTAAGTCTAAATATTGCTGTTACGTTGTACAACCTTCAATGTTATGTCATAATTATGTACAATTCTGGCAAATTAATTACGGTCTTTGTTAGGAAGAAATGGTCTTCACACAGTTCGCATCGAGCCAGGCAGCCCAAACTGCTGCATATACCCTTGACACTGCTTTCACAGAATGCAAGAGGAGTGACACAATTTCCCTAGTTAAGACATTCATGTTAGCAGGCAATATGAACTAAATATGCAGGTTTAAAAATATATACTTGTGTATTGATTTTAAGGCATTGATGTTAATGTTTAGGTACACATTGGTGCAACGACAGTGCTTTTTTTGTGAATGCGCTTGTTAAATCATCACCCGTTTGGCGAAGTAGGCTGTGATTCGATACTAAATTAACAGGCATCGCATCGATTTATATGCCACGCAGGACAAGCTAGATAAACTAGTAATATCATCAACCATGTGTAGTTAACTAGTGATTATGTTAAGATTGATAGTTTTTTATAAGTTAAGTTTAAGGCTAGCTAGCAACTGACCTTGGCTCCTTTCTGCACTCGCGTAACAGGTGGTCAGCCTGCCGCGGTCTCCTCGTGGAGTGCAATGTAATCGGCCATAATCGGTGTCCAAATATTCCGATTACCGATTGTTATGAAAACTTGAAATCGGCCCTAATTAATCGGCCAACCTCTACAAGAGATTGTGTGTTCAAATCAGGACATGTTGAATAATAATTACTGTATAGTTGAATAAGCACAATGTAATCATGTCTGCCAAATGTAAGTAGAAAAAATTGTAGCCTATGTCAAAAGCACATTGTGTAACTAGTTCCACAACCTTGTTTAGTGAAGATGCCCAAATAATAATTTCTAGTTGAATGAACATGAGACAAGTTGAGCAAACACGCAATTTAAATTAGACTACATTTTTGCATACTTTTTAAATTTATTTTTAAGTTGGAGCTAATTTTGGGCCAACTATATATGTTCGATTCAACTAAAACTTTTTTTCTTTTGATTGAATTTTTTTTTTTTTTAGGTGCATGGGCAATAGGTTTGTTCCTTCAGTTTAAGTACAGTACTCAAGCCTTTCCTTATCAATCTACCATCATAATTGTTAGAATGTTCTGTCTCATTCTCTTCGTTCTTTCACATTTCCAGGCCACAATAGGAATAGATTTTTTGTCTAAAACCATGTACCTCGAAGACAGAACAGTAAGTTTTACTTTCTCCTTTTTAAATTCCATTGAGTGGTAGCATGCTGATTTTGTCATAATATATTGATTATGAGAGGAATTAGTTCATTTTTAAGTGAGTCTGTTAGTCATGACTGTCGCATTGTGATTTGACTGAATGTTACATTTCATTATGGTGATTTTGAAAATGTCTCCCTTCAATCCAGTTTCATTGAAATTAAAAAATGTACCCATTCAACTGGCACGCACGCACACACCCCCACCCAATCACACAGGTCCCTGAGTCCTTGCCACTGGTGGTTTCTGGGACTTTGGTGATACTGGGTGACCTGATTTCTGTCTGCTCTAACAGTGTCTTATCCTGGCCCAGGTTCGCGCACACACCCACACACCCACACACACACACACACACACACACACACACACACACACACACACACACACACACACCCACCAGACAGTGCACACACTAGCACCTTAAAGAAGCCAGAGGGCCGGCCTGGCCTGGGATTGGCGCTTACCTTGCATCTTCCTTCCTGCTAGCTTTCTTCTCCAGACAAACTCATTATTTTCTTCCCTTTTTCCCATCTGCTCATATTCTCTTCATTCTCATGTTAAAATTAAACATCAAGTTTGAACGAGGGAAGAACATTTCAGAAATGAGGCCTAGTACCCATGATTCCCTTGGCCCTCACCACTCCTATGGTCACACACTCCCTGCATGCAGCCCTCTCCCTCTTTTTTTCTCTCATGAGTTGATTAGGTTTTGTTTTATTTCCTTACTCTATGGTTTCTTACCTCATGTTTTCCTTTGTTTCTGCACTCGTTTTCTCTTTTCTTTTCATCCTTTATTTTTCCTTTTCCTTTTCTTTTATTTCCCCTCCCATCCGCAACAGATCAGGTTGCAGTTGTGGGATACGGCTGGGCAGGAGCGTTTCCGTAGCCTCATCCCCAGTTACATCAGAGACTCTGCCGCAGCTGTCGTAGTATACGACATCACAAGTAGGTACTCGCATCCGCGCCCCTCCCACTCGACGTGCGTGCGTGCCCCTCCCCACCCCTCCTCAACCCTCGTCCAGTTCTCCCCTCTCTTACCACCACCTCTTCCTCTCCGCCATCTCTCCCCTTCTCCTTCTCTCCCTGTGTGCTGGTGCTAACGTGCTGCTCAGGTGAGACTGCAGCTTTGGGACACAGCCGGCCAGGAGCGCTTCCGGAGTCTGATCCCTAGCTACATACGAGATTCCACCGTGGCTGTGGTAGTCTATGACATCACAAGTGAGTGCGGCCCCTATTGATGGAAAAGTGATGGAACGATGCTGACCAAAACAAAAGATGTCCTCATTTTTCACCGCTGGCTCAATTCCCTCTTCTTTTTTTCTGTTTTCCCACCCTCTATCTTTCCTCCTTTTTGTCCCCTTTTCTTGTTTGTAGATGTTTTCCCTCCCACTTTTTGTATGTGAGTCCACTTGGATAAGTCCATAATTCTTTTGTTAGCTTTTTGCATTTTTTGTTGTCTGAAAGCTTCTGTTTCTGTAACAAATATAAAAAGATTATGCTAATCTGTTTATTGATACTAGGAGCGCAAAGCATTCGGTAGAATACTACATGCAAACCCAATTAGGCTACAATATCAGTCGGGGAAATCTAATACTAAAGAACCATTGACTTAATCCATAGTCTAGTGGTTTCTTAGATTTGTGGTCATGAATACATGGATGGCAGATTTATCATCTTGTTTTCCCCAACAGAGCAACCTATCACTTCTTTTCTATCCTTCCTTTTTATCTTGATTTCTCTGCTATCTTTCTTAATGTCTGTTCCCCCCCCCATTATGGCCACCAATTACTTGCTAGTTCTGTTGACACATGCGTACAAAATAATGAAGTGTCTTATTGGTTTAATTCAAATAATTGGTATTGGCAGCTTTGATGTTGCTTCAGAGGCCTATTTTGCCCATTATGAAATTATCATATTGCAGCCTTTCAATGTAATGTTCAGAGATGTCTCCTTTTTCACGTCTCTCCTACCATGTGCGTTTGAGGACCGTTAGGGGCAGATACTGTATAAGGAGACATGGCGCTGCAGCAGGGCTATTTAACTGGAAGAGGAAGTCTTTCTCTTCAGAAAAACAAACACCACATCTAGCTGGACAGACAAGAAGATAGACAGACAGGAAGGTAGAATACAAGGATATGGCTAAATAATAAGAGAATCCTAGATGGATAGGAAATGGGAGATGGATTTACGTAGTTTAATGATATGTTCTTATTTGTTGTCAGTGCAAATATAGAGACAGTATCTTTCTGTCCTTCTGCTCCTTACCATAATTCAGTACTTGTCACAACTTGGAGATTAACATTGAACTCCCTCTCCCTCCCTCTTCTATCAGACGTCAACTCTTTCCAGCAAACCACAAAATGGATTGATGATGTCAGAACGGAGAGAGGAAGTGATGTCATCATCATGTTGGTGGGAAACAAGACTGACCTTGCAGACAAAAGGTGTGACATAATAACTAAAGGGTGATGTCAGTAAGCCTGTAGAGTTCTTCAGTTCTCATCAGACCAGGTCCTGGAGGGCTCTCCATTAGAGCATACTAATGAATCGACTGATTGTTACTGTAGAATGATTTAAGACTGGTGCCACAGTGAGTTCCTGACTGAGACCTTTAGGCCCTCCTGTGTTAAGCGAGAGAAACACTGCCCTCTAGAGACAGCTAAGCAGGGACTTATTAGCCTCGTCACTTGGTACAGGCTCTCTAGAGACAGATCTGGCAGATCACACACAGACGGCCTTTGGAGCTCAGCATGGCCTAGAATTAGTTTCATTATTCAGAGATTCAACAGATTGAGATTCACCCTCGAGTCTTATCCATTTGTGTGTTCAAACAATTGTGATAATGAAACAGACCTTTTTTTTATTTTTATTTTTTTAAACATGGTTTGTCACTATAACCCTCAATGCTTTTATGCCTTTAAACAACTTCTTTGTACTATTCCCATTTTTTTTGTGATTGATGCTGTCCGGCTGTGTTTTTGAATGATTGGCATGCTTTAGATTCTCTGAACTGACTGTAAGCTGCTGTTCTGCATGTTTAACCCTCTTATCTACCACAGGCAAGTTGCTATTGAAGAGGGTGAGAGGAAGGCCAAAGAGCTAAATGTAATGTTTATTGAGACTAGTGCTAAAGCAGGATACAACGTCAAGCAGGTGAGTGTATGTGTATGGCTGAGTCGTTCTCTCCGTCCATGCTGCCACTGCTTCTGCCTCGGCTCACCCTTGAAAAGGTCACTCATCACAGTCAGAGGTTTAGGGTCAATTGCTACAATAATGAAGAGCCTTTAATTAGAATCATATGTGGTGTATTGAACGTGGAGCTAAGCTGGTGCTCTGAGGTGTTTTAGAGTCTGGCTGTGTGGGCACTTTAAGACGGAGCAGAGGCTGCCGCAGCGGTAGCGGGAGGAAACACGGCATGTTCATCCTTCGATCTTCACATTGTCTATTCCTTTTGTTTTCTCGTTCGTGTGTGTGTCTGTTGTCGTGGGACATTGCAGACAGATAACCACAGAGGAAGGGGAACAGAGAGCCAAAGAGCTGAATGTTCTGTTTATTGAAACAAGTGCAAAGACGGGCTACAATATCAAACAGGTAGAGCACAGCATGTGTGTGTGCAGTGCTCACACTCTCTTAAATCTGGCTTGCTTTACACTAAATGGGGTCCTTGGATTATTTTCAGAACTCTTGCCCATCCATCCCATGTTGGCCATAATAACTAAAGACCAGAATGTTCCCCCGGGCACCCTGGGACAGACTGGGACAGACTATCTACTTTGGCCTCCGGTCTGGGATATACAGTACTGTGCAAATGTTTTAGGCAGGTGTGAAAAAATGCTGTAAATTAAGAATGTTTAAAAATAGACATGTTAATAGATTATATTTATCATTTAACTAAATGCAAAATGAACAAAATAAATGTCAATCAAATTCCTATTTGGTGTGTAGCAGAAGGCAGTTTGTTCGTCAAAGGGCTAGAGAGCGGTACACGAATGAGTGTCTGCGGGCAACAGTGAAGCATGGTGGCGGTTCCTTGCAAGTTTGGGGCTGCATTTCTGCAAATGGAGTTGGGGATTTGGTCAGAATGAATGGTCTCCTCAATGCTGAGAAGTACAGGCAGATACTTATCCATCATGCAATACCCTCAGGGAGGCATCTGATTGGCATCTGATCATTTACATAACAGAATGAAGCGCAGCACGTGACTGAAGGAAGAAGAGACAATGTGCTAGTTACAGCATCGGCGCGGCTCTGGAATGTCAGTTACAGCATCGGCGCTGCTCTGGAATGTCAGTTACAGCATCGGCGCGGCTCTGGAATGTCAGTTACAGCATCGGCGCGGCTCTGGAATGTCATTTACAGCATCGGCGCGGCTCTGGAATGTCAGTTACAGCATCGGCGCCTCCCCTGAATGGTAACGAAGAGGTAACATTAGGTAAGAAGTCTGACCACGGAGACGGGGGTGAGAAGGTGATGATGCGTACTTCATAAGCTGTAACTAAAAACTACTGGCATTTGGAAAGTTTGAGGTGAGGGGGGAACAAGTATTAGCATTGTTAAGTATCTTGCTAGTTGGATCAAATTCTCTGTTAGCTAGCCAGAGAAATGTTGACCAACATTAGCCAATTTATCTGATCAAATAATTTGAGTTCATGTTGTGAAAATGATCTTGCTTATAAAGTCAAACAGATAACGTTTGCCAGCTAACATTACAACATCAGATGAGCTAACATTAGTAACCTAACCAATTCGCTATAGTATTAACTGGTATTCGACTCCTTGCCGTTCCTCAAGTTATAACGCGTTAGTCGCTTACTGGACCCTGGCAATCTGTGTGAAATGTTAACTAGCTAACGAACTAACCACTATCTGTTAAGTAATGTTTTCCATCTACAGTATGTGGTTCATTTTCAGAATATTAGGTGAAAACGAGGCGTTGTTTGTTAACCTGTTATGGCTGCAATCCCGAAACTGAGATCGATATGATCAGTGAAAATAGAGGGCGCCAAATTCAAACCACCGAAATCTCATAATTATAATTCCTAAAATGTGTGTTTTATATAATTTTAAAGCTATTCTCGTTGTTAATCCCACAAGTGTCCAATTTCAAATAGGCTTTTCAGCGAAATACTACAAACGATTGTTAGGTCTCCACCAAACAACAATAAGCACAGCCATTTTCCAGCAAAATATAGCATTCACAAAAACCAGAAATAAAGATCTAATTAATCACTAACCTTGAATTATCTTCATCAGATGACACTCATAGGACTTCATGTTACACAATACATGCATGTTTTGTTTGATAAAGTTCATATTTATATCAAAAAATCTGTTTACATTGGCATGTTAGATTCACTAGTTCCAAAAACATCAAGTGATTTTGCATAGCCACATCATTCAACAGAAATACTCATCATAAATGTAGATGATAATACAAGTTATACACATGGAATTATAGATTAATGCAACCGCTGTGTCAGATTTCAAAAAAACTTTACGGAAAAATAAACTCATGCAATAATCTGAGACGGCGCTCAAAAGTAAAAACACCACAGCCGCAAAGATGGCGTCAACATAAACAAGAAATTACATTATAAATATTCCCTATGATGATCTACATCAGAAAGCACTCCAGGAATCACATTTCCACAAATGTTTGTTTTGTTCGAAAATGTCTGTTATTTATGTGCAAATACCTTCTTTTGTTAGCGCGTTTGGTATACATATCCAAACGCGAATTCTGGTCAGCGTTAACTTCAAAAGGTGATATTACTGGTCGAAGAAACATTTCAAACTAAGTACAGAATCAATTGTTATGATGTTTTTAACAAATAGCTTCAATAAAGTTCCAACCGGAGTATTCCTCCTTGTCTTCGTGAGCAATGGAACGCAAGTGACTACCATGAGGAAAAAGCGCTATCACAAAATGGCTGCTTGATGGACATCTGCTATATTCTGCTCTCATTCACTCCCACAACAACATAGAAGCCTCATTATGATTTCTATTGATGGTTGACATCTAGTGGAACCCCTAGGCAGTGCAACATCAGTCATATCAAGGGGATTTCATTGGGGACTCTGGTGAATACATACAAGCTCAGATTTCTGACTTCCTGTTTTGATTTCAACTCATGATTTTGCCTTCCAATATGAGTTCTGTTATACTCACAGACATAATTCAAACAGTTTTAGAAACTTTAGAGTGTTTTCTATCCAATGCTAATAATAAAATGCATATATTAGAGACTGAGGAGCAGGCCGTTTACTTTAGGCACCTTGTTCATCCAAGCTACTCAATACTGCCCCCAGCCATAAAAAGTTAAACAAGTGGATTCAGGGATCAAGTGGAGCTGGGCCTGGCTTAAGCTGGATGCCACTAGAGGCGAAAGGACACCACACACTTTCCTTCTTTCTCACTTTAGTTGGCACATGGTGGAACAGTGTACACTTTCTGCCTGTGGACACATGTTATAGTGTGCAGTGTAGTCCAAAGATATTGGCTTTGTTGTGTTGAACTTGAAAGTAACGTGTGTGGGTGTGGGGGGGGGGGGGGGGGGGTGTGACTACTTAGTTATTTTTACTTAATCGATGCCTATAGTGGCCACTATAATAGAGCATAAACAGAATGCCTGTTTGTTTAATTATATTTCTACTTTAAGATGTTTTTTTCCCAAGTGCAATATTTGTGTGGTCACGAGCGTTCTATTATAAAGGCTGTCATGGCTAACTGCAATATTAGTGTGTTTTTTTTCTCAAGACTTGAGTGTGAAGTCTAAGCAACAAATAACATTGGATGGCTTTCTTTACATTCTTTTGCTGTGAATTAGGTTCACATTAACCACTATTTTACACACAGAGACTGATCATATAGATCATATTCTTTGTTTAATTAGTTAACCTGCATTTCCCCCTGGCAGGGATTTTTGCATGTTTCAGTGCAACAAATAAGTGTCACCTTTTTGGGCTCTCAGCAGTTTTCATCCCTGGGGATTACATGAAGAGAGAGAAGCACATGAGGCTGCCTAAATCCACAGAAGATCTGTGGTTAGTTCTCCAAGATGTTTGGGCCAACCTACCTGCTGAGTTCCTTCAAAGACTGTATGCAAATGTACTTAGAGTTGATGCTGTTTAAGGCAAAGAGTGGTCACACCAAATATTGATTTGATGTAGATTTTTCTTCTGTTCACTCACTGCATTTTGTTAATTGATAAATATACAATATTAACATGTCTATTTTTGAAAGCATTCTTACTTTACAGCATTTTTTCCACACCTGCGTAAAACCTTTGCACAGTACTGTACATCTTTTTAAAACGTATAATTCTCACTCCAGGTTTGATTAAGTGATTTTCTCCGACTAGTATCAAAGGATTCTATTTAATACATCAGATCTGCATGATCTTAAACTCCTTTCCAGCAGGTATGGGATGGTATTTACCTCTGAGGAGGACATTTATATGATTACTGCTGTCCAACTTAAATGTAAATTGGTTTATTTAATTCAATGCCTCTAGTTGTGATGGTCATGGAATTTTGGATGACTAATTGTTCAGACAAATGACAGCGGTCATCGTAATAACAAAAAAAAACGAAACATTTTCTCCTCTCCTCCACTCCTGACTGCATGTGCTGCTGCTGCAAGCTAGGTTGAAGATAACTTGTCCTAACCTTTGTTGTCATTCCATGTGGAAGCTTTTTAGAAAATCAACTAGCATAGCTGGTCCCATTGTGGGGTATCCTCTTGTCTTTTCATCTTCAACCTAGGCTGCAGGGAGGGGGGGTGTTGCCTAGGCAACCTCAGACTTTACAACATCTTGTTTCAGCAAGGAGCCACGTTGTAGAGTCCATGTTACAGCAGAAACAGACTCAACCATGTAAATGCCAAACCACCCCGTTTTCAGTCAGCTGTTCATTCCACAAATAATAAGTACATTTTTTACAGTTAATGTATTTTCATGACAGTCTTCATTCATGACCGCCGGTTCCATGGTTATATGGTAATTGTCAGCCCTACCAATGACGACGTACTAAGAAGAACGAGAGCACACAGAGCTGCAGGCCTGGTGTCAAGGCAGGAAGGTTGGAGTGTTCTGACTCTGACAAACGAGGTCTGTTCTCTCCCCTGCAGCTGTTCCGACGCGTGGCCGCTGCCCTCCCTGGCATGGAGAGCACACAGGACAAGAGCAGAGAAGACAGTATCCTTACTCTACGCAGAAACGTGTGTGTGTGTGACTGACTATGCATGTTTTTCAGTGGCAATAGTAGAAACAGATTGTACTTGAACATTTACAGCCACCTATTGGGTAGCTTGTAAACCTATTAAAACATATTGAGAAGATGGGACGTGTTTGAAAAGACTTCATGTGTTCCTGTCTGAGCTCTTTGAGTTGGTCCTTAACCCCTCCTCCCCCAGTGATTGACATAAAGCTGGAGAAGCCCCCAGAACAGCCCATCAGCGAAGGAGGCTGCTCCTGCTAACTCAATTCTATCACTCATTCGCTCTCTCTCTCCTGTGCTTTGTTCTTGATCCTTCTCACCCTGGTTTATTCACTCCCCCTATGTCTCTCTATACTGTACCTTTTCTTTCTGCTTGACTGCTCTCCCTCTGTCTGAACCCCTTGAATCCTGACTCCTTCTCCCCAGCCTGAAAGAGAAGAACACTACCTGTCCATCATTCTTGTCGTCGTGGTAACCCGCTCTCTCAATGAGATGACCTTAAGCTTAACAAGCACAGTATGGATGTGAAGGCTATTTTATTTCAGTTGATCGTTCACTCTACTTTGGCAAAATCCCCCCAAAAATCAAGCACTGTATCCTATTTTTCTGTAGTACCGAAATGTTTGATTGCGCAGTTGTCAAATGATGGCAGCCTGTGAGGGACCTAGACCCATAGATACTGAGTGGAATGTTTCTGCCATAAGTGGGTTCTGAACGGATTATTACAGTTTAGCCCCCAATCAATATCGCTCACAACAACCTCCATTCCTAATGCCAGTCCCACCACAGAGCAGCCATACAGTGTCACTTCACAGAAACATGGCATGACGACACTATAGGGAAACCACAAGAACTCACACACACACACACACACACACACACAGTCCCACCACAGTGACATTATACAACACAAGGGCTGTCTCACTACCACTACACGACCGTCCTTAATTTGTCCCTTACTTTTCCTCACAAATGAATGAAGGCTATCTTCACCTTGGCTGCCATTTTTCTATCTCTTGGTTAGGTCTTTACTTTTTTCTAAAGAGTACAATTATCATAGATGAAAATATATTGCTTTGGAGAACAGGAGTGTTTACGAAAAGATTTTTGTATATTGAAATAAGTATCAAATTCAACACAAACCCAACTTCATAATATATGCAGACATGCCTTTTTAAAAGTGTTAATTGTAGAGGGCTTCCATGGTTTAGGGTTTTTCTAACTTTGTTAGGTTTGTTATAATATTGACACTTTAGAGTAATTTCTTTTCTTTGCTTGTTTTTGTTTTGATCTTTTGTTAATGATAATTATTTTACATGTTCATTTAATAATGACTTGTAATATTTATTTCTAATAGATCATGTTTCTTCATTTGTATTATTGTTAATACTATTATTGTTGGGATGATCCCTAAATGGCTAATAAGAGTATTTTGTCAACCACCTGATTTTCAAACATGTCTCCCAGCTCTTCTGGTGACATCACTACCCCTCTACTCCACCCCAAAATGCAAATTTAACTGAAGAAAAAAACAGTGCAATGTTTGTATTTTTTTGGAGGAAAGGCCTTTCTTTGGTAGTCTTAGTTCGTAACCTTTTTTCTTTGAAATGGTTTTAACTGGATGTTAGAGGTAAACTGTAACTGCTTTGCGCCGCCACGTCTCTGTGCAATGAAGCGCATAATTTGCACTGCTAGAATTCATCAGTGTCTTATCAACATCCCCAAGAAAGGTCTGCATTTAGTAACTGAAATGTTGTTTTTGATGGTTGAATAATAAATTGATAAATGCTAGACAAGGCAATCTGGAAAGAGGGTGTTGTCTGGTTATTTCCTGTGAACTTAGTGGTGTTATGTTAGTATGGAAAATATTTGAATTCAATATTTTAAGTCTAAATAATTTCCCCACAACATATGGGTCAATAGGGGCAATGTTTAAGAAGTCTGACACATGGACAAAACTAGCTGTCATCCTCAGACCGAGGTAGTGTTTTGTAAGGTACTGTACATTTCAGACCAGAGTATTGACCTTCTGTCAGGTATGGTTAGATGTCAAGGGGAAGTTACTGGGTAAAGTCAGAATGTATACTCTAATCTTGCCTGTCTGCACTCCCCATCAACCCTGCATCCACTTTCTGACAACATCAATGTCCTACCAGTAAGCTACAAGCCCACCATTTGTCAGCTCTCATATCAGTTTGTGATTACAGCCTCCCAGCTATCACAGTGAATTTGACTTGGCATTTTCTTATTGGGGTTGGTTTAACTCCCCTCTAACATTGAAAGGGTAATGGTGTTGAGACATGCATAAATCAACTAGGTCTCTAACAGGAGCCCATCCATTTACTGTCCTGCTGAGAGCCTGTACAGCCACTAGATGGCAGCCTCTCCAAAGACTGGCCAGGGGCCCATGAGCAGAAAAATCCACAGGAGAGTGAGTGTTAAACTTGGATCTAAATCTGCTCCCTGATGAACATTTTCAACACACACCTGAACGCTGCTTCACACCAAACCTTGCATCCCCCTCCCTTCAGAGACCCGTTGACCTACGTAGTTCATATACTATCATTCTTCTTTTGGTTAAGTGACCCCTGTTCTTTAGAGTAGCTGGATAATTCTCTCTGACTTCACACTTTGGGTTATTAAATGTCAAATCTCTTTTCATCTTATTTGATTCATACTCAACATTCAAGCTTGAAGCCCTAAATATGGAGTATCAATACAGGATTTTGACAAGGGAATAGCAACGTCTATCATTAATGATCAGCATCTTTGTGGCCAGAAAATCATAAGAATTCCAGCTTTAAAATAGTCTTTTTGGAATATCCATTAATCTAAGATGCCCTTTTCCTGTTAATTAATTAAAGCAATTTGGTGTTTCCTATTTGGCCATCCAAGGTCATTTGTGTATGGTCTTGTGTGTGTGTGTGTATTTCATTGTTTGCTTGTGTGTCTGTTTTAAGATGGCTGTTCCAGGTCACTGATGACACACCTGCGTCTCTCTCTCTCTCTCATGTGCCTTAGAGCTTTGAACTCATTCAGCCCTATCCCTGGCCAGCTGACAACAGTTCTCCAGAGCCTCTCTGTCACTAACCACTAAACCAGGTCCAAACATATTCCACTGATGCACCTCAGTCAGAGCTGTTGCATTCAGTCTGCCTGCCACAAGACTGATACACCATGTGTCCTGGATGAGGGTGAGACCGTAAGCCCCCTCGCCCAAGATGCTGAACACACACAATGTTCCCTCCTTCCCTCTCCGTCTGCTCTCTCACTCACACACAAACACGTACACAGAGCTAGTTAAGCCAATTCTTGATTCACTGCAGATGTTGCTGTGTAAGGTTTGTGGTTATGAACTTGCCCCCTCTAGCCTGATTGACTGCGGAAGCCGTGGCTGGTTTTATATAAGTGAATGCTATAACAATGCATGCACTGTTACCATGACATTACAGGCACATGTTCTACTCACCTCTCACAAACCTGCACGCAACCTGAACACCCCCCTCCCCCTCCTCCCTCCCTCTCACCTCCCTCTATTTCTCCTTATGGTCCAAGACTCCATATATCTGTCTGCCCATCTTCCGCTTGATGCTGTTACTGTTGGCTATGCACAGGTGT
This sequence comes from Oncorhynchus kisutch, assembly GCF_002021735.2. Classification (NCBI taxonomy): domain Eukaryota; kingdom Metazoa; phylum Chordata; class Actinopteri; order Salmoniformes; family Salmonidae; genus Oncorhynchus; species Oncorhynchus kisutch. Next base: position 28,738,718 of record NC_034179.2, read on the forward strand.
GGTAGAGTGTGTGTATCTGTGGGTGGGGGTAGCCTACAGTATATACAGTCTCACACCGTCATAATATGAATCTAATGAATGCTGTAATCAATGTCATGGCAGAATACTATACTGTGCTCATCTCTCCAGAGAGAGAGACAAGGGGATGGAATGGAGAAGGGGAAATGGACAAAATGTGATTAAGTGAATGAGGGGGGGGGGGGGTGATAGGGCTCTCGCAGAGATAAATAGGTGTGGAGGAAGGGGGGGGTGCAGAACCATGATTCTCCTGTAATCCTCTCAACAGAAGCACTAGCAGGGTGATGTGTAACAGAAAGAACAAAAGTGAGAAAAAAAAGAGAGACCATGTGTACAAGAGGATGATGAGAGACAGAGCTACAGTGAGAGAGAAAGATAGCTCTACCAAGACTCCACACAGACGGAGGATTACTGAAAAAAGCAGGGAAGGAGAGGTGGCGGGAGAATCGCTTATTCCAATAGCATAGGGGGAGAGAACAGAGACGGCACAAGGGAGGGAGGAATTATTGCAAGCACAAGTGAAGCAGCGATCAGGGTAGCAATCCAAGCACATTTACTCGAGAAGGAAAGAGGGTAGAGAGAGAGAGTGAGAAGGTGGTGGGGGGTGTGTGGCATGCTTACGGAGTGTGACATTGATAGAGCAAAGCAGAGAGAGAGAGCGCGCACAGAAAGGATAGGGAGAAACAGGAGTGAGACCTAGAGAGAAATAAGTCATCACAGAGAGAGTGAGCTCAACACACAAACACAAGACGAGGGGGAAGCGAGGAGAGAGAAAGAGCAAAGTGAGTAAGAGAGTGAAAGAAGAGGAACGAGATGATGGAACCCAGAAATAGTTTTACTATATAGCCACTCATCCCTGCTCTCTGCGATAGACCTGACTCCAGGCTGAGGACTCTGCTGGAATTAGCTAGAGGGATGATACAGGACAACAGGTCTGCAGCACCACTGCCTCGGTGTATGCAGTAAGGCAGTTGATTTGTTACTGAGGGAGTGTGTGTGTGCCGGCGGGCTTTTTACAGTTTCTTGTCGTGATTGGGGGAGGAGCCACCGTTTCTCATGACAAGAAAATTCAGTAAGCAATACTGTGCATGCCAGGAGCTTTATTTGCAAATGTGTCTTTACATTCTAGCGTAGTAAATGCAGTAAGGATCCCGGGCAGTGACAGTTGGTCATAGAGTGTGTGTGTGTGTATCTACGGCTCTGCATGGAGGTGAGCAGAGGAAGGGTCAGCTGGGTGCAGTGTGCTGGGTTTGAGAAGGAAGGTTATAGGGAAAGTACTGAACACAATGCAAGGACAAGAGCTTCGCACTGATGGGAGGGAGTGCATATGAGGTACCAGAAGAGCCCTGGGTGTAGGGTGGAGGAAGGAGAAAGAGGGGGTAGGGAAGAGAGAGTGAGGGGGAGAAAAAGGGGGAGGAAGGAGATATAAAGGAGGAGGGAGAGAAGGAGAGAGAGTGAGCGAGATCATGGCTGTCAGATACAGTGAGCTATAGTATAGATCTGAGTGGTGCGGCAGGGGGAGGACGAGCTTCACTGCACAGGAAAGGGGAGAAAGGGAGGGAGGGGGAGAGAGGAGGAGAGGCAGACGGCACCGCTCCTCTGCCAGGAAGGGAAGAGCAGACCGGGACCGGACTGAGGGAGGACACACACGTTCACCCCCACACAGTCACTCCTACAGAGAACCATCGGCCAGGTCAACGAGTAGAGGGCAGGAGAAGCTGGTGTGGGACGGGGGCGGATGCGCCCCCTCTGGCTGGAGCGCTGAGCCTAGGAGGAGGGGAAGGAATCGGGAGAGAGCCCCAGAGCCCCAGTTCCTCTGTAGGTTGAACCTGTCTTTCGATGACCATGGGGGAGTGGACCATTCTGGAGCGGCTGCTAGAGGCTGCTGTCCAGCAACATTCTACCATGATTGGGAGGTAAGACTTTCCTGCCACTCATCACCTCTGTGTGTGTGTGTGTGTGTGTGTGTGTGTGTGTGTGTGTGTGTGTGTGTGCAAAAGTTTTTAATTCTTAATTTTTTCATGTTTGTGTGATGATTGTGTTTTTCTGATTGAAAGTGTGTGTGTGTCTCAGCAGTAGCCTCTACTCTCTGCCTCCCCTTCCCTCCCCTGAAGTGGGTCTAGGGTTTCCAGTATGATGGTGTTGATGTGAGCCATGACCAGCCTTTTAAAGCACTTCATGGCTTGCGACGTGAGTGCTACGGGGGTAGTCATTTAGGCAGGTTACCTTCACATTCTTGGGCTAAGGGACTATGGTGGTCTGCTTGAAACATGTAGGTATTACAGACTCTGTCAGGGAGATGTTGAAAATGTCAGTGAAGACACTTGCCAGTTGGTCCGTGCATGCTCTGAGTGCACGTCCTGGTAATCCGTTTGGCCCCGCGGCCTTGTGAATGTTTAAAGGTCTTGCTCACATCGGCTATGGAAGCGGGATCACACAGTCATCCAGAACAGCTGGTGCTCTCATGCGTGCTTCAGTGTTGCTTGCCTCGAAGTGAGCACAAAAGGTATTTAGCTTGTCTGTTAGGCCATCATTAAGGGACAAGCTAATTGAACATAATAAATAACTGGTATTACAAGGCATTAGGGTTGATTTCAACTATTGGCACTGGTATTGATGGAGGGGCATTGGGGGATCTCTAGTAGAAGAGGAGAGAGAGATATACCGAGACAGAGGACAGAAATGGAAGTGTGGAAGAGAGCGGAGCAGCATAAGTTGGAGGAGGAGTTGAAGGTGGAAAAAATGAATCTGAACTTGGAGACAAGATTGCTTTTTGTGTAATTTCTCTGGTTTTGTGTGTTCTCTAGTTACAGCAGTGTAGTGGCAGAAGGTCATGCATGAACAGATTGGAGTCTAATTAGCAGTGGAGACATGCATTGAGTACAAACATTCTGTAATAGATTATTTTTTAATCTGGGGTGTAAAAAATCTGCTTCATTGTCTCTCGCCTGTGTGATTAGTCAAATTCAAAGTGTGGTTTTCCACCCATTAACCACAATGTGAGTTACTGGTAAACTGCACTCACCATCTGTACAGAATAATCACACACACACACAACATTGCCATTTCCACATGCTTGCTTACCCAGTGAAATATATAGCTGTATGATTTGAAGTACAGTCCAGTAGAGAAGAAATCTAGTGTACTCTCTCTTTCTGTCCTTCCATGTTGAGCTGGGGAGCTTGGCTACTTGTGTTAGCATGGAGGCCAACTGAACTGCTGTGCTCATTAACCTCAACCCCAGGTAGTCCCCTGCCGCTAGGGCAACGCCTGACCTTCTCTCCCATCCGTCTCTCTGTGTGTGTGTGTGTGTAACGTCTATCAGAGTGTGTGGCTAGAAGGCTATATACAGTAGAGGAGAGTGGGGTAAGTCGTCCCAAAGGGTTAATTGAGCCACCCCTTGTTTCTAGGAAACCATACACAAAATCAGTGACCAAATATTTAGGAAGAGGTTGTCATTTCATGGAGTCTGTGAAGGAAGAAGCCATATGTGGAAAGTGGTAAGCAAGTTAGATCCAAAAAACAGATTTTCACAAAGTCAAAAGAATGTATTGTGTTATACCAGGGCCTGAGCTTATGTTGAAAGTGTTTTTAAAAAGTACAAAGTGTTAGAAATGTGTCCCCATGTTTACCCCATCACTATGCTCAATGTACCCATACTTATAAGTTTCATGATGCTTGTATGTAAACCAAAGTAGATAGTTTAAATATTTTATACAGCAGTTGAGATCTCTATAAGTTACAATATGAGGTCCTAAACCTAGCATGAAAATGCATCCTTGTAGATTTGTGGGCTAATATAGTAAAACTAGTTGCTTTAAGGTCAATTGTGCCATCTGTCCAGGGGAAAGTTGAGCAAATGGCTAATCAATATACCCCATACAAATGATTACATTTTGTCCGTTTTATGCATAGTATTTTGAAGACACCTCGCATTCATGTGATTACTCAAGTTCGAATGATGACAAATTCATTCTTCAGTTGGGTTCGCCCCCTTCTAGGCCACAATTGAAGTGTTTTCTTCCCAGGTGAAATGCAAGGCATTGTCACTGGGTTATGAGGTTACACCAGGGCCTGAGCTTATGTTGAAAGTGTTTTTAAAAAGTACAAAGTGTTAGAAATGTGTCCCCATGTTTACCCCATCACTATGCTCAATGTACCCATACTCTAAATTGTGCCAAGAGACCACTTTTTTGCCAAGCTGTTTTCAAAACTGTTATGATTATTTCCAAGGATACACAACACCCTAAAGAATATGCAGATATCTTTGTTAGAAAGAATACAACATTTCCCTTGATGTAATAATGCTGAATGTATTACTATATCATTTCACTTTCAACTTTTCTTCAACAATGTGCGTTATGAAGATACAACTATTTATGTATTACTTAGTTTACTAAACTTCAGTTACATAATCACCTAAATAATCAAATCGGAGGTGATTATTTAACTTGAGTTTACTAAACTGAGCAACACATAAATAGCCTCTTCATAATGCAAATTGTTTAAGAAAAGTTTCAAATTAAATCACGTTGACAGATAGAGGTTTTCACTTTGGACAGTGCTTTTGCACTATGAAGATGTCGCCCTCAACAATGTTCAAGGTGTTAAATGTAGGGTTGTGGTGTGGTATCACCATAGTATTTTCTGTCACGTTATTCAGCATCATATGGTGCATATGGTTTGGGGTCATGCTAGAGTAGATCAAAGTTCAGAAAGATACAAATGAAGTAGACCACACAAACAAAACCAAATAGGTGAGAGGACGGGCTCATGTTAATGGCTGGAGTGGAATCAGTAGAATAGTATCAAATACATTAAACACATGGTTTCCATGTGTTTGATGCCATTCCATTTGCTCTGTTCCAGCCATTATTATGAGCCGTCCTCCCCTCAGCAGCCTCCCCTGGTGTATACATATCTCTCCATGTGTCTGAGTGCCATTCGATTGATCCACGGGATAAGGGATCTGAATTTTCTTCACATCTCCTTTGAGTTGAGCTCAAACCTCTGGCAGCTGGAATCATTGATAGCCTGTCTGGTGCAAAAGACAAATAAACTAATCAGAGAATTAATCAATGAATGAAACAATTCAGAAGCAGAGACAACTCTCTCAATTTGTCTGCAGCGTCTGACAGAGAGCATTATTAATGCAGACATGGACTTCTGTTCTTGTCTTTTATACTTAATCTGAGTGCTGCTGTTGATCATGCATTTTACAGGCCCGACAAGAAAGGCTTTACCCCATATCAAACATACTTCAAGACTAATACTCCTCAAGCTAAATTTTGGTCAATCCTTTTATTAATTGTCATATCTTCCTCTGTAGCATCTATATGTGTGGTGTAAAAGGCATTGTGGTGTTTCCACATTCTATACCAGACGTGAGAAATAGCGAGAGACCAACTCTCTCGCTATCTCTCTCAGAACGATCTTCTTTACCCTAACCAATCAGGCTTCAAGACGGGTCATTCAACTGTGACTACTGTTCTCTGTGTCAAGGAGGCTCTCCGCTCTGCCAAAGCTCACTCTCTCTCCTGTGTTCTCATCCTCCTAGATCTATACGCTGCCTTCGAAACCATGAACCATCAGATCCTCTCCACCATATCAGGGCTGGGTGTCTTATGCTCTGCACACTCTTGGATTGCATCCTACCTAGCAGGCTGCTCCCACCAGGTGACATGGAGAGGATCTGTGTCGGCACTACATACTCTCACGACTGGTGACCCACAGGGCTCGGTTCTAGGCCCTCTCCTGTTCTCTCTATACACCAAGTCACTCGGTTCCGTCATATCCTCACATGGTCTCTCCTATCCTTGCTATGCGGATGACACTCAACTACTTTTCTCCTTCCCCCCTTCTGACACCCAGGTGGCGACACGCATCTCTGCGTGCCTAGCAGATATCGAAGCTTGAATGAGAGCCCACCACCTCAAGCTCAACCTCCACAAGACGGAGCTGCTCTTCCTCCCGGGGAAGGCCTGCCCGTTCAAAGACCTCTCGATCACAGTTGAAAACTGCACGGTGTCCCCCTTCCAGAGGAAAATAACCTTGGTGTAAACCTGGACAACACCCTGTCATTCTCTGCAAACATCAAAGCAGTGACTCACTCCTGCAGGTTCATGCTCTACAACATCTGTAAAGTACAACCCTACCTCACACAGGAAGTGGCGGAGACCCTAATCCAGGCACTTGCCATCTCCTGTCTGGACTACTGAAACTCGCTGTTGGCTCCCCACTTGTGCCATCAAACTCCTGCAACTTATCCAGAACGCTGCAGCCCGCCTGGTGTTCAACCTTCCCAAGTTCACCCATGTCACCCCGCTCCTCTGCACACTCCAATGGCTTCCAGTCGAAGCTTGCATCCACTACAAGACCATGGTACTTGCCTACGGAGCAGCAAGGGGAACTACCCCTCCCTACCTTCAGGCTATGCTCAAACCCTACACCCCAAACTTCCGTTCTGCCACCTCTGGTCTCTTGGGCATCCCACCCCTACCAGAGGGCAGGTCCAGCTCAGCCCAGTCCAAGCTTTTCAGTGTCCTGGAACCCCAATGGTGGAACCAGCTTCCCCCTGAACCTAGGACAGCAGAGTCCCTGCCCATCTTCCGAAAACATCTGAAACCCTACCTCTTCAAAGAGTATCTTAAATAATTCAACCACCCCCCCACATCACCTTCTCACACTGACCCCCCCCCCCCCAAAAAAAAAATACCTTTTGTGAACTAACACTCACTTACACTTTCTTTTAAGTGTCTGCTAAATTACTCAAATGTAAATAAGTGGTAATGTGAATTGTGAAATGGGTGTCCCTATAGTGCACCACAGATATTGGTCTCCTATTTGATGGCTGGGAGTTTGTACCTTTTGTCCCTCGGTAGCCTAGATCGATTCCTCTGGTTGCTCCTGTAGCTTGCTCAATACTGCTGATGTGGACATGAGGGTGTGTTGTAAATGATCCCTTAGTGTTTGGGCCATGTTCAATCTGTTTGGCCAACAGAACTGTCTGGTTAGCCTCTAGGCATTAGCGGTAACTGATATCTCTGTGCTGGTCCATTATGCCTGAACTTAGCTGTAATAGCTATAAGCATCTATGGGACATAGTGTTTAGATATATGCAGTGCATTCGGAAAGTATTCAGACCCCTTTACTTTTCCACATTTTGTTACGTTACACTATTATTAAAACATGGATTAAATAATAAGAAAATCTTCATTAACCGACACACAATTCCACATAATTGTTTTTAATGCAAAAAATAAAAACAGAAATACCTTATTCAGACCCTTTGCTTTGAGACTCGAAATTGAGCTCAGGTGCATCCTGTTTCCATTGATCATCCTTGACACTTGGAGTCCACCTGTGGTAAATTAATTTGGACATCAGGCCTTTATGGTAGAGTGGCCAGACAGAAGCCAATCGTCAGTAAAAGACACGACAGCCCATTTGGAGTTTCCCAAAAGGCACCTAATGGACTCTCAGAACATGAAAAACAAGGTTATCTGGTCTGATGAAACCAAGATTGAACTCTGTGGCCTGAATGCCAAGCATCACGTCTGGAGGTAACCTGGCACCATCCCTACGGTGAAGCATGGTGGTGGCAGCATCATGCTGTGGGAATGTTTTTAAGCCGCATAGACTGGGAGACTAGTCAGGATCAAGGGAAAGATGAACGGCGCAAAGTACAGAGAGATCCTTGATGAAAACCTGTTCCAGAGCGCTCAGGACCTCAGACTGGGGTGAAGGTTCACCTTCAAACAAGACAATGACCCTAAGCACACAGCCAAGACAACGCAGGAGAGGCTTCTGGACAAATCTCTGAATGTCCTTGAGTGGCCCAGCCAGAGCCCGGACTTGAACCCAATCGAACATCTCTGGAGATACCTGAAAATAGCTGTGCAGCAATGCTCCCCATCGAACCTGACAGAGCTTGAGAGGATCTGCAGAGAAGACTGGGAGAAACTTCCCAAATACAGGTGTGCCAGGCTTGTAGCACCATACTCAAGACTTGAGGCTGTAATTGCTGCCAAAAGTGCACCAACAAAGTACTGAGTAAAGTGTCTGAATACTTACGTAAATTTGACATTTCTGCTTTTTTATTTCTAATATAAAAACCTGTTTTGCAGTCATTATGGGGTATTGTGTGTAGATTGATGAAAAAAGAAACAATTTAATCAATTTTACAATAAGGCTGTAACATAACAAAATGTGGAAAAAGTCAAGGGGTCTGAATTATTTCCAAATGCACTGTACATAGTGTATACAGGTTGCCTGGCTATCCAGACTCCTTGTTCCAGCCAAATGATATGCCCACAGATGTTAGTTTCTTCTCCGCAGTGAGTGTGAATCTGAGTACCTCCCCGACCCTTCACCGAATGCGAACACATTCAGGGCCATCTGATTAGTGCAGAAACCGATGGGCTGGGCCAGAGCCAGAACACAAATACAGCAGTAATTGGCTTTGATACTCTGATTGGTTAGAGACGATCCTATGACTTGGTTTTGTACAGTGCCCCACCACAAATTACTTCAATGATGGCAGTCTCAGACGAAAGTACTGTATGTAGCCAACGACGAAGCAGCAGAAGAATTAAGTGTCGTCGGGCTAGCAGGAGTCTTATTTAAACTACTGTAATGTGTTGGTGTAAGGCTGTGAAGTTGTGTTTCATGTGGTCAGACATTCAGAGAAGTTTCTGGTAAACTCATTATACATCAGGGTCCTGTCACCTGTGCAATGTGGGATTAGAAGGTATGTATATGTGAGCGTTCTGGGATAATCCTGTTGACTAGATTATCTCCTGACTTCAAATCAAGTCTCTGCCTTCCTCCTGCAGTTATTGTGGTGTATACTCTGTGTTTGTCCTAACGGTCCTCTATAACCTTTCGCTCACCTCCCCCCCTCTTTCTCTGCTTCCATTTGACACACACATACACCTGTGATCTCTTACAAAGCTGTAATGCGCTTTTTGCAGGAGAGAAATAAGCCTGGGTGTTCTTGTATTAAATCAGATTTAAACACCTTGCAGGTAAAAGTGAAAGGAAGTGTGTTGATGCATCATTTTCACTGCAATGCTGTTGTGGGGACAGTGCCAGAGAGGAGTGGTGCGAAAAGAGGGGATAATGGAGGACAAGTGGATCAGGGAGAGATAAAACAATGGAAATGAGGAGATGGATGAGGAGGAAGGGATAAAGCTGCAGAGGCTGAGGAAAGAGGGGTTTGGAGCATGAATACACAGAGGGAGGAGGAGGAAAGAGGGGTTTGGAGCATGAATACACAGAGGGAGGAGGAGGAAAGAGGGGTTTGGAGCATGAATACACAGAGGGAGGAGGAGGAAAGAGGGGTTTGGAGCATGAATACACAGAGGAAGGAGGAGGAAAGAGGGGTTTGGAGCATGAATACACAGAGGAAGGAGGAGGAAAGAGGGGTTTGGAGCATGAATACACAGAGGGAGGAGGAAAGAGGGGTTTGGAGCATGAATACACAGAGGGAGGAGGAGGAAAGAGGGGTTTGGAGCATGAATACACAGAGGGAGGAGGAGGAAAGAGGGAGAGGGAGGAAAAGAGGGGACGGTTCCATGTGCAGACGATCTGAGTAGGCAGCACAGGTTGTTATCATGATCAGTGGCATACAGTGGTGGAAAAAGTACCCAATTTTCATACTCGAGTAAAAGTAAAGATACCTTAATAGAAAATGATTCAAGTAAATATGAAAGTCACCCAGTAAAATACTAATTGAGTAAAATTCTAAAAGTATTTGGTTTTAAATATACTTAACTAAAAGTAAAAGTATAAATAATTTCACATTACTTTTATTAAGCAACCCAGATGGCACAATTCTTGTTTTTTATTTACGGATAGCCAGAAGCACACTCCAATACTCAAACATAATTTCCAAACAAAGCATGTGTTTAGTGAGTCTGCCAGATCAGAGACAGTAGGGATGACCAGGGATGTTCTCTTGATAAGTGCATGAATTGGACCATTTTCATGTCCTGCTAAGCATTTGAAATGTAACGAGTACTTTTCGGAGTCAGAGAAAGTGTATGGAGTAAAAAAGTACATTATTTTCTTTAGGAATGTAGTGGAGTAGAAGTTGCTTAAATAGCAAAGTAAAGTACAGATACCGAAAACTATACTCCGGGAGGAGAATATGGGATTTGAACTAGCTCAAACACAAATTGAGAGTGGGAGCAAGAGATGGGGGAAAAGACAGAGAGCGAGGGAGAGAGAGCAAGAGAGAGGGAGGGAGGGAGAGAGATGCATCTGCAGTGCGATAGCCATAGTATTGTAATGTAATTCAGCTCTAATCTCTGTGCTTGGTCAGGTCTTCATTCATTATGTTCTGCCACCAGAAATTAGCTATGTCTTATTATGGAGACATGCTCCATATGAGATTAAATGACATTTTCACTCTGGGTGTCCAGTATGTGGCTGAACATTGTGACAGCTCTGTTTGTGCCCTTGGTGTTAGTGCACTGTCCATAATGTATATATTACTGCTAGTTCTGTCTGTATGCATGCCTATTTGTGAGTGCTACTATGTGTTCTTTAGGTGTGTGCGTGATGTGTGATGTGTGTGTTTTCCCAGTGCATCTGGTGTCAGTGCTCAGGGCCGGTGTTGCCCCTTGAGGCTGATGGCAACAGCTGCTGTGTGGATGAATGTGTGTGAGAGCCTCTGGGAGAGCCAGGGCCTGCGTGTCCAGCCAACACACCAGCTACTACATGCGATACCATAGGATCTAACACGAATTATGAACACAGGTTAGGCAGCCTACACAGCTAAACTGAAATATACTGCAGAAGCAATACAGGACAGCTACAGAGCATTTAGAGGCTATACATCAAATGCATTGGATATAATGTCTTCAAAGCTATGCAATATTACCAACACCATTTCAAGTATAATTAAACCATTTTCACACTGCAGATATTGCAACAGACACCGGCTCTACACTCAGTTTACTGGCTGTTTCTTCCTTTCAGCATAACTTTAAGAGCTCTAGTAGCCTGCTCCGATTTGTGATTATAATGTCATCCTGAATCCAAAGATAGCTTTTGAGACTCAAATATCCACTTGGGCTGCAATCAGACATGCTCTTTAGCTGGATGAGCTAATTGAGTCTTCAGTTAGAGACCTGGCTGTGGTGGATCACTAGAGGCTGCAGGGTGGTTCACATCACATACAGCCAAGAACGCCTTCATCACTGGTACATTCATCTGGACTCACAACTGTGTATAAGCACACTGCTTGCTGTGTATGCTCACTGATCAATTGCAATACATATGCAAAGCAGATTTGGAGAAGTTAGACCTTGAAAGTATAGTTGTCATATACTTCAAATCCTGTGGCTTTCAAGAGCTTTGTTTATACCTGGCACTAACCAGTAGTGCAAGGCATTTAAGTAAAAATACTTTAAAGTACTACTTAAGTCGTTTTTGGGTATCAGTACTGTTACGAATCCCTTTTGGCCCGACAGTCTGGGGGGGGAGTGGTAATGAGACCCGTAACAACTCATGCAATTTATAATAGTGACAAAGTAAAAGTGTGAACGAAATAACCACGACAACTGAAATCTACCGTCAAACTCAAGGTTTATTAATAAACACACGGTAATGGAGGGAGCAGGAAAAGGGGCTGAGCTGGACCCAAGGAAAGAAACAATAAGTATTCAAAAACACCCCTAAGCTAGACTAGCCTACTTTAACAACAGCTAACTAACTAAAAATACAGTGGGTGGTCCACCCAGTTCTAACTAATGTATTTAACAAAGTTTACCTACGGGTAGTGTATGCCTATGGGCGACTTGTCTTGGTTCCCCCTTTTCCCACCAGCAAACAAACAAACACCATAACCAAAAACAATACTCACAGGTGAGGACAAAGTGATATGGAGGTGCTCAAACAAAAGATAGCTCAATACATAAAGAGAGTGAAACAGCGAGATCTACAGACATGGCATTTACAGAGAGATTGAGCTCTACGGCAAACAACTGACAGGGTTTTTAAACAAAGGGAAAGGAACGGTGATTGGGTAGGAAACAGGAGGAGGTGTGTCTTCTGATTGATGATTGGTGACTGATTGGGGAGTGATGATTTTCACCTGGGAGGGGAGAAGGAGAGAAAAGAAGCACACACACAGGATACACACACAGGATACTTGTATCCGTAACAGTACTTTTTAAATTTTTGACAACTTTTGCTTTTACTTCACTACATTCCTAAAGAAAATGATGTACTACATACATTTTCCCTGACACTCAAAAGTACTCGTTACATTTTGAATGCTTAGCAGGACAGAAAATGGTCCAATTTGCACACTCATCAAGAGAACATCCCTGGTAATCCCTACTGCCTCTTATCTGGCGGACTCACTATACACAAATGCTTTGTTTTTAAATTATGTCTGACTGTTGGAGTGTGAAGATTGTGACGTCTGGTTTGCTTAATATAAGGAATTTTGAATTATTCATACTTTTTAATCTACTTTTGATACTTAACTATATTTAAAAACAAATACTTTTAGACTTTTACTCATAATGAATATACACAGCAAGCAGCGTTACTATAGAAACAGCCTGTCCAGATTAATGTACCAGTGATGAAGGCGTTCTTGGCCGGTCTCTTCCTGTATGCAAATTATTTGACAGATATTCAATCAGGACAAAGGACGCATGTTAGCACCAGGTATAGGACACACTGTAGGGCACTCTGAGTGCATTTACACAAGCAGCCAAATTCTGATCTTTTTTCCATCGATTGGTATTGTGACCAATCACATAATTTTTTTTCACATCAGATCTTTTTAAGAGCTTATCTGATAGGTCAAAATACCTATTAGTAAAAAGCATATCAGAATTGGGCTGCCTGTGTAAACATAGCCAGTGTGAGATTGACTGATGTAAGACATAATCATTTTTCAGCATGTCTTGCTGTGAGGGAACTGAGGCCGGAGCTTTGATGCCGTAGTACAGTGCTGTGTAGATGTGGGGCCTGGATCCCCATCCTTGATCTTCTGGACCAGTTAAAACAGTTCAATCAATGGCCTTGTGTAAATTATGCCTTTGGCTTGATTGAAGAGGTTTCAAAAAAGCAGGCGAACTTCTAATTAAATCTTTTTGATCATCTGCAGTGGGCATCGGATATTCTGCTGGTGAGGGCCCAAGGGCCTTCTTCCCTTAATTTGCTCTAATGTATGGGCATTTTTCTCTCTGCAGGGTTTAGCAACACTGATGTTTCTAGATGACCTTCTTCCACTGCTTTCTGCTAATGCAGCAATCTACTGCATGCTGATTATCCTGTTCCACAGCAGAATACCACACACACACACACACACACGGAATCCCAAACCATCTCACACCTACACCCAGACAGCCCAACACTTGCATAAACCAACAGTTCAGTACTGCAGTAAAACTCACACTGTGCACCACCATCACATAACCTCAGTAAAGCATTGCAGGAAAAGCAACCCTGTGAATTCTACAGAGTCTAATAGACGGAACGGAAACTTAATAACCTGTGTCTTTCTAAGGAAATACAAAACATGGAAATATCCAACCATATTCAATACAATAATATATTAAACAATATAGATGTAAGCAGCAATGAACGGGGTCCACAGGATGACAGAAAGGACACAAGATCAGTTGGATAACAAAGCAAGCACTCTATCATGTAGGAACTACCTTCCTTTATGTGCAATCAGTGAAAGTATTACTATGGTTTTCTCTCAATACCACAAGGATGACACAAGTGAAGTATAGTGCTGTATGGTGGTTTTGAATGTAGCAGGTAATAAATTTTAAAGTCAGTACTTAATTTATTGAGTTTATATATCAAATCTGGGGTCAATTTGACTAATGGTTTATGCTTCAGATTTGTGAAATATTTTCAATGTTATTTCCGTGATATGTCCCATTGTTAATCTGCATAATTTAAATCTCACATTCATTTCGATGAGACAAAGTCCACTCGATCAATAGTTATTGCACTAGTATCTAGTATTTTACTATTTTCTACATTGTACAATAACAGTGAAGACATCAACACTATGAAATAACATATATGGGATCCTGTGGTAACCAAAGAAGTGTTAAACAAATCCCAATATATTTTAGATTTTAGATTCTTCAAAGTAGCCACCCTTTGCCTTGATGACAGCTTTGCCCACTCTTGGCATTCTCTCAACCAGCTTCATGAAGTAGTCACCTGGAATACATGTCAATTAACAGGTGTGCCTTGTTAAAAGTTCATTTGTGGAATTTCTTTCCTTCTTAATGTGTTTGATCCAATCAGTTGTGTTGTGACAAGGTAGGGGTGGTATACAGAAGATGGCCTTATTTGGTAAAAGTCCAAGTCCATATTATGGCAAGAAAACCTCAAATAAACAAAAAGAAACGACAGTCTATCATTACTTTAAGACATGAAGGTCAGTCAATACGAAACATTTCAAGAACTTTGAAGTGAGGTCGCAAAAACCATCAAGCGCTATAATGAAACTGGCTCTCATGAGGACCGCCACAGGAAAGGAAGACCCAGAGTTACCTCTGCTGCAGAGGATAAGTTCATTAGAGTTTCCAGCCTCAGAAATTGCTGCCCAAATAAATGCTTCACAGAGTTCAAGTAACATACACATCTCAACATCAACTGTTCAGAGGAGACTGTGTGAATCAGGTCTTCATGGTCGAATTATAGCAAAGAAACCACTACTAAAGGACACCAATAAGAAGAAGAGACTTGCCATTCTGCAACTATATGCCATCCCACCTGGTTTGTGCTTAGTGGGACTATCATTTGTATTTCAACAAGACAAAGACCCAACACCCCTCCAGGCTATATAAGGGTTATTTGACCAAGAAGGAGAGTGATGGAGTGCTACATCAGATGACCTGGCATCCACAATCACCCGACCTCAACCCAATTGAGATGGTTTTGGATGAGTTGGACCGAAGGAGAAGCAGCCAACAAGTGCTCAGCATATGTGGGAACTTCTTCAAGACTGTTGGAAAAGCATTCCAGGTGAAGCTGGTTGAGAGAGTGTGCAAATCTGTCATCAATGAAAAGGGTGGCTACTTTGAAGAATATAAAATATAAAATATATTTTGATTTGTTTAGCATCTGTTTGGTTTCCACATGATTCCATATGTGTTATTTCATAGTTTTGATGTCTTCACTATTATTCTACAATGTAGAAAATAGTAAAAATAAAGAAAAACCCTTGAACGAGTAGGTGTGTCCAAACCTTTGACTGGTACTGTACATAAAATTTGCATTCCATATTTCATGGCTTCATGTCCATAGGTTATTTTAGCCTGGGTTTGATGTGGTGCCATCTAGTGGTGTAGCGGGGCCATCCTTGAATTCAGCAACTAAACATTATCAAATCCATTAGAGGCTAATTCATTGAGTCTATATACTGTACCACATCTGGAGTCAATTTGACTTATGGTTCATGAGAAGAAGATTTAATGAGCATGTTTAGCATTAGCATATGTGCTAACATTCATCTATAGTGCAGCCATATTTGAATGCAGCAACTATTTATATATGGTTCATGGCAAGATTTTTTAAGTATTCTTAGCATATTTTAGCATATTAGTGTATGTGCTAATACACATCAACTAGTATAATATGGACATCTTTGAATGGATCAACTTTCATTTCTCAAACTCTTCAGTGACTATTGTGATGAGTGCAAAGACCACATTTGTAGTGAATCTGACTTTAAGTCCATGAGAAGAAGATTTTTTATGATTATTTTAAGCATTAGCGTTGCATAGTCCAAAAGGTTCATTGTTCATGGTGTCCTTATTTTTTTTGAGATATCAATGCCAACCCTGACATGGTTTGTCACAGTAATGTCTCTGATGACTTCAAAAAGGTGAATGTTGTCAATGAAAATTAAAAGAATAAGAATTCAGACAATAACAATAACTTTGCTGTGAACCCCTATTGAGGCCTAATGAACACATGTGTCATGTTGATTATAGGTAGGTTAGGAGATAGAAACCATTCAGTCCTATTCAGTGGGAGTTTGAACAGACAGCTTGAGTAGTGTAATGTAGGTGTGGATGCGCATGGCTGGGCACGGCCCGCTTCACTGATGCAGCACACAGCAGGTGTTTGAACGATCATGACAATCACTCATAGTGATAGCAGGATAGCAGGACCTGGACCAGACTGCACCAAGGGAACTGCTGCAAAACAAACTCACTCAGAGCATCTCTGTGACAACTTGACAGTGCAGAGACTCTTTCACACACAGACTCTACTTGTGATGCTTGTATGTAAACCAATGTATATCATTTTAAGATTGTTCTATACATCAGTTGGGGTCTTTCTTAGCTTCTATACAAGGTCCTAAACCTAGTGCATCCTTGTAGCTGTGTGGGCTAATATAGTCAAAATGTTTGCCATGGGGTAAGTGGAGCCAATAGTTGAGCCAATGCCAAGTTCAGCAAATGTAAGTGTTTTCTTCCCAGGTGTAATGCAAGGCATTATTGCTGGGATATGAGGTAACAACAAGCCCTGGCTTATGTTAAAGGTGTAAAAAAAAGTACAGTGTTTGCTAGGTGTTAAGCATGTGTTAAAATCTGCTTTAAATTATTAAATAACAAAAAACCTGTTGTGATTGTGTTGAATTGTGTTTGGGAAATAACAATAGACATGGTAATATTTCAGTCATTACAGAAATTTGTAGGCGGCATAACTTACCCGGTTCTGTGGCTTAACTTACCCCATAGGTTGTTCCAAGAGACTACTTTTTTGGACAAGCTATGTTTTCAAAACTGTAATGTTCTATGAATTCAGATTATTTCTATAGATACTCAACATCCTGAAATATGATGTCTTTGTTAGAAATAATACTATATTTCCCTTGACGGAGTGAAGCTGAATGTAAAAATGGATCAACTTACCCCACTATCCCCTACAGAAGCTTGTCTTGTTCTGTTATACATTCAATACATTGGCAGGACAATAATCTGCCACAGCTCTATATATTCTCACATTTCAAAGCCCAGAGATACAGTAGGTATAATAAGGGTCTTTGCCATTGGCTTTTTGGAACAGGACACCAATTGCTTCTCATCTAGCAGTGTCTGTTAAATGTCTTGCTGAAAAGAAACATCAATACCCCTCACTTCATACAGACTAACCTCCATGTCCACTCAAACCATCAACCATCTAGATTTGATTTGTGGTATTTGTATTTGGAATCTGTCGCTGTTAACCCTTAATATGAAGCCTGAATAGCTGTAACTGCCAGTGAAGCAAGCCATCATTAGGCTGAAAAAACCCATCAGAGAGATGGCAAAAACATGAGGTATGGCCAAATCAACTATTTGGTACATTCTTAAAAAGAAAGAAAGCACTGGTGAGCTCAGGAACACCAAAAAGCCCGGAAGACCACGGAAAACAACTGTAGTGGATGACAGAAGAATTCTTTCCCTGGTGAAGAAAAACCCCTTCACAACTGTTGACCAGATCAATAACACCCTCCAGGAGGTAGGCATATCTGTGTCAAAGTCAACAATCAAGAGAAGACTTCACCAGAGTAAATATAGAGGGTTTACCACAAGATGTAAACCATTGGTAAGCCTCAAAAACAGGAAGACCAGATTAGAGTTTTTTTTTTAAGTCTAAAAAACACCTGTACATTTCTGGAACAACATCCTATGGACAGATGAGACAAAGATCAACTTGTTCCAGAATGATGGGAAGAGAAAGAGAAAGGAAGGAACTGCTCATGATCCGAAGAATACCACCTCATCTGTGGTGGTGTGGCAGATAGCCTAGTGGTTAGAGTTTTGGGCTAGTAACCGAAAGGTTGCTGGATCGAATCCCCGACCCTGACAAGGTAAAAATCTGGCAGTTCCCCGGTAGGCCGTAATTGTAAACAAAAATGTGTTTTTAACTGACTTGCCTAGTTTAATAAAGGTTCAATTTAAAAACAAATCTGTGAAGAACGGTACAGGTAGTGTTATAGCGTGGGCATGTATGGCTGCCAATGTAACTGGATGAATTCTGAAGTGTTTAGGGCTATATTATCTGCTCTGATTCAGCCAAATGCTTCAAAATTCATTTGATGACGCTTCACAGTGCAGATGGACAATGATCCAAAGCGTACTGCAAAAGCAACCCAATACTTTTTTAAGGCAGAGAAGTGGAATGTTCTGCAATGGCCAAGTCAGTCACCTGACATGAATCCAATTGAGCATGCATTTCACTTGCTGAAGGCAAAATTGAAGGCAAAACGCCCGAAGAACAAGCAGGAACTGAAGACAGCTGCAGTAAAGGCCTGGCAGAGCATCACCAGGGAAGAAACCCGACATCTGGTGATGTTTATGGGTTCCAGACTTCAGGCAGTCATTGACTGCAAAGGATTTGCAACCAAGTATCAAAACTCACAATTGAATTTATGAATGTGTTAGTTTGTCCAATTACTTTTGAGCCCCTAAAATAGTGTGTGTGTGTGTGTGTGTGTGTGTGTGTGTGTGTGTGTGTGTGTGTGTGTGTGTGTGTGTGTGTGTGTGTGTGTGTGTGTGTGTGTGTGTGTGTGTGTGTGTGTGTGTGTGTGTGTGTGTAAATAAATATTTATTATTAAAAAACGTTTTTAAAAAGAATAGAAAACAAAGTGATAACTGGCTCAGGCCACAGTGTACTGTGCATTAGTTTGGTCCGCTAGAAAGTTAATTGTTCCATTTAAAATCTTCAGGACCTGACTGTACATGAGAAAACGAGTGTGTTTGTTTGCTTGTGTTATTCTCTACATTCACGTGGGTATTGTAAGAGCAGGAGTGTGTAACAGTGTACTTGGCATGCATTTCCCATCTGAAACACCAAATGCGTAAAGATCTCTTCCATTTTATTTTCAAACACAATGAAAGGTAGTGTAGCGTACACACTCACAGCTGCTCCAAACGGCCAGACGCACATGCCATCTTGCACAAAAAAGGGATATACATGGATTACACACACACACACACACACACACACACACACACACACACACACACACACACACACACACACACACACACACACACACACACACACACACACACACACACACACACACACACACACACACACATCCAAGTACACACACATGCACATACATACGCAAACACACAAATACACACACAAACACGCTTACGCAAACACACAAACACACACACGCACAAGGCCCAGGTGGTGTGAGAACAGTCCTGCAGCAGCATGCTGCTCTATTTAATCTGTACCACAGTAACACATGTTCTACCCTGTGTGCCTCTGCTGCCCTGCTAGGAATTTGTTCCATCACTATTTCCCTCCACTTCAGCAGATGTTTTCTTTAATGAATCCATCGCGAAGGTACCCTCCGTGTTATTGGTCAACGTGCAATTACTGGAAAACAAACTGGATGATCTACGATTAAGACTATCCTACCAACGGGACATTAAAACTCTAATATCTTATTTCACTGAGACGTGGCTGAAAGACGACACAGATCATACAGAGCTGGCTGGCTTCTCTATGCATTGGCAGGACAGAGCAGCTACGTCTGATAAGACGAGGGGTGGGGTGTATGTCTATTTGTCAATAACTGCTGGTGCGCGATAAGAAGTCTCTATGTATTGCTTGCCAGAGGTAGAATACCTCATGATAAGCTATAGACCACGCTATGTACCAAGAGAGTTCTCATCTATATTATTCGTAGCCGTCTATTTGCCACCACAAACCGATGCTGGCACTAAGACCTCACTCAACGAGCTGTATAAGGCCATAAGCAAACAAGAAATGCTCATCCAGAAGCGGCACTCCTAGTGGCTGGGGACTTTAATGTAAGCAAACTTAAATCAGTTTTCCCTCATTTCTACCAGCATGTCAACCATGTGCAACAAGAGAAAAATGTTTATAGTCCACCTTTACTCCACATACAGAGACGCATACAAAGCTCTTGCTCGCCCTCCATTCGGCAAATCTAACCATAATTCTATCCTACTGATTCCTGCTTACAAGCAAAAACTGAAGCGGGAAATACCAGTGACTCGCTCAATACGGGAGTGGTCAGATGACGTGGATGTTACGCTACAGGACTGTTTTTCTTGCACAGGCTGGAACATGTTCCGGGATTCATCCAATGGCATTGAGGAGTATACCACCTCAGTCACCTGCTTAATCAATAGCTGCATTAACGAAGTCATCGCCACAGTGTCCGTACATTTCCCAACAAGAAGCCATGGATTACAGGCAACATCCGCACTGAGCTAAAGGCTAGAGCTGCCACTTTGAAGAATTGGGACACTGATCCGAACGTTTATAAGAAATCCCGCTGTGCCCTCAGACGAACCATCAAACAGGCAAAGTGTCAATATAGGACTAGGATTGAATCCTACTACACTGGCTCTGACACTCGTAGGATGTGGCAGGGCTTGAAAAATATTACGGACAACAAAGGGAAACTCAGTGACGAGCTAAAATCTACCAGACAAGCTAAATGCCTTTTATGCTCGCTTTGAGGCAAGCAACACTGAAGCATGCATGAGAGCACCTGCTGTTCCGGACGACTGTGTGATCACGCTCTCGGTAGCTCTCGGTAGCTGATGTGAGCAAGGCCTTTAAACAGGCCAACATTCACAAGGCCGCAGGGCCAGATGGATTAACAGGACGTGTACTCATGCGCGGACCAACTGGCAAGTGTCTTCACTGACATTTTCAACCTCTCCCTGACCGAATCTGTAATACCAACATGTTTCAAGCAGACCACCATAGTCCCTGTGCCCTAGAAAGCGAAGGTAACCTGCCTAAATGATTACCGCCCCATAGCACTCACGTCGGTAGCCATGAAGTGCTTTGAAAGGCTGGTCATGGCACACATCAACTCCATCATGCCGGAAACCCTACACCCACTCCAATTCACATACCGCCCCAATAGATCCACAGATGACGCAATCTCAATCGCGTTCCACACTGCCCTTTCCCAGTTGGACAAAAGGAACACCTATGTGCCCAAAAAGCTCATCTCTAAGCTAAGGACCCTGGAAGTAAACATCTCCCTCTTCAACTGTATCCTGGACTTCCTGACATGCCACCCCCAGGTGGTCAGGGTAGGCAACAACACATCTGCCACGCTGCTCCTCAACACTTGGGCCCCTCAGGGGTGCGTGCTCAGTCCCCTCCTGTACTCCCTGTTCACCCACGAATGCATGGCCAAGCATGACTCCAACACCATCATTAAGTTTGCTGACGACATAACAGTGGTAGGCCTGATCACCGACAATGATGAGACAGCCTATAGGGAAGAGGTCATAGACCTCCGAACAGTCACACATTAACATTGACGGGGATGAAGTGGAGCGGGTCGAGGGTTTCAAGTTCCTTGGAGTCCACATGACCAACGAACTATCATGGTCCAAATACACCAAGCAGTTGTGAAGAGGGCACGAGAACACATTTTCTCCCCAAGAGACTGAAAAGATTTGGCATGGGTACCCAGATCCTAAAAAGTTCTACAGCTGCTACAGCGCGAACAAAAAGGAGGTATTTGGACATAAATTATGGACATTATCAAACAAAACAAACATTTATTGTGGAACTGGGATTTCTGGGAGTGCATTCTGATGAAGATCATCAAGGGTAAGTGAATATTTATAATGCTATTTCTGACTTCTGTTGACTACACACCTATTTGGGTTGTTTTGGTTTCTGAGCGCCTTACTCAGATTATTGCATCGTGGCTTTTTCGGTAAAGCATTTTTTAAAATCTGACACAGCGGTTGCATTAAGGAGAAGTGTATCTATAATTCCGTGCATAATAGTTGTATCTTTTATCAATGTTTATTATGAGTATTTCTGTAAATTGATGTGGCTCTCTGCAAAATCACTGGATGTTTTGGAACTACTGAACGCCAAAGTAAACTGAGATTTTTTAAATATAAATATGAACTTTATCGAACAAAACATACATGTATTGTGTAACATGAAGTCCTATGAGTGTCATCTGATGAAGATCATCAAAGGTTAGTGATTAATTTATCTCTATTTCTGCTTTTTGTGACTCCTCTCTTTGGCTGGAAAAATGGCTGTGTTTTTCTGTGACTTGGCTCGGACCTAACATAATCGTTTGGTTTGCTTTCACCGTAAAGCCTTTTTGAAATCGAACACTGTGGTGGGATTAACAAGAAGTGTATCTTTTAAAATGGTGTAAAATACTTGTATGTTTGAGGAATTTTAATTATGGGATATCTGTTGTTTTGAACTTGGCGCCCTGCACTCTCACTGGCTGTTGTCATATCGATCCCGTTAGCGGGATCTCAGCCCAAAGAGGTTTTTAACAGCTTCTACCCCCAAGCCATAAGACTGCTGAACAAATAATCAAATGGCCACCCAGACTATTTACATTGACCCCGCACCCCTTTGTTTTTACACTGCTGCTACTCTCTGTTTATTATCTATGCATAGTCACTTTACAAATGACATCGACTAACCTGTACCCCCACACATTGACGCGGTACCGGTACCCCCTGTACAGAGCCTCGTTATTGTTATGCCATTTGCTTGTTACTTTTTTATTTGATTACATTTGATTTACTTTAGTTTATTTAGTAAATATTTTCTTAACTCTATTTCTTTGTTAATTGTTAATTAATGGCTTCTAAGCAAGCATTTAAGGGTAAGGCTTAAGGGTGTGACAAATAACATTTTATTTTATTTGATCTTTCTCATTTTAAGTCTCTGTCTCTTACCTTTATCTAGGTTTATTTCACTTCTCTCCCCCCCCACACACAATTCTTGTTTCTCTTACTCCCTCGACCCTCATGTTCCTTTCATCTCTTGCTCTCTCCTCTCTCTCTGAGAGAGGAGGTTCAAAAGGTGGTTGCTGTGGTAACCGGCTATGAAGAGTGGGTGTGGGGCTAATTTTAAAGACACATCAGGGTCTCCTTTGACACTTTGCTATTAAAAAACTAGAAGAGAGAGGGAGAGAACAGGAGATATGGAGGGGGAGGGAGGGACAGAGAGAGGGGGGGGGTGGAAATGACAGCACGTGTTCAGCAGTGCGACAGACTTTAATTGAACAGCCACTGGTAGCTGCCTATGGCACGTAAATGGAGGCTATCTAAGCTGCTTAGCTACAGTGGAAATGGAGGTCTGCATCTTCTGAGGAACTCTACAGGCTAGTGGTCCAAATAAAGTGCACACACTCAATCAATGTCCCATTGAACACTTCCCCAATATTGTGTGCTAAATAATGAATACACAGAAAGGGGGGGAGTAAGAGCAGGAGAGACGGGGCATTGCTCCAGGGCAGCACTAGCAGTGGATTTTAAACATAGCTGATTTGGTTTAATTTGGTTTACATATCCACTGATGCCAGTGGAGCATATTGTAGTACATAAGGAAGCATAGATAAAGTACAATAGCCTACAATATAATGCCATTTAGATCTTGTGTGTCTGTGTGTGGATGTAGTAGTTCTGGGTAGATTGAGGAGGTGTGGGATTAGGCTCTCAACTCATGTCTCGAAAGGCAGAACTGTGAGGGAGAGAGCTCATGTCTTATCTGTCTAATGTTGAAAAATGAATGGAAATGCTGGCTAGATGGGAGACAGGTGGGGTTACACTCAGCCAGCAACATAATGGATATTCATGCAGGGACCCACATGTTCATTATTCACAGTAATGACTGAGACTCTCCTTCTCTCCATCCTCTCCTTCCTTCCTTCCTCCTTTGTGTCTTAAATCTCAGCAACACACACAAACACATGCATACATGCACACACACACACACACGCACACATGCAAACAGACACAAACACACACACATTTTAATGTGTAAGTCTGAATAGTTTTTCTGTGAGTGTGTTGTTCTCATTCAGCTAAGGAGTGTTGATGAGTGTGAAATGCCCTCTATTCGTGTGATATCCCCTCATCTTGCATACCCACTGGGCACACACTGGTTGAAATGGAATCAACGTGGAAAATTGGATTAGAAAAAAGTAATCAACCAGTAATGTTTTAATCTAATTTCAAACAGCGTTGTAAACATTGAAATTAGAGTAAAACTTCAATGTAAATACATTGACTTAATCTAACTATTAGGTTGTTACAGCAATCTCATTTCAATATAATCATCAGAACTATGTATATGTTGATATTACATAGAAAATTCCACATAAAATGTAAAAAATATTGTTCATACTATATTATATATGCAGTATATTATTAGGTGGTTGAAATTATGTATGTTGAATTTTAGATTTGATTATAAATATTTTTTTACCTTGTTCAAATGTTGATAGTAAAATGGTATATTTAAATCAACATTGTTTCAACGTCATGCTATCAACGCAAACAAAGAGGTATATTTAAATTAAATGTGAAGGCACAATCCAACTATTTCTGCCTGAACAGTGACTCCTACTGGTATATCAGGGGTAATGCACTTCAGTGAGACCATCCAGATGCTTACCTCTATATACCCTGCTTAACTTTGGAAACAACTGTGCTCATTTTAGCAGAGCTATCAACACATTTGAGATTCCATACTGATGACTTAAAAAAAAAATGTATTGTACTGTCTGTATGTATTGTCCACATTGATTCCACGTCACAATATGTTGACAAATTATGTTGAAACAGAGTTGATTCAATCAGTGTGCACAGTCTGTAGTGTGTTCACGTGAGCATGCTATTTAGAGCGCAACAACTCCACCCCTCCGTACACACTGCAGCAGCTGAGGGATTCGTCCACACGCACACACACACACACACACACACACACACATACACACACACATTACTACACACATCTGATGAAACTTGTCCTTGGTGTGAGAGCTACTTTTGTCTCTATTGATTTGCTATGGTTGAGCTGAGGTACATAAGCACAGCCTTTATTGGTTTAAGACAAATGATGTCACACATAATAAAAGTCAAATCCAACATGCAAACACAATGCCGAGGCACTTTTACTGAATTATAATAGACCAGTAACATCATACAGTATACTGTACTGTATGATGTATCACAGTATCACAGTACTTACAATGATTCTTTGTTCTGCTCTGTGACAAATTTCTTACAGGGAAATTTTACACTCCTGATAACACAACTGAAATTCTGTATTTTTCTTCTTCCCCCCTTCCTTCTCCCCTCTTTCTTTCTCTCCAGGATCCTGCTGACTGTAGTTGTGATCTTCCGTATTTTGATAGTAGGTATAGTGGGTGAAAAGGTCTATGAGGACGAGCAGATAATGTTCATCTGCAACACTATGCAGCCGGGCTGCAACCAGGCCTGCTACGACAAGGCCTTCCCTATATCCCACATCCGCTTCTGGGTCTTCCAGATCATCTTGGTGTGTACGCCCAGCCTATGCTTCATCACCTACTCCGTACACCAGTCCGCCAAGCAGCGTGACCGCAGTTACTCCATCCTGCACCCCTACATAGACCACGGTCACGCAAGTCACCACAGTCGTGGAGGCGATCACCATGCCCGCAAGCTGCGCAACATCAATGGCATCCTGGTGCAGAACCCCGACAGCGGCAAGGAGGAGCAGGACCTGGAGGTCAAGGAGATCCCCAATGTGTCCCGGGGGCTCACGCAGGCCAAGAGCGCCAAGGTTCGGCGGCAGGAGGGCATCTCCCGCTTCTACGTCATCCAGGTGGTGTTCCGTAACGTGCTGGAGATCGGCTTCCTGGCTGGCCAGTACTTCCTGTATGGCTTCAACGTGCCAGGGATGTTTGAGTGTGACCGCTACCCCTGTGTGAAGGAGGTGGAGTGCTATGTGTCACGCCCTACAGAGAAGACGGTGTTCCTGATTTTCATGTTTGCAGTGAGCGGTATCTGTGTGCTGCTCAACCTGGCCGAGCTCAACCACCTGGGCTGGAGGAAGATCAAGACGGCCGTCAGGGGTGTTCAGGCCCGCAGGAAGTCCATCTGTGAGGTGCGTAAGAAGGACGTGCCGCATGTGTCCCAGGCCCCCAACCTGGGCAGAACTCAGTCCAGTGAGTCAGCCTATGTCTGACAGAGGTTCCTCCACATGGGGGGACGTGGACTTCTAGACCAAGCAATCTTTTTCTGGGGAGGACAAACACTTAGCCCAGCTCCCCCCACCCTAAGGGGCACTAACTCTATGTACACTGCAACATTATTCAGGAGCGCAGAGGGACCTCACGTGGACATATTGGAGGATTATTGGAGAGAAGAGCTTTTTGGACTCAAGAGAGAGAGAGAGAAAGTACGTCAAGGGCAGTTTTGTTGCTGTTACTAAAGTTAGATTTTAACTGTAGGGGGAGTTGTGCTCTGAGTCCTAGGTGACACTAGGTGCCTTCCAAGAGAACACACTGGAAAAAGAGGACATAGGACTAATTACTGTAATAATATGAAATAAGGACAGTTAAATAAGAAATAAGTCTCACCTAAAAAGTGCTATCCTTTGCTTTTGCAACATAGTCCCTTAGTTTCTTTATGTATGTGTGCATATGCAAGAAGGTATGCCTGCACGTGTGTGTGCGACAGATAAAGCAGTGTGTATGCCTTTGTTCTGCAGAGTCAGAGCAGGGATGATGGGCGAAGTTGAGTTGCTGAGGGAATGAAAATAACTTTCTTTCAGTTATTTTCCTTCCCTGCGGCAGCTCCAATGTAAGGAGGAGCCAAGCAGAGGTGATGCACCTTTAAAAAAAACATCAAAAATCAACACTAAAACTATACCTCAGCACAAACTGGAAACCTCCTCTCCCCATCTCCACTCCCCCAAGTAGCACCCCCTCCTCTCCCCGTCCCCACTCCCCCAGTAGCACCCCCTCCCTCCCTCCTCTCCCCCACTAGCACTCCCTCCTCTACCAACTCCCCAACTAGCATTCCCTCCCTCCACTCCCCCACTAGCACCCCCTCCGCCCTCCGCTCCCCCACTAGCACCCCCTCCGCCCTCCGCTCCCCCACTAGCACCCACTCCACCTCTGCTCCCCCACTAGCACCCCCTCCTTCGCCCACTCCCCCACTAGCACCCCCTCCTCCTCCCACTCCCCCAGTAGCACCCCCCTCCGCCCTCCGCTCCCCCACTAGCACCCCCTCCTTCGCCCACTCCCCCACTAGCACCCCCTCCTCTCTTACTGTATTATGCATTCTTAAAGAACTGACTACAGTATGAAGCACTAAAGGAATTAATGGAATTCCAACAAGCCTTTCTTTTTTCCATTACACAGGAAACAGAAGTATTTACTCACAGAACATTTTAACGTGTAACCCACAAGTTGTTTTCTTTACTACCAAATTTGGTGCCATATTTGCAAGTTACTGTAAATAGTTTAATGTAATAATAATTGCATAAAGTCTGCTTTTTCAGCTATGAGGTGGGCGGGGGCATGGCGTGCGTCAGGTTGGGTGCTGGGATTTGGGTGGCGCTGGAGATTAATCATAGATTGACAGCTTTAAAAATATATCAAACTAATGTTCTCTTTGTTAAGATTTTGTTCTCTAATGGAAACTGTATGTTTTTTTCTCCTATGGACTTTGAAAAAAGCATGTTACTGAAGCATTCATAGAATGGATAGATTGTGACATGACATGCAATTTAAAAAAGAGACTGTTTCATTTATTTGCATCCTGCTACTGTGACATGTAATAATCAGCATGCGTTAAGATGAAAAATGATGTATCAGATATGAACATAGCACCCTGTTATGGGGATATTGGGAGCGAATATTGGAATGGCTCCAGAATTGCAGCAATAATATATATATATATATATATATATATATATATATATGTATGTGTAAAAAAATTACAAATAAATAAATATCAAAATGCCTCAGCTTTCTACCCAATGTCAGTGTGCAGGCTATGAGAGGGCACAAGGTTAAATCACATCAAGAGGACAGTTCCATACATTGGGTAGCAGAAAGACTAAGATTTGTTTACAGAGTGGATACCAACATACAGCAGCATATGTATAGTCACTGATGACATGATAAACTGAGTGAACTACTAACTTTAGATAAACAGTAATGAGTACGCATGGACACTTTGAATTTCTGTGCAAATACTTTATGACAATGATAGTTGTGTTTTAATAACAGGGTATGATTAAAGTTGTGTACCCAGGCCAGACATGAACAAACCACAGGCAAACATTAATTACTTGGTAATGAAAAGGAAACAACATGAATGAGCACGCTAAACAAAGTCAGCCAGGCAGAGTTAGTTGCAATGGCCCCAAAATCCACTCAGTACACATCACAAGGCAGACCTATGAGCAGAGTCCACAGCAGACCAGAGACTTCCACACAGACAGCCTCTGGCTTTGATCAAATCCAAACATTGACCCAAGTGCTAATCACAAATCACAACCCAGGTGCTTTTATTTAGGCTTTCATCTAAGGCTCTTTGATGGAGGCTTATAGCCTGTGTCCCCACTGGAGGATTCAGTGAGCTGAACTGAACTGAACTGAACAGAGCTGTGTGTGTGTGTGTGTGTGTGTGTGTGTGTGTGTGTGTGTGTGTGTGTGTGTGTGTGTGTGTGTGTGTGTGTGTGTGTGTGTGTGTGTGTGTGTGTGTGTGTGTGTGTGTGTGTGTGTGTGTGTGTGTGTGTGTGTGTGTGTGTGTGTGTGATTAGTAACTATGCACATTTTGGGAGTGGCTGGCTATCTCTGGTCAGGTTTCAGAATCTGCCTATTGGTATGGTTAGGTGATTCCATAGCTTTCTGGCTCTCAGAGGTCATGGATGGACAAGTGTCATTAGTAATAGCTGGTCCAGCATGTGTGAAGAGTTTGAACCTACTTCAAATGTACACTTTAACTGTACGTACACTCTACTCATGCACTGACTGGCAACAGTCGCTCTCTATAGAGTGGGACATGTTTAAACTGTACTCCCTCCTCTGCTCTGCAGTTTATCTCATGTAATACAACTTAACAATCCATTGGCTTTTAGCTGCACAGAGTTTCAAAAGCTGTGTTAGCATCAATTATTAAAGAAACAAGAATGATACATCTCTCTCAGAGGTTAGGTTACATTATTGTGTATAGATCCAGTTTCTACCTATGAATCACTGATATTGCACCAGTTCAGTCTAGATATGAAAGTAAAACTCCTGTCCTGAATGGTTTTATGATAACAGACTGAAACATTGTGCAGTCAGTTAGTCTGTTGTGTGTAATGTAGTGTGATGCAATGGAGTGTGTTTTACCTACACGTGATTCCCCCAGTCTCCCACTGACTCCTGCTGAAAAGCACACACTGACTCCCAGTACACCACAGCTGTCACTTGCTTGGCCTCAACTCCTCCTCAAATGCCATCACATGTTTGATTAATATGGGTAAGACAAAGGAAGCAGACATAACCTGATAAAACACATGATTATTTCACCAAATAACAAAACTACATATTTTCAAAACAATACCAATATCTTTGAATAATCTATTGTAATCCTAATCTTACCTCTAATATAGGAACCGTGGGTTAACTGGTCTAGGAACCGTGGGTTAACTGGTCTAGGAACAGTGGGTTAACTGGTCTAGGAACCGTGGGTTAACTGGTCTAGGAACCGTGGGTTAACTGGTCTAGGAACAGTGGGTTAACTGCCTTGTTCAGGGACAGAACCACAGAACCACAACTTGTCAGCGCGGGGATTCAATCTTGCAACCTTCCAGTTACTAGTCCAACACTCTAACCACTAGGCTACCTGCTACTACCTTAATAAGAGTGGTCCAGATAGAGGGTGTGGCGCCTTTTAGTGAGATTAAACCTTCAGCCAGTCAGTGGAGACAGCCATGTGACTGGGGCCTCGGGGAGGCCAGGAGGGCACTGGAAAAGAGTGGGATTGGAGGAGGGACAGTTAAGATTGAAGACGTGTGGACAATTTGATCCATAATAATATGAGGAGTAATGAATGCTGGGGTTATTTATTATGAACCCATTGACACGTGGCCAGGAGGAAATTAGGAGTGTGTGCACATGCAGAGTACATGCGCTGAAAACCAACATATAATCATCATATCAATGACAGCGGATGACAAGCAGGCACAACCTCAGCAAACACAAATCACAAGTCATCCAACTCCTAATCAAAAGATGAATGTGTCACAGAAGCTAAGTTAAGTTTGATTTTGTTAGCAGTCTGGTTGCTGGGCCAGTTGCTGTGGAGATATAGAGAGGAGAGTAACAGAGATTATTGTACTGAGGGATAGTACAGTATCAGCACTCAGACAGCAACACTGCCGCCTAATTCCCCTCTTTGTAAAACTCTATCATTAAATAATTCACTGTGTTCATCTTTACAATGATAGCTCTTATCCACACTGTTCTAAATATCAACATCACATTCGGAGTCAACAGTTATTCTCCTGACCCCAGTTCTGCACCTAAACTACAGATGTAGGATCTTAATTTGTGCTTGTTTGCTACAGCAGGAAAATAATTTTTACGTGGATATTACAAACTTCAGATGCCTTTTAAAATCTCAAATGTTCTGCATGTTCTAGAATGTCACTGTATGCTGTAGCTTTAAGATTTTCCTTCACTAGAACTAAGGGGCCTAGCCTGAACCATGAAAAACAGCCCCAGACCATTATTCCTTCTCCACCAAACTTTACAGATGGCACTTTGCATTAGGGCAAGTAGCATTCTCCTGGCATCTGCCAAACCCAGAACTTATTGACTGAGTCGTTGCTGCTCCTAGATGTTTACTCTTCACAATAACCGCACTTACAGTTGCCCAGGGCAGCTCTAGCAGGGCAGAAATTTGACGAACTGATTTGTTGGAAAGGTGACATCCTATGACGGTGCCACGTTGAAAGTCACTCTAGCTCTTCACTAAGGCCATTCTGCTGCATTGCTGTGTGCTCAATTTTATACACCTGTCAGCAACGTGTGTGACTGAAATAGCTGAATCCACAAAATTTAAGGGGTATCCACATACTTTTGGCCATGTAATGTATATACCAGGATTAGACAATGACTTCATAAATCTTCGACAAGTCATCTGCACTGGTAACCAAATTACTGAAACGATTGGAACAGTTTGCTCCCATGTACACGTGTCTCCTTGTTGATCTAATTTATGAATATCTATATTAAACCAAGGTCTCCTCTCTGCCTGTCCCTGGTTTATATCACTCTACACAATTCCCTAAACCAGCGGATACAGCTGTATGGTTCAGCTGTGGCTGGGTGACTGCCTACGGTAAGGGATGAGCCTTCCCCAATGTACAGATGCTAATTGTATTGAAAACAGTACAGCACCAAAAAGCACACACACACACCCACAGGCACGCGCACACAAAAACACACAAACATGCCCAAACACATAAACACACACTGCAAAAGTGTACCGTAGAAGTCCATATTACTAATAGCTTACTCATTAAAGCATGTAAGTCAATTATTTCTCCCAGTGTGCAGCCAGTGTGTTTATGCAACTGAAATGAAACATGATGGAAATTGCCTCAGCCAGGGAGATGAACATTTTGATTGGCATAAATTCAATGAGGTAGCCCTCAACTTTCCTCAATCAGAAGATCAATGAAGGGAGAGCAGATGGCAAATGTGTAATCTATTTTCTGCGTCTGTAATCTAGTCATGCATCACAGCCTGTGGAATAAGTCATTAAATAATTATCGCACATTGTTAACCCTTCTTGGTAAGGGTGCTGTCGTGTTACAAAGAGATAGGCTTTTGGGTCTGAATTCTCTAGTGTAAGTGTAAGTGTTGGGCAATCAAATCACATTTGTTTACATGAAATTAGAGTACAAAATGAACCTGAGCGTTTGGGCCTGGGGCATTGATGGGAAATAGATTGGCACTAGCGATGTTATCAGATCCCTTCGCGAGAGGAGGAGAAGTAGAGTGGGAAGAGGGGGCAAGAACAAACAGATCAGAAGAGGAGAGGAACAGACAGAGTGTTGGAGGAGAGAGAAACAAAGCAGCAGGGCAGACGGTCTGTTTTACTTGGCTGCTCATGTTGCCTCCACGAGAGAGTATGCTAATCTCACTACATTACTACAGGTCAGTCTGTGTCTCTCACACTCACTACATTACTACATGTCAGTCTGTGTCTCTCACACTCACTAAATTACTACAGGTCAGTCTGTGTCTTACTCTCACTACAGGTCAGTCTGTGTCTTACTCTCATTACATTACTACAGGTCAGTCTGTGTCTCTCACACTCACTACATTACTACAGGTCAGTCTGCGTCTTACTCTCACTACAATCAGTCTGTCTTACTCTCACTACAAGTCAGTCTGTGTCTCTTACTCTCACTACATTACTACAGGTCAGTCTGTGTCTTACTCTCACTACAAGTCAGTCTGTCTTACTCTCACTACATTACTACAGGTCAGTCTGTGTCTTACTCGCACTACAAGTCAGTCTGTGTCTCTTACTCTCACTACATTACTACAGCTCAGTCTGTGTCTTACTCTCACTACAAGTCAGTCTGTCTTACTCTCACTACAAGTCAGTCTGTGTCTCTTACTCTCACTACATTACTACAGGTCAGTCTGCGTCTCAATCTCACTACATTACTACAGGTCAGTCTGTGTCTTACTCTCACTACAAGTCAGTCTGTCTTACTCTCACTACAAGTCAGTCTGTGTCTCTTACTCTCACTACATTACTACAGGTCAGTCTGTGTCTTACTCTCACTACATTACTACAGGTCAGTCTGTGTCTTACTCTCACTACAAGTCAGTCTGTCTTACTCTCACTACAAGTCAGTCTGTGTCTCTTACTCTCATTACATTACTACAGGTCAGTCTGCGTCTTACTCTCACTACATTACTACAGGTCAGTCTGCGTCTTACTCTCACTACATTACTACAGGTCAGTCTGCGTCTTACTCTCATTACATTACTACAGGTAAGTCTGCGTCTTACTCTCATTACATTACTACAGGTAAGTCTGCGTCTTACTCTCATTACATTACTACAGGTCAGTCTGCGTCTTACTCTCACTACATTACTACAGGTCAGTCTGCATCTTACTCTCACTACATTACTACAGGTCAGTCTGCATCTTACTCTCACTACATTACTACAGGTCAGTCTGCGTCTTACTCTCACTACATTACTACAGGTCAATCTGTGTCTCTCACACTCACTACATTACTACAGGTCAGTCTGTGTTTACGCTCACTACATTAATACAAGTCAGTCTGCGTCTTACTCTCACTACATTACTACAGGTCAGTCTGTGTCTCTTACACTCTACTATATTACTAGCGGTCTTCTGGTCAGACTCCGGAGACGGGCACACCGTGCACCACTCCCTAGCATTCTTCTTGCCAATGTCCAGTCTCTTGACAACAAGGTTGATGAAATCCGAGCAAGGGTAGCATTCCAGAGGGACATCAGAGACTGCAACGTTCTTTGCTTCACGGAAACATGGCTCACTGGAGAGACGCTATCCGAGGCGGTGCAGCCAACGGGTTTCTCCACGCATCGCGCCGACAGAAACAAACATCTTTCTGGTAAGAAGAGGGGCGGGGGCGTATGCCTTATGGCTAACGTGACATGGTGTGATGAAAGAAACATACAGGAACTCAAATCCTTCTGTTCACCTGATTTAGAATTCCTCACATTCCTCACTATCAAATGTAGACCGCATTATCTACCAAGAGAATTCTACCAAGAGAATTCTCTTCGATTATAATCACAGCCGTATATATATCCCCCCCCCAAGCAGACACATCGATGGCTCTGAACGAACTTTACTTAACTCTCTGCAAACTGGAAACGATTTATCCGGAGGCTGCATTCATTGTAGCTGGGGATTTTAACAAGGCTAATCTGAAAACAAGACTCCCTAAATTTTATCAGCATATCGATTGCGCAACCAGGGGTGGAAAGACCTTGGATCATTGTTACTCTAACTTCCGCGACGCATATAAGGCCCTGCCCCGCCCCCCTTTCGGAAAAGCTGACCACGACTCCATTTTGTTGATCCCTGCCTACAGACAGAAACTAAAACAAGAGGCTCCCACGCTGAGGTCTGTCCAACGCTGGTCCGACCAAGCTGACTCCACACTCCAAGACTGCTTCCATCACGTGGACTGGGACATGTTTCGTATTGCGTCAGATAACAATATTGACGAATACGCTGATTCGGTGTGCGAGTTCATTAGAACGTGCGTTGAAGATGTCGTTCCCATAGCAACGATTAAAACATTCGCTAACCAGAAACCGTGGATTGATGGCAGCATTCGCGTGGAACTGAAAGCGCAAACCACTGCTTTTAATCAGGGCAAGGTGTCTGGTAACATGACCTAATACAAACAGTGCAGCTATTCCCTCCGCAAGGCTATCAAACAAGCTAAGCGTCAGTACAGAGACAAAGTAGAATCTCAATTCAACGGCTCAGACACAAGAGGCATGTGGCAGGGTCTACAGTCAATCACGGACTACAGGAAGAAATCCAGCCCAGTCACGGACCAGGATGTCTTGCTCCCAGGCAGACTAAATAACTTTTTTGCCCACTTTGAGGACAATACAGTGCCACTGACACGGCCTGCAACGAAAACATGCGGTCTCTCCTTCACTGCAGCCGAGGTGAGTAAGACATTTAAACGTGTTAACCCTCGCAAGGCTGCAGGCCCAGACGGCATCCCCAGCCGCGCCCTCAGAGCATGCGCAGACCAACTGGCCGGTGTGTTTACGGACATATTCAACCAATCACTATACCAGTCTGCTGTTCCCACATGCTTCAAGAGGGCCACCATTCTTCCTGTTCCCAAGAAAGCTAAGGTAACTGAGCTAAACGACTACCGCCCCGTAGCACTCACTTGCGTCATCATGAAGTGCTTTGAGAGACTAGTCAAGGACCATATCACCTCCACCCTACCTGACACCCTAGACCCACTCCAATTTGCTTACCGCCCAAATAGGTCCACAGACGATGCAATCTCAACCACACTGCACACTGCCCTAACCCATCTGGACAAGAGGAATACCTATGTGAGAATGCTGTGCATCGACTACAGCTCGGCATTTAACACCCTAGTGCCCTCCAAGCTCGTCATCAAGCTCGAGACCCTGGGTCTCGACCCCGCCCTGTGCAACTGGGTACTGGACTTCCTGACAGGCCGCCCCCAGGTGGTAAGGGTAGGCAACAACATCTCCACCCCGCTGATCCTCAACACTGGGGCCCCACAAGGGTGCGTTCTGAGCCCTCTCCTGTACTCCCTGTTCACCCACGACTGCGTGGCCACGCACGCCTCCAACTCAATCATCAAGTTTGCGGACGACACAACAGTGGTAGGCTTGATTACCAACAACGACGAGACGGCCTACAGGGAGGAGGTGAGGGCCCTCGGAGTGTGGTGTCAGGAAAATAACCTCACACTCAACGTCAATAAAACTAAGGAGATGATTGTGGACTTCAGGAAACAGCAGAGGGAACACCCCCCTATCCACATCGATGGAACAGTAGTGGAGAGGGTAGCAAGTTTTAAGTTCCTCGGCATACACATCACAGACAAACTGAATTGGTCCACTCACACAGACAGCATCGTGAAGAAGGCGCAGCAGCGCCTCTTCAACCTCAGGAGGCTGAAGAAATTCGGCTTGTCACCAAAAGCACTCACAAACTTCTACAGATGCACAATCGAGAGCATCCTGGCGGGCTGTATCACCGCCTGGTACGGCAACTGCTCCGCCCTCAACCGTAAGGCTCTCCAGAGGGTAGTGAGGTCTGTACAACGCATCACCGGGGGCAAACTACCTGCCCTCCAGGACACCTACACCACCCGATGTTACAGGAAGGCCATAAAGATCATCAAGGACATCAACCACCCGAGCCACTGCCTGTTCACCCCGCTATCATCCAGAAGGCGAGGTCAGTACAGGTGCATCAAAGCTGGGACCGAGAGACTGAAAAACAGCTTCTATCTCAAGGCCATCAGACTGTTAAACAGCCACCACTAACATTGAGTGGCTGCTGCCAACACACTGACAATGACACTGACTCAACTCCAGCCACTTTAATAATGGGAATTGATGGGAAATTATGTAAATATATCACTAGCCACTTTAAACAATGCTACCTTATATAATGTTACTTACCCTACATTATTCATCTCATATGCATACGTATATACTGTACTCTATATCATCGACTGCATCCTTATGTAATACATGTATCACTAGCCACTTTAACTATGCCACTTTGTTTACATACTCATCTCATATGTATATACTGTACTCGATATCATCTACTGTATCTTGCCTATGCTGCTCTGTACCATCACTCATTCATATATCCTTATGTACATATTCTTTATCCCCTTACACTGTGTATAAGACAGTAGTTTTGGAATTGTTAGTTAGATTACTTGTTGGTTATTACTGCATTGTCAGAACTAGAAGCACAAGCATTTCGCTACACTCGCATTAACATCTGCTAACCATGTGTATGTGACAAATAAAATTTGATTTGATTTGATTTGATTTAGCTACAGGTCGGCAATATAGTCTGTAATGTTCCATAACTCAAATTGTATTTGACATTCAGATGTTGGATCTTAATTTGAGCCTGTCTCCTACAGCAGGAAAATAATCCTTCAGCAATGGGAAAGGTGAATTATGTGGATTATAATTAATTGACATTTGTGTAGCGGGGGATACAATTTTTGTAAGGGAAAGTCAAGTCAATGTGGAAATTACAAACTTTAGAAGCCTTTTTAAACCTTTAAATACATTACAAGTGTAAAATGTCCTGCATTGCAGGAAACATCCCTTGCAACAAGGTGATCAAATTAAGATCCCACATCAGTACAAACTGAGCGTAAAGGGCACATTTCTGGAACTAAACAGAAGTCATACCAGCATTATACAGCCCTGAGACAAGACATACTGTGACTAGTGGAGTATCCAGCTACAAGGATATTGCGAAGTTGTTTTAACCAAGATCTCACATGACTGTACATGAACTATAAAATCTGATTAACAGTGAAAGGAAGACATACAAGAAAAACACACACCATCTTGCCTTGCATCTGGCAAAATCTCCATTATGAAACAGACGGGAGCACGGCATGCTGCCTGATAGAATATGCATGGGCATGCAATGGTGAAATAAAACTGAGGAACCATATGTTGGCTTCAGCTCAGATGATTTCCACTGGGGTGGATTACTTAGCGAAGAACTTCATTAGCTCCAACAGGCCATGGGAGGTCAGACCACCACCACCGCAACTATCCACAATCTATAGTAAGGAATACTGACTCAATGTTCACTGCAGTGTTGCTTGCTGCACTGGTACAGATTACAATGTTTCAAACATTAGTCTTTACCAGGTTTAGTGCTGACCGCACATACCCATGTAGAGTAAATGGAGTACATTCACCACATGTAGCCCACATTTCAACAGTGCTGTCATAGTGGGGGGGGGGGGGGGGGGGGGGGTGCATCACAGGAGGTTTGTGGCACCTTAATTGAGGAGAACGGGCTCGTGGTAATGGCTGGAGTGGAATGAGTGCAATGGTATCAAATACATCAAACACATGGTTCCTTGTGTTTGATGCCATTCCATTTGCTCCGTTCCAGCCATTACAGTGCTTTGAACAAGAGTACTGATGTGATGGCATTGATTGCAGAATTCCATTTCAGTTAGGGAATTAAATGTCTGTGATATAACTTCTGAAATGAAATAAGAATGATGGGGGGCCTCCCGGGTGGCGCAGTGGTCTTACTCTCACTCCTTACTCCGCAAGCAGCCGCCACCAGAGACTCTGGGTTCGCGCCCGGGCTCTGGCTCTGGCTCGGCCGTGACTGGGAGGTCCGTGGGGCGACGCACAATTGGCCTAGCGTCGTCCGGGTTAGGGAGGGTTTGGCCGGGTAGGGATATCCTTGTCTCATCGCGCACCAGCGACTCCTGTGGCGGGCCGGGCGCAGTGCGCCACAGGTGCACTGTGTTTCCTCCGACACATTGGTGCGGCTGGCTTCCGGGTTGGATGCGCGCTGTGTTAAGAAGCAGTGCGGCTTGGTTGGGTTGTGTATCGGAGGACGCATGACTTTCAACCTTCGTCTCTCCCGAGCCCGTACGGGAGTTGTAGCGATGAGACAACATAGTAGCTACTAAACAATTGGATACCACGAAAAAGGGGTAAAAGAAAAAAGAAGATAAGAATGCTGGCATGTTTTCACACAACTGAGTGCATTATATCATGTCCATCATACCATGACTCAAAGAAGCATTATCTAATCCAATGCTGATTTAACGATGATCATATTATCTAATCATCAGTTTTAGGGTGTGGTCCTAACAAAATGTTATAACATATTTTTTTCCATAGTGTTCTTCTACTATTATCCCATTGAGTAGGGTTCCTTATCTCAATCAATTAATTTTATTTTATAAATCCCTTTTTACATCAGCAGTTGTCACAAAGTGCTATACAGATACCGAGCCTAAAACCCCAAAGAGCAAGCAATGCAGATGCAAAAGCACAGTGACTGTCACGTTCTGACCTTTATGTCCTTTGTTTTGTCTTTAATTAGTATGGTCAGGGCGTGAGTTGGGGTGGGCAGTCTATGTTTGTTTTTCTATGTTTGGTTTCTGTTTCGGCCTAGTATGGTTCTCAATCAGAGGCAGGTGTCGTTAGTTGTCTCTGATGGAGAATCATACTTAGGTAGCCTGGGTTTCACTGTTGGTTTGTGGGTGTTTGTTTCCGTGTGTGTGTTTGTCGCCACACGGTACAGTTTCGGTTTTTGTAGATCACGTTATCATTTATTGTTTTTGTTCGAGTGTTCATTTTGTCTTTATTAAAATATCGTCATGAACACTTACGACGCTGCATCTTGGTCCGATCCTTACTCCTCTACAGACAAAGCGGAAATCAGCCGTTACAGTGACTAGGAAAAACTCCATAGAAAAGGAAGGAACCAGATGTAGGATCTAATTTTGAAAATAAGAAATGGAAAATGCAAACTTGCCGTGTATTTGAGTTTTAAAAAGGCTTCTAAAATGTGTAATTTCCACTCTGAAATGTCAGAATTGATTTCCCCTAATGAAAAATACATCATCCCCTACAACAATGTCCATGAATTATAATCCACATAATAATTCACATTTTATGTTGCTGTAGGATAATTTTCCTGCTGTAGCAAACTGTCTCAAATGAAGATCCTACATACGTAGGAAGAAACCGAGATAGGAACCAGGCTCTGAGGGGTGGCCAGTCCTCTTCTGGCTGAGAGAGGGTAGAGAGTGATGATCATGGTTGTCAGTAATACTTTAGACAGTGAAGTGTTATTATTAGCCAAGATGTGTGACATTTAAAAAATGAGTAACGTTTGATATTTGAAATGGTACAGTGCACCTCCCCTTCTTCAAAAGAGTAGAGATATCCTCCATGGGCCGCAGGATCAGTGAGCTCTCGCTAACCTTGGAGGATAATTGGACTTTAAAGCCAGCCAAAGACTGCATATAAGACCTCTCATTCACATCTAATGAGAGAATGAGATAGAGGGAAAGAAAAGGAAAAAGAAAGAAAACTGTAGTTTTGGTTTAGAAGGAAGGAGAGATGGAGGCACAAGCAGGGCAGAGGAGGAGCACAAGGCTGGTGTTTGAGGGACAGAGAGAGGGAGATAGTGGAGAAAAATATTGAGAGAGAGGAGGGAGAGAGAGGGAGTGTTATGGAGAATGGCAGAGAGTGCCAGGGGTGTATTTTAACATTCATCACAGTGATGGTCTGTAGGAGGGCTTATCTATATTTTGTTTTTATTTTTTAGGGGCTAGATCACCTTTAATATTGCAGATAGATTGTGGCTTCTACCAGTGTAATTGTCTGCATAATTTAGAAATCCCCTATATTTTTGGGAAAATATATACAGTGGGGAGGACAAGTATTTGATACACTACCGATTTTGCAGGTTTTCCTACTTACAAAGCATGTAGAGGTCTGTAATTTTTTATCATAGGTACACTTCAACTGTCAGAGACGGAATCTAAAACAAAAATCCTGAAAATCACATTTTATGATTTTTAAGTAATTAATTTGCCTTTTATTGCATGACATAAGTATTTGATACATCAATCAGAAAAGGAAAACTTAATATTTGGTACAGAAACCTTTGTTTGCAATTACAGAGATCATACGTTTCCTGTAGTTCTTGACCAGGTTTGCACACACTGCAGCAGGGATTTTGGCCAACTCCTCCATACAGACCTTCTCCAGATCCTTCAGGTTTCGGGGCTGTCACTGGGCAATACGGACTTTCAGCTCCCTCCAAAGATTTTCTATTGGGTTCAGGTCTGGAGACTGGCTAGGCAACTCCAGGACCTTGAGATGCTTCTTACGGAGCCACTCCTTAGTTGCCCTGGCTGTGTGTTTCGGGTCGTTGTCATGCTGGAAGACCCAGCCACGACCCATCTTCAATGCTCTTACTGAGGGAAGGAGGTTGTTGGCCAAGATCTCGCGATACATGGCCCCATCCATCCTCCCCTCAATACGGTGCAGTCATCCTGTCCCCTTTGCAGAAAAGCATCCCCAAAGAATGATGTTTCCACCTCCATGCTTCACGGTTGGGATGGTGTTCTTGGGGTTGTACTCATCCTTCTTCTTCCCAAAACACTGCGAGTGGAGTTTAGACCAAAAAGCTCTATTTTTGTCTCATCAGACCACATGACCTTCTCCCATTCCTCCTCTGGATCATCCAGATGGTCATTGGCAAACTTCCGACGGGCCTGGACATGCGCTGGCTTGAGCAGGGGGACCTTGGGTGCGCTGCAGGATTTTAATCCATGACGGCGTAGTGTGTTACTAATGGTTTTCTTTTCTTTCTGTGGGCCCAGCTCTCTTCAGGTCATTGACCAGGTCCTGCCGTGTAGTTCTGGACTGATCCCTCACCTTCCTCATGATCATTGACGCCCCATGAGGTGAGATCTTGCATGGAGACCCAGACCGAGGGTGATTGACCATCATCTTGAACTTCTTCCATTTTCTAATAATTGCGCCAACAGTTGTTGCCTTCTCACCAAGCTGCTTGCCTATTGTCCTGTAGCCCATCCCAGCCTTGTGCAGGTCCACAATTTTTTCCCTGATGTCCTTACACAGCTCTCTGGTCTTGGCCATTGTGGAGAGGTTGGAGTCTGTTTGATTGAGTGCGTGGACAGGTGTCTTTTATACAGGTAATGAGTTCAAACAGGTGCAGTTAATACAGGTAATGAGTGGAGAACAGGAGGGCTTCTTAAAGAAAAATGAACAGGTCTGTGAGAGCCGGAATTCTTACTGGTTGGTAGGTGATCAAATACCTATGTCATGCAATAAAATACAAATGAATTACTTAAATATCATACAATGTGATTTTCTGGATTTTTGTTTTAGATTCCATCTCTCACAGTTGAAGTGTACCTATGATAAAAATTACAGACCTCTACATGCTTTGTAAGTAGGAAAACCTGCAAAATCGGCAGTGTATCAAATACTTGTTCTCCCCACTGTACAGTACCAGTCAAAAGTTTGGACACACCTACTCATTCAAGGGTTTTTCTTAATTTTTACTATTTTCTACATTGTAGAATAATAGTGAAGACATGAATGACTACCTCATGACGCTGGTTGAGAGATGCCAAGAGTGTGCAAAGCTATCATGGCTACTTTGAAGAATCTCAAATCTCAAATATATTTTTATTTGTTTAACACTTTTTTGGTTGCTACATGATTCCATATGTGTTATTTAATAGTTTTGATGGCTTTACAGTTATTCTACAATGTAGAAAATAGTAAAAAATTAAGAAAAACCCATGAATGAGTAGATGTGTCCAAACCCTTTACTGGTACTGTATATATTTTAACAAATATTTATTTTCCAGTCCTCCCTTGGGGCGCAGTGGTCTAAGGCTAGCTGTGCCACCAGAGATTCTGGTTTCAAGTCCTGGGTTCTGACGCAGCCGGTCGCGACCTTGGAGACCCATGGGGCGGTG
The DNA here is from genome assembly GCF_002021735.2 of Oncorhynchus kisutch. NCBI lineage: Eukaryota > Metazoa > Chordata > Actinopteri > Salmoniformes > Salmonidae > Oncorhynchus > Oncorhynchus kisutch. Next base: position 28,780,640 of record NC_034179.2, read on the forward strand.
CACAATTGGCCCAGTGTCGTCTGGTTTAGGGGAGGGTTTGGCCAGCAGGAATGTCTTGTCCCATCATGCACTAGTGACTCCTGTGGTGGGCCAGGTGCAGTGCATGCTGACATGGTCACTAGGTGTACAGTGTTTCCTCCAATACATTGGTGTGGCTGGCTTCTGGGTTAACTGGGCATTGTGTCAAGAAGCAGTGTGGCTTGGTTGGGTTGTGTTTCGGAGGATGCACGGCTCTCGACCTTTGCCTGACCCAAGTCCGGGAGTTGAGGGATGAGACAATACTGTAACTATCAATTGGATACCACGAAAAAGGGGCAAACATTTATTTCTTTTTTTTCCTTCTTTATTATTTCCCCTGCCACCCTCCCCTAATTGGAGTAAACTAATGGACAACTATATTTAGGCTTCTACTTCCAGCTTATGCATACTATATACATTTCACAGACAGTATGTTTTACATTAGTTATCCTTTGTTTGCTTTTAGTCACAGCCTTCAGCTACCCTCAACCCCTCCCATCTATCTGTGAAGACCATCCAGTTCTAGCTGCCATATATTTTTCTACTGTGCTGTTTCACAGAAGTTGTGAACCTTTATATTCTCATAGTTTCTACAGGTTGTAAATTAAATATAAGCACATTTTCTAAGAGTATTGTTATATTATTGCTCGATTGACTATGACTTTTCAAGTCACCCAGCAGTGCTATTTGCAGAGTTAGCTCCAAGTAAATGTTGCAATTGTTCAGCCATTCCTGAACCTGGGACCAAAAACAAACTACATATAGGAAGTACCAGAACAAGTGATCTAATGATTCTGTCTCTTCGCAGCAAAATCTGCAGAGGTGGGATGGTTGTATCCCCTATATAACATTCTATTTGTTGCAAGAATTGTGTATAATAATTTGACTCATTTTGTATATCAATTTATAAACCATGAAGAGGGCTTATCCTTATCACATTGTCCTGCACCACCACCTGACTGCATGGCTTCACATCACAGGGACTTCTGGACAAGCATGGATGATTTAACCTTTATTTAACTAGACAAGTCATTTAAGAACACATTCTAATTTACAATGACAGCCTACACCGGCCAATTGTGCACCTCCCTATGGGACTCCCAATCACAGCTGCTTGTGATACAGCCGGGGATTAAACCAGGGTCTGTAGTGACGTCTCTAGCACTGTGATGCAGTGCCTTAGACCATTGCGCCACTCAAGAGCTGCACATCCTTACTGTACATCTTGATGTATGGACTCCATTTTGTAAAACACAGCCCTACAATCTCCTTTTACAGTTGTCAGATCTTAATTTGACCAGTTTTGTCGCAGGAAAAAAAATATCATGCATCAGAAGGATTTGAATATCTGAAGAAATATTTACAATTACCACCAGAGGGCAGCTGGAATCGGTATTTGTATACAATGCAGTACCATAGCTACCTGCATTGTAATTTAGACTGCAGGTTCACAGGCAGACCAATTCTGATATTTTTTTCACTAATTGGTATTTTGACCATTCAGATCAGCTCTGAAACAGATCTGATGTGAAAAGATCTAATGCGATTGGTTAAAAGTCCAAAAATATCAGAATTGGGTTTCCTGTGTAAATGCAGCCTATGTAGAGTACACACAGGCTACGTTTATGCTACAGTGCATCTTGTGTGAATTCTTATGTGGATTATAATAAATTGTAGGGGGTAGATGTTTTTTCATTAGGGATATTTTTTATTTGTATTATTATTATTATATGTTCAAGGCAAGCAATATGCAGAATAATTTATTGATGGCCTCAGTAGCTGTGTGGTCCAGGGGTTACATCTGCTGACCCTGGCACACATATGCCAGAGTTGGCATGGGTTCAAATCACAGCTTAACGAAATTGTCTTTGGATAGGCTCCAATGCATAAACATCTTGACAGCTTTACGAAATGAAATATTAAAGTCACACGATACAGGTTTTGAAATCACAAGAAGGATGACTTCAAATAATGAAATCAAAGTACAGTAGGCCTATACTATTGTACCTGTGATATAACAGCTTAGCAATGGAAATCTCACCTGTGTAAGGGCCATCCACACCACAGACCATAACTATATTAACAAATTATACATAGCCTAACTATAAAACATGGGCGAGCATCCACACGGGAGGAAAGTTTATTGTTCTACAGTAGGCCTACATCTGTCAAACACCTGATGACCCAAATCAGCCAGGAAAACACAAACAACAGCCTATTATCAGTTTTCACACCTTCCATTATGTGACAATGGCTAGGCTAACAGGTAGCATACACAAGGTACTGCAATAAAATCAAATAACATTGGGCCTATTGAAACGATCGGTGGCACTAGATTATCGCAATCTGATGTCTTGTTAAACCATCAATATGCTGTAAATTCACCCGCACAGCTGATTAACCATTATTGGTCACTTCATTGCTGCTCCCTAAAAGAAGGTGTTGGTGTTACCTTAGTCCTGTTAAGTCTTTCAAAAGATGTTCGTACTCTGGTGGGTATTATCAGGATAACTTAGTCCTTTTTGAACAGACTAAGAGAGATGTCTCTATTTGACAAGCATTCTGTACAATGTAAATTAAGTATTTTCTCATTTACCAAGCATATCTACTGTGGCAATTTACCCGACACTTTGTATAAATGTATAAATGGAAAGTAAATGTTGATGTAGCCTACTATTCCATTTGTTCCTTTTTATTTGAAATACAACTGATTTCTTATCAAGATCAGGGCTAAAATATCGCTGGACTGTGTAACTAAATCAAGTCAATCAGGGGAATTTAGTTATTTGTGCCAGAAGGGCGTGGGTGCCGGAACGGTGACACAGTAGGCCTATACTGTATGTGCGTAATGACGGAAGCGCCCCTAACCAGGAAGACCACTCCAGGCCACTGTTGATCTCGATTTTGACAGTTGATTCGTTACCTTTGGTTCGCTAGAAATCCTTAAAGCATCACTTTCTGTTGCTCATTAGAAAAACGAGATCCTGACCGAAGAACGAGATGGCACCGAAGAACATGGCTGAGGTTTTACATTCTCCCAACCAATTGTGCAATTTTTTATTTATTTTTGCGTAACTTACATTTTTACTTATTGTGTACATAATGTTGCTGCTACCATCTCTTATTACCAAAAATAACTTCTGGACATCAGAAAAGCGATTACTCACCGTGGACTGAAATAAACTTTTTCCGTTAATGAGTCCGACGAGAAGGATATCCTGCTTTCACTGGAACAAGCCCAGATCCACGCCTTTTGCTTGAAGAAAAGATGCCGGAAAAGGGGACGCAGATCGATGATCCTTCTGAGAATTTGGAGGCGAGTGAACAAACTCCCAATGCCTTCCATTCTCCTTGCTAACGTGCAATTGTTGGAAAATAAAATTGATGACCTACTATTAAGATTATCCTACCAACGGGACATTAAAAACTCTAACATCTTATGTTTCACTGAGATGTGGCTGAACGAAGAAACAGAGAAAATAGAGCTGGCGGGATCACGCAGAATAGAGACGCTACCTCTGGTAAGACGAGGGTTGGGTGTGTGTGTCTTTTTGTCAATAACAGCTGGTGCGCAATGTCGAATATTAAAGAAGTCTATTAAATTGCTCGCCTGAGGTAGAGTACCTTATGATAAGCTGTTGACCACACTATCTACCAAGAGAGTCCTCATCTCTATTATTCTTAGCCATCTATTTACCATTACAAAGAGAAGCTGGCACTAAGACAGCTCTCAACCAACTCTATAAGGCCATAAGCAAAGAAGAAAATGCTCACCCAGAAGTGGAGCTCCTAGTGGCAAGGCAAACTTAAATCAGTTTTACCAAAATTTTACGTGCAACCAGGGAAAAATGTGCAACCAGGGAAAAAACTGCACTGAAGTATGCACGAGAGCACCAGCTGTTCTGGATGACTGTGTGATAACGCTCTCGGCAGCCAGTGTGAACAAAACCTTTAAACAGGTCAACATTCACAAAGCCGTTGGGCCAGACGGATTACCAGGACGTGTACTCAAAACATGTGCGGACCAACTGTCAAATATCTTCACTGACATTTTCAACCTCTCCTTGACCGAGTCTGTAATACCTACATGTTTCAAGCAGACCATCATAGTCCCTGTGCCCAAGGAAGCGAAGGTAACCTCCTAAATGATTACCGCCCCGTGGCACTCATGTCGGTAGCCATGAAGTGCTTTGAAAGGCTGGTCATGGCTCACATCAACAGCATCCTCCCGGACACCCTAGACCCACTCCAATTCGCATACCGCCCCAAAAGATCCACAGATGACGTAATCTCAATCTCACCCCACACTGCCCTTTCTCACCTGGACAAAAGGAACACCTATGTGAGAATGCTGTTCATTGACTACAGCTCAGCGTTCAAAACATTAGTGTCCGTGAAGCTCATCACTAAGGTAAGGATTCTGGGACTAAAAACCTCCCTCTGCAACTGGATCCTGGACATCCTGATGGGCCACCCCCAGGTGGTAAGAGTAGGCAACAACACGTCTGCCACGCTGATCCTTAATACTGGGGCTGCACAGGGGTGTGTACTTAGTCCCCTCCTGTATTCCCTGTTCACCCACGACTGTTTAGGCAAGCCCGATTCCAACACCATCATTAAGTTTGCTGATGACACAACAGTGGTAGGCCTGATCATAGACAACGATGAGACGGCCTATAGAGAGGAGGTCAGAGAAGTGGCAGTGTGGTGCCAGGACAACAACCTCTCCCTCAATGTGAGCAAGACAAAGGAGCTGATCGTGGACTACAGGAAAAGGCGGGCCGAACAGGCCCCCATTAACATCGACGGGGCTGTAGTGGAGCGGGTCGAGAGTTTCAAGTTCCTTTGTGTCCACATCACCAACAAACTATCATGGTCCAAACATACCAAGACAGTCGTGAAGAAGGCATGAAAAAATATTTTCCCCCTCAGGAGCCTGAAAAGATTTGGCATGGGTCCCCAGATCCTGAAAAGATTCTACAGCTGCACCATCAAGAGCTGGTTGCATCACCGCCTGGTATGGCAACTGCCCGGCATGTGATCGTAAGGCGCTACAGAGGGTAGTGCGAACGGCCCAGTACATCACTGTAGCCAAGCTTCCTGCCATCCAGGACCTATATAATAGGCAGTGTCAGATGAAATTCCATAAAATTGTCAGAGACTCCAGTTACCCAAGCTACAGACTGTGTTCTCTGCTACCGCAAGGCAAGTGGTAACGGAGCGCCAAGTCTAGGACCAAAAGGCTCCTATTATTCAGCCCCCTTAAGTTAATACTTTGTAGCGCCATCTTTTGCTGCGATTACAGCTGTAAGTCGCTTGGGGTATGTCTCTATCAGTTTTGCACATCGAGAGACTGAAATGTTTTCCCATTCCTCCTTGCAAAACAGCTCGAGCTCAGTGAGGTTGGATGGAGAGCATTTGTGAACAGCAGTTTTCAGTTCTTTCCACAGATTCTCGATTGGATTCAGGTCTAGACTTTGACTTGGCCATTCTAACATCTGGATATGTTTATTTTTGAACCATTCCATTGTAGATTTTGCTTTATGTTTTGGATCATTGTCTTGTTGGAAGACAAATCTCCGCCCCAGTCTCATGTCTTTTGCAGACTCCATCAGGTTTTCTTCCAGAATGGTCCTGTATTTGGCTCCATCCATCTTCCCATCAATTTTAACCATCTTCCCTGTCCCTGCTGAAGAAAAGCAGGCCCAAACCATGATGCTGCCACCACCATGTTTGACAGTGGGGATGGTGTTGAGCTGTGTTGCTTTTACACCAAACATAACGTTTTGCATTGTTGCCAAAAAGTTCAATTTTTGTGGCTTGTGGCAAACTTTAAACAACACTTTTTATGGATATCTTTAAGAAATGGCTTTCTTCTTGCCACTCTTCCATAAAGGCCAGATTTGTGCAATATACAACTGATTGTTGTCCTATGGACAGAGTCTCCCACCTCAGCTGTAGATCTCTGCAGTTCATCCAGAGTGATCATGGGCCTCTTGGCTGCATCTCTGATCAGTCTTCTCCTTGTATGAGCTGAAAGTTTAGAGGGACGTCCAGGTCTTGGTAGATTTGCAGTGGTCTGATACTCCTTCCATTTCAATATTATCGCTTGCACAGTGCTCCTTGGGATGTTTAAAGCTTGGGAAATCTTTTTGTATCCAAATCCGGCTTTAAACTTCTTCACAACAGTATCTCGGACCTGCCTGGTGTGTTCCTTGTTCTTCATGATGCTCTCTGCGCTTTTAACGGACCTCTGAGACTATCACAGTGCAGGTGCATTTATACGGAGACTTGATTACACACAGGTGGATTGTATTTATCATCATTAGTCATTTAGCTCAACATTGGATCATTCAGAGATCCTCACTGAACTTCTGGAGAGAGTTTGCTGCACTGAAAGTAAAGGGGCTGAATAATTTTGCACGCCCAATTTTTCAGTTTTTGATTTGTTAAAAAAGTTTGAAATATCCAATAAATGACGTTCCACTTCATGATTGTGTCCCACTTGTTGTTGATTCTTCCCAAAAAAATACAGTTTTATATCTTTATGTTTGAAGCCTGAAATGTGGCAAAAGGTCGCAAAGTTCAAGGGGGGCGAATACTTTCGCAAGGCACTGTAGCTAGAAGAATCCTAGAGCAAGTATGATTTTTGTCTTTATTTGCTGTCTAGTACTGTTTTTTTGCTAGCTATGGCCATTTACTTTAAGTGCTGCATGTCTTCCCAGTAGCCTACTTGGTGTGTGAACTGCTGACTGCTCATAACTTGCAGATGATTGTTGACACATCAACCAGGATTAAGGGGCAGGGAAATTTCTGACTGTTGTGGTTTTCATAAACAGTGGCTGTATTGGAGGGGGAGTGGTTTCTCCTCAGCAATCAGCAATTAGTACCGGGTGGTGTGCTCTTCACCTTTGCAAGGAAATTATTGTTAGTACTTCAGTGTCCCCTGTTTTCTTAGCCGTAGCTGTGTTAGCAACGGTCCCGTCGGCAAAACCAAGAGCATCTCCGAAACAAAGACGGTTCTGCTGGAGGAGGCAAGTAGAAAGGAGAGAATGAACTTGTCTGCATTAAAGACCAAAATTGGTTAAAGAAAATTGTGATAAATAAAAAAAGTATACCAGTTCCATTTAAGGACCAAAAAATGTACCGCTCCACCATACATGTTGCAAAATAGTTGGGAGGAGATTTTTGATGTACCGATTACATTTATGAACTGGTTTATGAACTGATACACAAAATGACACCAGATTCAAAATGTAGTTTTTCAATTTAAATGATTATACACAATTCTTGCAACCAATAGAATGATATATACAAAGCACTGCTGGGTGATTTTGAAAAGTCATAATCAATCGATCAATAATATAATAATACTCTTAGCAAAACATGTTTTCTTTCATTTACAATCTGTATAAAATATGAGAATAGAAAAGTTCTGAACTTTTGTGAAACACCACAGCACAGCAGAAAAGTATATGGCGGTATATGGACTGAAAACAAACATAAACATAAAACATAACTAATGTAAAATATACTGTTTGTAAAATGTACAGTGCATTCGGAAAGTATTCAGACCCCCTCCCCTTTTCCACATTTTGTTATGTTACAGACTTTCTTAAATTGATTAAATAAATGTAAAATCCTCATCTACACACAATACCCCATCATGACAAAGCAAAAACAGGTTTTTGGCAATTGTATATACTGAAATACCTAGTGCTCAGACCCTTTGCTATGAGACTCAATTGAGCTCAGGTGCATCCTGTTTCCATTGATCATCCTTGATGTTTCTACAACTTGATTGGAGTCCACCTGTGGTAACTTCAATTGATTGAACATGATTTGGAAAGGCACACACCTGTCTATATCAGTGGCGATTTTAGCATGTAAATCTTGGTGGGGCACAAATAAAATTGGGGGGGATGCATGCCAGCCAAGCCACTACACTACACAACACAACACTAAACAATACATTAATTGCACTATAACAGTGACAAATGGTGCCCACAAACTGTTAGGGCCTACATAAAGCTGTCACAACAGCAGAGTCCCAACAGCAGTCCCAACACCTTACCACTGCTACACCTGGCTATCAGTGGAGCCATGTCTGGCAGCGAAACAGTTCATTCAGACTTTTTTACTGCCTTTTAAAAAAACAGAGCTGAGATGGCTGACTTGCTTAAACAAATGTGGTTTCTGCTGATATTGAGATATACAAAATATGGCATAAGGGGACGACAAACGGATAAGTGGCAATCCGTAATCTTGATTAAGACTTTATGGGCGACGGACTTTGTCAATATAACTATTTGTTCAGCACTTTTGAAATGTATAAGCAGACAATGACAGCTCTAGGCAACATGTGCACCAGCAAGTCAGAACAGTAGGCGAAATTAGACCAAATTATTAGGGTGAGGCACATGGGCTACTAACAGCTTACTACACAACATACACTTAGTATTACTTTCTTAACTACAGTATACATATCTCCCTGGCATATTACATTATTTATGCAGCAGCATACAAAATATTTTTGTACTGTGCTCACTTGAACAGGAAGGTGGCGCAGCGGTCCTTCGTGGGCAAATTTTGTCATCAAACTTTGTCATCAAAGTCTGGTACTCTCTGGATTTATGGTTCTTTCAAGACAACTGGGAACTAAAAAAAAATCTGGGTTGAATCAGGTTGACTTCGATGATCTTCAGGTCGTAGCTCTAGAAAGAGGCCCAAGTTCCCGATTTACAATTCCGAGTTGGATGAAAGTTCAAAACATATTTCCTCGTCGTAGCTTGTTTTTCCCAGAGTTCCCAGTTGTCCTGAACTCACTAAAGCCATATTTTGCAGTTCTGAGTTAAATTGTTTTGATCACGGCACAAATCATGCTTCATTGACAGCATGGCCATGTTGAATGTTTATAATTTTAAACTAGGAAAAGAGACCCTTAATCTTAGACTTGGCTAATGATTGCTTTGCAATGCTTGCAGTTAGCCACTGGTTCCTTTCAAACCACTCATTGTTGAATTTGCGATTTCCAACTTGTTGTGTAATGTTTGTCCAATGGCCGATAAGCACCGATACGTTTTATCTATAATTTCTCTTCATATGACAAGTATGAAAAAGGATTTGCCAGTAGATTGTTGACTTGATACATGACTGCTAGCTTAGATTTTGAAAGTGTGATGTTGACATGATCAGTCCAATCAAAGGGACTGCAGATATAACGTAATTTGACGTGATTTTCTGTGGTCAATGACCTTGAGCCTTCTTGGATGGGCACTTCTAATGTAACTCTATGGCAGCACCCAAGGGGCTAGAATTTTCAAGCTCTACGGTTAGATGTAGTCTCCCCATAAGTGACAGAAACTGAACCAATCACAGCACAATGCGCAATATTTTCTACTGGCTTGAGCTAGGCTGAAACAACTGCATTTTGGAGGTCCCTTACTCAAGAAAACAAAAGAGACCATGTTTGTATGCGGCTTTATTAACTCAACATATTTTTTACATTGTTTGCACGTTGATATGTGACACATATTAATGCCAAAATAACATGCAAAACAGGCAAGCTCAAATATTGGTCTCAATGAACACAATGGGAGACAGAGGGCTGGTTTCAATCGCAGGGCGCAGCAGGTGTTTATTTGCAAAGGACCACAAGAGGAGGCAGATAGCTGGGTCCAGGGGCAGGCAAAAGGTCATACACAGGGGGTCCAAAACGGCAACAGTACAGGCAGGGAAAGGCTAGTAAAGTCATCCGGGAGATCAGGCAATAGGTTGATAACAGGAAATCCGATAGGCTAGGGTACAGGCAGGGAATAGGCAAAAGGCATCGTTAGTTTTGGCCTGCCTCACTATCATAAACGGGAGGATTAAGTCACAGGAAAAACAGAGCTCCGAATAGAAGTGTGTCACAAAACAAACAATACCTCACAATGATGGGGTGCAAAGAACTGAACTAAATAGTGTGTGATAATGGCATACAGGTGTGTGAACAGGTGATCAGATTTCAGGTGATTGGGATCTAGAGAGTGAGCTGCGTTCAGGGGATCTACATGTTTGAGAGTGTGAGTTGGAAGCAGACGTTACAGGAGAATAATAGTGAAGACATCAAAACTATGAAATAACACACGTGGAATCATGTAGTAACCAAAAAAAGTGTTAAACATGTCAATATATTTTGGATTGTTTAAAGTAGCCCCCCTTTGCCTTGATGACAGCTTTGCAGAATCTTGGCATTCTCTCAATGATCTTCATGAGGTAGTCACCTGGAATCCTTGAAAGAATTCACACATATGCTGAGCACGTGTTGGCTAATTTTTCTTCACTCTGCGGTCCAATTAATCCAAAACCATCTCAATTGGTTTAAGGTAGCGGGATTGTGGAGGCCAGGTCATCTGACACAGCACTTATCACTCTCCTTCTTGGGAAAATAGCCCTTACACAGCCTAGAGGTGTGTTGGTCATTGGCCTGTTGAAAAACAAATGATAGTCCCACTAAGTGCTAACCAGATGGGATAGCATATCGCTGCAGAATGCTGTGGTAGCCATGCTGGTTAAGTGTGCTTTGAATTCTAAATAAATCACAGATAGTGTCACCAGCATAGCACCCCATCACCATCACACCTCCTCCATGCTTCACGGTGGGAACCACACATGCGTAGATCATCCGTTCACCTATTCTGCATCTTACAAAGACACCTTACAAAGACAACAGACCAAAGGACAGATTTCCACCTATTTCACAGATTTCCATCAAATGTCCATTGCTCGTGTTTCTTTGCCCAAGCAAGTCTCCTATTTTTATTGGTGTCCTTTTAGTAGTGGTCTCTTCACAGAAATTCAACAATGAAGGCCTGATTCACAGTCTCCTCTGAACAGTTGATGTTGAGACGTGTCTGTTACTTGAAGTCTGTGAAGCATTTATTTGGGCCCCCCCTTGTCACAACTGATTGGCTTAAATGCATTCAGAAGGAAAGATATTCCACAAATTAACTTTTAAGAAGGCACACCTGTTAGTAATTGAAATGTATTCCAGGTGACTACCTCATGAAGCTGGTTGAGAGAATACTAAGAGTGTGCAAAGCTGTCATAAAGGCAAAGGGTGGCTACTTTGAAGAATTTCAAATATAAAATATATTTTGATTTGTTTAACACTTTTTTTGGTTACTACATGATTCCATGTGTTATTTCATAGTTTGATATCTTCACTATTATTCTACAATGTAGAAAGTAGTAAAAATAACGACAAACCTTTGAATGAGTAGGTGTGTCCAAGCTTTGACTGGGACTGTACACTTTCTTTTTTTTCCCCACCAAGGTTTACATGCTAATATCGCCACTGTGTCACTGTCACTTGTTCACTCAAGCTTAACATATCTGACAACAATCGGCCACCAGGTGCCCTTAGAGTTCTTCAATGAGCTTGACACCTTGATAAGACAATTTCCAGATGATAGCTCGTGCCCTTCGTACTTAACGACTTCAACCTCCTGACGTCTGCCTTCGATTCATTTCTTTTTTCCCCTCATTGCTTATTGTGACCTAACCTTTTTCCAGTCCCCTCCCAATCACAAAGTAGGCAATACCCTTTTCCAGTCCCCTCTATTTGCCTACTAATCTTACTGCTAATGCCCCCTCCCAGGTCTTTGAACACTACTTTGTTTCCTTTTCTGTCTCCCTTTCCTCCAACCCTAGCCACTCAGCCCCTACCCTGCAATCTTCACTCGCTCTCTCTCCACTTCTATCCTGTCAGCTCTACCTTCTGCTAAATCCTTCTGCCTCCTGTCTCCTGACTTCCTATTCAACCCTACTCTCCTCCCTTTCTGGATCCTATGACTTGCACTGTCCCCTTTCCTCCCGGCCGGCTCGGCCCTCCTGTCCTGCTCCGTGGCTGAGTGACTCATTGCAAGCTTACAGAACAAGGCTGTGGGCAGCTAAGCGAAAAGTTGAGGAAAACTACACTTCCAGAGGACCTATCATCCTTTCACTCCCTCCTCTCTACATTCTCTTCCTCTATATCCACTGCTAAAGCCAATTTCTGTCACTTTAAATTTCAATCTTCTGCCTTTAACCCTAGGAAACTCTTTTCCACCTTCTCCTGCGTCCATAATCCTCCACCCCCTTCGTCCTCCCTCTCTGTGGACGACTTTGTCAACCACTTTGAAAAGGTTGGCGACATTCACTCCTCATTCACTCAGTCTATTGCGTTCACTGGTCCCACTCACACACAACTGCTCTACACCTTGCCTTTTTCTCCCCTCTCTCTCCAAATGAAATCCTGTGACTAGTGAGGTCCAGCCATCTGACAACCTGCCCGCCCGACCCCCGTCCCCTACTCCCTTCTCCAGACCATCTCTGGAGACCTTCTACCATTCCTCACTTCTCTCATCAACTCATCCCTGACCAGTGGCTGTGTCCCCTCTGACTTAAAAATGGCCCAAGTCACTCCCCTCAAGAAACTAGCACTGGAATCCTCTGATATCAACTACAGACCGGTATATCCCTTTTCTTTCCAAAATGCTTGAGCATGATGTCTCTGACCAACTCTTTCGCTTTCTCTCTCAAAACAATCATCTTAACCCAGCCAGTCAGGCTTCAAGACGGGTCACTCAACTGACACTGCTCTTCTGTGTCACGGAGGCTCTCCGCACTGCCAAAGCCGACTCTCTCTCCTTTATTCTCGTCCAACTTCGACACCGCGGACCATCAGATCCTCCTCTCCACCCTCTCAGGGCTTGATGTCTCAGGATCTGCAAACTCTTGGATGGCATCTTACCTAGCTCCTACCAGGTGACGTGGAGAGGATCTGTACCACTTACTCTCACTACTGGTGTCCCCTGGGCTCTGTTCTAGGTTCTGTCAAATCCTCACATGGTCAATCCTATCATTGCTATGCGGATGACACTCGACTGCTTTTCTCCTCCCCGCCCCCCTTCTGACACCCAGGTGGCGACACACATCTCTGTGTGCCTGGCAGATATCTCTTTTTGGATGTTGGCCCACCACCTAACGCTCAAACTCGACAAGACGGGGCTGCTCTTCCTCCCGGGCTTAACTGCTCAAAGACCTCTCCATCACAGTTGGCAACTCCAGTGTCCCCCTCCCAGAATGCAAAGAACGTTGGCGTGACCTGTGGCGGATGAATCAGAATTAGTTGGGAAACATAGATAATTAAGATGTTTTATTTGCATAATATGCTTATTTGAGATACTTGTCATTAGAATGTATCCTTTTGGACTATAGTGTTGGCAGTTGCACTTTTCCCTAAGCTGAGGCTCAGTCACTTGGGGCCCAGAGAGGGGAGAGGTCAGGCTTGTCTTTCACATGTCTCTGGTGCTATGCAGAATATCAGAAAGGGAAGAGAACAGAATGGAACATTGTCTTCATATGTGAATGTGTCTTTACCTATTCTTAAACCATGTGAAGGGATGGCGTGATTAATGGGGAACCAATTACTTGTCTCCACAATGTCTGTGTGCCAGTCACTCCCTCCTTTTCCCATTGGGGGTAGGTGTATGGCAGTGTCTGGAAACATTGTATGTCCTCTCTGATCTTACACTTATCCTGGGATAGTGTATGACCTAGAAGCTCACTCCCCTCAGTGAGCTTGTCCAAGAGTGGGGTCAAGAGGGGGTTTACTTGAGATGGGAGTATCTAGAGTTGATAATTGATATATGCCATTGGATGAGTGGGTGTTTTTGTACTATGAAATACTAGGAACGAGATTAGAACCTCGTCTGAGGGACCAAACTGAACGATAATTTATAGCGAATGTTATCTGGCTAAGGGATACTCCTTTCTCAAGAAAAAGTATTTATTTGTGAACAGTTCCTAAGATCTGTGGTTCGTCATTTAAGTTGAGAGGGGTGTATCTTGGCTATAAAAGATCTTTGTATTTTTCTGACATCACTTTTCAATGGTTCATTGGAGATAGCGCATCATTGAAAGTCAAAAAGGCTATTGCAAAGCTTATTATTAAAAAATATGTAGTTTAAGTATAACTCTAACTGGTGTGTGAAGTTTGTAACTCTCTCCTCATTTGGTAAAGCAGAAATATGCCACCACATACCTTGCACAACACCCTGTTGGTCTTTGCAAACATCAAAGTAGTGACTTGTTCATGCTTTACAACATCCGTAGAGTACGACCCTACCTCACACACAGGAAGCGGCACAGGTCCTAATCCAGGCACTCTCGTTTGGACTACTGCAACTTGCTGTTGGCTGGGCTCCCCGTTTGTGCCATCAAACCCCTGCAACTTATCCAGAATGCTGCAGCCCACCTGGTGTTCAACCTTCTCATGTTCTCCAATGTTACCCCACTCCTCCACACACTCCACTGGCTTCCAGTTGAAGCTCGCATCGACTACAAGACCATGGTACTTGCCTACAGAGCAGCAAGATGAACTGCCCCTCCCTACCTTAAGGCTATACTCAAACCTTACACCCCAACCCGAGCACTACGTTCTGCCACCTCTGGTCTCTTGGCCCTCCCACCCCTACGGAGGGCAGCTCTTGCTCAGCCCAGTCCAAGCTCTTCTGTCCTGGCACCCTGTCACGACTTCCGGTGAAGTCGGCTCCTCTCCTTGTTCGGCCAGCGTTTAGCGGTCGACGTCACCGTCTTTCTAGCCATCGCCGCTCATTTTTCATGTATCCATTTGTTTTGTCTTGTTCCCTGCACACCTGGTTTCATTCCCCATTCATATGTATCTATTCTTCTGTTCCCCATCATGTCATCATGTCAGGATTGTTTGTGTTACGTGTATTTTGATATTGTGGATATTGTTACGCACGTTACTTTTTGTCTGTGTTCCGTGTTTTGGCCACGTTTTATGTTATTTTGTGCTGTCATTTTGACCGGAATAAAAAGTGTGCCTGTTCACTACACTCTGCTCTCCTGCACCTGACTTCACCTCCAATACACACTCCTAACAGAATCCTACACCAACCATGGAGTCAGCAGGAGCAGGTACCCCGGTCAGAGGAGTCGAGGAAGCGTCCAGGAACACGCGGCTATGCTACATCATCTCGGTGCCATGATGGATCGGGTTTGTCCAGACCATGGACCGCTGGGAGAGACAGGAAGTCTCTCCAGTGTCTAGACCAGCTCAACCGGGGTTATCTCTACCTGTCCCGTCCAGATCCAGCTCCAGTGGAATACGTGTCTCCCTTCCCAGGGAGTATGATGGGACGGCCACACAGTGCCAGGGATTCCTTTTACAACTGGACCTATACCTGGCCACTGTTCACCCAGCTCCCTCTGGAAGGGAGAGAGTATTCCCCTTCGTCTCATGCCTATCGGGGAGAGCTCCGGAGTGGGCAAACGCCGTGTGGGGAGAGGACCACTTCGAGGAGTTTACCCGACGTTCGGACGTCTTTGACCATCCGCCCGAAGGTAGAGCGGCGGATGAACGACTCTTCCATTTGAGGCAGGGGACAAGGAGCGCACAGGATTTCGCACTTGGAGTTCCGGACCTTGGCTGCCGGAGCAGGATGGAACGACAGGGCCCTCATCGACCACTATTGATGCAGCTTACGTGAGGACGTCCGATGGGAGTTGGCCTGCAGGGATGCCACCACCACCTTTGACCAACTGGTGGATATGTCCATCCGGTTGGATAACCTGCTAGTCATCCATGGACGTCCTGAGGGGGCTCTGTCGGTTCCATCTCCCAGCACTCCCACTCCGGTGTCCATGGAGTTGGGAGGGGCTTCGCGTAGGGGGGCTGGAGAAGGGGCCTTCACGTGCACCATCTGTGGCTGCAGAGGGCACACTGCCGGCCGGTGCCGGGTTGGTCCCTCTGCGAGTCGAGGCAGCAGGCAGGGCACTCTGACATCACCCCAGGTGAGTATGCACCCCTCTCATCCAGAGTCCTCTGTTGTCCACCTGTTTGTACCTGTTTGTTTCCCTGAGTTCTCCCCGCATTCCCAGCATAAGGCGCTCGTCGATTCAGGCGCAGCAGGGAATTTTATTGACAGCACGTTAGCACTTACGTTAAGGATCCCCATTATTCCTGTGGATAGACCTTTTCCGGTTCACGCTCTGGATAGTCGACCATTAGGATTCGGGCTAATCAGGGAGGCCACTCCCTGGCCATGAAGACACAGGGGGGACACAATGAGAGAATCCGTCTCTTTCTCATTGACTCTCCTGCATTTCCCATGGAACTAGGCCTTCCCTGGTTGGCTCGTCATAACCCCACCATTTCCTGGCAACAGAGCGCTGTCACGGGGTGGTCGCGAGAGTGCTCCGGGAAGTGTGTAGTGGTTTCTGTTGGTGCTACCACAGTGGAAAATCCAGACTAGGTCTCCACCGTGAGCATTCCCCCAGAATATGCCAATTTGGCTCTCGCCTTCTGTAAGATGAAGGCGACTCAATTACCACCCCATCAATGGGAGGATTGTGCGATAAATCTCCTGGTAGACACTGCACTTCCCAGGAGTCCCTTGTATCCCCTGTCGCAAGTGTAGATGGTGGCTATGGCGACATATGTCTCCGAATCCCTGCATCAGGGGTACATTCGGTCCTCCACTTCACCCGCCTCCTCGAGTTTCTTTTTTGTGAAGAAGAAGGATGGAGGTCTGCACCCGTGCATTGATTATAGAGCTCTCAATCAAATCACGATGAGGTACAGTTACACGTTACCTCTTATCGCCAGGGCGATTGAGTCAATGCACAGGGCACGCTTCTTCACTAAACTGGATCTCAGGAGTGCGTACAATCTGGTACGTATCCGAGAGGGAGACGAGTGGAAGACGGAGTTTAGTACCACCTCAGGGCATTATGAGTACCTCGTCATGCCATACGGGTTGATGAATTCTCCATCAGTCTTCCAATCCTTCGTAGACAATATTTTTAGGGACCTGCACGGGCAGGGTGTAATGGTGTATATCGATGACATTCTGATATACTCCGCTACACGCGCCAAGCATGTGTCCTTGGTGCGCAAGGTACTTGGACGACTGTTGGAGCATGACCTGTGCGTCAAGGCTGAGAAATGCCTGTTCTTTCAACAGTCCATCTCGTTCCTAGTGTATCGCATTTCCACATCAGGGGTGGAGATGGAGAGTGACCGCATAGCAGCCGTGCGTAGTTGGCCAACTCCCACCATGGTAAAGGAGGTGCAGTGATTTTTAGGGTTTGCCAATTACTACTGGAGATTTATCCGGGGTTTTGGCCAGGTGGATGCTCCCATTACCTCACTGCTGAAGGGGGGTCCTGTACGTCTGCAGTGGTCGGTTGAGGCGGACAGGGCTTTTGGGCAGCTGGGAGCTCTGTTTACCTCGGCTCCCATGCTGGCCCATCCGGACCCCTCTTTGGCATTCATAGTGGAGGTGGACGCGTCAGTGGCTGGGATCGGAGCCGTGCTCTCTCAGTGCTCGGGCACGCCACCGAAGCTCCGCCCGGCGGAGCAGAACTATGATGTGGGGGACCGGGAGCTGTTGACTATGGTGAAGGCTTTGAAGGTGTGGAGACATTGGCTTGAGGGGGCCAAACACCCTTTTCTCATCTGGACTGACCCCCGCAACCTGAGGTACATCTGGACAGCGAGGAGACTGAATCCTCGTCAGGCGAGGTGGGCCATGTTCTTTACCCGTTTTGTGTTTACCCTGTCCTACAGACCAGCTGCCCAGACTGTTAAGGCAGATGCACTGTCCCGGCTGTATGACACAGAGGAGCGGCCCATGGATCAGACTCCCATTCTCCCGACCTCCTGCCTGGTAGCGCCGGTTGTGTGGGAGCTGGACGCGGACATTGAGTGGGCGTTGCGCACTGAACCCGCTCCACTCCAGTGTCCCGTTGGACTTCTGTACCTTCCATCTGCTGTCCGTGACCAGTTGATCTATTGGGCCCACACATCACCTTCCTCTGGTCATCCGGGGATCGGTCGGACGGTGCGCTGTCTGTCTGGCAAGTACTGGTGGCCCACCTTGGCTCGGAATGTGAGGCTTTATGTTTCCTCCTACTCGGTGTGCGCCCAGTGTAAGGCTCCTAGACACCTGCCAAGAGGTAAGTTACATACCTTACCCGTTCCATAATGGCCTTGGTCACAACTGTCGTTTGGTTTTATAACGGATCTTCCTTCCTCACAGGGGAATACCATGATCTTGGTCGTTGTGGATCGTTTCTCTCAGTCTTATCGTCTCCTCCCTCTGCCCGGTCTCCCTACGGCCCTACAAACTGCGGAGGCCCTGTTTACATATGTCTTCCGGCACTATGGGGTGCCTAAGGAGTGGGGAGAACAAGTATTTGATACACTGCCGATTTTGCAGGTTTTCCCTACTTACAAAGCATGTAGAGGTCTTTAATTTTTATCATAGGTACACTTCAACTGTGAGATACGGAATCTAAAACAGAAATGGAATGCAATAAAATGCAAATTATTTACTTAAAAATCATATAATGTGATTTTCTGGATTTTTGTTTTCGATACCGTCTCTCACAGTGGAAGTGTACCTTTGATAAAAAATGACAGACCTCTACATGCTTTGTAAGTAGGGACACCTGCAAAATCGGCAGTGTATCAAATACTTGTTCTCCTCACTATATATTAAAGATGTGAAAAAGATTTTAGCATATGCCAACAGCTATACAAAGCTTGGATTAACCGTTGAATTCCTGGACTGCCTCCGATTATGACATGTAGGAGACATCTATCATGCTGCCTTAATCCAGGTCAACTCTCTGCTCCGTTTGGTGTGCTTGTGTGTCTAGGTGGATGCAGAGAGCTACACAGTGCACACCCACCTCAGGCAGTCCATCTCCCAGGGCTGTGATTTACAGCCAGAAGAAAGAGTCATAGGCCGGTTTAAAACACTCTGTTAACAGACCAGCTTCCCAATGCCACATATAACTCAGCCTAGCAGTTATTCAATAAGACTCCTAACACACTACTGCCGTGACTCTCATAGATATTCTAAAGACTCCTACTGCTGTGACTTTCAGAAATATTCAATGATATCATTACTGCAGTGATGCTCATATATTCAATAACAGTTATTTCCCCAGACTACTGGTACATTATCTCTCAGAGGTGACATACAATAACATTGGCTCTCATAAATATTCTAAATACTCCTACTTCTATGACTTTCAGAAATATTCAACAATATCATTACCGCAGAGACGATCTTCAACAACATCAATTTTCTAGACTCCTGCTAGAGATACAATAACAGTTTCCAGTGGTGTAAAGTACTTAAGTCAAAATACGTTAAAGCACTACTTAAGTAGTTTTTGGGGGTATATGTACTTTACTGTACTATTTATATTTTTGCCTACTTTTACTTCACTACATTCCTAAAGATAATAATGTACAGTACTTTTTACTCCATACATTTTCCCTGACACCCAAAAGTACTCGTTACATTTTGGTCCAATTCACACACTTATCAAAAGAACATCCCTGGTCATCCCTACTGCCTCTGATCTGGCGGACTCACTAAACACACATGCTTCGTTTGTAAATGGTGTTGGAGTGTGCGCCTAGCTAACCGTCAATAAAGATTCAATAAAAATTGTGCCTTTTTGTTTGCTTAATATACGGAATTTGAAATGGTTTATGCTTTTACTTTTGATACTTAAGTACATTTTAGCAGTTCCATTTACTTTTGGTACTTAAGTACATTTAAATCCAAATACTTAGACTTTTACTCAAATTGTATTTTACTGGGTGACTTTTACTTGAGCCATTTTCTATTAAGGTATATTTACCTTTACTCAAGTATGACAATTGAGTATTTTTTCCACCACTGATCGTTTCTACTGTGACTCTTACAGATAATACACTCTACAGTAGTGTCGTTCATACACACATATATACTTGGTGATATTCAATAAGGGAGCACTTCGGGCCAACACAAATGGTCTCAAAGTTCTCACCTTGAAAAAAAAAATTTGCAAGTAGTCTTGATTCCCAAAATACCCTTCTGTCTCCTGTCCTCCATGCTTGATTTAAGACACATCTGGAGAGTTAATTTCAAGTCTGCTAGTGCCTAAATGAATCAAAACACAGAAGGCCTGAGCAGTGTAGAGTCAGTTACAGTAGGAGCACATACATGTATATCCTTCATCACATTCAGTTTCAGAGGAGAGGTCAAACAAAACCTCACAAGCACGCACACACACATCATATTGGGTTAGAGCAGATGAGCACCCCTGTAGAACTCAGTAGTCTGTTAGTACTGCTGTTAAAATGGTAAGAGCTTACTTAAAGGAGAAGTTAACTTTATTTGAACGAAATGTCTATTATCGATATAAATGGCCTGTTTATAGAAGTGCCCAGACACTTGTTTTTGAGAAACGTACCTCATCAGCAATATACTTCATGCTTGTTCAGCAGTTGAAGGCGCACAGAAAAACACGAACAAAGGCTCCAAAAACACCAACATACATCATTTTAAGAAATGACAACGCTCTCAGTATAGTGATGCAGGTCTTTATGAAATGTTGTACACATGAACTTGTATAATGCTAACTTTATCAGCAACTTTATATTCCATTTTGTGCTGGAAAAGTATTGTGGGCTACACAGAGAAGTATCGCCCGAGTTGCACAAAAATGGAATATAACTTACATTTACATCGCAAATAGATTTGGTTAAAATAAAGTAAACTTCTCCTTTAACCTCACTATCTCTCTCCTGTAAGATCTTCCACTGGCTGTAAATGAGATCACCACAGTGATCTGGGGAAAAGGTGGTCGAGGTAGGATGGATGGGTGGGGAGGGGAGGGGATTGGGTGGGCGGGTGGGGTGGGGAGGGGATTCTTGTGCTGCTGCCAGCACTGAAGAATGTCCACAGAAGAGCACAGGCCAGCACTTTTCAGAGAGATGCTGTAGTGTTGATCGGTGATCTCTCCCTCCCCCATCAGCACCAAATCATGGGCTTCCCATGGGAAGCGCCTCCTCTCCCCTCACATACAGAGCAGAACGACCAGGCTGAGCTCAGCTCCCATGCTAATTATCCATATGTTAATCTGCAGCAGCAGTTCATCTTTGGCACGGCCACATGCTGCTGTGCTGTGCTGAACTAAACCCTGCTACCTCCAGCATCTCTACCCAGTACACACGCCTTTCCATGGGCCACTAGCTGGTTGAAATTAATTTACTTTGCCATTTTTTCTAAACCCTTTCCCTCCAATCACTAAAACCATCCCCCCACACCAGAGGAGGCTGGTGGGAGGAGCTATAGGAGGACAGACTCATTGTAATGACTGAATTGGAATAAAGGGAAAGTATCAAACATATGGAAATGACATGTTTGACTCCATTACATTTATTCCATTCCATCCATTACAATGAGCCTGTCCTCCAATAGCTCTTTCCACCAGCCTCCTCTGCCCCATACATTCACCTTCCAAATCAGTACATGGATGGAAGCTGGCTGCATAAATTAGATGCGGGCTAATCTTATTTCCTAATTTTCCCTGACAGCAGGTTGCTGCCACCCACCAGCCCTGTGCTACTGCTAGCAGTACCACTAGCACGGGCAGCAGACGGAGCAGCACAGAAGGACCTGCATGCCAGGTTATGGCAGTGGTTGGTCCTCTTTCTTTTTCAGACTGACACAATGTCTGTCAGACCATGTCATTTTTCTCTCTATCACTTTTTTCACCTCTGTTGGATGGTGATACTGGAGGTGAGAATTCATTAAGGTGTTATGATTTGAGTGTCTCTCTCATTCATTCATATACACACAAATACACACACACACACAAAAACATACACACACACACACACACACACGGACACACCTTACTCACCTTCATACAATCCTCTGCATTCTCTGACACGCAGTTATTCCTTAAATTTCTTTGAACACCTTTTCACACAAAATGAACCATGAAATACCATAATCATGTCTTGTAGCATCTTTCTTTGCTGAATTTACTTATTTTCCTTTTGGCCTTTTTCTGAAATTGAATATTTCATACCGTTATTGCATTCAACAAATTAGTTGCAGTTAGTAATGAATCCTGAGAAATTATCTGCTTAAAGATTAAAAAGAGGAATTTAAACGTGGTTTTCGTGTACACCTTTGGCGCCATCCTGAGGATGTGGATATGATATCCTCCTAAAATCCATCTGGCTTTTAGTGTTGTTGTTTTTTTACTCCAGATCTTTGTTCATTCAGTGATTATAACAGTTAATACAATAAAATGAATTGATGGTGGTATCAAGTATCAAGATCATTTGGACTATTATGCGCTTAAGAAGACACACACACATTGCAATATAAAGCAGGCTTTCAGAGCAAACCCAGCAATTGTCTGTAAAGTAATATATTTATTGAGATGAATAGGGCCAAAAATGAAATGAATAATGTATTATCTGACTATCTCACTGTACATATGAAAAGGCCATGTACAGTATTTAGAGCTCTGCTGGTAACTAACCAGGTTTCCCTTTTTGTCTGTGGTAGTACAGTAATAAAGGACCAATCGGATATGCAATTACACGCATGCGCGCAGAACCTACTTTCACTGTATTTTGATCCTTCTAACATTAGACTGGAGTGGCTTGGGAATTCCCCAGGACAACTATTTTAGCAAGACGCCTTGACTTGAAACAGCTTAAGACGGTAACATTTATTTTACTCCTTAAATAACCTTTTAAAATATTAACTTTATCAGTTAGAGTTTAGGTGCAGCGCCCTGCGCTGTTTTCCTAACCTGGTCCTAGCACTTTAGCTTGCAAGCTAGCCAACTGCTACTGTCAAGCTGGCAGCTTGACAGCACAGCTAACGTTAGCTTGTTAATTTTCTTTAGACAGTTTGCTATCAGGCTAGCTACTAAAAGTAAATATACACCAATTTTAACAAGCTGTTATTGCCATTATTGCAGAGGAATTTTTGAAAAAAAAGTGCATAGCTAGCTAGCAACGGTATTCGTAATGGCTGGTATTCAGCCCAGGTGCGATTCTGGAAAGCCGCCTACACGGCCTGGACTTTACTTCGGGCTTGAAAAACACGACGCTCTGTGTACTTCTACACCGGAGGATTGGTGCGACAGTGGGCTAGATTGTCTGAGTGGAGCAGCGCTGAGTCTGGATGACCCCTTCAGCAACGAGGTATCCCAAACATGGGTGCCCGGGTCCCCTCCGTACACGACCTCCTACCCATCACTGGATGACACTGACAAGCGCCCCATGGACTGTAGTTCACCGGGGGGTGAAGAGAGGTTGGACTCGGCTATAGGGGACTCAATTACAGATGAGACTATGGGGAGTATATCACAGGGGCTGGGGACCATGCACCTGAATGAACCAGTTATCAGTGACACAGTGGATGACAGTGGGAGGCAAGCGTCACTGATCCCAGAGGAGGAAAGACGGAGAAGAGAGATATTCAACACACTGAACTTTGTGTCTGAGGATGGAGACACGTGAGAAGCCTCTCCTTACTATTCACATGGTGAACAGCAGTTTGTTGGCTATTTGTACTTATCTCAAACACCTCCTTTGCTCATAGGGCTCTTCACTTGGCTCTTATCCACGAGCACTGGGCCTTTGTACAGTACCTTCTGGGGGTGATAGCGCTGGACAGGAGCTGGGTGCCTTACCTGGACATCCAGAACCACTTGGGACAGGTAAGCACAAGGACACAGCTGCATTTGCAACACTGGAGTATTTACAGGGAAATTTGTGACAAAATATCTAAACAAACGTATTATTAAAGACTTTCCAAATGTAGGTCTGTTGTAGACCCACTTCTTCTCTGCTAACCTCATGTCAAAATACAAGTCCTGCCAGTGTGCCATATGTGGACAAAAAATCTAATAAAATTGTATTGGTCACATACACATGGTAAGCAGATGTTAATACGAGTGTAGCAAAATGCTTGTGCTTCTAGTTCTGACAGTGCAGCAATATCTACAACAACTACCTAATACATACATCTAAGTAAAGTGATGGATTAAGAATATATAAATATATGGATGAGCAATGACTTAGCAGGCATAGGCAAGATGGTATAAAATACCGTATATACATATGGGAAGATATGTAAACATCATTATTAAAGTGACTAGTGATCCATTTTTTTAAGTGGCCAATGATTTAATGTCTGCATGTAGCAGCTGTTTGCATGTAGGCAGCAGCCTCTGTGTTAGTGATGGCTGTTTAAGTCTGATGGCCTTGAGAGAGAAGCTATTTTTCAGTCTCGGTCCCAGCTTTGATGCACCTAAACTGACCTCGCCTTCTGGATGGTAGCGGGGTGAACAGGCAGTGGCTCGGGTGGTTGTTGTCCTTGATTATCTTTTTTTTGCCTTCCTGTGACATCGGGTGCTGTGTGTGTCCTGGAAGGCAGGTAGTTTGCCCGTGGTGTTGCGTTGTGCAGACCGCACCACACTCTGGAGAGCCCTATGGTTGTAGGCAGTGCAGTTGCCATACCAGGCGGTGATACAGCAGAAAGAATGCTCTCAATTGTGCATCTGTAAAAGTTTGAAAGGGTCTTAGGTGACAAGCCACATTTCTTCAGCCTCCTGAGGTTGAAGAGGCCTTCTTCACCACACTGTATGTGCGTGGACCATTTCCGTTTGTCTGTGACGTATACGCCGAGGAACTTAACTTTCACCTTCTCCACTGCTGTCCTGTCGACGTGGATAGGGGGATGCTCCCTCTGCTGTTTCCTGAAGTCCACGATCAATGAATACCTTGTGGGGGATTTATTTTGACATGATGTAAGCAGAGAGGAAGTGGGTCTACAACAGACCCACATTTGGAAAGTCTGTTAAGTAATATGTTCCTTTCAGATGTTTTAACAAATTCCCCCCCCCCTTTTAATGACCAACCGTCCTGCCCACTAGCACAGTATGTTGAAATTGAATTTTATTTAACTTCTGGCTTCCCAAAGACTGTTATTGTGCAACTCAATACAATAGGGAGCAACGCTGTAGGTTAAATCTATTTGAATTCAATCACTTGACAGCACCCCTTTTGATTTGAACAAAACCTTATATTTGCCCATTGTAGAAGTGCTCCGAACACTGACTTTTTGGACCTGAATGTCAAAATATTCAAGAGACAAAGGTGTTTAAAGTTGACCCATTTTTGCATACCCCACCATACCATGAAACATCCATGTCTTCACCACTGTAATGGATAAACAGTTGAGATTCATATCATTTAAAAGCTTACAAACAGGGTTGTCAAATTATAAAAACAATCTCGTACAAAAATAATATACACACACTACTGGTCAAAAGTTTTAGAACACTTACTTAAGGGTTTTTATTTTTACTATTTAATACATTGTAGAACAATAGTGAAGACATCAAAACAATGAAATAACACATGGAATCATGTTGTAACCAATGAAGTATTAAACAAATCAAAATATATTTGAGATTCTTCAAATAGCCACTAACGACAACAGTGTTAAACAATTTAAAATATATTTTATATTTGGGATTCTTCAAGTAGCCACCATTTGCTTTGATGATAGCTTTGCACACTGTTGGCATTCTCTCAACCAGCTTCATGAGGTAGTCACCTGGAATGCATTTCAATTAACAGGTGTGCCTTGTTAATTTGTTGAATTTCTTTGCTTAATGCGTTTGATCCAATCAGTTGTTGTGACGTGGTGGTGGGGGGGGGGGTATACAGAAGATAGCCCTATTTGGTAAAAAAACAAGTTCGTATTATAGCAAGAACAACTCAAATAAGCATAGAGGAATGACAGTCCATTACTTTAAAACATGAAGGTCAGTCAATACAGAACATTTCAACAAACTTGAAAGTTTCTTCAAGTGCAGTCACAAAAACCATCAAGAAACTGGCTCTCATGAGGACCGCCACAGGAATGGAAGACCCAGAGTTACCTCTGCTGCAGAGGATAAGTTCATTAAAGTTCATTAAAGTTATGGGAGATTTTTGCTCCAACAGCTGTGTCTTTGTGAGACGCTGTGTGGGTGAAAGGATGATCTCTGCATGTGTATTTCCCACCATGAAGCATGGAGGAGATGGTGTTGGGGTGCTTTGCTGGTGACACGGTCAGTGATTTATTTTGAATTCAAGGCACACTTAACCAGCATGGCTACCACAGCATTCTGCAGCGATACGCCATCCCATCTGGTTTGCGCTTAGTCCCACTATCATTTGTTTTTCAACAAGACACTGACTCAACACACCTCCAGGCTGTGTAAGGGCTATTTTACCAAGAAGGAGAGGGATGGAGTGCTGCATCAGATGACCTGGCCTCCACAATCCCCCAACCTCAACCAAATTGAGATGGTTTGGGATGAGTCGGAGCGCAAATTGAAGGAAATGCATCCAACAAGTGCTCAGCATATGTGGGAACTCCTTCAAGACTGTTGGAAAAGCATTCCAGGGGAAGCTGGTTGAGAGAATGCCAAGAGTGTGCAAAGCTGTCATCAAGGCAATAGGTGGCTACTTTGAAGAATCTCCAATATATATTTTGATTTGTTTAACACTTTGTTACTTCATGATTCCATATATTATTTTATAGTTTTGTCTTCACTATTATTCTAAAAAATAAAAAGAAAGAAAAACCCTTGAATGAGTAGGTGTTCTAAAACTTTTGACAGGTAGTGTGTGTGTATACACGCACACACACAGTGCATTCAGATAGGATTCAGACCCCTGGACATTTCCCACATTTTGTTACATTACAGCCTTATTCTAAAATGTATTAAATCGTTTTTTTCCCGACCTCAATCTACCCACAATATACCATAATAACGAGCAATAACGTTTTTCTAAATTTGAGCAAATGTATAAAAAATAAAACTCACAGTTACATAAGTGTTCAGACACTTTACAATATACCATAATAAGCACAGACCCTGACTAGTCTCCCAAGCACCTTCGGCAGTGATTACAGCCTTGTTTTATTGGGTATGGGTATGACACTACAAAATTGGCACATCTGTATTTGGGGAGTTTCTCCCATTCTTCTCTGCAGATCCTCTCAAGCTCTGTCAGGTTGGATGGGGAGCGTTGCTGCACATCTATTTTTCAGGTCTCTCCAGAGTTGTTCGATCGGGCTCAAGGACATTGAGACTTGTCCCGAAGCCACTCCTGTGTTTTCTTGGCTGTGTGCTTAGGGTTGTTGTCCTGTTGGAAGGTGAACTTTCACCCCAGTCTGAGGTCTTGAGCACTCTGGAGCAGGTTTTCATCAAGGATCTCTCTGTACTTCTTTGCCTCGACCCTGACTAGTCTCCCAGTCCCTGACGCTGAAAACCATCCCCACAGCATGATGCTGCCACCACCATGCTTCACTGTAGGAATGGTGCCAGGTTTCCTCCAGGTGTGATGCTTGGCATTCAGGTCAAATAGTTCAATTTTGGTTTCATCAGTCCTTTAGGTGCCTTTCGTCCACTCCAAGTGAGCTGTCATGTGCCTTTTTTTTACTGAGGAGTGGCTTCCGTCTGGTCACTACTTTAAAGGCCTGACTGGTGGAGTGCTGCAGAGATGGTTGTCCTTCTGGAAGGTTCTCCCATCTCAACATAGGAACTCTAGAGCTCTGTCAGAGTGACCATTGGCTTCTTGGTCACCTCCCTGACCAAGGCCCTTCTCCCCCGATTGCTCAGTTTGGCTGGGCGGCCAGCTCTCGGAAGAGTTTTGGTGGTTCCAAACTTCTTCCATTTTAAGAATGATAGAGGTCACTGTGTTCTTGGAGACCTTCAATGCTGCAGAAATGTTTTGGTACCCTTCCCCAGATCTGTGACTCGACACAATCCACTCTCGGATCTCTAAGGACAATTCCTTCGACCTCATGGCTTGGTCTGACATGCACTGTCAACTGTGGGACCTTATATAGACAGGTGTGTGCCTTTCCAAAACATGTCCAATCAAGTGAATTTACCACAGGTGAACTCCAAGTTGTAGAAAAATCTCATGGAAAATCAATGGAAACAGGATGCATCTGAGCTCAATATCTAGTTTCATATCAATGGGTCTGAATGCATATGTAAATAAGGTATTTCTGTTTTTTTTCTTTATAAATTTCAAAACAGTTTTTGCTTTGTCAAGGGGTCTGAATACTTTCCAAAAGCACTGTATATGTTTGTAAAGTACATTATTGCACCCACCCTGTATTCAAAAGTATGTTCTGTCTCAACTGATGGTGGTTACAACACAACCTCAGATGATGTAAACCAGGGTCTAAGTAAGCTAAAACATATATGAAAAAAATCAGTTTACACATTTTTGGACAATTGATGTTAAAGGTTACTTTATTACAAAACATTTTACAACCCTGTTTGTAAGCATTTAGATATCAATCTCAA
Organism: Oncorhynchus kisutch; assembly: GCF_002021735.2. NCBI lineage: Eukaryota > Metazoa > Chordata > Actinopteri > Salmoniformes > Salmonidae > Oncorhynchus > Oncorhynchus kisutch. Next base: position 28,808,906 of record NC_034179.2, read on the forward strand.
CTGTTTATCTTTTCCAGTGATGAAGACATGGATGTTTCATGGTATGGTGGGGTATGCTAAACTTTGAGCACCTCTATCTCCTGAATACTTCGGCAATCAGGTCCAAAAAGTACATTTCTGAACATTTCTTCCATGGGCAAACGCATATGGAAAGTTTGTTTTAAATCAAAAAGGATACTGTGAAAAGTGATTGAATAAATACACCAGCATTGCTAATGGCTAAGGGTTACACTGCTCTACTGAGCCTAGATCCGCCACGCCAGCATATGGGGATTTCACAATGGGGGATTTATTACTGCTAAATAGCTAACAAAATGGCTATACGGACTATCTGCATTGATCCTCACACTGACATGCCAACACACACACTCGTGTGCACACTTCATTTGTTCACACACAACACTCTACACACACACACACACTATACACACATGCGCACACACTCGCATAAAATCATCATACTCTGCTGCTACTCTGTTGATCTTATATCCTGTTGCCAAGTCACCTCACCCCTATACCAGTGGAGGCTGCTGAGGGGAGGACGGTTCATAATAAATGCTGAAACCATGTGTTTGATGTATTTGATACCATTCCACTAATTCCTCTCCAGCCATTACCATGAGCCCGTCCTCCCCAATTAAGGTGCCACCAACCTCTTGTGTCCTCTCCATATCTAGCCCTACCACGCCAGTATTCCTGTACATTGTAAATATGGTATTGGTACTGACCCTGTATATACAAAAGTATGTGGACACCCCTTCAAATATATGGATTTGGCTATTTCAACCACACCCATTGCTGACAGGTGTATAAAATAGAGAACACCGCCATGTAATCTCCATAGACAAACATTGACCTTACTGAAGAGTTCAGTTACTTTCAACGTGGCACTGTCATAGGATGCCACCTTTCCAACAAGTCAATTTGTCAAGTTTCTGCCCTGCTAGAACTGCCCTGATCAACTGTAAGTGCTGTTGTTGTGAAGTGGAAACCTCTAGGAGCAACAACGGCTCTGCCACGAAGCGGTAGGCCACACAAGCTCATAAAAAAGGACCGCCGAGTGCTATAGTGTGTAAAAATTCTGTCCTCAGTTTCAAAACTCACTACCGTGTTCCAAACTGCCTCTGGAAGCAACGTCAGCACAATAATTGTTTGTTGGGATCTTCAAGAAATGGGTTTCCATGGCCGAGCAGCTGCACACAAGCCTAAGATCACCATGCGCAATGCCAGCGTCGGCTGGAGTGGTGTAAAGCTCGCCGCTATGTTCTCTGCACTGATGAATCACACTTCACCATCTGATAGTCTGACGGATGAATCTGGGTTTGGCGGATGCCAGGAGAACACTACCTGCCCCAATACATAGTGCCAACTGGAAAGTTTGGAGGATGAATAATGGTCTGGGGCTGTTTTTTCATGGTTCGGGCTAGGTCACTTTGTTCTAGTGAAGGGAAATCTTAACGCTACAGCAAACATTGACATTCTAGACGATTCTGTGCTTCCAACTTTGGCAACAGTTTGGGGAAGGACCTTTCCTGTTTCAGCATGACAATGCCCCCATGCAGAAAGTGAGGTCAATACAGAAATGGTTTGTTGAGATTGGTGTGGAAGAACTTTGACTGGCCTGCACAGAGCCCTGACCTCAACCCCATTGAACACCTTTGGGATGAATTGGAACGCTGACTGCGGGTCGGGCCTAATCGCCCAGCATCAGTGCCCACAGCAATGTTCCAACATCTAGTGGAAAGCCTTCCCAGAAGAGTGGATGTTGTTTTTAGCAGAAAAGGGGCGACCAACTCCATATTAATGTTCTTATTTATGTATCTTGTGTGTTCTTGTTCTACTTTTATTTTATTGTCTTTTTTAAATTTTTACTACTGATATTGATTACTGCATTGTTGGGAAAGAGCTTGCGCACGAGACAATAAAACTTGAAACTAACATGTAATTAACACGTCACCTTCCATTTTCTTGTCCCTCTCCTCCTTTCCTTTTTTGTCCACTTTTCTTCCTCTGTCAGACTGCCCTTCACCTGGCTGTCATAGTGGACCAGTCTCAGTTTGTGCGAGGGCTGCTGTGGGGTGCTGCGAGCGCTGAGCTCCAGGAGAGGGGAGGGAACACACCGCTGCACTTGGCTGTCAGGGAGCTGAGGCAGGACTGTGTACGAGAGATCACCTCCAACTGCCAGAGCACTGACTACCTGCATGTCACCAACTACTCGGGTACACGGATCACCCCGAGGACATGGAGCCAGTTATTTTAACGTTAGAAACTCTGCATCGCTGCTTACCTTTGTTTCTCTATTTGTAATGTCAACCTCCCTTCTGCTCTCTCTTCTCTTTCAGGGGTGAGTGCACTGCATTTGGCAGTACAGAGGGGCAAAGAGGACATAATCAGCATGCTGATTGATGCAGGAGCCAATGTTAACCAGAGGGTGAGTAGCCCACATTTAGTTACTGTATCAAACTGATGAAGACAGCGTGGGTCCTCTATGCCCGCTGGGTTCCAACATGCCTCAGTACTTCATTAATCAAACTCATTATTAAAGGTCCCCTTACCTAATGAGCAAGATAATTACACTTAAAGGTTATGATGATGCCTCTCTCCCCTCCTGCCCCCCCAGGACCAGGGCTCAGGCCGCTCCCCTTTACACTGGGCCGTGGAGTCCCAGAGCCCCAGGCTGGTGCAGCTACTGCTGCAGGGGGGGGCCAATGTAGACCAGCCCTCCTATGCAGGCCACACGGCCCTCTACTGCGCCCTGCACAGGCCCAACAAGGAGGTACAGGCCCTGCTCAAGGCTAGAGGGGCCTCTGACACACAGGTCCGGGATGAAGAGGATGAGGAAGCAGAGGAGAGGGAGAGCGAAGATGTGAGGGTGGTCTGGGGCAGTTACAGTTAGCATTGTACATGTTTGATCACACATTGTCTATCATGGCTGTAAGTGTTATTATTAGGTTTATGACTCCATCATGAAGATTAACACTGCTGTTCTGTTTTCCTCCTGTAGGAAGAGTTTGATGACGTTGTTATCAACGGACAACGAGTGCACTAACCATGAACATGGACACTAAGCCACATGGAGTCATGGCGCTGCTGTTGGGCTAAGCTATAGATGTAGATTGTGTGTGTGGTTCGTGTATGTATGTGTGCCTGTAAATTGTATATATCAAGGCTACTGGGGAACTCCAGTTCTCAACCCAGTCAGGAACTAAATTGTTTGAATTAGTTCCCTTAAATTGTGCAGAGGGCAAGCTAATATTAGTTGGATCACATGGGTTTTAATGTCTGTCTGGAGCTAAGCTTGCCAAGACTAGTGTTGCCTACTCTAAGCATGGGAGAATGATCCAACCATGGACTCAGCTGTGTGCTGTCAAACTCAAATCATGGCCCCACCCACTAGTGGCCACATCTCTTGTTCATGTCCCACCCCACCGTTCGCTCACATTCAACTCCACTGCTCAGATGGGCTGCTGATACCCATCTTCAGGGTAATCTATGGTGCAAAGTCAGAAAAGGTTTTGATGTTTAAATACCCAGTAACACATTGATACTGCAGTGAGCTGTAAATCAGACCAGTTGGATTCGATTTGTTTATTTTAAATTTTTAAATGTCTCTATAAGCTAAAGAATTGCAGCTCGATTAAGTTCTCAAATAACCCATACTGTATGTTTTAAATTCAAGCTATTGCTAAAGGGCAGATATAGCTGGCATTTGGGGACTTAAAAAAAAAAATCCCCCTCTGTTTAAATAACCACTTGATCATGATTTTCTTGCCTCTGATGGTGATCTTTAGCTGCATGGATTTTTATTTTATTTTTCCAATGCTAATCGTGAAATTAGGCTATAGATAAGAGATGTGGGTTTGGGATTAAAGTAGTTGGATTATCTGAGATGTTTGCATTATTAACAGTTCAGGGTTAAGGGAAGATGTGAATGTACATCAGGTAGAGGTTAATGCATGCCAAGGTAAGTAGTTCATTTGGGATGGAAAGAGAAAGGAGGGGCAAACTCAACACATTGGTACAAAATCATCTTTGCTTCCAGTTGAATTTAAAAAAATAATTTCACGTATTCGAGAACCTCTGCAAATCTACATGAATTGATATTTGACCTATTGCATGGGTGACGTGATCCAACTATTTCAGTAATGGATCAATTCCTGAATAGGAGTGCTCTAACCAGGGCCTGATTTGTCCCTGGAGTGATGTTGTCATTTAGTCCATTTTATGTACAGTTCACCAATTAAAGACGGAACTACAAGAAGCAAATACAGGGACCCACCCAGAACAAGGGTTGGAGATCCCTGGTCTAAAAGAATCTGGTGTATATTCGCTTTGTGCATTTGGATTATTTTGAAGGATTGACTGTTGATTTGACAGGCTAGGATGCCTCTGTGTTTGCTCATCAGCAGGAGCATGGTGTCTACATGATTATTGTAATTAAAACTAAAATAAATAGTATTAAGAGGCTATGCAGTGTCTGCTGTTTATTCTCACTAAACACGCAAAAGTATAGATTCTGAATCAGTTGTAGTTTAACTTCCATGCACTACTTTGATACAGTTACAGCATCCGGAAGCCGAGGCTACGTTATACATACTTTCATGGTTTAACTTGCAAAGAGTTTGAAACAGTTTTGCAGGCTGTTGTACAATCCATTCGGCTGCTTCTGATCATCTATCATCTTTACAATCTCATATGGTACCTGCACTCATATTTGTCACACTCGTCAGGGACACTTTGTCCATGGATCAAAAATGGAGTCTGCTTATTAACATTTTAATTATGGGGAAGCTGGTGTGGTAACCCTGGCTCAAAATGTTGCTAGATTCATTTGGAGAATAAATCATGTCCTCTCAAGTAGGCCTGATGTTTTTAAATGTTTATTGTTGAAATGTATTGTCATTTAGTTAGCTGAAAATGGCAACATTCAAAGTAAACCAGGCAAACACCCTATAACTTAAATTCATAATTTCACAATTTTTGTGAAAATGGCATGTTTCGATGTTTTATAGTAAAAAAAGATGCACACCAGATGATATCAGAAATAATTTTGGAATAATCTGGTGTGCATTGTGATTTTAACCAACTATGAGCAGGCAAAGGTTTGTAAAAAAAAAAAAATGTGTTTATAGCCTGAATTTTTTTGCACTGGCCCTACACACAATACCCCATAATGTCAGAGGAATTATATTTTTATTTTATTAATTTCAAATGAAAAGCTGAAATGTCTTGAGTCAATAAGTATTCATCCCCTTTTTCATGGCAAGCCTAAATAAATTCAGGTTAAGCAAATGTTTACTCAAGTCATATAAGTTCCATGCACTGTGTGAAATAATAGTTTCACATTTTTGAATGATTACCTCATCTCTGTAACCCACACATACAATTATCTGTAAGGTCCCTCAATCGAGCGATGCATTTCAGCCACAGATTCAACCACAAAGATGAGCGAGGTTATCCATTGCCTCGCAAAGAAGGTCACCTATTGATAGATGGGTAAAAAATTAAAAAGCAGGCACTGAATAGAACTTTGTGTATGGTTAAATAAAAAATTACACTTCAGATGATCAATACACCCAGTCACTACACAGATACAAGCGTCATTGCTAACTCAATTGCCGGAGAGGAAGCAAACCGTTTAGGGATTTCACCATTAGCAACTTAAAAACAGTTAGAGTTTGACAGAGATGGAAGAATTTTTAAAAGAATAATGGGCAAATGTTGCACAATCCAGGTGAAAACCCAATCCTGGGGAAAGCTCTTAAAACTGCTTCTGTGAAGCATTGACTCAGATGTGTGAATACTTATGGAAATGAGATATTTCTGCATTTATTTGCAAACATTTCTAAAAACATGTTTTCACTTTGTCATTATGGGTGTAGATGGGTGAAAATATATATACAGTGGGGCAAAAAGGTATTTAGTCAGCCACCAATTGTGCAAGTTCTCCCACTTAAAAAGATGAGAGGCCTGTAATTTTCATCATAGGTACACTTCAACTATGACAGACAAAATGAGAAAAAAACATCCAGAAAATCACATTGTAGGATTTTTAATGAATTTATTTGCAAATTATGGTGGAAAATAAGTATTTGGTCACCTACAAACAAGCAAGACCTACAAACAAGCAAGACGGAACATACCGGACCAATTTTTCTCTCCATGTCCCTGGATTTCGACTGCTCTCTGGACATTCATACCCGGATCTCACAGCTGGCTAGCTGCTATCCGTGTGACTATCGGCCTTCGTCGATTCCGGAGCAAACATCAATTATTCCGGAGCTAGCAAGCTCCGTCAATCACTCCTGAGTTCCATCAATCACACCTGGGCTGCAGTCACCTATCCGGACCCGTTTTACTGCCTTCGCGGAGCCCCACCGGGCCTTCACAACTGGACTGCCGACGTTGTCTGCCCGAAGGAGTTATTCGGCTGGCTCCTCCGTCGCGACGTTACCTGAACGCCCATCTGCGGGCCTGCTAACCGTTAGCTGTCTTACCGGCTGCTATCTGAATAGACAATCGGACAATTCAATCGGCCTCTATAACTATATCTATTGTTTTTATTTTTGTTGTTGTTCTGTGATTTGGATTAATCCCCTGTACCACACGGAACCCCACTAATCTACTGACGGAACGCAAGAGGTGGCTAACAACAGACCTCCATCCTATGCTAGCTTGCTACCGATGCCCTGGCTAGCTGTCTAAATCACCAACCAACCTCTCCACTCACCGGACCCTTTTGATCACTCGACTAAGCATGCCTCTCCTTAATGTCAATATGTCTTGTCCATTTCTGTTCTGGTTAGTGTTTATTGGCTTATTTCACTGTAGAGCCTCTAGTCCTGCTCACTATACCTTATCCAACCTATTAGTTCCACCACCCACACATGCAATGACATCTCCTGGTTTCAACGATGTTTCTAGAGACAATATCTCTCTCTTCATCACTCAATACCTAGGTTTACCTCCACTGTATTCACATCCTACCATACATTTGTCTGTACATTATACCTTGATGCTATTTTATCGCCCCCAGAAACCTCCTTTTACTCTATGTTCCAGACGTTCTAGACGACCAATTCTCATAGCTTTTAGCCGTACCCTTATTCTACTCCTCCTATGTTCCTCTGGCGATGTAGAGGTGAATCCAGGCCCTGCAGTGCCTAGCTCCACTCCTATTCCCCAGGCGCTCTCTTTTGACGACTTCTGTAACCGTAATAGCCTTGGTTTCATGCATGTTAACATTAGAAGCCTCCTCCCTAAGTTTGTTCTATTCACTGCTTTAGCACACTCTGCCAACCCGGATGTTCTAGCTGTGTCTGAATCCTGGCTTAGGAAGACCACCAAAAACTCAGACATTTTAATTCCAAACTACAACATTTTCAGACAAGATAGAACTGCCAAAGGGGGCGGTGTTGCAATCTACTGCAAAGATAGCCTGCAGAGTTCTGTCCTACTATCCAGGTCTGTACCCAAACAATTTGAACTTCTACTTTTAAAAATCCACCTCTCTAAAAACAAGTCTCTCACCGTTGCCGCCTGCTATAGACCACCCTCTGCCCCCAGCTGTGCTCTGGACACCATATGTGAACTGATTGCCCCCCATCTATCTTCAGAGTTCGTGCTGCTAGGCGACCTAAACTGGAACATGCTTAACACCCCAGCCATCCTACAATCTAAACTTGATGCCCTCAATCTCACACAAATTATCAATGAACCTACCAGGTACCTCCCCAAAACCTTAAACACGGGCACCCTCATAGATATCATCCTAACCAACTTCCCCTCTAAATACACCTCTGCTGTCTTCAACCAAGATCTCAGCGATCACTGCCTCATTGCCTGCATCCGTAATGGGTCAGCGGTCAAACGACCTCCACTCATCACTGTAAAACGCTCCCTGAAACACTTCTGCGAGCAGGCCTTTCTAATCGACCTGGCCGGGGTATCCTGGAAGGATATTGATCTCATCCCGTCAGTAGAGGATGCCTGGATATTTTTAAAAAATGCCTTCCTAACCATCTTAAATAAACATGCCCCATTCAAGAAATTTAGAACCAGGAACAGATATAGCCCTTGGTTCTCCCCAGACCTGACTGCCCTTAACCAACACAAAAACATCCTATGGCGTTCTGCATTAGCATCGAACAGCCCCCGTGATATGCAGCTGTTCAGGGAAGCTAGAAATCATTATACACAGGCAGTTAGAAAAGCCAAGGCTAGCTTTTTCAAGCAGAAATTTGCTTCCTGCAACACTAACTCAAAAAAGTTCTGGGACACTGTAAAGTCCATGGAGAATAAGAACACCTCCTCCCAGCTGCCCACTGCACTGAAGATAGGAAACACTGTCACCACTGATAAATCCACCATAATTGAGAATTTCAATAAGCATTTTTCTACGGCTGGCCATGCTTTCCACCTGGCTACTCCTACCCCGGACAACAGCACTGCACCCCCAACAGCAACTCGCCCAAGCCTTCCCCATTTCTCCTTCTCCCAAATCCATTCAGCTGATGTTCTGAAAGAGCTGCAAAATCTGGACCCCTACAAATCAGCCGGGCTAGACAATCTGGACCCTTTCTTTCTAAAATTATCTGCCGAAATTGTTGCCACCCCTATTACTAGCCTTTTCAACCTCTCTTTCGTGTCGTCTGAGATTCCCAAAGATTGGAAAGCAGCTGCGGTCATCCCCCTCTTCAAAGGGGGGGACACTCTTGACCCAAACTGCTACAGACCTATATCTATCCTACCGTGCCTTTCTAAGGTCTTCGAAAGCCAAGTCAACAAACAGATTACCGACCATTTCGAATCTCACCATACCTTCTCTGCTATGCAATCTGGTTTCAGAGCTGGTCATGGGTGCACCTCAGCCACGCTCAAGGTCCTAAACGATATCTTAACCGCCATCGATAAGAAACATTACTGTGCAGCCGTATTCATTGATCTGGCCTAGGCTTTCGACTCTGTCAATCACCATATCCTCATCGGCAGACTCGACAGCCTTGGTTTCTCAAATGATTGCCTCGCCTGGTTCCACCAACTACTTCTCTGATAGAGTTCAGTGTGTCAAATCGGAGGGTCTGCTGTCCGGACCTCTGGCAGTCTCTATGGGGGTGCCACAGGGTTCAATTCTTGGACCGACTCTCTTCTCTGTATACATCAATGAGGTCGCTCTTGCTGCTGGTGAGTCCCTGATCCACCTCTACGCAGACGACACCATTCTGTATACTTCCGGCCCTTCTTTGGACACTGTGTTAACAACCCTCCAGGCAAGCTTCAATGCCATACAACTCTCCTTCCGTGGCCTCCAATTGCTCTTAAATACAAGTAAAACTAAATGCATGCTCTTCAACCGATCGCTACCTGCACCTACCCGCCTGTCCAACATCACTACTCTGGACGGCTCTGACTTAGAATACGTGGACAACTACAAATACTTAGGTGTCTGGTTAGACTGTAAACTCTCCTTCCAGACCCATATCAAACATCTCCAATCCAAAGTTAAATCTAGAATTGGCTTCCTATTTCGCAACAAAGCATCCTTCACTCATGCTGCCAAACATACCCTTGTAAAACTGACCATCCTACCAATCCTCGACTTTGGCGATGTCATTTACAAAATAGCCTCCAATACCCTACTCAACAAATTGGATGCAGTCTATCACAGTGCAATCCGTTTTATCACCAAAGCCCCATATACTACCCACCATTGCGACCTGTACGCTCTCGTTGGCTGGCCCTCGCTTCATACTCGTCGCCAAACCCACTGGCTCCATGTCATCTACAAGACCCTGCTAGGTAAAGTCCCCCCTTATCTCAGCTCGCTGGTCACCATAGCATCTCCCACCTGTAGCACAAGCTCCAGCAGGTATATCTCTCTAGTCACCCCCAAAACCAATTCTTTCTTTGGCCGCCTCTCCTTCCAGTTCTCTGCTGCCAATGACTGGAACGAACTACAAAAATCTCTGAAACTGGAAACACTTATCTCCCTCACTAGCTTTAAGCACCAACTGTCAGAGCAGCTCACAGATTACTGCACCTGTACATAGCCCACCTATAATTTAGCCCAAACAACTACCTCTTTCCCAACTGTATTTAATTTTTATTTATTTATTTATTTTGCTCCTTTGCACCCCATTATTTTTTATTTCTACTTTGCACATTCTTCCATTGCAAAACTACCATTCCAGTATTTTACTTGCTATATTGTATTTACTTTGCCATCATGGCCTTTTTTGCCTTTACCTCCCTTCTCACCTCATTTGCTCACATTGTATATAGACTTGTTTATACTGCATTATTGACTGTATGTTTGTTTTTACTCCATGTGTAACTCTGTGTCGTTTTATCTGTCGAACTGCTTTGCTTTATCTTGGCCAGGTCGCAATTGTAAATGAGAACTTGTTCTCAACTTGCCTACCTGGTTAAATAAAGGTAAAATAAATAAAAAATAAATAAAAAAGATTTCTGGCTCTCACAGACCTGTAACAACTTCTTTAAGAGGCTCCTCTGTCCTCCACTCGTTACCTGTATTAATGGCACCTGTTTGAACTTGTTATCAGTATAAAACACACCTGTCCACAACCTCAAACAGTCACACTCCAAACTCCACTATGGCCAAGACCAAAGAGCTGTCAAAGGACACCAGAAACAAAATTGTAGACCTGCACCAGGCTGGGAAGACTGAATCTGCAAATGGTAAGCAGCTTGGTTTGAATAAATCAACTGTGGGAGCAATTATTAGGTAATGGAAGACATACAAGACCACTGATAATCTCCCTCGATCTGGGGCTCCACGCAAGATCTCACCCCGTGGGGTCAAAATGATCACAAGAACGGTGAGCAAAAATCCCAGAACCAAACAGGGGCACCTAGTAAATGACCTGCAGAGAGCTGGGACCAAAGTAACAAAGCCTACCATCAGTAACACACTACACCGCTAGGGACTCAAATCCTGCAGTGCCAGACGTGTCCCCCTGCTTAAGCCAGTACATGCCCAGGCCCATCTGAAGTTTGCTAGAGAGCATTTGGATGATCCAGAAGAAGATTGGGAGAATGTCATATGGTCAGATGAAACCAAAATATAACTTTTTGGTAAAAACTCAACTCGTCGTGTTTGGAGGACAAAGAATTCTGAGTTGCATCCAAAGAACACCATACCTTCTGTGAAGCATGGGGGGGGGGGGGGGGGGGAACATCATGCTTTGGGGCTATTTTTCTGCAAAGAGACCAGGCCGACTGATCCGTGTAAAGGAAAGAATGAATGGGGCCATATATCGTGAGATTTTGAGTGAAAACCTTCCATCAGCAAGGGCATTGAAGATGAAACGTGGCTGGGTCTTTCAGCATGACAATGATCCCAAACACACCGCCCAGGCAACGAAGGATTGGCTTCGTAAGAAGCATTTCAAGGTCCTGGAGTGGCCTAGCCAGTCTCCAGATCTCAACCCCATAGAAAATCTTTGGAGGGAGTTGAAAGTCCGTGGTGCCCAGCAACAGCCCCAAAACATCACTGCTCTAGAGGAGATCTGCATGGAGGAATGGGCCAAAATACCAGCAACAGTGTGTGAAAACCTTGTGAAGACTTACAGAAAACGTTTGACCTCTGTCATTGCCAACAAAGGGTATATAACAAAGTATTGAGATAAACCTTTGTTATTGACCAAATACTTATTTTCCACCATAATTTGCAAATAAATTCATAAAAAATCCTACAATGTGATTTTCTGGATTTTCTTTCTCATTTTGTCTGTCATAGTTGAAGTGTACCTATGATGAAAATTACAGGCCTCTCATCTTTTTAAGTGGGAGAACTTGCACAATTGGTGGCTGACTAAATACTTTTTTGCCCCACTGTACATTTTTGATGTTGGGGTGTTGGAGATTAATATGAAGGTCAACAATTTCGAAAAGTCCCTTTTAAACAGATTTATTATTTTTTTTAAATTTGGGAACAGATGAAAACTTATTATATAGTTACAAAATATGGACTGCTCCAAGTAGGCTGGGCAAACCCATTTTGTTGATTTCGTTCATATCATCAAAATGAATCAATTGCAGCATGTTTTTTGACTCATTCCGCAGTTTTTACCTGCTTAAGTACAATACCATTACAAATTAATGTTGAACGTTCTATTAATATTACTAAAACGCAAATAGAAAATTATGCTTTCGCTGCTTCCTGTTGACAAGACATTTTGATAAATAGACCAATGTCAAAACACAGCTTTAAAAACCTGTTAGATGTAAAGTCCCCTATTTAGGGGACCTGTGTGGTTTCTGGTACCGGTTCCGTTCAACATTTTCACTTATAAATCGATCTGTGAACACCATCGATCAATAGCCCTGGTTCCCACGGACACAGTAGTACTGTATATTTTTTGTGCCTGAAATCTGATACAACTTGATGCTGGGATGTCCTTCCTACCGTTTCATTCGCTCTTCCGACTCTCCTTCAACTCCTGGCTGATCCCTATGTCACAGCCACTGACAAAGCACATGCCTGCAATCCTTTATTGCATGAATAAAAAATAATTCATGGATTTTAATACCCCAAAAACACGTTCTGTTTGTCATAGATGGACAAGAATAATATGATATGAAAGGAACGTTCCTAATGAATTCAGGAAGCCATGCTATAGCTCTGTGTGACATTCACAGCGGTGGGGGCAGATGTTTTGATCAAGAGAGACCTTTAGAAAATATGTACATGTTCTCTAACACTAAATATATATGTATTTTACAGTTATAAGCATGGTGAAATCTTATAGTTATGAGTTTTATCATATTATTGTACTATATTTAGAAAGAATATGTCATTTTAAGCCTTATTCATATTCAAATGCATGCTCTTCAACCGATCGCTACCTGCACCTACCCGCCTGTCCAACATCACTACTCTGGACGGCTCTGACTTAGAATACGTGGACAACTACAAATGCTTAGGTGTCTGGTTAGACTGTAAACTCTCCTTCCAGACCCATATCAAACATCTCCAATCCAAAGTTAAATCTAGAATTGGCTTCCTGTTTCGCAACAAAGCATCCTTCACTCATGCTGCCAAACATACCCTTGTAAAACTGACCATCCTACCAATCCTCGACTTTGGCGATGTCATTTACAAAATAGCCTCCAATACCCTACTCAACAAATTGGATGCAGTCTATCACAGTGCAATCCGTTTTATCACCAAAGCCCCATATACTACCCACCATTGCGACCTGTACGCTCTCGTTGGCTGGCCCTCGCTTCATACTCGTCGCCAAACCCACTGGCTCCATGTCATCTACAAGACCCTGCTAGGTAAAGTCCCCCCTTATCTCAGCTCGCTGATCACCATAGCATCTCCCACCTGTAGCACACGCTCCAGCAGGTATATCTCTCTAGTCACCCCCAAAACCAATTCTTTCTTTGGCCGCCTCTCCTTCCAGTTCTCTGCTGCCAATGACTGGAACGAACTACAAAAATCTCTGAAACTGGAAACACTTATCTCCCTCACTAGCTTTAAGCACCAACTGTCAGAGCAGCTCACAGATTACTGCACCTGTACATAGCCCACCTATAATTTAGCCCAAACAACTATCTCTTTCCCAACTGTATTTAATTTTAATTTATTTATTTATTTTGCTCCTTTGCACCCCATTATTTTTATTTCTACTTTGCACATTCTTCCATTGCAAAACTACCATTCCAGTGTTTTACTTGCTATATTGTATTTACTTTGCCATCATGGCCTTTTTTGCCTTTACCTCCCTTCTCACCTCATTTGCTCACATTGTATATAGACTTGTTTATACTGTATTATTGACTGTATGTTTGTTTTACTCCATGTGTAACTCTGTGTCGTTGTATCTGTCGAACTGCTTTGCTTTATCTTGGCCAGGTCGCAATTGTAAATGAGAACTTGTTCTCAACTTGCCTACCTGGTTAAATAAAGGTAAAATAAAAATAAATAAATAAATAAAATAGTTTTGAAATGCATCATTAAAAAAAACATATTTTTAGCATATTTGTACTGTGTACTTGAGCTTGTGTCCTGTGAGATTTTTTTACCTCTCCTGGAGTATGCAGCATTACTAGTTATTGTTCATAGTCCTCTCATTATAAGTAATTACTTTCGGGGGTAACGTAGATTACATTTTAAATTACATGTAGTTACAATTAAAAGGTTTTAACGTGTCCAAATCAATAACAAATATGCAGAAATGGTTTGTGATATATTGAAAACATAAACATAAAATGTACTATCTATACAGACTGTACATGTGCAAAAGTAGTACTGTTGACCGATCACCGATGAAGGGGCATAAATAAAAAAAATCTAATCAAATGTATTTATATAGCCCTTCGTACATCAGCTGATATCTCAAAGTGCTATACAGAAACCCAGCCTAAAACCCCAAACAGCAAGCAATGCAGGTGTAGAAGCACAGTGGCTAGGAAAAACTCCCTAGAAAGGCCAAAACCTAGGAAGAAACCTAGAGAGGAACCAGGCTATGTGGGGTGGCCAGTCCTCTTCTGGCTGTGCCGGGTGGAGATTATAACAGAACATGGCCAAGATGTTCAAATGTTCATAAATGACCAGCATGTTCGAGTAATAAGAAGGCAGAACAGTTGAAACTGGAGCAGCAGCACGGCCAGGTGGACTGGGGACAGCAAGGAGTCATCATGTCAGGTAATCCTGGGGCATGGTCCTAGGGCTCAGGTCCTCCGAGAGAGAGAAAGAGAGAAGGAGAGAATTAGAGAACGCACACTTTGATTCACACAGGACACTGAATAGGACAGGAGAAGTACTCCAGATATAACAAACTAGCCCCCCGACACATAAACTACTGCAGCATAAATACTGGAGGCTGAGACAGGAGGGGTCAGGAGACACTGTGGACCCATCCGAGGACACCCCCGGACAGGGCCAAACAGGAAGGATATAACCCCACCCACTTTGCCAAAGCACAGCCTCCACACCACTAGAGGGATATCTTCAACCACCAACTTACCATCCTGAGACAGGGCCGAGTATAGCCCACAAAGATCTCCGCCATGGCACAACCCAAGGGGGGGCGCCAACCCAGACAGGATGACCACATCAGTGAATCAACCCACTCAGGTGACGCACCCCTTCCAGGGACGGCATGAGAGAGCCCCAGTAAGCCAGTGACTCAGCCCCTGTAATAGGGTTAGAGGCAGAGAATCCCTGTGGAAAGAGGGGAACCAGCCAGGCAGAGACAGCAAGGGCGGTTCGTTGCTCCAGAGCCTTTCCGTTCACCTTCCCACTCCTGGGCCAGACTACACTCAATCATATGACCCACTGAAAAGATGAGTCTTCAGTAAAGACTTAAAGGTTGAGACCGAGTTTGCATCTCTGACATGGGTAGGCAGACCGTTCCATAAAAATGGAGCTCTATAGGAGAAAGCCCTGCCTCCAGCTGTTTGCTTAGAAATTCTAGGGACAATTAGGAGGCCTGCGTCTTGTGACCGTAGCGTACGTGTAGGTATGTACGGCAGGACCAAATCAGAGAGATAGACTTTGGCTACCGAACTTCGACTTGCCTCAAGAAAAATGGTTGTGTGCTCAAACAGCCAGGAAAAAAACCTGCCGAAGACCAAAACGAAACAAAAATAATAACATGCTCAAACTGTTGAGTAGGATGCACACGGTAAAGCTTACTGTATGCCTGTTTTGACTGGGAAGCATACGGTATGCTTCCCAGTCAAAATAGTTTGCGCAGATATTATGACAACATTTTGTGATGTTTTCGTCTGTTTTGGTCTAAAGCAGTTTTTTAAATATTTTTTTTACAACTGTTCGTGATTTATTTTTGAGGCAAATCGAAGTTCGGTAGCCGAAGTCTACGTCCCTTTGTCGTTATTGGTCAACAGTCCTACTCATAGCAGGAGTGGAAACATAATGAAGTATTTGTTGTCATTCAACGAGAGACTAGTTTTCATGCATTTTTTCATGCTAGTAGATACCATAGACTTCCAGTCATTGCGCTAACTCTAGTTAGCATTGGCTCGCGAAACTACCTCTAACTCATGAATACATACAAACGGTATCCATGAGTTCATCTCACTCTGGAAAAGTAGATAAAGTGCTTCATTGACAAAATCCTGTAGTGTCCCTTTAATTAAAGGATGACAGTAAATGAAGCAAACACAGACTTTTTTCAATAATCACATATTTCTTAATTTAACAATTTTTGAGATTAAAAAAATTATCTTTTGCACAATCTAACCGTGCCCCCATAGTGACTGTGCATCCGCCCATTCATTCGACTTTCCTACTCCTAGGGTGGTACTGACTTTCTTTGCAACCAATTATTTTAACTAGATGGTAACTTTAGATGAAGTAAAGTTGTGGGACTTGTTTTAGCTCTTTAAAAGTATTTTTGTGGAATTGGAAGAAGTTTAAAAAAAAGTTTATTTAAAGCAAAGCAGTCAAATATAGTCAAAGTTAAATTTAGTAAAATAATTGGTCTGAATACTTCGATAGACTACTACAGTATATCAGCCTTATAACTTGGGGTTGTGGGACAGTTAAATCACCAAAATGTCTGAGTTACAGTTGTTGCGTGTGAAAATGGAAAGAAGAAAGACATACAGTTGGACAAAGCAAGCTTCTGTCAGAAGTTGGGCGGCAATAAAAGGCAGGATCATGTGGACCACAGAAATAGAATGAATTCCATTTCTATAACACTTAGGAAAGCAAAGCAACTCTGAATCATTCATACTGTGGGTCTCATCTAAATAGATGCATGCTTCACTTTTT
Source organism: Oncorhynchus kisutch (assembly GCF_002021735.2). Classification (NCBI taxonomy): domain Eukaryota; kingdom Metazoa; phylum Chordata; class Actinopteri; order Salmoniformes; family Salmonidae; genus Oncorhynchus; species Oncorhynchus kisutch. The sequence continues at coordinate 28,825,674 of NC_034179.2, forward strand.
TTTCAATGTTCTAGGTAAATTAATTATCTTAGTTGAATGATGATGTAATGATCAAACAGTTTTGTTGGAAATTCATAGGTCTGCTGCTCAAGGTCAGATAGAAACTAACATTTTATTATAGTTTTTCAAGTTAAGTTTTTAATGTAACATGCACAAGTACAGTGAAATGCATTTATTGCAAGCTCTAAACCCAACAATGCAGTAATCAATATCAACGTAGCACTAAAAATAACATAAGGTAGAACAGGAAGACACAAATAAAAATAAGAACATGAGAAAGTAAAAAGCTAGATACAGGGTCAGTTCCAATACCATATTTACAATGTGCAGTAATACTGAGTGATAGAGGTAGATACACTATATATACAAAAGTATGTGGACACCCCTTCAAATTAGTGGATTCGCCTATTTCAGCCACATCAGTTGCTGACAGGTGTATAAAATCGAGCACACGCCATGTAATCTCCATCGACAAACATTGGCAGTAGAATGGCCTACTGAAGAGCTCAGTGACATTCAACGTGGCACCGTCATAGGATGCCACCTTTCCAACAAGTCAGTTTGTCAAATTTCTGCCCTTCTAGAGCTGCCCCGGTCAACTGTAAGTGCTGTAATTATGAAGTGGAAACGTCTAGGAGCAACAACGGCTCAGCCGGGAAGTGGTAGGCCACACAAGCTTACAGAACGTGATCGCCGAGTGTGGAAATGCGTAAAAATGGTCTGTCCTCGGTTGCAACACTCACAACTGTGTTACAAACTGCCTCTGGAAGCAACATCAGCACAAGAACTGTTCGTCTGGAGCTTCATGAAATGGTTTTCCATGGCCGAGCAGCCGCACACAAGCCTAAGTTCACCATGCGCAATGCCAAGCGTCGGCTGGAGTGGTGTAAAGCTCGCCACCATTGGACTCTGGAGCAGTGGAAACGCGTTCTGTGGAGTGATGAATCACGGTTCACCATCTGGCACTCCAACGAACAAATCTGGGTTTGGCGGATGCCAGGAGAACGCTACCTGCCTGAATGCCTAGTACCAACTGTAAAGTTTGATGGAGGAGGAATAATGGTCTGGGGCTGTTTTTCATGGTTCGGGCCCCTTAGTTCCAGGGAAGGGAAATCTTAACGCTACAGAATACAATAACATTCTAGACGATTGTGTGCTTCCAACTTGGGGAAGGCCCTTTCTTGTTTCAGCATGACAATGCCTCTGTGCACAAAGCAAGATCCATACAGAAATGGTTGTTGAGATCGGTGTGGAAGAACTTGAGTAGCCTGCACAGAGCCCTAACCTCAACTCCATTGAACGCCTTTGGGATGAATTGAAACGCCGACTGCGAGTGAGGCCTAATCGCCCAAAATCAGTGCCCGACCTCACTAATGTTCATGGCTGAATGGAAGCAAGTCCCCGCAGCAATGTTCCAGCATCTAGTGGAAAGACTTCCCAGAAGAGTGTAGGCTGTTATAATAGCAAAGGGGGACCAACTCCATATTAATTATCTGATCTGGCAGACACACTAAACACATGCTTTGTTTGTAAATTGTTGGAGTGTGCTTTGCTGTGTGTTTTGCTTAATAGAGTGTGTGAAATGATTTATACTTGTACTTGTACGTTTGAAACTTAAGTATATTTTAGCAATTACATTTACTTTTGATACTTAAGTATATTTAAAACCATATACTTTTAGACTTTTACTCAAGTAGTATTTTACTGGGTGACTTTCACTTGAGTCATTTTCTATTAAGGTATCTTTACTTTTACTCAAGTATGACAAATGGGTACTTTTTCCACCACAAAAGTGTCCACATACTTTTGGTCCTATATAGAGTATGTATCGGGTAAGGTGACTAGGCATCAGGATATATGATAAACATAGTATCAGCATCAGCATTGTATGGGAGTGCGTGTGTGCATGTTATGTTTTGGACTGTCAGTGTGCATAACTGTGTAGAATCCTGTGAGTGCATAGAGACAACACAAATAAAATACAAGGGTCAACGCAGATAGTCCGTGTAACCATTCTGTAAGGTATTTAACAGTCTTATGGTTTCGGGATAGAAGCTGTTCAGGAGCCTGTTGGTGTCGGACTTAATTAACCGGTACCACTTGCCGTGCAGAAGCAGAGAGAACAGTCTATGGTTTGGGTGGCTGGAGTCTTTAAAGATTTTCCGGGCCTTCCTTTCACACCGCCTGATATACAGGTCCTGGATGGCAGGGGGCTCAGCTCCAGTGAAGTACTGGGCTGTCCACAACACTCTGTAGCACCATTGCCATCCAGACAAAACATTTTGCTCATTAAAATTCCTAGAATGTCTCTTTATAATAATATGTAAACTACCTAAATATTGCTCACACATTATTATAAAGATACATCTTAGGAATTTTAATGAGCACATTTTTTCTGAGCTGGGGTTGAGTGACTTGGGGATTGTGTCAAATATCACTGATGTGGATCAGGCCCTTAACCCTTAATTTTTTTATTTCCCTGTTTAAGGGTAAAAGACTGATGTAATCCTTGGTTTACGCATGAATTGTCAGAGAAATTACAGGAAAGAAATGTAGCTTGGGCTAAGGTTAGACGGAATGATTCTACATCTGATTGGCAGTCCTTCAGAGATTTGAGAAACAGATGTCTATCCCTGGTTTCAAAAGCAAAATCATTATATTTCTTGAATTGTTTTTCAGAGTGCTGGCAATCCAGCCAACTTCTGGAAAGTGGTCAAATCCTTTAAACAAAACTCCACCCCCTCGTTGCCTCAGCAGGTTGACAGCCTCTGGTCCCATTCTAGACAAAATGGACATTTATGATGCTTTTAATAACCATTTTGCTTCAACTGGCCAACTGTTTGAAAGAATCATCTCTGAAAATGAATCTCATTCCACTAGAGGGAGTCCTTTAGTCACCTCAGAACAGATTGTAGAGAATTATGCACGAACAGACTCATACTTTATTTTCATTTCAACCCTTTGATGTCTATGATGTACTTTGCTAAAAAACATAGAGGCTGATTCACTTGATTTCTTCTTATTGCAGCTCTCTGCCCCACTTATTGCAGAACCACTGACCTATATGTTTTACTTGACAATTGTTTCTGGTGTTATCTCGAAGATATGGCAAGCGGCAAATATCCTCCCACTACATAAAGGAGGAAATCCTTCTGACTTAGTTAACTCCTGTCCAATTTCCAAATTATGTTGCCTTTCCAAAGTTTTAGAATCCCAGACCTACTTTCAGCAAAAACTTTAACTTCTCCCTCTATTTTTAATATGCACCAATCCTGTTTTAGATCTGGACATAGCACAGTTTCAGCTGCTACACTTGTTTATGATGATGTGTTAAAATTGTTAAATCATTGTGCTGCCTTATTTATAGACCTTTCCAAGTCATTCAATACTGTTGACTATCACATTCTTATTCAAAAGTTGACTGAATAGGCCTGGATCAAGTTTCTTGCAAGTGGTTTGAAAACTTTGTCAGACAGGACTCAATGTGTGATCTCTGGTGGTGTTAAGTCTAGTTTTCTGGATATTACACAAGGTGTACCGCAGGGGTCCGTACTAAGACCTGTTATCTTTACTATTTATTTAAATAATAGTCTATCTATTAAAACTTGTAATATTAATCTGTATGCAGATGACACTTATGTATGCCATTGCCCCAACTGTTGAACAGGCTATATTAGAGCTGCAATCAGACCGTGTTACCATTCAGAAAGCCCTGGTTGGTTTAAAACTTGTACTTAACGCGATCAAGATTAAATACATGTTGTTCTCTAGTTCTCGCAAGAATATTTCAGATGGACTACACATTTATTCATTGGATGTTTCTCCCATTGATCAGGTTCCCGCCTACAAATATCTGGACATCTGGATTGACAAAGTATTTAATGTTTAAAAAACATACGGATGACCTAGTTAAAAAGCTAAGATTTAATGTGGGCTACTTTTTTATAAATAGATTGGCTGGTCCTCATTAAAGTCACGTAGATCAATGTATTACTCCCTTTTTGTTCCCAAAGTCCTACTACACAAGCTTCCAAATTTCCTAACTTCGTTGCTAACGTATTAAAGAATGAGATAGCAAACCCGTTTACAGGGTTGGTTAACTCTTCAGAATCCTCAGATCTCCACAGAATTAGGTGAATCTGCTTTTAGTTTTCACGCTCCACGTTTTTGGAATCATTTACAAAATTCATTACATTTGGATTCCCTGGTGCTACTAAGGCATTTTAAAACCCAGATGATAAATGAGTTTGAGGTGTACAATTGTTTTGATTGATTGATTTAGTAACCTGCTTATGATGGCTGTGATGTTAGTGATGTTCTGGTGTAGTGTAATATTTTTTTAGCTTTGTGGTCTCAGGGCACCATTGAAAATGAAACACTGGTCTCAATTGGGCTCCACTGATTAAATACAAGTTTACAGTCAAATAACAAGCAAGCAGGTAAAATAACAAACAAGCAGGTCCTAAGCTTGGTGATGAGCTTGGAGGGGACAATAGTGTTGAACGCTGAGCTGTAATCAATGATCAGCATTCTCACATAGAAAAAATCTCTTCTTATCTAGGTGGGTGAGGGTAGTGTGGAGCGCAATTGAGATTGCATCGTCTATGGATCTGTTGGGGCAGTATGTCTGGTGTGAATAACCTTTCAAAGCACTTCATGATTACAGTGAGTACAGTGAGTGCTATAGGGCGGTAGTCATTTTGGCATAAAGCTTTAAGAGTTCTTGGAAACAGGAATAATGGTAGTTATCTTAAGACATGTGGGGATTACAGACTGGGACAAGGAGAGGTTGAAAATTACAGTGAATATGCCTGCAAGCTGATCTGTGTATGCTCTGGGAACAGGCCCGTAGCCCTGTGAGTGTTGACCTGAATAAAGACCTTCCTCACGTAAGCCTCGGAGAACAAGATCACCCAGTCCTCTGGGTTGGTGAGGGCCCTCAAGCACAGTGTTGTTATTGTCAAAGCATGCATCAAATCCATGGAGTTTGTCTGCAAGAGAGGCATTGTTGGGCAGATCACGGCTGTAGCCCCTGCCACCTGCGGTGGGCATCGGAGCCTGTGTAGTATGATTCCACCTTATTACTATATCATTGCGGGACTTGAACTTGTTCCTGTCCTTAGCCGTAGCCTCAGGGTTGTCTGCGATAGCCCTGTGTGTGGTAGCCCTGTCCTTTAGTATAGCACCAACCTCAGTGTTAATCCAGGGCTTTGATCAAGGAAGAATATTCACCGTGGGGACAACGTCACCTATGCATTTCCTTATGAAGCTAGTGACGGCGGTGCTTAACTCCATGTTATTGGCGGAGTCTGGGAACATATTAGAATAGCAGTGTAGAGGAAGATGTCATACACTAAGTTTCTGTCTAGCCTGATGGGAAAGTGGTTAGAAGTTTGAAAGAAAAAAAGCAGAAACCTACCCATGGCATCGACGTTCAGGCCCTACCCTACCCTGGCCCGATTGCTCAACCCGAAATTAGAAATACAAGAACTTTCTCCGCTAGTATCCATAGCAGAATTGTCTCTGTCAGTCCTTTGCTCCCTGCGCTGCCCCATGTGCTTCTCTGCGTGTGTGAGCATCCATAGCAAAAGATGTCTCTAGCTTGAACGGTTCAAGAATTACTGTTGGTGGGTTATTTTATGCAAATGTATATAGTTAAAGATTTAAAATTTAGAATAGCCTGAACATGCAAAAGTTGATTGTTCTCTCTAGCTTGAATGGTTCAATAGTTATTTTATGCAAATGAATAAAAATGTATGTAGTTAGACATTTCATAGAATTTGAAGTTAGGATAGCCTGACTGTTTTAAAGTTGGTCTTAATTGGCCAGAAGCGAAACCATTTTGAATATCTACCTCTGTATTCCTATGGTTCTCATTGTAAATTCCCATGTAATTTATGCACATTTAATGGTTACAGTAAAAAAAAAAAAATGTATATAGTATAAAAAATATTTTGACAAGAAATCTAAGTATGGTCAGACTGAACATCTCATCGTTGATTTGATGTTGATAGCTTAAACAGTGGAAGAGGATTTTTTTTTTTCATTGTAGTCTATGGCCCTTTTTCAGCCAATGAAATGCATCGGTATCCATAGCAACGGCTCTGTTTGGGCTAAGACAGCTGTTAGTTGGCGTTAACTAGCTACTTTTCGCCACTCAACTCAGACAAACAACTGTAACTTTTGATTGGTAGAAGATAATTATGTTCCGATTCCAAATGTGAATAGCAGAGATGTAGACCAGATGTCATAACCTTTAAGTTTTTGCAAGTTTCCATTGCAATGGCTGTTTGGGCTGCTCAATGACGAAACAGAGCTGTTAGCTGGCTGCTTTTCATCACACTAAACTCAGACAGCTGTAACTTTTGATTAGTAGTAAATCATTTGTTCTGATTCCAGATTTGAATACCAAAAAAGTAGACAAAGATCTCATACGCTCTAACTTTTTGTCTAACTGATTGGGAAAGTGGTCCAAATGTAGGTTATTTATAAAAAGTTAATAGAAATGTCATTGATGCAGTTAGTAAAACAGCTGTATTGTTTGATCGGTATGATATTTTTGTTCCAATTTCAGATTTGAATAGCAAAGTAGAGGAAGATTTCAGATGCTCTAACCTTTTGTCAAAATGGTTGAGAAAGTGGTATCAGGTTTGTGTCAAAAGTTTCTTTGTTCACAGTAAATGGAATGCTGGAAGTCTGGGAGTTGATGTCACAATGGGACATTTAGAATGTTGAAGAAATCACATGAAAGTGAAAAAGGACAAAAAAGCGTAATAGTTTAAAAATAATCAAATATATCAAAAAGTTGAATGCAAGCACACTGGTCCTGACTGTCCTGCACGTTTTAAAGTTAGAATGATGTTTCTAGCTTAAACAAATGTAAGAGAATGCTTCGCAAGCCCCACTAATAAGAATTATTATGACGAAGATTTAAACTGGGACGTTTGCGTCGCAAGTCTCACCAATAATAAGAAGTATTTTGAACATTTTAAGTGGAGACTTTTTTAAAGAGAGTCAATTCCAATAGGGCCTAGGTGAAATGTCTCCATTCTTATGAAAACTCTGATCTCCATTGAGGTACATGCTTTCATCATGCACCGTCCTCAGATGCCTTAGCAAGTCATCATTTAGTTTAAAACTCTTTCCACAGCGAGTACAGAGGAAAGACTCCTGGGAGTGAAGAAGCTTATGTTTTGTTAGGGTGTGGCTGTGGTGGAAGCCCTCCCCACACACACTGCAGCGGAATGACCTTTCTTCTGTGTGGATGTTCCTGTGCTCCTGCAGCCCTTTCAGCTGAGCAAAGACATCCCCGCAGTCTGTACAGGTATAAGGGGACTCACCTGTGTGGGTCCTCATGTGACATTTCAGATTATACTTGTCCCTAAACTGCTTTCCACACTCCGGGCAGCCTAGAGCCTTATTATGGCTCCTGCGGTGGTGGGTCAGGCATTTCTGAGAGGCAAAGACTTGGGCACAGTCAGGACAGATGAACTTAGGGAAGGCACTGCAACTGTGTTTGCTGAGAAAAGCAGCCCGTTTGTAGCTCTTACCACAGTCATGACAGCAGTGGCTTGGTCTATGGAAGGGATCTTCTTTGTCTTTCCGCTTCAGGCAGCAGGGTGTTCCTCCCTCTTTCTCGGCGGTGTTAGGGCTGGACGAGGAGATGACAGGAGCAGATACACCTCTCTTGGCCCTTCCAAAGACGGGCATCTGATTTGCTATGTTTCTAAACTGACTTCTCTCAACATTCTCAGTATTTCTATCCACATCAGTAGACTGTCCCATCTCAGAGGCTGACCTGATCTCATCCTCTACCTCAGCCTGGTTATTGTATTTTATCTCCTCCTTAATCCAGTCCTCATGTTCAGAAAAATTGTCTTCCTCAACCAAATCATCTTCTCCATCAAGTCTCCTCTCCTCACTGTAAATGTCCTCCAGATGTCTGGCATCTATATTGAAAGTACTGGACTGACAGACTTTAGAAAATTCTATCCTCTTCAGAAACAACCCTGGTCCTGTGACTTTCATCTTCTCACTGTTAACTTGATGTTCTGCAGGTCTGAAAATAAACAGAAATAGACAGCATATCAACAAATGCATTCCAATAAACACACTATTTGTAGTCAACATATTTAACACTTCCTTAATATCTTTGGATGTGCAAGAAAGAAACACTCAAAACATGATCTGGCCCTACCCTGCTTCTTCCTCTCTCAGTTGGTCTGCAGGGTATCCCTCTCCATCAGTGTGGTTGTCCATCTCACTGCACTTATCCCCAGGTGTGTTGTTCAGGTACTCCTCAGCCATGTAGATAGCCTCCTCCATGTCCTGGGGGCACTGTTTCAGCACACACTCTCCAACGTGTGTGGGCAGGAGTGACACAAACCTCTGCAGGGCCACACACCGCACCACCTCCGCAGCCGTTCTCCTCTCAGGCCGAAGCCAGTGCTGGGCAGCACTTTCCAGTCCCTGCCCCAACTCCCTGGGCCCTCTCTCAGGGTCGTACCTCAGATAGCTGAAGTCCTCCTGCCGTCGGCTCTCTTCTGCCCTGACTTGGCTCTGCAGGCTAGCCCTCAGTGTTGCGTAGTTTGGCTCTCCTGACCTGAGGCACTCCCCACCAAGGAGCCCCCACTTCACATTAGAAAGCCTGGAGTTGGAGTCTGCCTCCTCCAAAAGCAGCAGGTAGGCCTCAGGATCCTTTACCTCCTCCAGCTTCACATCTGGCTCCATTCTCCTGAGCTCCTCCTTCTCCAGTAACTGTGCCAGAGCCTCAGTCTGGATCTCCCCCTGTACAGCCAGAGCCTGTAGCTGCTGTCTGTGCACTGCTAGTAGGTTTGTAAATAACCGCACCACATCCATGGTTCCACTCTTGGAGTCTCTAGCAACGGCCTGTGAAATATGAAATTATTATAAAAGTATGGTAATGACAGTACCACTGGGCAATGACGATAGCAATTTGGGTGTATAATAAATCCTGTGAAAATAAAATATGTTGATCGCCCAACTCTCAATGACGTTTCTAACACGTGATCCACGAGGTAGTGTTTAATGTGTTTATAAGGCTGTACATGCTAGCTTGTTAATCTGACGGGCACCACATTCAGATGTGTGCCTCATTTTCTCCCTGGATGAGGGCTAGCTGGCTAGCTAACGTTTGGTCAGTTAGGTGGGCTAGCTAGCCACGTTAGCTGACAATCCAGGCAAAATAGACAAATTCCACCATACAATGTGATTATCAAGCTGACCAAAACCACAAGTAGAAAAATAACGTTACTTACCGAGCGACTGGGCGTCTTTTTGTCTTTTACTAGTATTGTATTTCTTGCAGGTTAGCTAGCTACGTACACCGTTTTTACTGTTGTTTCCAGGGGTACCATTTGATCGTGACAACGTCTGAGTCTGCTGTGTGTAACATGATAAGAATTCCCGTCGTCTATTGTCCAAACATTATATGTAGCTAGCTAACGTTAGCTAATTGAAACGTCCACGGCAAGTAATTAATCATCACAGGTAACTAGTAATTTATTCGTTATTTTCCATTCTTTGATAATCAATTTTGAGATAATATGTTCATTTTGATAGCGTTTTTTATTTTAAATCACCCACCCAGCTAACAACTGAGTCCTGGAACGTTTGTCCACCTTGCTAACGTTAGCTAGCTACTAGCTAAGTTTCAGTGATGGTACTGGGAATTTGACTCAAATAATTAGCTAACAATTATTTTTCGGAGGTATTAGATGCCTTTGTGATCGAGCTGGCCATTCTGACCCTGCCAGCTAGTGAAAAGTATATTTTTTTACTGCCCTCGCCATTGGCACCTGCAATCATTATGGATGTGGTTGAGTTCCTGGTGTCCCTGCTGGATGTGCATAAACAACAGCTGAAAGCGCTGACCAGACAGGGGGAGATCCAGGCCAAGGTCCTCAGCCAGCTTGTCAAGGATGGTTTGACCAGAACCCTTGACCGGCCTTCACCCCAGGATGTAGAGGAACAGAGGAGGCATCGGTTGACACCAGGGAGAGATAAAGACCCAGAGGACTGGGGTGCTAGGCTTGATGGTCTGCTGCAAGAGGAGACACAGAAGAAGAATCAACTGATCAGATCCCAGGGGTTGTCTAATGCATTCCAGACCAGGGTACTGGGACAGATGTGGACTGTGGAGGACCAGAGCAGGCAGGACTTCTTGTCTCTGCGGTACGAACCCCAGAAGGGAGCCAGAGAGCTGGGGCAGAGGCTTGACTCAGCTGCTAAGCTCTGGCTTAGGCCTGACCTAAGAACTGCTGCACAGGTAGAGCAGTGTGTTGCCATGGAGCAGTTTCTGTCCCTCTTACCAAAGGAGGCTGGTGCCTGGGTGCAGAAGCAGCAGCCCAGGGATATGGAGGAAGCGATCAGCATGGCTGAGCAGCGACTTGGATCTGGTGCCTTCACCGTCTCCTCGCCTTCCCCTGACCGTACACAGACAAACACAGCACAGGGCTCAACAGAGACACAAGAACAAGGGTAGGTAAATGTGTGGCAGCTATTGAACTAATCATATCTGCAGTTATTCTATCATCCTCAGTGTCTTTAGTTCAGTGTCTCATGTTCAGTCACATGCAGATCCTAAGAACGATTCACTATGATTAATCTAATTTTAATTTACAGGAGTGTCAAGATGCAGAGCACCAGTGATCACCCAGATGCTTTGACCAAGTCATTTCTCAACCAGCTGGAGACTGTTAAGTCTGCCCATTTCAGTCTAGAGATTCCAGACATGGGAGTAGCCAGCTACCAGGAGGAAAAGGATGAGCATAAGGTGGTCCCAGAGGAAGGGTCCATCTTTGTGTGTAAGCAGGAAGTGGAGGACCCTGACTGGCATCAGGAGAGTGCTCCTCCAGAGCCTATACAAATGTATGGGAGCACAACAGGACATGAGAGCATGTCAGTGGACACACCTTACATCTCCCCTCCCAGACACAACTCTCTCTCCTCCACCATGTACACTCATCCAACACACAGAGAGTCCAGTCAGATCCCCTCCCCACAGTCGCCTCCATCCCTTGCTCCTGATGTCTATCATCCACAAGTTCAGGACAGCCCAGTGACAGACAGACTGCAGAGTAACAATCATTCTAGTGACGAGACGGAGCTTACTACCAGGTACACAGGGCTTATCTCTGAAGATGGACAGCTGACCTGGGGGACCCTCCCGAGGGTTCCTTCACCCTCCTTCCATACTCGCCCGCCCTCCCCCTCACCCTCCCACCAGTGCCCAGACTGTGGCTGCTGCTTCACCCAGCAAAGGAGCCTGGAGGAGCACAGGAACATTCACACGGGGGCGAGGCCCTTCGTCTGTGGGGTCTGTGGCAAGGCCTTCTGCCACCGCCGCACTCTGAACAAACACACACGTATCCACTCCTGGGAGAGACCCTTTCAATGTACTGACTGTGGACAGACCTTTAAACTCAAAGACACCATGAAGAGGCACCAGGTGTCCCACAGCAGGCCAGGGACAGGGCCAGGGGCACGTCAGCTCTCTCACTCACCCTGATACTCTATCTAGCAGCTAGTTGCTCACACAGCACTTCACCTGGCTGAGAGGAGGCCTCGTAATAATCAGCACACAACAAGGACTTGAAGTAGGACTGGTCAGATGGCTTTCTCTGTAAATGTCCTAAATAGGCAGATTTGTGTGAGAACGCTAACAGTGTTTTCTGTTGGCGTGTTCCATAAACAGAGGACACTGCTTTGGATTTTGGTTGGTGGAACATCTCTCCCATGTTTCCATGTAAACAAGCTCAAATTACTTGTGCTTCATTGCTCCCTTTTTGTTTTTGTAGAATGCCCTGCCATGGTCCAAGTTAGAGGTGTTTCATGCATTTGGATATTGTGATAGTTACTCTTGAATAATTATTTGTTATGCAGAATCATTTTTTTGTATTTCATTTAATTCTTCAGAAGAGCAGAGATCAGAACATTGTGTAACAATGTACTGTACTGCTTTATGTATTTGTTGTTTTATGCATAGGAGATATATATATACACACACACACACACACACACACACAGTTGAAGTCAGAAGTTTACATACACTTAGGTTGGAGTCGTTAACTCGTTTTTCAACCACGCCAAAACTATAGTTTGTTAACAAGAAATTTGTGGAAAGTTGGTTTGGACATCTACTTTGTGCATGACACAAGTAATTTTTCCCACAATTGTTTACAGACAGATTATTTCACTTATAATTCACTGTATCACAATTCCAGTGGGTCAGAAGTTTACATATACTAAGTTGACTGTGCCTTTAAACAGCTTGGAAAATTCCAGAAAATTATGTAATGGCTTTAGAAGCTTCTGATAGGCTAATTGACATCATTTGAGTCAATTAGAGGTGTACCTGTGGCTGTATTTCAAGGCCTACCTTCAAACTTAGTGTCTCTTTGCTTGACATCATGGGAAAATCAAAAGAAATCCGCCAAGACCTCCGAAAAAAACATGTAGACCTCCACCTCCACGTCTGGTTCATCCTTCGGCGCAATTTCCAAACGTCTGAAGGTACCACGTTCATCTGTACAAACAATATTACGCAGGTATGAACACCATGGGACCGCACAGCCGTCATACCACTCAGGAAGGAGACGAGTTTAGTCTCCTAGAGATGAACGTACTTCGGTGCGAAAAGTGCAACTCAATCCCAGAACAACAGCAAAGGACCTTGTGGAGAGGAATCAGGTACAAAAGTATCTATATCCAAAGTAAAACGAGACCTATATCGACATAACATGCAAGGAAGAAGCCACTGCTCCAAAACCACCATTAAAAAAAGCCAGACTACGGTTTGCAACTGCACATGGGGAAAAAGATCGTACTTTTTAGAGACATGTCCTCTGCTCTGATGAATCAAAACTGTTTGGCCATAATGACCATCGTTATGTTTGGAGGAAAAAGGGGGAGGCTTGCAAGCTGAAGAGCACCATCCCAACAGTGAAGCACGGGGGTGGCAGTGTCATGTTGTGGGGGTGCTTTGCTGCAGGAGGGACTGGTGCATTTCACAAAATAAATGGCATCATGAGGAAGGAACATTATGTGGATATATTGAAGCAACATCTCAAGACATCTCTCAGGAAGTTAAAGCTTGGTTGCAAATTGGTCTTCCTAATGGACAATGACCCCAAGCATACTTCCAAAGTTGTGGCAAAATGGCTTAAGGACAACAAAGTCATGGTATTGGAGTGGCCATCACAAGCCCTGACCTCAATCCCATAGAAAATTTGTGGGCAGAACTGAAAAAGCGTATGTGAGCAAGGAGGCCTACAAACCTGACTCAGTTACACCAGCTCTGTCAGGAGGAATGGGCCAAAATTCACCCAACTCATTGTGGGAAGCTTGTGGAAGGCTACCCGAAATGTTTGATCCAAGTTAAACAATTTAAAGGCAGTGCTTTCAAATACTAATTGAGTGTATGTAAACTTCTGACCCACTGGGAATGTGATGAAAGAAATAAAAGCTGAAATAAATCATTCTCTCTACTATTATTCTGACATTTCACATTCTTAAAATAAGTTCAATAGTTTGGGGTCACTTAGACATTTCCTTGTTTTCCATAAAAACATACCTGAAATGAGTTGCAAAATTAATAGGAAATATAGTCAAGATGTTGACAAGGTTATAAATTATTTTTAATTGAAATAATAATTGTGTCCTTCAAACTTTGCCTTCGTCAAAGAATCCTTCATTTGCAGCAATTACAGGCTTGCAGACCTTTGGCATTCTAGTTGTCAATTTGTTAGGTAATCTGAAGAGATTTCACCCCATGATTCCTGAAGCACCTCCCACAAATTGGATTGGCTTGATCAAATCAAATTTATTTATATAGCCCTTCGTACATCAGCTGATATCTCAAAGTGCTGTACAGAAACCCAGCCTAAAACCCCAAACAGCAAGCAATGCAGGTGTAGAAGCACGGTGGCTAGGAAAAACTCCCTAGAAAGGCCAAAACCTAGGAAGAAACCTAGAGAGGAACCAGGCTATGTGGGGTGGCCAGTCCTCTTCTGGCTGTGCCGGGTGGAGATTATAACAGAACATGGCCAAGATGTACAAATGTTCATAAATGACCAGCATGGTCGTATAATAATAAGGCAGAACAGTTGAAACTGGAGCAGCAGCACAGTCAGATGGACTGGGGACAGCAAGGAGTCATCATGTCAGGTAGTCCTAGGGTCCTAGGGCTCAGGTCCTCCGAGAGAAAAAAAAAGAGAGAATTAGAGAGAGCATATGTGGGGTGGCCAGTCCTCTTCTGGCTGTACCGGGTGGAGATTAAAACAGAACATGGCCAAGATGTTCAAATGTTCATAAATGACCAGCATGGTCGTATAATAATAAGGCAGAACAGTTGAAACTGGAGCAGCAGCACAGTCAGATGGACTGGGGACAGCAAGGAGTCATCATGTCAGGTAGTCCTGGGGCCTAGGGTCCTAGGGCTCAGGTCCTCCGAGAGAGAGAAAAAAAAAGAGAGAATTAGAGAGAGCATATGTGGGGTGGCCAGTCCTCTTCTGGCTGTACCGGGTGGAGATTAAAACAGAACATGGCCAAGATGTTCAAATGTTCATAAATGATCAGCATGTTCGAATAATAAGAAGGCAGAACAGTTGAAACTGGAGCAGCAGCACGGCCAGGTGGACTGGGGACAGCAAGGAGTCATCATGTCAGGTAATCCTGGGCCATGGTCGTAGGGCTCAGGTTTTCCGAGAGAGAGAAGGAGAGAATTAGAGAACGCACACTTAGATTCACATAGGACACCGAATAGGACAGGAGAAGTACTCCAGATATAACACACTGACCCTAGCCCCCCGACACATAAACTACTGCAGCATAAATACTGGAGGCTGAGACAGGAAGGGTCAGGAGACACTGTGGACCCATCCGAGGACACCCCCGGACAGGGCCAAACAGGAAGGATATAACCCCACCCACTTTGCCAAAGCTCAGCCCCCACACCACTAGAGGGATATCTTCAACCACCAACTTACCATCCTGAGACAGGGCCGAGTATAGCCCACAAAGATCTCCGCCATGGCACAACCCAAGGGGGGGCGCCAACCCAGACAGGATGACCACATCAGTGAATCAACCCACTCAGGTGACGCACCCCTTCCAGGGACGGCATGAGAGGGCCCCAGTAAGCCAGTGACTCAGCCCCTGTAATAGGGTTAGAGGCAGAGAATCCCAGTGGAAAGAGGGGAACCGGCCAGGCAGAGACAGCAAGGGCGGTTCGTTTCTCCAGAGCCTTTCCGTTCACCTTCCCACTCCTGGGCCAGACTACACTCAATCATATGACCCACTGAAGAGATGAGTCTTCAGTAAAGACTTAAAGGTTGAGACCGAGTTTGCGTCTCTGACATGGGTAGGCAGACCGTTCCATAAAAATGGAGCACTATAGGAGAAAGCCCTGCCTCCAGCTGTTTGTTTAGAAATTCTAGGGACAATTAGGAGGCCTGCGTCTTGTGACCGAATCGTACGTGTAGGTATGTACGGCAGGACCAAATCAGAGAGATAGGTAGGAGCAAGCCCATGTAATGCTTTGTAGGTTAGCAGTAAAACCTTGAAATCAGCCCTTGCTTTGACAGGAAGCCAGTGTAGAGAGGCTAGCACTGGAGTAATATGATCCAATTTTTTGGTTCTAGTCAGGATTCTAGCAGCCGTATTTAGCACCAACTGAAGTTTATTTAGTGCTTTATCCGGGTAGCCGGAAAGTAGAGCATTGCAGTAGTCTAACCTAGAAGTGACAAAAGCATGGATTAATTTTTCTGCATCATTTTTGGACAGAAAGTTTCTGATTTTTGCAATGTTACGTAGATGGAAAAAAGCTGTCCTTGAAATGGTCTTGATATGTTCTTCAAAAGAGAGATCAGGGTCCAGAGTAATGCCGAGGTCCTTCACAGTTTTATTTGAGATGACTGTACAACCATTAAGATTAATTGTCAGATTCAACAGAAGATCTCTTTGTTTCTTGGGACCTAGAACAAGCATCTCTGTTTTGTCCGAGTTTAAAAGTAGAAAGTTTGCAGCTATCCACTTCCTTATGTCTGAAACACATGCTTCTAGCAAGGGCAATTTTGGGGCTTCACCATGTTTCATTGAAATGTACAGCTGTGTGTCATCCGCATAGCAGTGAAAGTTAACATTATGTTTTCGAATAACATCCCCAAGAGGTAAAATATATAGTGAAAACAATAGTGGTCCTAAAACGGAACCTTGAGGAACACCGACATTTACAGTTGATTTGTCAGAGGACAAACCATTTACAGAGACAAACTGATATCTTTCCGACAGATAAGATCTAAACCAGGCCAGAACTTGTCCGTGTAGACCAATTTGGGTTTCCAATCTCTCCAAGAGAATGTGGTGATCGATGGTATCAAAAGCAGCACTAAGGTCTAGGAGCACGAGGACAGATGCAGAGCCTCGGTCCGATGCCATTAAAATGTCATTTACCACCTTCACAAGTGCCGTCTCAGTGCTATGATGGGGTCTAAAACCAGACTGAAGCATTTCGTATACATTGTTTGTCTTCAGGAAGGCAGTAAGTTGCTGCGCAACAGCCTTTTCTAACATTTTTGAGAGGAATGGAAGATTCGATATAGGCCGATAGTTTTTTATATTATCTGGATCAAGGTTTGGCTTTTTCAAGAGAGGCTTTATTACTGCCACTTTTAGTGAGTTTGGTACACATCCGGTGGATAGAGAGCCGTTTATTATGTTCAACATAGGAGGGCCAAGCACAGGAAGCAGCTCTTTCAGTAGTTTAGTTGGAATAGGGTCCAGTATGCAGCTTGAAGGTTTAGAGGCCATGATTATTTTCATCATTGTGTCAAGAGATATATTACTAAAACACTTGAGCGTGCGTCTCTCTTGATCCTAGGTCCTGGGAGAGTTGTGCAGACTCAGGACAACTGAGCTTTGAATGAATACGCAGATTTAAAGAGGAGTCCGTAATTTGCTTTCTAATAATCATAATCTTTTCCTCAAAGAAGTTCATGAATTTATCACTGCTAACGTGAAAGTCATCCTCTCTTGGGGAATGCTGCTTTTTAGTTAGCTTTGCGACAGTATCAAAAAGGAATTTCGGATTGTTCTTATTTTCCTCAATTAAGTTTGAAAAATAGGATGATCGAGCAGCAGTAAGGGCTCTTCGGTACTGCACGGTACTGTCTTTCCAAGCTTGTCGGAAGACTTCCAGTTTGGTGTGGCGCCATTTCCGTTCCAATTTTCTGGAAGCTTGCTTCAGAGCTCGGGCATTTTCTGTGTACCAGGGAGCTAGTTTCTTATGAGAAATGTTTTTAGTTTTTAGGGGTGCAACTGCATTTAGGGTATTGCGCAAGGTTAAATTGAGTTCCTCAGTTAGGTGGTTAACTGATTTTTGTCCTCTGGCGTCCTTGGGTAGACAGAGGGAATCTGGAAGGACATCAAGGAATCTTTGTGTAGTCTGTGAATTTATAGCACGACTTTTGATGTTCCTTGGTTGGGGTATGAGCAGATTATTTGTTGCAATTGCAAACGTAATAAAATGGTGGTCCGATAGTCCAGGATTATGAGGAAAAACGTTAAGATCCACAACATTTATTCCATGGGACAAAACTAGGTCCAGCGTATGACTGTGACAGTGAGTGGGTCCAGAGACATGTTGGACAAAACTCACTGAGTCGATGATGGCTCCGAAAGCCTTTTGGAGTGGGTCTGTGGACTTTTCCACGTGAATATTAAAGTCACCAAAGATTAGAATATTATCTGCTATGACTACAAGGTCCGATAGGAATTCAGTGAGGAACGCTGTATATGGCCCAGGAGGCCTGTAAACAGTAGCTATAAAAAGTGATTGAGTAAGGCCAGCTTCTTCAGGCAGAAGTTTGCATCCTGTAGCTCCAACTCCAAAAAGTTCTGGGACACTGTGAAGTCCATGGAGAACAAGAGCACCTCCTCCCAGCTGCCCACTGCACTGAGGCTAGGTAACACGGTCACCACTGATAAATCCATGATTATCGAAAACTTCAATAAGCATTTCTCAACGGCTGGCCATGCCTTCCGCCTGGCTACTTCAACCTCGGCCAACAGCTCCGCCCCCCCCGCAGCTCCTCGCCCTAGCCTCTCCAGGTTCTCCTTTACCCAAATCCAGATAGCAGATGTTCTGAAAGAGCTGCAAAACCTGGACCCGTACAAATCAGCTGGGCTTGACAATCTGGACCCTCTATTTCTGAAACTATCTGCCACCATTGTCGCAACCCCTATTACCAGCCTGTTCAACCTCTCTTTCATCTCGTCTGAGATCCCCAAGGATTGGAAAGCTGCCGCAGTCATCCCCCTCTTCAAAGGGGGAGACACCCTGGACCCAAACTGTTACAGACCTATATCCATCCTGCCCTGCCTATCTAAGGTCTTCGAAAGCCAAGTCAACAAACAGGTCACTGACCATCTCGAATCCCACCGTACCTTCTCCGCTGTGCAATCTGGTTTCCGAGCCGGTCACGGGTGCACCTCAGCCACACTCAAGGTACTAAACGATATCATAACCGCCATCGATAAAAGACAGTACTGTGCAGCCGTCTTCATCGACCTTGCCAAGGCTTTCGACTCTGTCAATCACCATATTCTTATCGGCAGACTCAGTAGCCTCGGTTTTTCGGATGACTGCCTTGCCTGGTTCACCAATTACTTTGCAGACAGAGTTCAGTGTGTCAAATCGGAGGGCATGCTGTCCGGTCCTCTGGCAGTCTCTATGGGGGTGCCACAGGGTTCAATTCTCGGGCCGACTCTTTTCTCTGTGTATATCAATGATGTTGCTCTTGCTGCGGGCGATTCCCTGATCCACCTCTACACAGACGACACCATTCTATATACTTTCGGCCCGTCTTTGGACACTGTGCTATCTAACCTCCAAACAAGCTTCAATGCCATACAACACTCCTTCCGTGGCCTCCAACTGCTCTTAAACGCTAGTAAAACCAAATGCATGCTTTTCAACCGGTCGCTGCCTGCACCTGCATGCCCGACTAGCATCACCACCCTGGATGGTTCCGACCTAGAATATGTGGACGTCTATAAGTACCTAGGTGTCTGGCTAGACTGCAAACTCTCCTTCCAGACTCATATCAAACATCTCCAATCGAAAATCAAATCAAGAGTCGGCTTTCTATTCCGCAACAAAGCCTCCTTCACTCACGCCGCCAAGCTTACCCTAGTAAAACTGACTATCCTACCGATCCTCGACTTCGGCGATGTCATCTACAAAATGGCTTCCAACACTCTACTCAGCAAACTGGATGCAGTCTATCACAGTGCCATCCGTTTTGTCACTAAAGCACCTTATACCACCCACCCCTGCGACTTGTATGCTCTAGTCGGCTGGCCCTCGCTACATATTCGTCGCCAGACCCACTGGCTCCAGGTCATCTACAAGTCCATGCTAGGTAAAGCTCCGCCTTATCTCAGCTCACTGGTCACGATGGCAACACCCATCCGTAGCACGCGCTCCAGCAGGTGTATCTCACTGATCATCCCTAAAGCCAACACCTCATTTGGCCGCCTTTCGTTCCAGTTCTCTGCTGCCTGTGACTGGAACGAATTGCAAAAATCACTGAAGTTGGAGACTTTTATCTCCCTCACCAACTTCAAACATCAGCTATCTGAGCAGCTAACCGATCGCTGCAGCTGTACATAGTCTATTGGTAAATAGCCCACCCTTTTCACCTACCTCATCCCCATACTGTTTTTATTTATTTACTTTTCTGCTCTTCTGCACACCAATATCTCTACCTGTACATGACCATCTGATCATTTATCACTCCAGTGTTAATCTGCAAAATTGTAATTATTTGCCTACCTCCTCATGCCTTTTGCACACATTGTATATAGACCCCCCCCTTTGTTTTCTACTGTGTTATTGACTTGTTAATTGTTTACTCCATGTGTAACTCTTTGTTGTATGCTCACACTGCTATGCTTTATCTTGGCCAGGTCGCAGTTGCAAATGAGAACTTGTTCTCAACTAGCCTACCTGGTTAAATAAAGGTGAAATTAAAAAGATAAAAATAAAAATAAAATAGATTTCATGACTAGAAGCTCAAAAGACGAAAACGTCATTTTTTTTTTTGTAAATTTAAATTTGCTATCGTAAATGTTAGCAACACCTCCGCCTTTGCGGGATGCACGGGGGATATGGTCACTAGTGTAGCCAGGAGGTGAGGCCTCATTTAACACAGTAAATTCATCAGGCTTAAGCCATGTTTCAGTCAGGCCAATCACATCAAGATTATGATCAGTGATTAGTTCATTGACTATAATTGCCTTTGAAGTAAGGGATCTAACATTAAGTAGCCCTATTTTGAGATGTGAGGTATCATGATCTCTTTCAATACTGACAGGAATGGAGGTGGTCTTTATCCTAGTGAGATTGCTAAGGCGAACACCGCCATGTTTAGTTTTGCCCAACCCAGGTCGAGGCACAGACACGGGATGGGCACTTCTTACGTACCATACGGTCAAGCTGCTCCCACAACAGCTCAATAGTGTTGAGATCCGGTGACTGTGCTGGCCACTGAATTATAGACAGTTATTGCGCTGGGCTTTACTTTGGTGCTGTGCTTTAGGTCATTGTCCTGTTGTAGGAGGAAATTGGCTCCAATTAAGCGCCGTCCACAGGGTACGGCGTTGCAAAATGGAGTGATAGCCTTCCTTCTTCAAGAATCCTTTTACCCTGTACAAATCTCCCTGTTTACCGCCATCAAAGCACCCACAGATCATCACATTGCCTCCACCATGCTTGACAGATGGCGTCAAGCACTCCTCCAGGGTATTTTCATTTATTCTGTCTCTCACGTATGTTCTTATTTGTGATCCGAATACCTCCAACTTGGATTTGTCTGTCCAGTGTCTGTGTTCTTTTGCCCATCTTAATCTTTTCTTTTTATTTGTCAGTCTGAGGTATGGCTTTTTCTTTACAACTCTGCCTAGAAGGCCAGCATCTCAGAATCGCCTCTTCATTGTTGATGTTGAGACTGGTGTTTTGAGGGGTACTGTTTAATGAAGCTGCCAGTTGAGGACTTGTGAGGTGTCTGTTTCTCAAACTAGACACTAATGTACTTGTCCTCTTGCTCAGTTGTGCACCGGGGCCTCCCACTCTTTCTGTTCTGGTTAGATGCAGTTTGCGCTGTTCTGTGAAGGGAGTTTACACAGTGTTGTACGAGATCTTCAGTTTCTTGGCAATTTCTCGCATGGGAATAGCCTTCATTTCTCAGAACAAGAATAGACTGATGAGTTTCAGAAGAAAGTACTTTGTTCCTGGCCATTTTTATCCTGTAATCGAACCCAAAATGCTGATGCTCCAGATACTCAACTAGTCTAAAGAAAGACCGTTTTATTATTTATTTAATCTGCATAACAGTTTTCAGCTGTGCTAACATAATTGCAAAAGGGTTTTCTAATGATCTATTAGCCTTTTAAAATGATAAACTTGGATTAGCTATAACAACGTGCCATTGGAACACAGTAGTGATGGTTGCTGATAATGGGCCTCTGTACGCCTATGTAGATATTCCATTAAAAATCAGCCGTTTCCAGCTACAATAGTAATTTACAACATTAACAATGTCTACACTGTATTTCTGATCCGTTTGATGTTATTTTAATCGACAAAAAAATTGCTTTTCTTTTAAAAACAAGGACATTTTTAAGGGACCCCAAACTTTTGAACAGTAGTGTATATAGCAGATACTATAGCTGGAGGATATGCATATTTCTTAACTTGCACAGTTTTGAAAGAGAACCTTTGACAGATATTGTCTTGCAATGAACATGTCATGTTATAAAATTGTCTGGAGAGATGGATAATTCATCACAAATATTTATTTTTTCTCAGATTGGTCAAGATAATTTCTTTGACACATTTCCAACATAGGTAAACATTTTTACAAAAATCACATGTCACAGTACTGAAGTCAAAGGCATATTCTCATTATGAATCATTACTAACTTCACTCATACAGTTGTATATTTTTATTGAAGTCTATTGAATTTAAATTATTCATAATGATTGTGTGCAACATTAGCATTGTGTAGTTTACATAGTCCTATTTACATTGAGTACATTCCCCTCAGTCTGTTGTCACCGTGCTCAGTAAGGTTGGAGGTTCTCCTTTAGTTGGCAGAGGGACACGGAAGAACCCACTCCAAAGCCTGCATACAGAGGTTCAGAGAACTGGGCCTTGAATTTGTGGATCAGCTCCATGGCCTCTGACACAGAGTAGAAGGCAACCGTGTTGGCAGCGTAGTCCAGGTACACTCCAATCCGTGTGGCCCGCGGGGCCTCTGGCAGGTCTTTGTCCATCTTGTTGTGCCATGCGGAGTAGCCCGAGTCAGAGCAGAGCAGGCTCCAAGACTTGTCGTTGTAGCCCAGCAGACTGTAAGAGTTCTTACCCTTGCGGCTGATGCTCTTATAGGCCACTCCGATGGAGAACTCCCCACTCCACTCTGCTTCCCAGTAGTACCTGAACCCACCCAGGCACTCCTTGCATAGAACCTGGGAGAAGCCATCGAAGCGTTCGGGGTGATCCGGGTAAAACTTGACTGTCTTCTTCCGCATCACTTTGTGGTTCCCCTCAGACAGAACCAGCTCTTTGTAGGCTGTGTTGGGGTCAAAGGTGAGCGGACAAGAATCTGAAAAAAATAAATATTTATTGGCATTATCAGAAAATTATATGATTTGAGTTGGTATAAAGAACAGACAAGAACAGATCACTCACATCTCAAGAAGTCTGCTCTAGTTTTGGGTTCCTGAAAATCTGCCCTGGTGGGAGCTGTATTAGAACAAAATATGGATTCTATCACCAGAGATATTTGGATTACAAACATATTTTGTCACAGATAATAAACCAATGTAAACTTTATAAATATGTACCTTTGAATCGTTTGTCGCCACCTCTTGGTGAAAGTATGTATACAGGGATATCACTTACTGTAAATGTAAAATTACAGTTGGTTATCGCAATACTAAACTCTTGCTGTACAAAAGCTATGTTGTAGGCATTTTAGTCACATTAATAGACTAACCTAACTTGGAGATTTTGCTCAGCTCCTTCTTACAGATGTCATCTAGATGCTCCTTCATGCCGGTGACAGTCTTGGTGACCTCTCCGAAGGAGAACTGAGGGTTGATTAGGACTTTGGGAACCATGGGCTCAGGAGGAACACACAGTGTGGGGAAGTTCTACACAGCACAAAATAAATGTATCAGTCTCGTAATGCAAATGCTGGATTCATATTTCTACCAGTCTATTATCAGTACGGATCCTGGTTCTTGTCTCAGCCCAATGTCTCTCCCCCCTCCAGTCCAGTACCTGTAGGAAGTGGATGTTGTCCTCTGTGTCGAGGATCTGGCGCAGCTCGACGTCTCTGCGCTGCAGCTCCAGAATCTCCTGCTCCAGCCGCTCCACATATCCCTCGGCCTGTGACATGGCTGCCTGCATGTTGGCCTTTATCAGCTGGCTCACTTCAACATGCCAGCGCTCCACCGCCTGTAGCATCTCACTGAAGATCTTATCACTGTCTGACATCGCCCGCTGGGCATTGCTCTGAGGTTAGGGGAGGGAGATACTGCAAATTACACAATTATCATTGTGTTATTATATAATTAAAATCAAAACATTGCAAACACAATTGTAATGATTGATTTAGTGCATCTATGGCAATATATGGTCCAAAATATGTATAATGAATGATACTATGGTGCTAAATTGAAGGGATGTAGTCTCATAAAAAGTACCAGAAATTGACCTAGGAAATGGAAATGGACCTAACCTTGAGAACGTCAACATTGTGTCTCAACTCCTGCAGTTCCTTCATCCGCTCCTGAATGATGTGCTGGACCTCAGACTGGGTCACCAACAGGTTTTTCTGTTAAAGGAGAGGAAGAAGTGGTTAGTAAACTGAGGGGCCATAATACCCCGTTGTCTTTAGAAGTTTCAAATGAGTTAAGCTGTATCATTGCAGTTGTCATGTACTGTTAGAGCGATTAGTGAGGGTAGGTTGTTCCAGTGTGTAAGAGCAGTCGTGCCTGTTTCTCAGCGCGCTCCTCCTCAGCAGAGATTATGTTGTGGCTGCGGTGCT
This sequence comes from Oncorhynchus kisutch, assembly GCF_002021735.2. NCBI lineage: Eukaryota > Metazoa > Chordata > Actinopteri > Salmoniformes > Salmonidae > Oncorhynchus > Oncorhynchus kisutch. The sequence goes on from NC_034179.2 coordinate 28,849,809, forward strand.
CCCTGACGGTACACAGCACACAGATACACATCTGGTCAGAGCGACAGAACAGCTCCAGGCCCTTCTCGTGCTGCGGACAGATCTTCCTGTCCAGGTGACCCGTCTCATCAACCAGCTTGTGCCTCTTGAAGGTGGCAGACTCGTAGTGGGGCTTGATGTGTGTCTCGCAGTAGTAGGCCAGGCACATCAGGCAGGACTTGACAGCCTTACTGCGGCGTCCCACACAGAAGTCACACAGCGAATCCCTCTGGAGGTAAGGGAAGGGCTGTAGCTCGGGCAGTTGCCGGCGCACCTGGGTCACATTGGGCACGTTGCGCCTAAGGACGGGGCGAGGGGTGAAGGTGGCCCGGCATTGGGGGCAGTTGTACACCCCCAGGTGGTCATACTGGTCCCAGTAGACCTTGATGCACTCCAGGCAGTAGGTGTCTCCACAGGAGATGGTAACAGGGTCTTGCAGCACATCGGCACACAGAAGACAGGTGTAGCCATCTGGAGGCAGGGGGAAGTTCGGCTCAGCCATGGTCCTGCTGGGTCAGACTGAGACACAAGGAGATAACCAGTCAGTAGAAGTATAGAATCACACCCCACTGACCTGTATTAAACGGGAGTGAGACTAAAGCAAGAGCGCAGTCCCCTTCCACTGGTATTTAAAGGTGAGGCTGTGTTTTAGTGTAAACAGAAAAGACAACCTGCATGAAACTGGGAAGTGAATGTGACCATAGAGGAATGAACCCACATACCACCCAGCAACAGATACTCTTGGTTGGTTCTCTTGGCGAAATGTCTGTGATCATAGTCCTAGACTGTTCTCTCTGCTACCGGACAGCAAGCTGTACCGGAGCGCCAAGTCTAGGACCAAGAGGCTTTTTAACTGCTTCTAACCTCAAGCCATAAGACTCCTGAACATCTAATCAAATGGCTACCCAGACTATTTGCATTGCCCCCACGCTGCTGCTACTCTCTGTTATTATCTATGCATAGTCACTTTAATAACACTACCTACATGTACATGTTACCTCAGTCATCTTGACTAACCGGTGCCTCCTGTATATAGCCTTGCAATTGTTATTTTACTGCTGTTCTCTAATTATTTTAGACTTTTTATTTGTTACTTTTTTAGGTATTTTCTTAACTGCATTGTTGGTTAGGGGCTTGTAAGTAAGCATTTCACTGTAAGGTGAATACCAGTTGTATTCGGCGCATGTGACAAATATGATTTGAATTTGATTTGATCATCATGATGAACTTGTCATTCATTGAAAGCATGTAATGGAACATTGATTGTAAACAGGGATACAACTTTAAATTGCAGTATTTACAAAAGGCAAGTTGGTACAGCATTTTTGTTGACACAGCAGTAGTAGGTTTCATGATGGCTGATGATGTCGAAACAGCCTGTCCTGCTTCTTCTCCGTATAAGAGATAGGACACTACACCACCATGTGTACACCATATACAGTCGTTGGTGTATACCCACACAACATGGGGACAGGGCCTTACAGTAAACATATCCTAAAAGACAAAGTCAAATCCCTGCAAGTTCCTTTGGTGAGAAAACATGCCCTCTGTGTCACAATATCAGTTAAACACTCCATGTGTGGTTATGCTGTAAATTCTCTAGAATAGAACATTATTGACACAATATTAGTGGTGCTAGTACCAGATTAGCCACTACTGTGTTTCCATCAACATCCTTTCTTGTAGAACTGATGGGTTTCACTTCTTCAATGATTATGTCAATTTGTTTCTAAGATGTGTCACACATGAGGGAAGGGTTATGAATGAGTGAGTAAAAAAATGTACTATGCTTCATATTAAAGACATGCACAGAATATTAGACACAAAATTATGTGGTCGCAAATAGATATAAACATGAAATCCATATCATGGAATTCTTTCAGATGTCAACTGTTCATGTATAATGCTGTCCTCATTTATGGGCTTTTCTTCATGTTCGTTAATACAAAAAGCCTTTAGTCTCTGGACAGACAGAGGATAGGGCGTTGCAGCACCAGCTGTGAGCCAATCATAAAGGATGGAGGGGGAAGGAGCCAAGAAGGAGGAGAAAGGGAGGGGGTCGGGTTGAGAGAAAGGGGGGAGTAAACAAGAACGCATGCTCACGAGAGAGGCAGCAAATGATGTCATGGCTTGTGCTGGTCTGTGCTCGCTCTTTTCCTCCCCACCTTCTGCTCTCCATCTCCATCTCTTCTCTGTACATCGCTATCATCATTGTGAAGGTGGTGTGAGTGGCAGGGCTAGGAGGAAGACACGCAGCATCAGCACAGGCATCCCCAACATCATCGTCACTCAGAATTCCTTCACCTAACAGGTAAACATGTCTACACTTAAAGTTATCCTGTACTTTAGTCTATGTATTGACCAGTAAGAAAGAGGTCAAAACACAATACATGACACCAAATCATAGAAATGAGCTAAGCCATCTATTTGACAATTTATTACGCTCACTGTCCTCTTTTTGGTGTACTTTTATTTTGTGCTGCATCATACTATATTTGAATGTACTGTACATATATCATGGGGCACTATTGCATGATGTTTGTGCTTAACTTGTGGAAGGTATGTTAAATATGAATTTACATATGTTAATGTTTCTTTACATTTTGAGTATCAGATGCTGCATGGCCCAGTGTCTTTCTCTGGTCTGTTAATAATTAATGCAAGTGTGTTGAATGAATCTATTTGATCCAAGCCTTCATGACTTTATTGATAGATTCCTTAACTTGATTCATCTCACAGCACCCCCCTCCCCTCGCCCCCTCTTAAAAAGCAATAACAACTCACACCCTTGCCTTTCTTGAACTTTTTGTACTAGCACTGACTTTGCTGATAGCTACTTTTTGAGGAAAAATGTACTGACTATGACTGAGATATGTGGTTGTCTCACCTAGCTACAGTATACAGTGCATTCAGAAAGTATTCAGACCCCTTTACTAGGGGTCTGGAAAAAAATAGAAAATGGAAGAAGTTCAAGATGACGGTCAATCACCCTCGGTCTGGGGCTCCATGCAAGATCTCACCTTGTGGGGCATCAATGATCATGTGGAAGGTGAGGGATCATCCCAGAACTACACGGCATGACCTGGTCAATGACCTGAAGAGAGCTGGGACTACAGTCTCAAAGAAAACCATTAGTAACACACTACGCCGTCATGGATTAAAATCCTGCAGCGCACGCAAGGTCCCCCTGCTCAAGCCAGCGCATGTCCAGGCCCGTCTGAAGTTTGCCAATGACCATCTGGATGATCCAGAGGAGGAATGGGAGAAAGTCATGTGGTCTGATGAGACAAAAATAGAGCTTTTTGGTCTGAACTCCACTCGCCATGTTTGGAGGAAGAAGAAGGATGAGTACAACCCCAAGAACACCATCCCAACCGTGAAGCATGGAGGTGGAAACATCATTCTTTGGGGATGCTTTTCTGAAAAGGGGACAGGACGACTGCACCGTATTGAGGGGAGGATGGATGGGGCTATGTATCGCGAGATCTTGGCCAACAACCTCCTTCCCTCAGTAAGAGCATTGAAGATGGGTCGTGGCTGGGTCAACCCAAAACACACAGCCAGGGCAACTAAGGAGTGGCTCCGTAAGAAGCATCTCAAGGTCCTAGAGTGGCCTAGCCAGTCTCCAGACCTGAACCCAATAGAAAATCTTTGGAGTGAGCTGAAAGTCCGTATTGCCCAGCGATAGCCCCGAAACCTGAAGGATCTGGAGATGGTCTGTATGGAGGAGTGGGCCAAAATCCCTGTTGCAGTGTGTGCAAACCTGGTCAAGAACTACAGGAAACATATGATCTCTGTAATTGCAAACAAAGTTTCTGTACCAAATATTAAGTTCTGCTTTTCTGATGTATCAAATACTTATGTCATGCAATACAATGCAAAGTAATTACTTAAAAATCATACAATGTGATTTTCTGAAGTGTACCTATGATAAAAATTACAGTCCATGCTTTGTAAGTAGGAAAACCTGCAAAATCGGCAGTGTATCAAATACTTGTTCTCCCCACTGTATATATATAAATGAAATGCCCAGAGGATGTGGTGTGCTGACTGTATCGCCTTAATGACCAAATCTCTCCCAATACCTCCTCATTTCCTGTCTCCGTGGACTCGGTGTCCTCCCAATGTTATTTAAACATTATGGCAGTGTAGTTTCAGAAACTACAGCAGTCTCGACTGTATGCCTTTCTCTTGCATCCCATCCTTAGTGTTTTACCTCTCTATCTATAGGGCAGAATGGCAGAGGGCTCCGTATCAGTAGCAGAGGTGGAGACGTCCTTCAAGAAGTTTGCCATTCATGGGGACACCAAGGCTACTGGGAAGGAGATGAACGGGAAGAACTTTGCCAAACTCTGCAAGGACTGCCGGGTCATCGATGGCAAGAACGTCACTGCCACCGATGTGGACATTGTCTTCACTAAAGTCAAGTGAGATTCGGTCCAGTTTCAAACCTCCACACTGACAGATCTGCAGTCATCTTTCTAGGAAAGAGGGAATACGGCCAGAGGCCCTCAGAATACCATATCATGAGTAAAGGTAATACTCTCAAAAAGTTTTTCTGTGTATTTTAGGGCGAAGACAGCTCGTGTGATCGCCTTTGAGCAGTTCAGCCAGGCCCTGTCAGAGTTGGCCCCGAAGCGTTTTAAAGGGAAGTGCCAGGAGGAGGCGCTGCAGCAGCTCTACGGCCTCATAGCAGGGAGGGAGCCTGCCAACGCTGGCGTCACTGTGAGTGTCTACCTGTCAGCAGCACACAGCCTGATAATAGTACAGTCTCAGAGAGAGCGTGTGTTTGTGTGTCCGCTGTGTGTGTGCATATCTGTTTGGTGGGTAAGCTCTTTGTATCCTCATCTCTCATTCTCCCTTTCCCTTTCTCTTTTCCTGCTCATAGAAAGTGGCCAAGGCAGCGGCGGTGGACAGACTGACAGACACCACCAAATTCACAGGGGCACACAAGGAGCGGTTTGACGAGTCAGGCAAAGGGAAGGGCAAGGCCGGGCGAGTAGACATTCCAGATGCCAGTGGCTATGTGGGTGCCTACAAGGGCAAGGGCACCTATGAGGATAAGGTCAAGGAAGCATAGGCAGGACAGAGGGAGAGAGAGATATGCTCAGTCAGTTACCCCAAATACCCCCCCTAAATAGTGTAATTTAAGTGAGAACTTGTGTAAATGTATATTAATGCACATACTGCGCAGGTAGGATGGGCTGGTCAGTCACTGAGTCAAAGTATTATATATCCTTTAACGTTGCATGTTGGGGTGGTGGTTGTTAGGATGGAGAGGGGAGGTGTAAGGGTGAGGAGTAAACCTGGATAGAAAACAAAACAGTGACCAAATTCTATGTCAATAAAAATGTGAATAATATTTAGATATATTCACCTTCCCAAGCGCTCCAACCCCTGACCCTATCCCTCCCAGCTTCACTAGATGCCTCTGTATGAGTCGTTTTTACTTGTTTATGTGTTGTGTATAATATATACTGAACAGAAATATAAACGTATCAGGGACAGTAAAAGGCCACTCTAAAATGTGCAGTTTTGTCACACAACACAATACCACAGATGTCTCAAGTTTTGAAAGAACATGCTCCAGAGCTGTAGCCAGGGAATTTAATGTTCATTTCTCTGCCATAAGCCACCTTCAATGTCGTTTTAGAGAACTTGGCAGTACATCCAACCGCATACCACGTGTATGGGGTCGTGTGGGCGAGCCATTTTCTGATGTCAACTTTGTGAACAGAGTGCCCCATGGCGGCAGTGGGGTTATGGTATGGTTAGGTATAAGCTACAGGTAACAAACACAATTGCATTTTATCGATGTCAATTTGAATGCACAGAGATACCGTGATGAGATCCTGAGGCCCATTGTCGTGCCATTTATCCGCTGCCATCACCTCATGTTTCAGCATGATGTCATAAGGATCTGTACACAATTCCTGGAAGCTGAAAATGTCCCAGTTCTTCCATGGCCTGCACACTCACCAGACATGTCACCCATTGAGCACGTTTGAGATGCTCTGGATCTACGTGTACAACAGTGTGTTCCAGTTCTCGCCAATATCCAGCAACTTTGCACAGCCATTGAAGAGGAGTGGGACAACTTACCATGAAATTATGAATTACAAACCCTTAACCAACAATGCAGTTAAGAAAAATAAGAGTTAAGAAAATATTTACCAAATAAACTAAAAGTTTTAAAAAGGTTAACAGTAACGAGGCTCTATATACAGGGGTACCGGTACCGAGTCAATGTGCAGGGGTACAGGTTAGTTGAGGTAATTGAGGTATGTACATGTAGGTAGGTGGAAAGTATTCCCAAACATGTGAAATCCATAGATTAGGGCCTAATGAATTTATTTAAATTAACTGATTTCTGTAATATTGTAACTCAGTAAAATATTTGAAGTTGTTGCATGTTGCGTTTATATTTTTGTGACCAGTAACCCATGACCCAACATTTTGTGCCCTCTAGTGTACAAAACAAGTTAAAACATCCCTAGACATAACATATACAACACATGAAATTATATATAGGCAGGCCAAATGCCTCCTTCAGCCTCAGTCATCACTCCTATTACTGCAGGAACTCACTTAGTTCTCTACTACTACTACCACACATTTTGCCTTATCATTGAGGTTGCTACTAACACTAATGCCCTAGATTTATACACTGCTTTCACCCAGCCTTCTCTACTGATGTCCTTAGCTTTCATCTGCTCTGCTATAATAACTGTATATTGTAAATAGAGATAGTTGAATGGATGGATGAATGAATGAATAAACAAATGGATAGATGATGTAATAGATTAATGAATGGTGAATGAATGAGAAGAGATTTCCACTGTATCTGTACAGTGTAGCGCTTTGCCTGTGCTTTAGAAATGAAGAGAGAATAAGAGACCGATGAGGACATTCCTCCACTCCTGCAGTGAGGAATGACTAAATGAATTGTTCTGTTGGAGGACTGGGAGCCTCCTGACTGCACTGCATTGTCTCCTATTGGGTTGTTGTTCTGTCCCTACTGATCACGGTCTGTTGTGTTTTGTATAGTTTATCTGTGTCTCCCTCTATTCTGAAAAGCTATAAGAGTATGTACATGTTCAAATAAATCACTGAGCAGCAATTCAGACCATGTGAAAGAGTATTTTTCTCACACGCACGCATGCATGCGCACACACACACATACACACACACACATACTTTATCAAATGATATCAACGTAGCAGGGATTAGTAAAATTCCATGGGGTACTGCACACCCAAAAACACAGTATCTGTCCCTAATACCCTTACAAAGCCAGTCTGCCTCCTCTGCTAAGTCCCATACAATTGCAGGTGGGGTGCAGCAAGGCTAGAAAGTGAAGTATAAAGTTCCATGTGACATTCTCAGCCATGTTCAGTGGAAGTGGAAGTGTGCTTTGGTGAAGTTCAGAACTGTTCAATTCACTGTAGCGCTCTGAAAGCACATGACAGTGCCTTCCTTGTATGTGAGGGTGTATCTGTGTTGTGTTTTGTCCTCTCTCCCAGGTATCGTGCTGCTGTATGTGTTTAGGACGGCCCTGGGACATGTGGGACCGGGGAAGTGAACCTACTCCTCGAACGGCCCGGGACAACCCTGCACCACCAGAACACTGTGAGAGAGAGACAGTACAGAGGAAGAGTCTATATTTCAGTGTTTGTCATAGTCTGTTTGAGTCTCAATGAGGATGTGTGTGTATAGGGTGTATGACAGACCCAGCATCCTGTGGCTGCTGTGTGATGCAGAGACTGGTAGGGAAGCTGCATAAATATTTTGACAGTACTCTGACCCAACTAGAGAAACACATGGATACAGCCACGACTGCACTGATTGACATTAAAGGTTAGTCCTATCTATGACCTATCTGTGTGTTTTACTATCAGATTATTGACGATCCAAGTCCCTATAAATGTGACTAGACCCTATTGTAACTGCTCTAGTAGAAATAAGAAATAACCCACTGGGCACAATTCATCGTCCATTCGACATTGGTTCAATGTAATTGAGTTGAAATGACATAGAAACCATGTTGATTCAACCACTGTGTGCTCAGTGGGAACTTAACTACTGAAATATGACCCTTTATAGTTTCTCAGGTCCTACACAACTCATTCCTCCCTGTATATCTCTGACCATTTTTCTACCCTCCTTCCTCTCCCTCCCCCTCTCTCTCTCCTGTCTAGAAAGCCGTACAGTGTTCTTGATGGCGTTGACACACTGGCGTTGGTGCGTGGGTCCAGTGAGGAAAAATCATAGTTGCATACGAGCACGTGTTCATCAACCTGGGCCAGGCTCACAACGTGTCCTCAGGGGTGTTCACCGCACACCTCTCTGGGGTCTACAGTCTGGCCCTGATGGTGTGGAGCGATGCAGGCTCCCCGGGGGCCCTGCTGGCAACCTGTAACTTAATGGCCAGAGCCTGGCCACCACTGCAGGAGAAGAACCACAAGGACCAGGAGGACACAGCCAGCACCGTGCTGGCCCTGGCCCAGCCTGGGGATATCGTGTCCGTCTGCCTGCCCCCTTGCTTCCTCTGTGATGACAGAGCCACTACAACAACTTCAGCAGCTTCCTGATCTACACCACCGACTGACTGCTTGGAGCTTACTCATCGTCATGTCTCTTTCTCTCTCTCTCTCTCTCTCTCTCTCTCTCTCTCTCTCTCTCTCTCTCTCTCTCTCTCAGATTCTGCTTGTATTAGCTCTATCACCTGCTCAACAATGCCTGTGGGATTCAAAATATTGTTAACGGCATATTACTCTAATAATGTTCACCAGACTTGGGGTTTCAACTAATCATTGGTAAAAATACACTGAGTATACAAAACACCTTCTCTTTCCATGACATAAACTGACCAGGTGAAAGGGAGGGTGCAACTCAATATTAGATAGGTGTTCCTAATGTGTGGTATACTCCGTGTATGTTGAATGGAAATGGATTTGATTTAAAACATGTACGAACACAGCCCTTCCCTTATAGACCCACAGTGTAGAAGTACATACAGGTTGCTGGCTGACGGAAGAGAAAAGTAGATGTGACCATCTCAGGGTGGCTGCATACCCACCCACCCACTGTGGAACTGTAGACCTACTGTCATGTACGTATAATGTGTGGCAATGGTTTCAACCTTCCAACAATACATTGCAGTGATGAGAAATATCGGACTGATTGCTCCATTATTGTCTCTGTTTCAGTTACAAACACTCATACTGGCACAACCATGGCCAGAGTGATTCATTATTATTCATTATTAAGCGTTAATTGTTTTTGTTTATTTTAGATAGATGTCAATGATGGGTCTTTTATATTGTTCTAACAATATAATTAAATTAGAAAGTGGCAAGTGTTAACCACATAAGTATGCCTAAGATACTCAAAACTAGGCACAATATGCTGAAATTTAACCCTGAGTATGAACCAGAACAAGCCTACTTACAGACTCAAAAACACTCACTGCAGCCTTGTGTCCTGTTACGATAAACTAGGAGTGGTGGGTGGAATAAGGCGCAGAGAGCAACACAGGGCAAATACAAGTTACCAGTCCAAACAACAGGACAAAAATAGTCAGGAGAATAAAGACACGAACAAAATAATAACAAGAAACAAGCCCGCACAAATACCCAGCGGGCCTAGTGCCCTTAAATAACCTACAAACAAACCCTAACACAAAACAGGTGTACCCAATTACCCAATAACCAAAAACAAACGGGAATCGATTTCAGCTAATAGGCCGGCGACAACGACCGCCGAGCACCGCCCGAACAGGAAGAGGCACCATCTTCGGCAAGGTTCGTGACAGTACCCCGGCCTCGAGGATGACCCGGAGGACGAGGCGCGGGGTGGAGGCGGTGGAAATCCCTCAAGAGGGTAGGATCTAAAATGTCCCTCCCCGGTACCCAGCACCTCTCCTCCGGACCGTACCCCTCCCAGTCCACGAGGTACTGCAGGCCCCTCACCCGGCGTCTCGAGTCCAGAATAGCTCGTACTGTGTACGCCGGGGACCCCTCGATGTCCAGAGGGGGTGGAGGAACCTCCGGTACCTCACTGTCTTGTAGGGGACCAGCTACCACCGGCCTGAGGAGAGACACATGAAACGAGGGGTTAATGCGATAATAAGAGGGAAGTTACAATCTATAACACACCTCGTTTATCCTCCTCAGGACTTTAAATGGCCCCACACACTGCGGCCCCAGCTTCTGGCAGGGCAGGTGGAGGGGCAGGTTTCGGGTCGAGAGCCAGACCCTGTCCCCTGGTGCGAACACCGGGGCCTCACTGCGGTGGCGGTCAGCGTCTCTCTTCTGCCGTTCACTGGCCTGCCTGAGAGAATCCTGGACTGCCCGCCAGGTCTCTCTAGAGCGCTGTACCCACTCCTCCACCGCAGGAGCTTCGGTCTGACTCTGATGCCATGGAGCCAGGACCGGCTGGTAGCCCAGTACGCATTCGAATGGCGACATATTCGTGGATGAATGCCGAAGTGAGTTCTGGGCCAACTCTGCCCACGGGACGTACCTCGCCCATTCTCCTGGCCGGTCCTGGCAATACGACCTCAGAAACCTACCCACTTCCTGGTTTACTCTCTCCACCTGCCCATTACTTTCGGGGTGATAACCAGAGGTAAGGCTGACCGAGATCCCCAGACGCTCCATAAACGCCTTCCAAACCCGGGACGTGAACTGGGGACCCCGATCGGAGACGATATCCTCTGGAACCCCATAGTGCCGGAAGACGTGGGTAAATAGAGCCTCTGCAGTCTGTAGGGCCGTAGGGAGACCAGGCAATGGGAGGAGACGGCAGGACTTAGAGAACCGATCCACAACGACCAGAACGGTAGTGTTCCCCTGAGATGGGGGAAGATCAGTAAGGAAATCTACCGAGAGATGGGACCATGGCCGTTGTGGAACCGGGAGGGGCTGTAACTTCCCTCTAGGAAGGTGCCTAGGAGCCTTACTCTGGGCGCATACCGAACAGGAAGAGACATAGAGCCTCACATCCCTAGCTAAGGTGGGCCACCAGTATTTCCCCCTAAGACCCCGCACTGTCCTATCAATCCCCAGATGACCCGCAGACGGTAGTGTGTGAGCCCACCGAATCAATTTATCACGGACACCAAGCGGTACGTAACTTCGACCGGTCGGACACTGTGTAGGCGCAGGTTCGACCCTCAACGCCCGCTCGATGTCCGCGTCCACTTCCCATACCACTGGGGCCACCAGTCGAGAGGCTGGAAGGATGGGAGTGGGTTCGATGGACCGGTCCTCGGTGTCATAGAGACGGGACAGCGCGTCGGCCTTAGTGTTGAGGGAACCTGGTCTATAAGAGATCGTAAATCTAAAACGTGTAAAGAACATGGCCCACCTAGCCTGACGCAGATTCAGTCTCCTCGCTGCTCGAATATACTCCAGATTACGGTGGTCAGTCCAGATGAGGAAATGGTGTTTAGCCCCCTCTAGCCAGTGTCTCCACACCTTCAGGGCCTTTACCATAGCTAGTAACTCCCGGTCCCCCACATCATAGTTCCGCTCTGCCGGACCCAGCTTCTTAGAAAAGAAAGCGCAGGGACGGAGCTTTGGTGGCGTACCCGAGCGCTGAGACAGCACGGCTCCAACCCCAGCCTCGGACGCATTCACCTCCACTATGAATGCTAACGAAGGGTCCGGATGCGCCAACACGGGAGCACCAGTGAACAGTGCCTTCAATTGGTTGAAGGCTCCATCAGCCTCTGCTGACCACCGCAGACGCACCGGCCCCCCTTCAGCAGTGAGGTAATGGGCACCGCTACTTGGCCAAAACCCCGGATAAACCTCCGGTAGTAATTGGCAAACCCTAAAAACCGCTGCACCTCCTTTACCGTGGTCGGAGTCGGCCAATTACGCACAGCGTTAACGCGGTCACACTCCATCATCATCCCCGAGCTGGAAATGCGATAACCCAGGAAGGAAACGGCTGGTTTGGAGAACACACATTTCTCAGCCTTGACATATAGGTCATGCTCCAGCAGTCGCCCAAGAACCTTGCGCACCAGGGAGAGAGTTGTGTCCCTGCAAGCTAGCTCCCGGCGGACGTCCTCCCAGAGACTACACCGGCAATGGTCCATCAGGGCCCTGTCATTCCACCCAGCACCAGCAGCTAGGGTCCTGAACTCCAAAGCAAAGTCCTGCGCGCTCCTCGTCTCCTGTCTGAGGTGGAACAGTCGCTCACCCGCCGCTTTGCCCTCTGGTGGGTGGTCGAAGACAGATCGAAAACGGCGGTTGAACTCCAGGTAGTTGTCCCGAGCCGAGTCCGGACTGTTCCAGACAGCGTTGGCCCAGTCCAGGGCCCTACCCGTTAAACAGGAGACGAGGAGGCTCACACTCTCCTCACCCGAGGGAGCCGGACGCACGGTAGCCAGGTAGAGCTCTAGCTGGAGCAAAAATCCCTGGCACCCAGCCGCCGCTCCATCGTACTCCCTCGGGGGGGAGAGACGCAGTGTGCTGGACCCAGAGGACGACGTAGATGGAGTAGGTGATGTCGGCTGTAGGGGAGCTGGGATAGACGTCAGTAGACCACTCCTCTCCCATCGTTCCATCCTCTCCATCATCTGGTCCATCACTGTACCGATTCGATGGAGGACAGCTGTGTGGTGATGGACGCGCTCCTCCATAGTGGGGAGAGGGGTGGTCGCTGCTCCTGCTGACTCCATTTTGGTGGTGCGGGCTTCTGTTACGATAAACTAGGAGTGGTGGGTGGAATCAGGCGCAGAGAGCAGGGTTCAGTCGTTTGTCAAATTTATTCACCGGCGCAACAAAAACGGTCACGCCAACACACCAAGTTACCAGTCCAAACAACAGGACAAAAATAGTCCGGAGAATAAAGACACGAACAAAATAACACCATCCAACAGAGTAACAAGAAACAAGCCCGCACAAATACCCAGCGGGCCTAGTGCCCTTAAATAACCTACAAACAAACCCTAACACAAAACAGGTGTACCCAATTACCCAATAACCAAAAACAAACGGAAAGGGAATCGATGGCAGCTAATAGGCCAGCGACGACGACCGCCGAGCACTGCCTGAACAGGAAGAGGCACCATCTTCGGCAAGGTTCGTGACATGTCCTCCATAACAACAGCAGTCGGCCAGGCACCAGGCCTATACAGTGTGTCACAACTTCACATTGTTGTTACACCTTGATGACCTATACAGTGTGTCACAACTTCACATTGTTGTTACACCTTGATGACCTAAACAGTGTGTCACAACTTCACATTGTTGTTACACCTTGATGACCTATACAGTGTGTCACGACTTCACATTGTTGTTACACCTTGATGACCTATACAGTGTGTCACAACCTCACATTGTTGTTACACCTTGATGACCTATACAGTGTGTCACAACTTCACATTGTTGTTACACCTTGATGACCTATACAGTGTGTCACAACATCACATTGTTGTTACACCTTGAAAGGTGACACCAACAAAGTCACTCTTGGGTTCACAGAGAACTATTTGACCTGTGGTCAGTGCCAGCAAGAAAGATCAGATATACAGATTAGTGATTGGAAAACCACAAGACTAAACCATGTGATAGAGGAATATTAACAATATGTACTGCCTTCTCAGGCTGAGATGAAGCTGATATCAAAGCTGTGTTGGAGCTTTTGCTCTGGTGGTTATAGAAGACATCACCAACCAACCTCCTGTGACTCAACTCTTCTGTCTGTCCTGTGTTCTCAGTTAATGGTAAGGGGATTATAGCGCAGAGAGCTTGGTGTCCATAACTTTGGATTTGCCCCAGAACAAGCACTCTTGTACTAGCGCAGGCTGTGCCAGCTTTCAGAAGATCCCAATCTCAGAACAATGTGTCACTCAGAACCGTTTTGATGTGAATCGGATGTGGTGACACTGATTACGACAATGGGCCGTGAGAAAGGAGATGAAAAGTCAATGGAGAGATTACCTGCTCACACACACCATGACACCTTCACTGGCAGGTTCACTACCTACCGTATGTCACCACACAATGACCGAGGAGGACAGGGAAGGGGGAAGGACAATCACCCAAACTAAGCCTCCCATTGATCAGGTATTATCAGTCTCCTATTGAATTCCAAGAGCACTGGGGCAGAGACACAACCAGGAAGAACAAACAACCTTACTGATGCCATCAGTCCACCTGACACCAGTGGCCTAATAATACACACGGATTGCTACAGTCGCTGTATGTACACATTACACACTTGGTTTGATAATCTGGGTGGACCCTGCAGGATCCTGCCTTCACACCTAGTGTGGGTGTCCTGCCCAGGCACCTGGAATTGGAATTGTGTGTGGGAGAGAGTTTGGGGAATTGTGCTGGCAGTGTCGGGGTGTGTCGGAGAAGATCCCCCCTCTCCCTCCCCCCATAGGGTAGTCCACCTACAATAAAACTCACCTGGAAGAAGCTGAGTGTTGGCTTTGCTGGTACTGTACATCCTGTCTCTCTGTGTGTCTGTTAGCGCTGGTTCCTGTTAGTGTTTGAGCACTGGAGTTTGCTGCTGCTGCCTATCTTTTACAGGGGCGAGGGCTAGAGCACTTGGGCGTGGACCAGATGATTGGTTTGTTCTTGCTGACACAGTCAGTACAGTGATGACAGACATATGAGATTGGGATCAAAACAGTATGTACAGTACTTAGAGCTGTTGTTTAGCTAGTTCATCTCTGTCACAGATATATCTATATGGACTACTGATGTGGAGTGAGGAGATGGACTATGACTGCACAATACAATTATTAATACTCTTACGACACCAAATAAAAATGGACACTGGGTGAGAAAAATATATGAAATGATGGAAAGTAATGCCCATAATCAGAAGTGGATAATGTATGGTATAAATTAAATGGACTTTTACCTGTCTCAATTGATTAATTAAAATGTTGCTGAACATTACTTGTGATACTGTTTTTGTTGTGTTGTACATGTTAAATGGATGCTGTGTTAGTGGCTATTCTATTCTATATTATAAGTTCACATTGTATTCCAGGGCTATAAAATTGTATTTTATATTATATTTTAAATATTTATCCCCTCAGAATTCCCAGTGCTGTCTGTTTCCTTCCGGTCTGGATCCTGCCTTCACACCTAGTTTGGGTGTCCACTCTGTTCCTCTTGGGGCACTGTATCTCAGTGTGAGATCCATACCTCCCTCCTGAGGGAAGCAGCAGGTAGAGCATTCATCATCATCATCTTCATACCTATGAGAATCTCTGAACTCTAAGCCTTTACAATACACACTGTACAATATTAGTACTGAAATTGCTCGCAGTCTGACCTTTATTGTCATGAATCGTGCCCTGAAGGTAGAACTGAGCGATTTCTGTTAGATGGGCCAGTTGCAAAGTCTAAATTTGATATATCGCAAAAATTCCTGAAAACAAAAATGTTTGGTTAGGGTTAGCAGTGTGGTTAAGGTTAGGGTTAAGTTTTAAAAAGATTGTATGAATCTGTGGCTGTGCCAGCTAGTCACCACTCTGCAGAGCTGCCTCCAGGGCAAGATTCATGATAATAAATGCCAACCTGAATTGAAATCACTGTAACGTTAACAAAGGAGTACAAAACAACACATTTGTTAACATGAATGAGTCAGCTACGTTGCATCACTATACATGTTCTTGACCCTCCTCTCTCTACCCTTGTCCCTCCACCTCTCTCTCCTCTCCCTGCCTGTGGTAAGTGGCATGGGAGGGTGTGCTGCCGTGCGGCCGCTGGGACTGTTAGTGTGCGTTTAAGCGCCAGCGGGGATGCTCCATGAACTGGAGGAGCAGGTCCACCAGGATGATGACCCTGTGGCACAGCCTGTCCCAGCTGGGTAATAGCATCCAGGAGGTCACAGGTACCAACATTATAGAAACATTATATCTGCTACACAGACAGACCAGGGAGGAGTGACCTCATTCTAATTCTATGGATAACCTCTCTGCTAACAGAGACCAGGGCTGCTAATAATATACGCCTCAAAACACGTACTTCCCACTGTGCACAGATGTCAGTTTAATGTCTAATTTAGATTTACATTTGATTGAGCTCACGTAGTTCAACGTGAACTCAATATGAAATTAACAAAACATTAACCATGTCATTGGAATTTAAAGTTGGGTGATAAAAAGACAAGCATTCCAGAAATTCCTTTCCACGTTGACTCAACATCACATAGCCTTTTTCTTTAGATGCCGTGGAATTAAAGTTGATACGACCAGTTTGTGCCCAAACTGTTATCTCTGTCTGACTGAAAAATGGACTCTCTCTCTCTTTCTCTCTCCAGGAGGAATGCGGGTGGCATTCACAGACACCATGAGTCCCAAAAGCCACTGCTTCGGCCCTTCACCAGTAACGTGCCGATTCCTTACACCGAGATCTCCCTCAACCACGGAAACTGCTAAAACCCTGCCCTGGGTATGCATACACACCAACCTTAAACCCACTATGTTCCACAGACAATATACTCAATAGTAGTCCTATCCTGGACATGCAGTCATCCATTTCATTAACTCCATCCCTCTGCTTCCTCTCACTCCAAGTGTGTGGCGGACCAGAGGCTGAATCACAAGCTGCGACTGATGAGGAACGGGGAGATGGTGGTGTCCACGTGGGAGGATAACGGGGAGGACTCGGAAGACAGACCGCCCTGGTCCTGCTAGACAGAGGCAGCCAGACGTACAGTACGTGGAGCTGCTCTCTGGAAGACAGCTGTGTGGAGGCGGAAACCCATAGACAGACATATTGTACATCCAATGAGACATACAACTGTACTGAACAGTTAAATGCACATGAAAATTGTAGTCAACTCTGATCATTCTCCTTAAAAAAGCAATCTATCTATTTTTTTTTTATAAAAAAGATTTTCTCACTGAAGCAGAATCCGACTATTAATATTGTTTAGTTTCACAGTCATCACCAAAGCGATTGCTGTGTTTTTAGGCTAAAAGGTTGTGGTGATTAATTATGATATACTATGTAAAATGTTCATCATTAAACTGAATCATTAACTTGCAGAAACCCTCTTTTACCACCAGCTCAGAAGAACTGTGTGTGTGAAAGGACTGTTCACTATCTTCTCCCTGAATCAGGTCTCATACACACATTGGTATGCTCTGGGACCACACACAGTTTCACAGGTTAGTTGGCCATGTTCACACAAACTGGTTTGCTTCTCTCCTCTAGCTGGGCATTTTCATTGGACCAATTCAGTTTAGGACATTAAACCATGTTGTGCTTTAGTGAAGACTAAACCCTGCAGATTCAATAGCTATGTGTGTCTAAGGTTTACAAGTTCAGTAGCCCAAGGTCTGGTGGCTAAAGAGATATCATTGTTGCCAGGGGTAACGAGTCCAGTCTGGTGCCCTTGGATGGAGAACAACTGACAATAAAGACACAACACAACCTGGCACCTATAAACAGATTAGCCTAGAGGCTAATATGACACTGATACAACATTACCCAATACCTTTCATTGGAACGACCTTTGGGGTCAGACAGTTACTTCATTCTAATGCTGAGTCCTCTCAGTGATGTCATCTGTGATGTCAATGTTTAACCTCGATGGCCTCTCAAGCTATGGCATGCCCCGCTTTTGCTGTCAATGTAATGATGTCATGTACCATTGGCATGGGTGTGTTTATATGCCAGGGGGTGTATGTTCTTTAGAGCCAAGAGGAAAATGTAAAAAACAAAAAAGGATGAGGAATTTAACTGAACACCCAACAAAGCAAAACAAATCAGCATTACTTGCACTTTGGCTGACTTACTTGCATTCTAGTTCCTCTCATTCACTCATGCCCTCACATACTTATCTTACTGTACTTATCTCATGGAACAAAAGTGATTTCATGGCTCCCAGACATTTTATTTTCATGTTTGTAAAACAAACAACGTAATAAATAACAAAAAACAGACAATTACTATAGAGGCAATAAATTCAACTTCCCTATAGCAGTGCCTCCTTCCTTATCCTCTCTAATTACTGAAAGCATCTCCCTCCCCCTGGTCCCCTTAAACCATCGTACTCTCTACTTTCGCCCTCCCTCTCGCCCTCCCCACAGAGCACGCACTGGTTGAATCAACGTTCTTTCCACGTAATTTCAGTGAAATTACATTGAACCAACATGGAATAGACGTTGAATTGATGTCTGCGCCCAGTGTGTCCCTCCTTATGTTCTCTAGACAAAGTGGTAGAGGAAGATATTTGGAGAATTCCTATAGCTGACCAAACCAAGCCCTTTGGCAGTGGTTCCTCATTCTCTCTGTCCTGCTCCCAAATAAGGAGGTACACTTACAGGAGGATAAAGAGAGAAAGAAAAAAAGGGTGTGTCATAGAATGAAATAAGAAGACTAGAAGCTCTAGAAAAATCGAGAGGAAAAAAGCCCATATCCTTTTAAGGCTGTGGTTTCCTCCCTCCCCTTCTTTCCTTTCCTCTCCTCCCCCCTCTCTCTCACTTGCTTTTTCTCTTGTGGTGAAGTAATTTCAGAGAGGTGTTTGTTCTTTTTAAGCTGGCACTCCCTGAGAGCAGACTCTGTACTCTGTTGTAAAGGGGAAGAGAGGAACTCTTTCACACCAGCTCACAGAAACACAGGTCCGAAGCCACCTGAACTCATCTCAACAACTACAGCTGCTCCCAACTAAACACTGTAAGTACATGCCTGGCTACTTCTTAACACCTTTATCTCTGTCGGAGTGCACTTTGTTACTATCAGGCTCTACCTGTTATTCATACGGTTGAATTTCCAGTGCCAAGTTTTTCAAAAGTTATCTATCTGGAATTAGACTATCGGTTAGGATGAAACGTATAGAAATCTAATTAATATAATGGACAAATCATTGACTTGAATGGGGACTCTCGTTCTATGTATTTCTTTGCACTTAATCCTATCCAATAATCGATCCGAATAGATAATTTCTGAAAAACTGTGCCCTGGTGTGTCAGACAGTGTCAAAATGGTGTCTAGTAGTTTCTCTGGCATGCCTGGAAAGTTGCTACTGACAGTGTTCTATTGTTTAGAAAAGTATCTTTTAGGTTAACATGGATGAGAGTGAGGGCGAAAAGGGTGTAGACAAATTGACATGGGGGATAACCTGACCTATTTTATATTCAGTCTCTTAATTACACACACACACAAAAACACACACACACACACTAAACACACACACACACACTAAACACACACAGCCACTGCATGGCATGTAACTAATTTATTAATTTCATAAAATGTTAAGAAGCCTCAATGAATGCTGTGGCTTTTAGGTTTTCCTAAAAGTCTCTCTGTAAGGCTCCGTTCTCTCTTCACTCTGCCCAGAGAGGCTCGATCAGATGGATCCTGTTCACTATCAGATCCTGCTTCTTATCAAGTCCTGCTCTCAGCGATCTCTCAGACAAAAACTGGCTACACCCCTGTTTAAAACTGCTAGCTCCATGCAAGACAAATTCATTAAGTAATATAGGGGTACTTTCTTTCATCATGATGTATGTGCTGTGTCTTTGAGATGGAGATAGAGGTATCTCAACGTGCGGTCAGAGAGAGTTTTGTAATGCATGGTGCCTCCTCATTCCCTGTCCATCCTCTGGTATCAGTCTTCAGTGCAGCTATGGTGTCAAACTGTGTAGATGTGAGGGATTATGTGACCTATGCTGGTATGTCCAGGGGTCAATATAACAGTGGATGTTTCAGTGAACGCCCTGATAACTGTGACGTCACATTTACATGGACCATTGGCTTTCGGAACACTGCATGATGGATATTTTGTGAAGTAACCCCAGTAGCTATCACACGCTGTTTCACATCTCTGTAATAATGTAATCTGTAACAGTAGAAAAGGAGTAATGTATTAGTGAGGGCACAGAGCACATATTGGGTAATAGGAAGTCAAGATGGCTTTACAGGCTGATTAAGGGAGATCTGGTCTGGACCTGTAGCAGCAGGCCTGATCCTCAGAAGAGCAGCTGTCGGGTGCCAACAGGTCTATCCTGCCCCACTCCTTCCCCTCCATGCACATCAAGCAGGTTCACTCCTATACATATCAGGGTTTTTGGATGGACAATAATTTGTCATGTAAAAACATACGGATGTGCTAGCTAAGAAACTGAGATTAAAGTAGGCTTATTTTATAGAACTAGATAATGCCTCTTCCTAAACAGCAGGAAGCAGATTGTACAGTCAACTTTCCTACCAGTTCTTGACTATGGTGACATAATTTATCGGAATGCAGCAGCCACTACTCTTAAACCTTTGGATATCATCTACCAAAGCGCGCTTTGCTTTATCACAGGTGACAGTATTAATACGCATCACTGCCTCCTGTATCAAACAGTTGGCTGGTCCTCGTTGATGTCCCGTAGATCCCTTCACTATTCCCTTTTTGTTTACAAAGCTCTACTACACAAGCTTCCGACCTTCCTCACTTCACTGTTGAAATACAAAAATATGACATACCAAACCTGTTCACAGGGATGGTTAACTGCCTCTAGGGCAGTTTAGGACTTTAATGTTGAATGAAATTTAAGGAGAATTGCATCGGATTGAATAAAGAATTGTTCGGATTGAATAAAAATAATTGTATTTGTGGTATTTGAAGCTGAAGTGTTGATTCTGGAACTTGCAGTTTATTTTATTTGTATTCCTCAGCGCACCATTGTAAATGAAACCCTGGTCTCAGTGGATTCCCCTGAATAAATACAAGCTTAATAAAACATTTAAATACAATAGTAGACTATGTTATCCCCCCTCCTCTCCTTCCTCTGTTCCATTCCTGGGAAAAAGGGCAGTAAACAGATCTATAAACTCTCAATCACACATGGATGTATTCAGGTTCTGTGACGCAGCACACAGACGGGTTTAACCTAAGTTTTTTCACAGTTTATCGAGCCTGTTAGACACTTGATATAAGGCTAGAGTGAGGTTGGGAAAGGTTAGTGTAATATATGTAGTGATCTTATGGCCCCTGTCCCTTGCTGACCCATAACAGTCCTCATATACCGAATCAAGAGCCTCCATGTTCAGATAAGGCCTGATCCAACCAGTGATGTGCTCTGTACTGAGGGGGCGATTCTCTCTGGGCATGCTAACACAGTGCTTGGAGGCAGATCCTCAGATTATAAAACAGCCCGTCAGATTGGTTAGAGCAAAATCTGGTATTTATGATGGTATTTACAAGGGTTGTTGTTACAAACTGTTTCTGGTTGTGACATAGAGGAGAGTGGGGTAAGTTGAGCCATTTTTTTACATTCAGCATCACTCCTTCAAGGGAAATATAGTATTTTTTTCTAACCAAGATCTCTACATATGTTTCAGGATGTTGTGTAGCCTTGGAAATAATGAGAATTCATGTAAACATTACAATTTTGAAAACATAGTTTGTCCCCAAAAAACTGGTCACTTGGCACAACTTACACCGGTATGGGGTAAATTGAACCACAGGACAGGGTAAGTTATGCCGCTTACAAATTTCTGTACTGAATGAAATATTATCGCTACCTTTTTAAAACCATGTATATCTTTATTTCCCAAAGACAATTCAACTCAGTCCCAATCGCTTTTTTGTCTGTTTATCATTTTAAGCATATTTTAACACAGGCTTAACACCTAACAAACACTTTGTACTTTTTAAAACACTTTTCAAATAGGCTAAATCAAATCAAATCAAATGTATTTATATAGCCCTTCGTACATCAGCTGATATCTCAAAGTGCTGTACAGAAACCCAGCCTAAAACCCCAAACAGCAAGCAATGCAGGTGTAGAAGCACGGTGGCTAGGAAAAACTCCCTAAAAAGGCCAAAACCTAGGACGAAACCTAGAGAGGAACCAGGCTATGAGGGGTGGCCAGTCCTCTTCTGGCTGTGCCGGGTGGTGATTATAACAGAACATTGGCAAGATGTTCAAATGTTCATAAATGACCAGCATGGTCAAATAATAATAATCACAGTAGTTGTCGAGGGTGCAGCAAGTCAGGACCTCAGGAGTAAATGTCAGTTGGCTTTTCATAGCCGATCATTCAGAGTATCTTTACCGCTCCTGCTGTCTCTAGAGAGTTAAAAACAGAAGGTCTGGTACAGGTAGCACTTCCGGTGAACAGGTCAGGATTCCATAGCCGCAGGCAGAACAGTTGAAACTGGAGCAGCAGCATGGCCAGGTGGACTGGGGACAGCAAGGAGTCATCATGCCAGGTAGTCCTGAGGCATGGTCCTAGGGCTCAGGTCCTCCGAGAGAGAGAGAGAAAGTGAAAATTAGAGAGAGCATACTTAAATTCACACAGGACACCGGATAAGACAGGAGAAGTACTCCAGATATAACAAACTGACCCTAGCCCCCGACACATAAACTACTGCAGCATAAATACTGGAGGCTGAGACAGGAGGCGTCAGGAAACACTGTGGCCCCATCCGATGATACCCCCGGACAGGGCCAAACAGGAAGGATATAACCCCACCCACTTCGCCAAAGCACAGCCCCCACACCACTAGAGGGATATATTCAACCACCAACTTACCATCCTGAGACAAGGCCGAGTATAGCCCACAAAGATCTCCGCCACAGCACAAGCTAAGGGGGGGCGCCAACCCAGACAGGAAGATCACATCAGTGACTCAACCCACTCAAGTGACACCCCCTCCTAGGGACGGCATGAAAGAGCACCAGTAAGCCAGGGTAGCCTAGAAGTTAGCGCGTTGGACTAGTAACCGAAAGGTTGCAAGTTCATATCCCTGAGCTGACAAGGTACAAATCTGTTGTTCTGCCCCTGAACAGACTGACTAACTGACTTGCCTAGTTAAAAAAAAAAACTCAGCCCCTGTAATAGGGTTAGAGGCAGAGAATCCCAGTGGAACCGGCCAGGCAGAAACAGCATGGGTGGTTCGTCGCTCCAGAGACTTTCCGTTCACCTGCACACTCCTGGGCCAGACTACACTCAATCATATGACCCACTGAAGAGATGAGTCTTCAGTAAAGACTTAAAGGTTGAGACCGAGGTTGCGTCTCTCACATGGGTAGGCAGACAATTCCATCACAATTTAGCTCTATAGGAGAAAGCCCTGCCTCCAGCTGTTTGCTGAGAAATTCTAGGGACAATTAGGAGGCCTGCGTCTTGTGACCGTAGCGTACGTCTAGGTATGTACATCAGGACCAAATCAGAGAGAGGTAGGAGCAAGCCCATGTAATGCTTTGTAGCAAGCCCATGTAATGCTTTGTAGCAAGCCCATGTAATGCTTTGTAGGTTAGCAGTAACACCTTGAAATCCGCCCTTGCCTTAACAGGAAGCCAGTGTAGGAAGGCTAGCACTGGAGTAATATGATCACATTTTTTGGTTCTAGTCAGGATTCTAGCAGCCGTATTTAGCACTAACTGAAGTTTATTTAGTGCTTTATCCGGGTAGCCGGAAAGTAGAGCATTGCAGTAGTCTAACCTAGAAGTAACAAACATTAATTTTTCTGCATTATTTTCGGACAAAAAGTTTCTGATTTTTGCAATGTTACTTAGATGGAAAAAAGCTGTCCTTGAAACAGTCTTGATATGTTCGTCAAAAGAGAGATCAGGGTCCAGAGTAACGCCGAGGTCCTTCACAGTTTTATTTGAGACGACTGTACAACCATTAAGATTAATTGTCAGATTCAACAGAAGATCTCTTTATTTCTTGGGACCTAGAACAAGCATCTCTGTTTTGTCCGAGTTTAAAAGTAGAACGTTTTTTTTTTTTTTTATTATTTTACCTTTATTTAACTAGGCAAGTCAGTTAAGAACAAATTCTTATTTTCAATGACGGCCTAGGAACAGTGGGTTAACTGCCTGTTCAAGGGCAGAACGACAGATTTTGTACCTTGTCAGCTCGGGGATTTGAACTTGCAACCTTTCGGTTACTAGTCCAATGCTCTAACCACTAGGCTACACTGCCGCCATCCACTTCCTTATGTCTGAAACACAGACTTCTAGCGAGGGCAATTTTGGGGCTTCACCATGTTTCATTGAAATGTACAGCTGTGTGTCATCCGCATAGCAGTGAAAGTTAACATTATGTTTTCGTATGACATCCCCAAGAGGTAAAATATATAGTGAAAACAATAGTGGTCCTAAAACGGAACCTTGAGGAACACCGAAATGTATAGTTGATTTGTCAGAGGACAAACCATTCACAGAGACAAACTGATATCTTTCCGACAGTTAAGATCTAAACCAGGCGAGAACTTGTCCGTGTAGACCAATTTGTGTTCCAATCTCTCCAAAATAATGTGGTGATCGATGGTATCAAAAGCAGCACTAAGGTCTAGGAGCACGAGGACAGATGCAGAGCCTCGGTCTGATGCCATTAAAAATCTTGGATTCTATTCTAGACACAATCTATCTGTTTGTGTGTGTGTGTCGCACGCGCAAGTTTGGGAAGTAACTGATTACATGTAATCTGATGACATTTTTTAAATGTAATCAGTTACGTAACGTTACCAGCTAAATTATTGTAATCCGACACGAGACTTTTGAAAAACTCTGTCATTATTACTTCTTGGATTACTTCTCGATTCAGAAAGGATGTTTGTGAAAAAATACATTGAGACCTTTCTATTTTCTCAATGTAATTCAATGGCTTTTTTTCTTTTTATGTTTACCTTTATTTAACTAGGCAAGTCAGTTAAGAACAAATTCTTATTTACAGTGACTGCCTACCAAAAGACAAAAGGCCTCCTGAGGGGATGGGGGGGCTATGATTAAAAATAAATACAATGTAAATATAGGTCAAAACACACATCACAATAAGAGAGACAACACTACATAAAGAGAGACCTAAGACAACAACATAGCAAGGCAGCAACATATGACAACACAGCATGGTAGCAACATAACAACAACATGGTAGCACACAACATGGTAGCAGCACAAAACAGTGTACAAACATTATTGGGCACAGACAACAGCACAAAGGGCAAGAAGGTAGAGACAACAATACATCACACAAAGCAGCCACAACTGTCAGTAAGAGTGTCCATGGTTGAGTCTTTGAATGAAGAGATGGAGATAAAACTGTCCAGTTTGAGTGTTTTTTGCAGCTTGTTCCAGTCGCTAGCTGCAGTGAACTGAAAAGAGGAGCGACCCAGGTATATGTGTACTTTAAGGGGCCTTTAACAGAATGTGACTGTTGTATGTGGAGAATGAGGGCTGCAGTAGATATCTCAGAGATGGGGGAGTGAGGCCTAAGAGGGTTTTATAAATAAGCATCAACCAGTGGGTCTTGCGACGAGTGTACAGAGATGACCAGTTTACAGAGGAGTATAGAGTGCAGTGATGTGTCCTATAAGGAGCATTGGTGGCAAATCTGATGGCTGAATGGTAAAGAACATCTAGCCGCTCGAGAGCACCCTTACCTGCCAATCTATAAATGATGTTTCTAATCTAGCATGGGTAGGATGGTCATCTGAATCAGGGTTAGTTTGGCAGCTGGGGTGAAAGAGGAGCGATTACGATAGAGAAAACCAAGTCGAGATTTAACTTTAGCCTGCAACTTTGATATGTGCTGAGAGTAGGACAGTGCACCATCTAGCCATACTCCCAAGTACTTGTATGAGGTGACTACCTCAAGCTCTAAACCCTCAGAGGTAGTAATCACACCTGTGGGATGAAGGACATTCTTCTTACCAAACCACATTACCTTTGTTTTGGAGGTGTTCGGAAAAGGTTAAGGGTAGAGAAAGCTTGTTGGACACTAAGAAAGCTTTGTTGTAGAGCATTTAACACAAAATCTGAGGAGGGGCCAGCTGAGTATAAGAGTGTATCATCTGCATATAAATGGATGAGAGAGCTTCCTACTGCCTGAACTATGTTGTTGATGTAAATTGAGAAGAGCGTGGGGATTGAGCCTTGGGGTACTCCCTTGGTGACAGGCAGTGGCTGAGACAGCAGATTTTCTGACTTTATACACTGCACTCTTTGAGAGAGGTAGTTAGAAAACCAGCCCAAAGACCTCTTAGAGACACCAATACTCCTTAGCCGACCCACAAGAATGGAATGGTCTACTGTATCAAAAGCTTTGGCCAAGTAAATAAAAATAGCAGCACAATATTGCTTAGAATCAAGGGCAATGGTGACATCATTGGTGACCTTGGTGACCTTTAAGGTTGCAATGGTGACCTTTAAGGTTGCAGTGACACATTCATAACCTAAGCGGAAAACAGATTGCATTCCCGAGAGAATACTATAGAGATCAAGAAAGCCAGACAGTTGATTATTGACAGGTTTTTCCAACACTTTTGATAAACAGGGCAAAATAGAAATAGGCCCAAAACAGTTAGGATCAGCTTAAACTCCCCTTTTAAATAAAGGACGAACCGTGGCTGCCTTCCAAGCAATGGGAACCTCCCCAGAAAGGAGAGACAGGCTTGGCATTGTTAGGGGCAGCAACCTTAAAGTAGAAAGGGTCTAAACCATCTCACCCAGATAGTTTTTTGGGGTCAGGTTTAAGGAGCTCCTTTCGCACCTCGGACTCAGTGACTGCCTGCAGGGAGAAACTTTGTAGCGGGGCTGGGGAAAAAGAGGGAGAAGCATCGGGGATAGTCGCATTAGAAGGGGTGGGAGATGAGGAAATGTTGGACGGGCAAGGAGGCATGGCTGAGTCAAATAGGAATCCTGACTTAATGAAGTGGCGATTTAAAGAGCTCAGCCATGTGCTTCTTGTCAGTAACAACCACATCCTAAACATTAAGAGACATGGGCAGCTGTGAGGAAGAAGGTTTATTCTCCTGGTCTTTAACCGTTTTCCAGAATGTCTTGCAGTTAGACCCACAGAGAGAGAACTGCTCCTTAAATTAACTAACTTTGGCCTTCTGGATAGCCTGAGTGCACTTATTTTTCATTTACCTGAACGATAGCCAGTCAACCTGAGTATCCGTGTGCCGAGCCTTTCGTCAAATGCAATTCCTGAGGTGGAGTAACTCTGCAAGATCATGGTCGAACCAGGGGCTGAACCTGTTTTTAATTCTAATTTTCTTTGTGGGGGCGTGTTTGTTTACAATACCACTGACAATATTTTAAAAAAGAAGGTCCAAGCATCTTCCTTTTTGTCTCCTTCTAATGCCTCTTAAGGGGAAAGTAACTGGAAGTAATCAGATTACGTTACTGGTTTTTGATAATCCCAAAATTACATTACAGATTACAACACAGACATTGACGCATGTACACAAGCAGTGCCTCCACCTCCTTTCCAAACACATTACTATTGCAATAGCATGAATCAATGTGGATTTTTAACTGATACCTGAATGTAGACTTTTGAGTCACGCATAAAGAGGAGAGGAGCATGTTGCTGTTAATTCTAGCTCCTACTTATAATATTTTATCTTACTCACCATGCAGCAACATGGTATTTGGTATTTTATTAGTATCCCCATTAGCTGTTGCAAAAGCAGCAGCTACTTTTCCTAGGGTCCACACACAACATAAAACATAATACAGAATGACATAATACAGAACATCAATAGACAAGAACAGCTCAAGGACAGAACTACATAAAAAAATGTAAAGGCACAAGTAGATATCAATGCATACACACAAACTATCTAGGTCAAAAAGGGGAGAGGCATTGTGCCGCGAGGTGTTGCTTTATCAGTTTTTTTAAAACCGGGTTGACTGTTTATTTGAGCAATATGAGATGGAAGGAAGTTCCATGCAATAAGGGATCTATATAATACTGTACGTTTTCTTGAATTTGTTCTGGATTTGGGGACTGTGAAAGACCCCTGGTGGCATGTCTGGCGGGACAAGTGTGTGTGTCAGAGCTGTGTGTAAGTTGACTATGCAAACCATTTGGGATTTTCAACACAGGGTTTCTTATAAAAAGTAGAAGTGATGCAGTCAGTCTCTCCTCAACTCTTAGCCAAGAGAGACTGGCATGCAAAGTATTTATGTCAGCCCTCTGATTACAATTAATAGCAAAACGTGCCGCTCTGTTCTGGGCCAGTTGCGGCTTAACTCTTTCCTTGCAGCACTGGACCACAAGACTGGACAACAATCAAGATTAGACAAAACTAGAGCCTGCAGAACTTACTTTTTGGAGTGTGGTGTCAAAAAAGCTAAGCATCTCTTTATTACGGCCAGACCTCTCCCCATCTTTACAACCATTGAATCTGTATGTTTTGACCATGCCAGTTTACAAGCTAAGGTAATGCCAAGTAATTTAGTTTCCTCAACTTGTTCAACAACCACACCATTCATTACCAGATTCAGCTGAGGTCTAGAACCCAAGGAATCATTTGTACCAAATACAATGCTCTTAGTTTTAGAGATATTCAGGACCAGTTTATTACTGGCCACCCATTCAAAAACAGACTGCATTTCTTTGTTAAGGGTTTCAGTGACTTCATTAGCTGTGGTTGCTGATGCGTATATGGTTGAATCATCAGCATACATGGACACACATGCTTTGTTTAATGCCAGTGGCAGGTCATTGGTCAAAATAGAAAAGAGTAGAAGGCCTAGAGAGCTGCCCTGAGGTACACCACACTTTACATGTTTGACATTAGAAAAGCTTCCATTAAAGAAAACCCTCTGAGTTCTATCAGATTACCATATCGTGGATTCAGAGCTGAGGTTGAAAAACCACAACACGTTTTTTCAACAACCGATTATGGTCAATAATATCAAAGGCTGCACTGAAATCTAACAGTACAGCTCCCACAATCTTATTATCATTTTTTTTCAACCAATCATCAGTCATTTGTGTCAGTGCGGTACATGTTGAGTGGCTTCTGAGCAATGTCCTGTTAGGGGGAAATATTCACCATGCCAGACTTTGACTCAAACAGTAAGATCATAAGGTAATTGTGGATGTATACATTTGTCCCAACAATCTCATCTAGCTAGCATAATTCCCTGTGCATTTTTACTTACATTGCATATTATACATTGGGCCATATGCTTTTCCACTTGCAGGGGACTTTGATGGGCTCTAATACACAGAAGAGTGTGAGCAGGTCTGTGAAAGTTTACTCTAACAGCTACCTCAGTGAGAAAGGAAGGACGTGACAGAGGCGAGCCAGCTGGGAGGACTATGCCAAACAGGATGTAGACAGCAGAGTGTGGCTGTGGAGGAGGACAGGAAGTAGCTAGAAGTCAATGAGAGCAGCAGGCTAACAGAGAGATGACATCACCCTTTGACCCCCAGCTCTGAGAGGTTCTGTGATAGTTATGGTTCAAGATCGCAGCACAGGTGTTGAGACTTTTTGATTATACTGTGCAAGAATTGGGTATAAATCTGAAGTCTCCATCTGGTGGTCCATTTGTCCATTTGCATGCTCTGATCTACATGTGCCCCCGTGGCAGAGGTGGAAAAAAATACTCAATTGTCATGCTTGAGCAAAAGTAAAGATACCTTAATAGAAAATGACTCAAGTAAAAGTGAATGTCGCCCAGTAAAATACTACTTGAGTAAAAGTGTAAAAGTATTTGGTTTTAAATATACATAAGTACAAAAGTAAAAGTATAAATCATTTCAAATTTCTCATATTATGCAAACCAAACAGTTTAACGGATAGCCAGGGGCACACTCCAACACTCAGACATAATTTACAAACAAAGCATTTGTGTTTAGTGAGTTCACCAGATCAGAGCCAGTAGCAATGACCAGTGATGTTCTCTTGATAAGTGTGTGAATTGGACCATTTTCCTGTCAAAATGTAATGAGTACTTTTGGGTGTCAGGGAAAATGTATGGAGTAAAAAGTACATGGTTTTATTTATTTAACCATTATTTAACTAGGCAAGTCAGTTAAGATAAAATAAACCGTATCCCAGACATGTAGTGAAGGAAAGGTTGGCAAAAATATAAATAGTAAAGTAAAGTACAGATACCGCAAAAAACGACTTAAGTAGTACTTAAAGTATTTATATTTAAGTACTTTACACCACTGCCCCCTGGCATAGTTTTCTTCAAGTTGGGAGGCATTTATGCTCTCTGTTATAAGTTCTGAACCCCGAACTCAAGATCAGATCAGAGTTCAGATCTATATCATAGGACTGCAGTCACATTTGCGGACCTACTGTACTTGTGTTGACGCATTGCCAGTTTGGAGGGCTTGGACAGGCCAGGGACATGAATGTGAGCACTGTTCAGTCTATTAAGTGGGTCTGTTGAGCCAAGAAAAAACGAGAAAAAGTTAAGCTGCCGCTGTTACACATATAAACAATCTATCACAGTATTCATGGAATTTTCTATGTGAGGAAGAGGCTCCTCACCTACACCTACCTCATATTAACTCAAAGTATAGATTTTTTTTGTGTTTTGTGTATTTATTAATTCAATCAGCCCAATTCTGATATTTTTCCACTAAGGCTGCATTTACACAGGCAGCCCAATTTTGACCAATCACATCAGATATTTTTCAGAGCTGATCTGATTTGAGCCCAATAAGTGAAAAACATCATAATTGAGCTGCCTGTGTAAATGCAGCCTAACTGGTCTTTTGACCAATCACATCAGATCATTTCAAATCAGATCATTTTAGAGCTGATCTGATCGGTCAAAAGACCAATTAGTGGAAGAAATATCAGAATCCACATTGTGGTTGATAGTGAGGCATGAAACAGGTCTGTGTGATGAGTGTTTAGTGGAGGAAACGGTGGAGCATGTGTTGATCTTTTGTGAGCTGTATGATGACGATAGGGAGAGATTGTGTAAAAGGGTTAGAGAAGTTGGATGGGGCTGGGGTGGTGTAGTGGGGGGAGGGAAGTGGTGTCTAGTGTTCTATTTTACTTACTTAAACGAACAGGAGTAATGAAGAGAATTTCATGTACGTAGGCTATGACTGGCCTCACACTCCAGTATAACAGGTGGCGGTGAATTCACCTTAAAAGCTGTGGATGTGATCCGCCTAACCCAATTACAAAGAAGAAAAGATCAGAATTGAGCTGCCTGAGTAAACACCGCCCAATGGTTCTAAGTTTACTTATACATCATCTCAAACCTCTACAGTAAATTGTGTTTATGTGGGGTGTATTCATTAAGTCAATTATGTTGCAAAACGTTTCTTAAACAGAAGCAAATTGAACTAAACTGGGCGGGACCTACCTGAATTTGTCCATTAGAAACTCTTGGACGAATGATCACACCCGTGTTTAATTGTTTCTCTTAGCCAAACTCTAATTATGTGGCTAATTGACAGCTGATTTTTAACCCTGGTTATTAGGTCGCCTGCCATTTTAAATAGGTGTGCCCAAATATTTGTCAGTAGGATGTCCTTTAACCTAGGTGAGCCACAGTTTTAAGCTGCCAATGTAGTTATGGATAAAATAAATATGATGCCTTTGAATTTTTTTAATATTTGTTTTTAAAGCCTTAAGGGTTAAGCCAGCTCTTTCACTGTTTTCTATACTTTGGTTAGCTTCTATGTAACTTAAATGTATAGATGGTCAATACAATATGCAACAGAACAAACCAATGTTTGCTTGCCTTTATCTGAAACGATATCACTCTCCCTGTAGGAACAGCAATGGCAAACAAAGGTCCCTCCTACGGTCTGAGCCGTGAGGTACAGAGTAAAATCGATAAAAAGTATGACCAGGATCTGGAAGAGAGGTTGACTGAGTGGATCATTGCCCAGTGTGGCGCTGGAGTGGGCCAACCTGAGGCAGGCAAGACCGGCTGGCAGAACTGGCTCAAGGACGGATGTGTGAGTGCCTGTGTGACTGGGAGACAAAATCTAAGACAGTCTTGCACAGGTAGTACATTTCTCACACCTCTCGCTCTCTTCAGGTGCTGTGTGAACTGATCAACAGCTTGTCCAGTGGGAACAAGCCCATCAGGAAGATCCAGAGCTCAGGCATGGCCTTCAAACAGATGGAGCAAATCTCACAATTCCTCAATGCGGCTGAGAAGTATGGTATCACCAAGACTGACATGTTCCAGACAGTTGACCTCTGGGAGGGTACGTCCAGCCAGCTGCGATCAGCTGTGCACACACACACACACACACACACACACACACACACATTACACATCACTTCTGGGCTCAACTAGCATGCTATACAGATGGATATGTTTAAAAATGTTATTGTTGCTTAGTCACCCTGTCTAGAATGCTACATTCACTGTTCTGCTATACAGTAGCTGAACTTATTAAACATATCTGATGTGCAGTACTGTGTATTAATTGTCTGTAGGGAAAGACCTGGCTGCTGTCCAGAGGACCCTGATGACCCTGGGAAGTCTGGCTGTCACCAGGGACGATGGGACTTACAGCGGCGACCCCAACTGGTTCCATAAGTAAGTTGGCGCCTCTGTCCTTTTCTCTGTAGAAACAGTACTGTTGTTTTCGGAGCTCGTAGTTCTCTGCATACTCCCATTTTAGGTAAAGGGTAACATGTGATTAAAATGATGGACATGACTTTGTCTGTGCAGGAAGTCAGTGGAGAACAAACGCGAGTTCTCAGAGGACCAGCTGAATGAGGGAAGGAGTGTCATCGGCCTGCAGATGGGCACCAACAAGGGGGCATCTCAGGCTGGCATGACTGGATACGGGCGACCTAGGCAGATCCTGAACAACAACCCCTAAAACATGACGACGCTCAGTCACCCTACACCTGAGTACGCTCCCTTTCTCAGCCAATCACTTAAGACTGAAACGCTATGTCTTAACTTGAACAAACAGGAGCGACCTGAACTTCCAAGACCGAACTAGACCAAAGAACTCCTACTCACTGCACAGATGCACACAATCATAACGAAACATGGTGACCAAAGTCTGTACAATACAATAAAAATGTTGAACAATGGACACGGTGACATAGCAATGGGAAACGGTCCATTTAGATACTGCTTAAACTGCACTCCGTTTGGTAATACGTTGGGAAAAGATGTTGCTAGAATATGCTGCGATAATGGGAAAGATGCAGTAAGATGTCCTTTCCAGAGCTAGGTATTTTTGTATATTATATATTGATTATGAAATAAAGTTCAGTTTAATTTTAAATTCTTCTGTGTTTAATGTCTTATTGATATTGAGTGCCAGTATAAGGTTAGTTTAACAGGCAGGGACAGAACAAGAAACCTCCTGAGGGATCCAGTGGAGGTGTGACACCTCTCTCGCCTGCCAACGGTTTGTTCAGCTTGAGTGCCCACTGAACTGCTCAATATGAGGTTAGGCAGTAACTTGCTGGGGTTGGACAATAGCTATGAGGAGACTTCTAGGGTGATCTGTAGGAGTGTGATCGTGCTCTCACCACTGGGGTACAGTGTCTGGAATCAGAACATTACCTGAAAAGGACTGCT
Organism: Oncorhynchus kisutch; assembly: GCF_002021735.2. Lineage (NCBI taxonomy): Eukaryota > Metazoa > Chordata > Actinopteri > Salmoniformes > Salmonidae > Oncorhynchus > Oncorhynchus kisutch. Next base: position 28,883,095 of record NC_034179.2, read on the forward strand.
CACACCAGGGAGAGATCACTTTTCATTCTTAGATGGCATACAGACAGTAACTCAAGTGAGGAATGGTCTCACCTACTCTGACCAGCTAAACAAGTGAGTCATTAACTCTGACATGGCTGGAGACCAAACAGTAACTGGATCAACTTGCAGCTAAAAATGGGGGAGCTGTCTGACTAAACTAATAATCCATTAATCACAATACAATAAAGGATTTTATTTTATTTCACCTTTTAACTAGGCAAGTCGGTCAAGAACGTTCTTATTTACAATGACAGCCTACCCACTAAAACCATGTAACCCCTGAATGGAATGACACTATGCACTCGTCGACACCTTGTTTTCAGCCAAAATATACACACTTTAACATGTTTACCATAGGAACACGAGGCATAACGGTCTGACTGATTTCCCTCTAGCTGTGGTTGAATGCAATGTTTGTGTGAACTAACCTAATGTAGCATGGGTAAAAAGACACCTGAATGGAGTCCCCTCATTTCTTTAATGGTAAACAAGCTAGTTTGAAAATACTGTATTCCTGAAAAACGGAAACATGTCCTGATGCTCTCTCTGACTGTGGTAAAGTTCTGAAGACTGTTTGGCTTCTCCTGGCTCTCTGTCAAGTCAGCAACATTTACACTGACCTCGCTCCTGCCTCACAGTTCATACGGAGGGCACTATGGTGGGGTCCTGGGAAGATATTAGTAGAGGTGGGATGGAGGTGGGGTCCTGTACAGCTGTAAGGAGGAGTTAGGATTTTAAAAAGGTGGGAAGTGTATGTTAAGTCTGTACTTGAAGAGGGAGGGGTCTGGGTGGGGTGTAGGAAGCTTATATTATGACCTAGTTAAGGACAGTATTTACGATATCAGCGTCTCTCACACACCCTCGCAGCCATGACATCATCAGATATGGCTTGGTCACCAGGGAAACAGCAAACAACAGAAAGCAAAGCAGTCAGTGTCAGCTCCTCTACATCTCATATCTTCCTTCCTGCCTTCCCTCCTTCCTTTCTCCTCTCTGGTGATCACTAAACAGCATTTATTTGAGCCTATCACAGCAGAGCACCTATGAACCCCCCCATGTATTTTAAACCATTGTATTGAAGGGGTACGGTTTTCAAATGTTGTTCAGGTCACATTTATGAACCAGCCGTCTCCTCCCTATTATGGTGTTGGTGTCTACCTACACAGTACATTTGAAAGTGTTAAATCAACACTTTAAGTGTTACATTTAACACTGTCAGTGAGTACATATGGTCTCACTCTACACAGAGTAGAAAGTACACTGATCAAAGTGTTACATTTCTAGTGTTAACACAGAGTGCAAAAAGTTAACACTGCACTACACTGGCCGGTGTTGATCAAAATGAACACTGAGGTATTCAACACTTTAAGTGTTATAGTGACACTATTCGATTATTAGAGTAAAAATGTGTTTACTCTATTCAGTGTTAATGTATTTACTCTTCTCCCATGTAAATGGAAATGAGATTTTATAAAGGCACTGGGAATTTCACAATAAACTCAATCAAAGCTGTTTCAAGATTCAAATATGTTCATTATGACCAAACCATAAGTCCCAGCCCTGGCTGAAACTGTTATCAAGTGAGAGTAGAATCTAGTCAAAAGAATCCCTTGCTCCATATGACATGAGCAAATCAATAGGTTTGTTGGAAAATGCTGACGTTTGCATTAAAAACAAATATGTTTTTCACAACCTAACCATAAGTATCAGCCCTGGCTTAAACTGTTATCAAGTGACAGGTGGGGACAATGTAGTCAAAAAAATCCCTTGCTCCATTTGACATGAGCAAATCAAAAGGTTTGTGGTACATGATGTAATTTACATGAAATACCTTGCATGGTGGACTTGGCTTCAAAACAACTTCAAATGCATGCAAATGATCAACAAAACATAAGATTTCAAGAGCTGACCTAACCAAATAAAAATTTTCCTCTTTCAGAACAATAGCCTTCATTTTGTAAAATACTGGCACTTCAATGGCTACTTCACCACATATGGCCAAATCAAGACGATATTCTGTACCATGGTGCTTAACCCATTTAACTGACAAAACATTTGTGTGCACTGAGACATTCAACTTGGTAGCAATCTCATGGCTTTCATTCAGGTCATTGAGCCTTGACATCTTTCCTGGACCTATAGCTAGTCTACTCTGGCTGAACGTTTCACAATTATATGCCATGTCATTTTGTTGTTTCTTGGCTAAGGTCATAGTGAAATTCTTAAAACTCTTCAGTTGCTTTTTAAAGAAATGATGTTTTGCCCCGTTGCGCATACAATGAGGATAATGTATCATGAAGTGGTGTTTCGGTAACCATCAGCATTCGTGTCAGCTCCCTCATCCCTCAGCTCCATCATCAACTGCAGATTCTGCCTTGCTTAGGGTCTTGCTTAGAAGGATGATATTTTGCTTGAATGTAGATGGCCACCTCTCCAAAAACTTGACTGATGTTCCCTCTCCAAACAGCAGCACAAAATCATGTTCAATCTGAAACAAATAAGACAAAAACATTCCACTTTAACCTCCAAAACAGAGTTTGTGTAAATCCCCAGCCTACACATTCATTGAACTACTATTACTGGTCAACCCGAACTGGCATCTGGACATTAAACTCACATCAAACCCTTCACATCAAGAAAGCGTGGAAATTCGGTTAGGATGGTGGAGCATTTACTCTGGTCGTAGGTCATCTTCCTGTACTCAAAGGTCAATTTCATCTTCTGTTTGACTCTTCATCAGAAGAATGCTTCATAAGATAAATGGCCTCTCTGCACTGGTCTTCCCTCAGGGTAGCCAAAGTGGATGGACTGGACTCCCTCTAAGCAGTTGGCCCTCCAGAGTATAGTTGAGTGGGCCGTTTCTCTGATGAAGCCAAATTCCTCTGAATGGTTTTGATTCTATACGAGAGGTACCCTTCTCCACTATTAGGGTCGTAGTAATGTTCCTTAAGAAAATTAACATGGTTACTAATCTTGAAAGAAAAAACAAATAATCAAGTCCCATTTGCTCAGATAGACGAATTAAAAGCAGATGCCCTTTATCAGTTGTAATGTATACTTACATATCCATTTGTCGTGTAGGAATCCCTCAGGTATAGGAACAAGGAGATGATGCCTTGTGCAAATGTTTCTCTCATGCGGTGGTGATGTCCTGACAAGAATATAATGTTATGTTTAGGCGGCATTCCGAATCTCCACAAGCAGCATTGGTCCCCAGTCAGCTTAATATTAGGAGTGATTTTTTGAATCAGTATCATGCCCATTGAGTTTGATACAAGAAAAATCTTCTACCAATAGCAGTGGATGGTCAGCAGTAGCCTAACCAATTATGTGACTGAGACACTAATACAGTAGTCATTTTTAACATTCAGCAGATATGGGAGCAAGTAATGCTCAACAATTTTCATTATGAATCCTTCCTTTAAACTTACCCATGAGTCGCCGTCATCGCCGAAACAAGAATGTTGATCATCTTTCGTCTGGTGCAGTCAGTCAGGCTTTTAGTTTTGGAGTATTCCTTGATGACAACCTCTCCACCAGGCTTTTTCTTCAGTATGCTCTCTATTAGTTGTAAAAAAAAAAAAAAAACAGCAGTGAAAAATCCATTTGATGCCACTTGAATTGAAGAATGAATTACAAACGTACATGTTTTGCTTTGTCATCATATCTTTGACGCTTTCGTGAGGGGCTTCCATCCTCGCTCAATATGATCGTATCAACTGACTCATGGTCTGAACCACCCATCACAGTACTGCCAGAGACATCTTAAATACACAAAGATGTCAATACAGGCATGTCAAATGTATGGTTATATTGAAAGTGATGCCACAAGTAACCAAGACTTGAAAACCAGCACATACCTTTAGCATCATTGGTCAGCGTGAGCTTGAAAACACCAAGGTCTGGCCGTGTCACCACCTCCTCATAATATAATATTTAATATAATCAACTTCAGTTCCAGGCCCATCACACAGCTTTGCCTCTGAAACTAGTAAATGGGATCTCAAATTTCAGGAAAGCTGTGACAAACATTAAAACAACCTACAAATAGAACTGCAATCGTAATGGTAAGAGTAATCAGACTGACTGGTATGAAAACAATACATTTATTTCCAATCACAAATTAAAAGTATACCTCCAATCAAAAGATTTTCAAGTGTCAGGTCAATGATCTTCACATATTTTCGTTCACCATTGAATTTCACCCTGATCAGCATGACGAGGTCTGAAAGCAGTTAATGGTACGAGATAAGGCCAACATGGATGAAAAAGCATTACATTTGTATTTCAATCATGACACATTATATAAGGATGACTACAAACATTTTCACCAATACTCCTGCAATGCTAATTTCAAAGTATATTATGAAAATATTGGATCATGAGCCACAACTTGTCTGATATTACTTGAAGCAGGTCCCAAACTACAGCAGACTATTCAACTCAAATCCACTGTCCCGAAATATTGACAGCCTAATTAGTCCAGTAAAATACACTGAGAATTCCAGCTAGTCACTATATTATGTTGTCATGTTCTAGGAGCAGTCTTAAAAGCCCACTGTCCCGAAATATTGACAGCCTAATTAGTCCAGTAAAATACACTGAGAATTCCAGCTAGTCACTATATTATGTTGTCATGTTCTAGGAGCAGTCTTAAAAGCCCGCCAAAATCAACTGGTGATAAAGCGAGAAGGTATATGGCCAATATACCACGGCTAAGGGCTGTTCTTATGCGCGACGCATACAGCCCTTAGCAAGGATATATTGACCATATACCACAAACCCCCAAGGTGCCTTATTGCTATTATAAACGGGTTACCAACGTAATTAGAGCAATAAAAATACATGTTTTGTCATATCAGTCAGCCAATCAGCATTCAGGGTTCGAACCACCCAGTTTATAAAACACTTTAGTTGTTGTTTATCTCCAGTACAGATCACATATAGGTGTCCATACAGGGGCCATACAAGAGAACTGACAAACCAACAGACAAAAAAAACATTATTTACAACATCATGACAGTCATGTAGGGATTAAAGGAGGCGGGACATACTGCTTCTGTGGCAAAACAGTACTTACCAGTTGTCTGTCTATGCAGATGGTCATTTTGGTGGTAGTAATGTGAGAATATTTACAGGAAAGTATAATTACATTCACTTTTCAAAACGATGGTAGTGCGTTCAGATTTCTATCACCTGAAGCAGGCGCACAAGATTTAAAAAACATGCCGAGATTGTGCACGTATTTACATGGTTCTGCGCTTGCTTCGGGTGATCGAAATCTGAACACACTACCAGCGCGTTGAAAAGTGTTAGGGCAGACCCCAATTATTCGATTTGTTTGCTGTTGGTCGACCGAGATTGTTTTATTTGCATTGCCACTAGAGATTCTGGATTCGAGTCCAGGCTCTGTCGCAGCTGGCCGCGAACGGAAGACCCATGGGGCGGAACACAACTGGCCCAGCGTCGTCCGGGTTAGGGGTTTGGCAGGCAGGGATGTCCTTGTCCCATCGCGCACTAGCGACTCATGTGGCGGGCCGGGCGCAGTGCATGCTGACACGGTCGCCAGGTGCAGTGTTTCCTACGACACATTGGAACGGCTGTCTTCCGGGTTAAGTAGACCTTGTGTCAAGTAGCAGTGCGGCTTGGTTGGGTTGTGTTTCGGGGACGCATGGCTCTCGACCTTAAATATGAGTAGGTGTGTCCAAACTTTTGACTGGTGCTGTATATTTGCGCCCATCTCAGTAAACTAATCCATTGCGGAGGCGTAGACTATAATGTGGTCGGAGGCTCCATATGAAGGGCGGGATTCCTCCAGAAACGTGTAGAGGACAAATCTAGCTCTGTATCACATCGCCATGTGCCTCCCAAATTTTGTAACAATGCAGAGCAGGGTTGCCAGGTCAAGATAACAAAAAAATGTGCCCAATGACCATTCAAAACCCACCCAAAAGGCCTGAAAACTAGCCCAATTTGTTTTTGTCACAGCAAGAGAAGAGTTGCCATATATATCCAATAAAGCCTTTTTCCATAACGTTATCGAGCCAATTAAGAAGGAATATCATAGTAACGAAGTTAGAAGCTAAATTCGAGTTTCCTCAAAATAATAATTATTGCAAGCTATTACATGCCGCCCTTATTAAACTCGCCAGAGCATTCAGTTGATGTCGATTTAACTTGGTTAAGCAATAAGGCTACAACAACAATAAACTGAAGTTATAGGCTATTTATTAAATTCGTTTGCCAACTCCCGGTAGGTTACGCAAGTGGCACAAATTGATTTGCTATGACTCCAGTGATATCATTTCAACATATTTATTGTATCAAATGGTAGCCTACATATACATTAATAGGCTACTTAATCGCCAACAGAGGCAAATGTAAAATGCTCCACATTTAGCCTAATGCCAGTGTCATTGAGGACTTAAAAATAAGAAAAAAAAATAACCACGCGAGGGAGTTCCATAATTTCCATTTAAAATGTCCACTCGAAAGCCCTAGACGCGAGAAATGAGCATGCACAAAGAACTTCGCTTGATACCGTTGTCTTTAAGCGGTCAACATTAGAATGCAGTTTAAACCCCCATGAGCGGATTTATGTAATGTGCGCTCAAAGTCGATTTCCACTACTTTGTCTACATTATTTATTGATGTTTTATTTTATCTTAATTTAACTAGGCAAGTCAGTTAAGAACAAATTCTTATTTTCAATGACGGCCTAGGAACAGTGGGTTAACTGCCTTGTTCAGGGGCAGAACGACAGATTTTGTACCTTGTCAGCTCCGTTACTCCGTTACCTTTCGGTTACTAGTCCAACGCTCTAACCACTAACCACTAGGCTACGCTGCCGCCCCAACTGTGCATCAGTTCTAGAGTATTAATATGTTTAATATAAATATGTGTCTCCATAATGACAATGTAAATAGCCTACCTACAACTGGTAAAAAGTAGTCAACGTGCGTGCATGCTGCTCTCTTTCTTCTCGCTCACGTGACTCAGCCAATAACTGTAGAACACCAACACACACACACACACCTTCCGGCCCTCCCTCCCACTCCACACCCTCAATTCAATTTAAGGGGCTTTATTGGCATGGGAAACATATGTTTACATTGCCAAAGTAAGTGAAATGGGTAAACAAAAGTGAAATAAACAATGAAACATTTACAGTAAACATTACACTTGCAAAAGTTCCAAAATAATAAATACATTTCACATCTCATATTATGTCTATATACAGTGTTGTAATGATGTGCAGATAGTAGTATGAAAGGGGAAAAGTACAAAAGGGAAGATAAATCAAGATAAATATAGGTTGTATTTATAATGGTGTTTGTTCTTCACTGGTTGCCCTTTTCTTGTGGCAACAGGTCACAAATCTTTCTGCTGTGATTGCACACTGTGGTATTTCACACAATAGATATGCAAGTTTATCAAAATTAGATTTGTTTTCAAATTCTTTCTGGGTCTGTAATCTGAGGGAAATATGTGTCTCTAATATGGTCATACATTTGGCAGGAGGTTAGGAAGTCCCCCCCCCCCCCCCCCCCACCACCACTTTGTTTTTACACTGCTGCTACACTGTTTATTATACATGCATAGTCACTTTACACATTACCTTGACTAACCTGTATCCCCGCACATTGACTCGGCACCGGTACCCCCTGTATATAGCTGTATATATCGATATTGTTATGTACATTTATTGTGTCCATTTTTTTTTTGATTGATTTGATTTTTTAAAACTTTCATTTATTTAAGAAATATTTTATTAACTCTATTTCTTGAACTGTATTGTTGGTTAAGGGCTTGTAAGTAAGCATTTCATGGTAAGGTCTACAGTACACCTGTTGTATTCGGCACATGTAACAAATACAATTTGATTTGCCTTCGGTGGCCTTTCTCAGTAGTCAAAGATTTCCTTCATTTTGGATCAGTCACAGTGGTCAGGTATTCTGCCACTGTGTACTCTCTGTTCAGGGCCAAATAGCTCCGTTTTTTGTCAATTCTTTCCAATGTCTCAAGTAATTATCTTTTTGTTTTCTCATGATTTGGTTGGGTCAAATTGGGTTGCTGTCCTGGGGCTCTGTGGGGTCTTTTTTGTGTTTGTGAACAGAGCCCAGGACCAGCTTGCTTAGGGGGCTCCTCTCCAGGTTTATTTCTCTGTGGGTGATGGCTTTGTTAAGGAAGGTTTGGGAATTGCTTCCCTTAAGGTGGTTGTAGAATTTAACGGCTCTTTTCTGGATTTTGATCATTAGCGGGCCTAATTCTTCTCTGCATGCATTATTTTGTGTTTTACGTGAAATGTATATATATTTTTAAGGGAAATGCCTTGGCGGCTGCGGTGCAACTTTGAAATAGTCCAAAAACCCGCGACCAATACATTTTTAACCCGCGACATTGTTTTCAAAGTTGTCCAATGACAGGAAAATCACGAATATGGCAACACTGCTGCGCTGCGTGAGCTTACCCGGAAGTGTATGTCAGCAAACGTGTAATGTTTATAATTTTCTAACGTGGTTTGTCGGTGAGGTAACACACAACTCAACATCTTCATTTACCGTTTTTGATTACTAATAATGCACCTTGTCATTTAAGCTACAGTTTCCCAACACGTTTACCGCTGTTTAATTCCAATTTCTAGTCATAGAAACTAGCTAACTAACGTTATGGACTGGGGATTGGCGCTCGAGGAGGACATGGCGCGGTAAGACCGGTGACTGTTATCTTGGGAGCTTGTGTTTGTTATGTGGAGTGGGTGATTACACGCTGTTATATTAGCTGAGTACGCCTACCTAACGAATTATTTACCCTAGCAAAAACAATTCTGTCCCCCCCAGCGAAACCTCCGCCACGGGAAACCCTGAGCAGCAATACAACCCCTGGTCCAACCAGTCCAACCCATGGTCAGATCCAGGCTGCACCTCGGGATCTATAGGGGAGCTGGAAAAGCTGGCCTCAGGGGATGGACATCATGGCACTCACTCGAAGAAGCAAGGCGTCCAGGTAGAATGAGTTTGCATAGGACAGCAGTAATTTCCCAGACAATTGTGGGCATGTGACAAAGTCATCTTATGTGTTGTCTCTTGCAGACGGATGCCTGGACAGCAGACAAAGATGTTAACACAGATCAAGATTGGGAGTCACTGATGGTAATGTGTTCACTCTGGGGTCATGACTGGGGTATGGTGAATCAGTGTAGTAACTCACACACAATATATGTATATCTGTTCATGTGCATGACACAAGTTAACCTCTTTCATTCTTATTCTGTGGTTACATTTTCCCCTCTTTCTCCAACATTTCCTCCTTCCCTTCCTATTTCTTTCACTCTCTCTCTCTCTCTAGCGGTCAGTGGATGAGTACAGCACTCACCTGGCCCTGCAATATGAGGAGCTGATGAAGCAGCAGCAGGAGGAGGAGGCTGATCATGGCAACCTCGTAGACAGCCTGGTTCAGAAAAAAGATGAGGGGATCCACCAGCAGCAGGTCTGTGTTCAAACACACATCTCTGTGCTGTAGGCTACGTATAGGCCTACTTGTCTTTTCATCAGCTTGAGATGTTGTACATCTTTGATCTAATTAACTGCGAGTGACTATTTTCAGATGCTGCTGGACAAAATCGAGTCTCTGCGTGTGAAGCTTCAGCTGAACTGCTGCAAGACCACCCGCAAGAACTTTGCAGTCAAGAAGCAAGACCTCAGCACGGAGAAAATCAAAATGGAGGAGGAGAGGAACAGGTAGAGATATTGAGAAGAAGGTGGAAAAGGAGAAATTGGGGAAAACCCTTTGAGGTGTGGGACAGACGGTAGGCTAGGTGGTGGCCACCAACAGAACTGTGACAAGATATCCTGTCAGTCAGCCATGTTCCTCTGTCTGTCCCTCTACCAGACTGTCTCAGGAGCTGAAGGAGACCACCAGAAAGCTGGCTTTGCTGATAGAGGAGCAGAACCTGGAAAAGTAAGACTACTGAGCCACACTCCTACACTTCACCTAACCATAGACAACGTATCATATACATTATCATGCTACACAACACATCTTGTCCACAATATAATGCTATACAACACACCTACTGTGCTCATCTATAGGCTTATGTGGGAACGGGAGCTAGCAGACTTGAACACGGAGATGGAGCGGCTACAGAAAGAGTCAGAGGAGGCTACCCAGACAGCTCTACGGGATGAGGTCCGTCTCTGTCCATATTTATCATCTCTACATCAGTCAACCATCACAACCCTATGACACTGAATGTTCACTCTGATTCACCTATCCACATGTCGCCATGGAGTTTGATTTGAAGACAATCAGGGATTAACCCTGATTTGTATTCTGATTTATGTTCAACAGATTGCAGCTCTGGAAATGCAGAGAGATGTGACAATGTCTGAGGTGGACGACTGGCTGAAAGAGGCTGACCAATACATCAACACACTTAGGTACTATACTGAGCATGACCCTATGACTGAAGCTGGATGTAGCCTACATATTGTAGCTTCTCCCATAAAGGCTGTGCTTCAGTGATTGGTGTTTCCTCTGTCTGCAGATTTGACCCCTCTCAGCAGCACATGCAACAAAGGCTGGAGTGGGAGAACAATGTGGCTGTTGTTCACAGCAGTTTGGCGGGACTGCAGGTGAGGCACAAGAGGGATGGTAGAACACTGCTTCTCAATGGATAAATGTATGCTTTAAGAACATGACTAGTGTGGACTTTATTATTGTCTCTCTCTCTCTCTCACTCAGAATCAGTTCAAGGAGCACCTTCACCTGCTGCAAAAGGGCCAACCGATGGAAAGCCTCCCTGGAGTCACATTACCACACTTACCCCAAGTCCCCACGGTCTGTGTGTGATACATGTGTGTAGTTGATTCTGACGAAGACAGTCGATGCCAGTGATTAATGTGGATACAGTATCTGTTGTTAATGGAACCATTCCTCTGCAGGTGGACTTGGTGATGAGTCCGATGATGTACGCTCCACCCCTCCCCCCTTTTCAAAATTTCCAGATGGGCCCTCCTAACACCGTGGGGATGCCCTTCCAACCCCAGCAGCACCACCCAGCTGCCTTCATAGCCCCAGCCAGATTAACTCCCCCACCTGTCCCCTCCTCTACTCCCCCTACCTCTGCTCTACCGCTCCACCCAGCCACCCCACCTGTTTCCCTGCCCACCACCGTGGCCTCCGCCCAGCCCCTGCCTTTCAGTAACCCTCCTGCTGCTGGCAAACTGGACAATCTGCTGAAGAGACTGGGGGACATATTTCCACAGTGCAACAGGTGAGCTGTCTGTCACTTACTCTGAATTTACTAGTCAGTAAAATATCTTGCAGACTACAATCAATAAATATTGATTCTAGTCTCATTCTTTCCATTTACCTTTGTCTCTTTCTACTCTCCGTCCCTCTCTCTTTCTCTCTCCAGAACTCAACTCATGTCAGTGCTGCAGCAGATTAAGAATTCCCGTGGCACCATGGCTGGCATGTCTATGGACGAGGTCACACAGCAGGTGGCACAGAGACTGGCACAGAGTGAGAAACCGGTAAAACAATCACACAAACTCACACTGAGACACATACACACTAAGTGTGCACACACACCAACACAGTCTAAACCTTAATTTAACCTTTATCCTCCACAGGCTCCAGGGCCCATCCGGCCTCTTTCTGCTGCCAGGGGCATTCCTGGTCTTCCAGGCCCAATCCATCGTCCTCCAGGCCCAATCCAGAGGCCTCCTGGCCCCATCCAGAGACCCACAAATCCCTCTCAAAGACCTGCAGTAACTCAAGTCTTCCAGACAAGGCCCCCACAGGTACAAACCACTACCAACCCGCAGAAGGCACAATTGAGAATTTTAGGCTTGGGTGACTATGTACATAATTAATGTATTTCTGAGGTGCTGCTTCTCTCTCTCTCCAGCCTGTGGCTCCCAGTAATCGTAAGCTGTGCTTGATGTGCCAGAACCACGTGGAAGTAGACAGCCAGCACCCCATGAGCTGCGCCCACACTGTTCATAAGGATGTAAGTCCTACACTGAATTAAAAACGTATAGATTACTGAAAACTGTATGGCTCAGTTGGTAGAGAATAGCGCTTACAACGCCAGGACTGTAAGTTAAATTCTCAGGGCCACCCATACGTAACATGTACGCACGCATGACTAAGTCGCTTTGGATAATAGCATCTGCTAAATTGACACTATCAGATGATACTTTGCTATAACCCTAACTATGCTTAAACTAGTTAGGCACCGTTAGCTGATGTAAAGCTGATGATTTGCCTCTGTGTTTCAGTGCATCAGTGTATGGCTACAGTCCAGCAAGAACAACACCTGCCCCTTCTGCCCAGCCAAGTGAAAGGAGTAGCAAAAAACACAGAAGGAGAAGACATGAAGGGAAAGAGGAGCTGAACACTGATAGTGTTCTGTTCAGCGTCACAGAATGGAAGAAGGAGATGGTGGAATATTATTCACATCAACTATATACACAGAGCAGACATGGTGACGTATTACTATTCACCTACAGTGCATTCAGAAAGTATTCAGATCCCTTGACTTTTTCAACATTTTGTTACGTTACAGCCCTATGCTAAAATGGATTCAATTAAACAAGTTTCCTCATCAATTGACACACACCATGATGACAAAGTGAAAACAGGTTATTTAAGTATTCAGACCCTTTGCTATGAGACTCGAAATTGAGCTCCGGTACCAAAAAATGTATGCAGTATTGAAGGTCCCCAAGAACACAGTGGCCTCCATCATTCTTAAATAGAAGACGTTTGGAACTACCAAGCTTCCTAGAGCTGGCCGCCCGGCAAAAAACCCAATGGTCACTGTGAAAGAGCTCCAGATTTGAGAGAACCTTCCAGAAGGACAACCATCTCTGCAGCACTCCAACAATCAGGCCTTTATGGTAGAGTGGCCAGACGGAAGCCACTCCTCAGTAAAAGGCACATGACAGCCCACTTGGAGTTTGACAAAAGGCACCTAAAGGACTCTCAGACCATGAGAAACAAGATTCAAATCAAATGTATTTATATAGCCCTTCGTACATCAGCTGATATCTCAAAGTGCTGTACAGAAACCCAGCCTAAAACCCCAAACAGCAAGCAATGCAGGTGTAGAAGCACGGTAGCTAGGAAAAACTCCCTAGAAAGGCCAATACCTAGGAAGAAACCTAGAGAGGAACCAGGCTATGTGGGGTGGCCAGTCCTCTTCTGGCTGTGCCGGGTGGAGATTATAACAGAACATGGCCAAGATGTTCAAATGTTCATAAATGACCAGCATGGTCGAATAATAATAAGGCAGAACAGTTGAAACTGGAGCAGCAGCACAGTCAGGTGGAAGTTGAAACTGGAGCAGCAGCATGGCCAGGTGGACTGGGGACAGCAAGGAGTCATCATGTCAGGTAGTCCTGGGGCATGGTCCTAGGGCTCAGGTCAGTTGAAACTGGAACAGCAGCATGGCCAGGTGGACTGGGGACAGCAAGGAGTCATCATGTCAGGTAGTCCTGGGGCATGGTCCTAGGGCTCAGGTCCTCCGAGAGAGAGAAAGAAAGAGAGAAGGAGAGAATTAGAGAACGCACACTTAGATTCACACAGGACACCGAATAGGACAGGAGAAGTACTCCAGATATAACAAACTGACCCCAGCCCCCCGACACAAACTATTGCAGCATAAATACTGGAGGCTGAGACAGGAGGGGTCAGGAGACACTGTGGCCCCATCCGAGGACACCCCCGGACAGGGCCAAACAGGAAGGATATAACCCCACCCACTTTGCCAAAGCACAGCCCCCACACCACTAGAGGGATATCTTCAACCACCAACTTACCATCCTGAGACAAGGCTGAGTATAGCCCACAAAGATCTCCGCCACGGCACAACCCAAGGGGGGGGCGCCAACCCAGACAGGATGACCACAACAGTGAATCAACCCACTCAGGTGACGCACCCCCTCCAGGGACGGCATGAGAGAGCCCAGATTCTCTGGTCTAATGAAACCAAGACTGAACTCTTTGGCCTGAATGCCAAGCGTCACCTCTGGAGGAAACCTGGCAACATCCCTACGGGGAAGCATGGCAGAGACTAGTCAGGATCGAGGGAAAGATGAACGGTGCAAAGTATAGAGAGATCCTTGATGAAAACCTGCTCCTGAGCGCTTAGGACCTCAAACTGGGGCAAAGGTTCACCTTCCAACAGGACAACGACCCTAAGCACACAGCCAAGACAATGCAGGAGTGACTACGGGACAAGTCTCTGAATGTCCTTGAGGGGCCCAGCCAGAGGCCAGACTTGAACCCAATTGAACATCTCTGGAGAGACCTGAAAATAGCTGTGCAGTGACACTCTCCATCCAACCTGACAGAGATTGAAAGAAGAATGGGAGAAACTATCAAAACACAGGTGTGCCAAGCATGTAGCTTTCATACCAAGAAGACTTGAGGCTGTAATCGCTGCCAAAGGTGCTTCAACAAAGTACTGAGTAAAGGGTCTGAATACATATGTAAATGTGATATATCAGTTTATTTTTGTGCAAAAATAATCCATTTGCTTTTGCTTTGTCATTGTGGGGTAGTGTGTAGATTGATGAGGAGAAAACAATAATTTTATCAATTTTAGAATAAGGTTGTAACGTAACAAAATGTTGAAGAAGTCAAGGGGTCTGACCGTTCCGAATGCACTGTATGTGACACAATAAACAGAAGTCTTTCATATTATGCATCCCTATATTGATACAGCTGACTAAATACTTTAATACCTTTTTAAAGGCTGACCAAAAGCACATCTGTTGTTAACTGCAATGATAATCTGGCACCATAACTTATTTTTTGTTTTCACATTACTGTTGTGTGTTAACCCATAGGGATATCATGTTTGTTATGTATGCCTTTTTATTTATTGTAAAATATACTTCTCATACCCTTTGACATAATTATAACAACTTTGACATGTTATTTTGTAAGTATGTTATTTCTAATTTCCATGCATTTGGTATGTTCATTTCTAATTTTCATGATTCTATGTTGAACATTTTATAATTTGTATGGCAAAAAAAAAACACTAGTGTTAAGTGCCTTATTAAAAGTCACACTGAAGTATCACTCATTGAACTTAAAACTGCCCAATTTGAATGAGCAGAATGTTGAAATACTTACAGTTGAAGTTGGAAGTTTACATACACTAGCCAAGTACATTTAATCTCTGTTTTTTCTCAATTCCTGACATTTAATTCAGAGTAAATATTCCCTGTCTTAGGTCAGTTAGGATCACCACTTTATTTTAAGAATGTGAAATGTTATCACATTCCCAGTGGGTCAGAAGTTTACACTCAATTAGTATTTGGTAACATTGCCTTTAAATTGTTGAACTTGGGTCAAACGTTTCGGGTAGCCTTCCACAAGCTTCCCACAATCAGTTAGGTGAATTTTGGCCCATTCCTCCTGACAGAGCTGGTGTAACTGAGTCAGGTCTGTAGGCCTCCTTGCTTGCACACACTTTTTCAGTTCTGCCCACAAATTTTCTTTAGAACTTAGGTCAGGGCTTTGTGATGGCCACTCCATTACCTTGACTTTGTTGTCCTTAAGCCGTTTTGCCACAACTTTGGAAGTACGCTTGGGGTCATTGTCCATTTGGAAGACCCATTTGCCACCAAGCTTCAACTTCCTGACTGATGTCTTGAGATGTTGCTTCAATATATCCACATAATTTTCCTCCCTCATGATGCCATCTATTTTATGAAGTGCACCAGTCCCTCATGCAGCAAAGCACCCCCACAACATGATGCTGCCACCCCATGCTTCACGGTTGGGATGGTGATCTTCGTCTGCAAGCATCCCGCTTTTTCCTCCAAACATAGCAATGGTCATTATGGCCAAACAGTTCTATTAAGCTTTAATGACTCCAACCTAAGTGTATGTAAACTTCCGACTTCAACTGTATAGAGAAGTGAGATGGCATTATCTATTTGGACTGTTGTATTAACCTGACAATAAACATGTTTAATTACCATCTGTGATAAACGATCAAAGAAAACCATCACCGCAGTATTTTGGAGACCTTATGCATTTTACTGACAGGATGTCATCTCTGGAGTAGAGAGCAAGATGTTAGGAACTCAGCAAAAAAAGAAACATCCTCTCACTGTCAACTGCGTTTATTGTGAGCAAACTTAACACGTAAATATTTGTATGAACATAAGATTCAACAACTGAGACATAAACTGAACAAGTTCCACAGACGTGACGAACAGAAATTGAATAATGTGTCCTTCCACCAAGGCACCTGCAAGTTCCCGGACATTTCTGGGGGGAATGGCCCTAGCCCTCACCCTCCGATCCAACAGGTCCCAGACGTGCTCAATGGGATTGAGATCCGGGCTCTTCGCTGGCCATGGCTGAACACTGACATACATGTCTTGCAGGAAATCACACACAGAACGAGCAGTATGGCTGGTGGCATTGTCATGCTGGAGGGTCATGTCAGGATGAGCCTGCAGGAAGAGTACCACTTGAGGGAGGAGGATGTCTTCCCTGTAACGCACAGCGTTGAGATTGCCTGCAATGACAACAAGCTGAGTCCGATGATGCTGTGACACACCGCCCCAGACCATGACGGACCCCCCATCTCCAAATCGATCTCACTCCAGAGTACAGGCCTCAGTGTAACGCTCATTCCTTCTACGATAAACACGAATCAGACCATAACCCCCGGTGAGACAAAACCGTGACTCGTCAGTGAAGAGTACTTTTTGCCAGTCCTGTCTGATCCAGAGACGGTGGGTTTGTGCCCATAGGCAATGTTGTTGCCAGTGATGTCTGGTAATGACCTGCCTTACAACAGACCTACAAGCCCTCATTTCAGCCTATTGTGGACAGTCTGAGTACTGATGGAGGAATTGTGCGTTCCTGGTGTAACTCGGGCAGTTGTTGCCATCCTGTACCTGTCCCGCAGGTGTGATGTTCAGATGTACCGATCCTGTGCAGGTGTTGTTACACGTGGTCTGCCACTGCGAGGACGATCAACTGTCCATCCTGTCTCCCTGTAGCGCTGTCTTGGGCGTCTCACAGTACGGACATTGCAATTTATTGCCCTGGCCACATCTGCAGTCCTCATGCCTCCTTGCAGCATGCCTAAGCCACATTCACGCCGAATGACAAGCACCCTGGGCATCTTTCTTTTGGTGTTTTTCAGAGTCACTAGAAAGGCCTCTTTAGTGTTCTAAGTTTTCATAACTGTGACCTTAATTGCCTACCGTCTGTAAGCTGTTAGTGTCTTAACGACCGTTCTACAGGTGCATGTTCATTGTTTATGGTTCATTGAACAAGCATGGGAAACACTGTTTAAACCCTTTACAATGGAGATCTGTGAAGTTATTTGGATTTTTTACGAATTATCTTTGAAAGACAGGGTCCTATGAGGTGTAATCATTACTCCAAACATTTGCAAAGCTAGCATTTCTATTGGACAGGTTCAGCAAACAGGGAAGGACCAACCTGAATCTGTCCAATAGAAATGCTCGTTTTCATTTGGAGTAATGATTACACCCCAGGTACACCAAGTTTCTTTCACCAAGCAATAGCAAGCATGAAACTGAGACAGGCCATGTTCATGTGGATGGAATCACACAGTGAAGGTGGCCACTACGTGGAGACATTCACCAGTTAGTGTATCTGTGCAAGTCTCAGCCGTTCTTGTTGTAATGTGCTGTTGCGAGGAGGCTGCCAGTTAGTGTGTTACATAGTTGAGGGGAGGTGGAGTCCTAACTGACCAGGGTCACAGGTCCTTATGCCTTTATGGCCGTGAAGACGGTATCTTAGAAGTCCATGACCCTGCTCTTTAGGACCTCTAAGTAGGGCTCCACCTTGCTTTGGAGGTCAGGAGGTCAGGGGTGTATGTGGACACCTCCTTCACTTCACCGATTGACTTCACAAGCTGCTCCTTGTACTCATCAGCGTAGGGGCGTCAGCTCCTCCAGTCACTCGGTCAGCTTGGTGCGGACAACCGCAACTATAGGGATCAGCTTGGACTTGGTCTCCTCAACCTTGGCGGCATCTCATCAACCAGGGTCTGCAGCTTGGCCCTCAAGGTGTCCATATCCTCGCGGCGCTTGGAGACGTACTCCTGGAAGACGGGCTCCAGCTTCTTGCGGTACTCCTTAACGTGCTTCTGGAGGACCTGCTGCAGCTTCTTACGCTTGGGCTCTAGCTGGGTGTGGAGGTCCTCGACATCAGCCATCACCATCTGATGCACCTGCTTGGAGGTATCAAGGAACTGGGTGCTGTAGGCATCGCCGTAGGGGGCCAGGGTCTGGGAAGCAGTCTGGGCATACTCATGCAGCTTGTCGAAGCTCTTGGACAGCTTCATCCTGGGGGTACAGAGAAGTGGAGGGTAAAATGAGGGAGAGACCAGAGCAACCCATTGCTATTATGGAAAGAAGGATGAGGGTTTGTAGGGAAGAGGACATGAAGACAGAATAATCTGATAGAAGTTAACTATGAGTGGAGATATTTTTGTCTCTTACTTGTACTCAGCTAGCTATAGAGTTCAGGCCTCTACACAAAACAATGTACTATGTCATATAACATTAGAGCTAATACTGACCTTCTGCCAACAAGAGAGTCAGTGCAAGAGTGACAAACTTTATGGTGAGGGACAGAGAGGAGATGAGATAAAAAGGGAGAGGGGGATGGGTCAGATAAAAATATTGAGAAGCAAGCAACTTAACATTTAACACTTAACAATGTTTCACACAACCAAACACATTTGAATCTAACACCAAACATTCATCCTCAAACTTTAGAGTACAAAATGCCACTGTTAGACACATTAATAACCTTTAAATTACTTTTGATGAATATGATCCATATTTAAAATGGCAAACATTTAATTCTTACATTTCTTTCCAATAAATAATATCGGCTGTCTTTCAGCAACTTTACGCCTGGTCATTCAATTCCTCCATTTTCCAATGTTGGCTATATCCTATGCTTTCTTTATAAGCCCCATACCTCCCTTCGAGAGTTTCAGTGAGGCTGGATGTCTGTTACCTGGGGTGGTGCTGCTCTTTAAGTGGACACCTCCTTCACTTCACCGATTGACTTCACAAGCTGCTCCTTGTACTCATCAGCGTAGGGGCGTCAGCTCCTACGCACAGCACCAGGAAGCTTTTATAGGTCTCTGAGCAGTTGTGTGCGTGCTGTCTCAGACATGGACCTCCACCCCTTACAACTCAACTGGAGGAGCAAGTTCAAGGGTCAGAAACAAAGACGAAGTACAGTTAGATGAGCACACAGACAAATATACCTACATGTACAGTACCAGTCAAAAGTTTGGACACCTACACACCTACTTAAAAATATATACATTTGCAAACATTTCTAAAAAGCGGTATTCACTTTGTCATTATGAGATATTGTGTGTAGTAGACTGATGAGGTAAAAAACATTGAATCAATTTTAGAATAAGGCTGTAATGTAACAAAATGTGGAACAAATCAAGGGGTCTGACTACTTTCTGAATGCGCTGTATATGCCATTGTAGACTGCCATTTAATACAATAAAGATGTTGAAATGACGATATCACTGGAGTTATTGTAAATCAATTTGTGCCACTTGTGTAGCTTACCTGGAGCTGGCAAACCAATTTAATAAATAGCCCATAAGTTTATTGTTATAGTAGCCTTGTGTTATTATGCAATTATTAACGGCCATGTTTAGTAAATTCAATCGGAAATTCTCAAAGCTCTATTGCAATTGCCGATCAATTGTTAGAATGCATTTGATTGATGATAACAGTAGTCAGATTAGGCTACAGGTAAAACAAATTTAAAAAATCAACAATGGTTGTTGTTGACTAGCATATTCAGTTAATATACAGTACCAGTCAAAAGTTTAGAAACACCTATTCATTCAAGGGTTTTTCTTTATTTTTACTATTTTCTACATTGTAGAATAATAGTGAAGACATAAACTATGAAATAACACATGGAATCATGTAGTAACCAAAAAATATATATTTTGGATTCTTTAAAGTAGCCACCCTTTGCCTTGATGACAGCTTTGCACACTCTTGGAATTCTCTCAACCAGCTTCAACTGGAATGCTTTTCCAACAGTCTCAAAGGAGTTCCCATATATGCTGAGCAATTGTTGGCTGCTTTTCCTTCATACTGCGGTCCAACTCATCTCAATTGGGTTGAGGTCAGGTGATTGTGGAAGCCAGGTCATCTGATGCAGCACTCCATCACTCTCCTTTTTGGTCAGCCTGGAGGTGTGTTGGATCATTGTCCTGTTGAAAAACAAATGATAGTCCCACTAAGCGCAAACCAGATGGGATGGTGTATAGTCGTGGCCAAAAGTTTTGAGAATGACACAAATATGAGTTTTCACAAAGTCTGCTGCCTCAGTTTGAATGATGGCAATTTGAATATACTCCAGAATGTTATGAAGAGTGATCCGATGAATTGCAATTAATTGCAAAGTCCCATTTTGCCATGCAAATGAACTGAATCCCCAAAAAACATTTACACTGCATTTCAGACATGCCACAAAAGGACCAGCTGACATCATGTCAGTGATTCTCTCGTTAACACAGGTATGAGTGTTGACGAGGACAAGGCTGGAGATCACTCTGTCATGGTATTTGAGTTCGAATAACAGACTGGAAGCTTCAAAAGGAGGGTGGTGCTTGGAATAATTGTTCTTCCTCTGTCAGCCATGGCATGTGTTACCTGCAAGGAAACACATGCCATCATCATTGCTTTGCACAAAAAGGGCTTCACATGCAAGGATATTGCTGCCAATAAGATTGCACCTAAATCAACCCTTTATATCATCAAGAACTTCAAGGAGAGCGGTTCAATTGTTGTGAAGAAGGCTTCAGGGCGCCCAAGAAAGTCCAGCAAGCGCCAGGACCGTCTCCTAAAGTTGATTCAGCTGCGGGATCTGGGCACCACCAGTACAGAGCTTGCTCAAGAATGGCAGCAGGCAGTTGTGAGTGCATCTGCACGCACAGTGAGGTGAATACTTTTGGAGGATGGCCTGGTGTCAAGAAGGGCAGCAAAGAAGCCACTTCTCTCCAGGAAAAACATCAGGGACAGACTGATATTCTGCAAAAGGTACAGGGATTGGACTACTGGGGTAAAGTCATTTTCTCTGATGAATCCCCTTTCCGATTGTTTGGGGCATCCGGAAAAAAGCTTGTCCAGAAAAGACAAGGTGAGCGCTACCATCAGTCCTCTGTCATGCCAACAGTAAAGTATCCTGAGACCATTCATGTCTGGGGTTGCTTCTCAGCCAAGGGAGTGGGCTCACTCACAATTTTGCCCAAGAACACAGCCATGAATAAAGAATGGTACCAACACATCCTCCGAGAGCAACTCCCAACCCTCCCGGAACAGTTTGCCTCCAAGCAGTCAGACAAGTGATAATTAAATGTAACCTTTATTTAACTAGCAAGTTAACTTTAAGCCTGTCACTCAATGTAAAAAATGTGTTGATAACCAGCACACATCAGTTCTACTGGTAGTACTGCTACGACCAGCAGTACTACACCTGCACCTGTCGACGACACAAGTTGTTCTGCTTCCACGAGCACATCCAATGCTAGCATCAGTAATTCTACATTTGTTGGTAGCCCAGCTAGCATGGACATTGACAGTTGTGAA
Source organism: Oncorhynchus kisutch (assembly GCF_002021735.2). NCBI lineage: Eukaryota > Metazoa > Chordata > Actinopteri > Salmoniformes > Salmonidae > Oncorhynchus > Oncorhynchus kisutch. The sequence goes on from NC_034179.2 coordinate 28,904,778, forward strand.
TCTAATGCAGCCGAAGAGCTACTGCCCCCTTACCAGGGAAAGCCCCGAACAACAGACAGGGACGTTTGACCATCAGAAATGCGCAAATATGATGAGAACTACATTAATTTGGGGTTCACTTATATCGGGAGTAATGCCATTCCTCAGCCACAGTGTGTTATATGTGCAAAAGTACTATCTCACAACTCTATGAAACCTTCACTCTTGCGCAGACATTTAGAAACAAAACATGCCAATTTGAAAAATAAGCCACTGGAGTTTTTTGAGTGAGAATTAAGACGACTTTCGAGTGAATCACATTTTAATTTGGCATACCCCTGACGGCATTGCGTACCCCAGTTTGGGAATAGCCGCTCCAGAGGTTAAATGGGAATCCCGCAAGTTAGTAATGCAGTGACTGAATCGCAGATAGGCTAGCTAATCACAAACCTTGATGATAAAATAACTTTTCACACTTACACCTTAAAATCAAGTGAAATGAAGCAACACCACAAATTATGTACATTCATCGTCCTTTATTGGAACACTTAAGCATGTGAGAATATAGCGTAGTTTGACCCAAATACAGATACTCGCTATCGTTAATTATCTTACAAACACTACCACATCCGCAATACAAGGCCATCTATCCAAGCTTCACATATATGTATTATATACAAATGGGTCACTTCTAAACAGTCAGAACAACCAACCATAAGTGACACATACTGTACACACTTCTCACCCAAGCCAGTGTTGAAGGTTCACACACACACACACACACACACACACACACACACACACGCACACACGCACACACAAAGAATATGTGTAGAGCTTAAAGGACAATTTAGCTTTTTACAACCAAATCATTTTTTAAATTTGTATGTATTTGGCATTTCCAGACACTTGGAGATTTCACTTGTTTTTGAGAAACTTACCCCAACCAGCGATTCATTTTCGTTATCCTCGATGTGCAGTACGTTGGCTCCGAAACACCCAAATACATCCTTTAAAAACAGAAAAGCTCTCAGTATAGTGATGCAGGTCTTTAGATGTTGTACACATGAAACAGACAACTCGAGTGATATCTCTCCGCCCATTCTAGCAGCAGGCTACATAGAAAATGGAACAGCTGGATAGGGGCTTGACGGCTTGAGTCAAGTTAAAGTTGCGCATAAAGTTAATTTGTTCAGAGCCCCAGTACTGCACAACGAGGACGAGGAAATGATGGCTGGGGTAAGTTTCTCAAAAACAAGTGAAATCACACAAAACAAAACAAAAAGTGTTTGAACCCTTCTATAAATTTGCCATTGACATCAAAACAGAGATTTGGTTGTAAAAAAAAAAAGGTACATTTCCTTAAAGACAGTAGCTAGTAACATGAGAGCAAGAGGACCTCAGAAACCACTTCAGTTCAACTGCACCAGGAAGAGACAAAACAGGATTGTGACCTGTGGTTGGGTTTTAGTGTGGTAGTAGACTATTAAATCTATGTAATTCCATGTCAGTAGCTTTATCATGATGCAACTGTTTAAGACGTCCTGCGACAATGTCATATGTTAGGAGGCAGGTGGTAGTGTGGACTGGGATGGATCGGAGTTCTGTATACTACACACAACGAGACAAAATAGGGACAGAATGAAGAGTAGGCGAGAGACAGAGTAAGCAGGTATTGGAGTCTGTAGGAGAGTAGTTTCCTATGTGTAAGAAAGGGAGAGAAAGCCAATGTGTGTGTGTGTGTGTGTGTGTGTGTGTGTGGCAGAAGGCAGGTATGGGAGGATAGCTGGACTTCACCGTTTTGTGTGTCAAGGCACAGAGTGAGGGAGGGAGGAGAGAAGATTACAGTTGGTACTCATATGGCGGTTTAGAGCTTTTAAAGGGCTATTGGTTTAGACTGGGGCATATGGAGCCAACTCAAACAGATTTCTGGGAATATATAGGAGTGTTTATTACTGTGCTGTTAAGCTGTGCCCAAGTAGGAAGCTAATTTACATAACAATTGGCAAAGCTGACATTTTAAAGTCTAATACAGTGTCTGTGTGTGTGTGTGTGTCTCTCTCTTCTCTCAGAGTCTATGCATGTTTGCCATTAGCCTCTCTATACAGCTTGTGCAGGTGTCGGATCTCTCTCTATCCTCTGTTGCTGCTACAGCATGTACGATGTCTCTGGAAGTATTGTTGTCGCTCTCTCTTTCACTTCTCCACACCGTCAACTATGTCTCCCTGCACACATGCACATGAACCCATGCACTCCCCCTCCTCTCCTGCAGTTCCAGTTCCACTCAAATGAGTGCCCAAGCTCTCTGCTTGGCCCAGCAAGTGACATCTTGATCTGACCCCATCTCAATAGACAGGAGCATGCCTCACTCCTGACTACTCCCCCCCCATTCCCTGTAGAGGTAGAAGTTGCCACAGATCTTGCCCCTAACAACAGACCTAGGACCAAATCAGATCTAGGATATATCTAGCAACAGATCAGATCTAGGACAGATCTAGAACCAGATCCTGGATTAGTGGTTTTAGGCAAATTCCAGCTACTCCCCAGCAGAGTGAATGAGTGAGGCATGCCCCTGGCTGTGTGGGTGTGTGGTCCCTGGGCCGTGGCTCTCAGACCAGCGAGGCCCTCTTCTCCTCAGGCGTCCCCTCCAGTATCTGCAGCAGCAGGTCAATGAGGGGCTTGGAGATGGCCCGGTAGCCCGCCGCTGTCAGGTGCAGGAAGTCAAACATGTCCCTGGTGGAGATGGTCTCGTCAGAGTGCACGAAGCCCGCCCCCACATCCAGGAACTGGGTATGGCCCAGCCGTGGCAGCCAGGAACGCAGGAAGCTGTTCACCGCCACGTTCTTCTCCCGCAGCGGGTTGGGCCACTCGCCCCGTGCCAACAGACCCTGAAACGGACAGACAGCAGAGGTTGGTTACTACTGGGAGCTAAGGACACATCTGTAAATGCATGCATCCTCATATACATATCAGACCTGGGTTCAAATACATGTGTATTTGAGTAACTGGTATTTTTTTTATAACAACAAAAAAAAGTACTTTTACTTGAGAAAATGTATTTGAATTCCATCATTCTGAAGTTGTATTAGGATATTGCATTTAAAAATATATATTTTTGAAATCATTGAATTAATAAATTGAACCTTTTCATATTTGAAACTGAATTGAATAAATATTGCATTCAATTTTAAAATTCAAAATAAATGTAATTCAATATTTAAATATTCTGTTTCAATATGATATATATGGCGTTCATTGTCCATGTATCAAGTTAACAAACTATCATTTCAAGTTGATCAAAGTTTAATATATTCAACTTCTCAAATGCATTCAGATCAGTGTTAATTTTGGCACTTTTTTAAAATTTAGATTTAGTCTAGGCATAGTCATTTTGACTAAAATATCATTAAGTCTTAGTCACATTTATACCATTTGAATAAGGATTTAGTCTAGTTATTGTCAAAATTAGGAAAACTGTGGGCCATTTTTGTCAACTAAATATCCTTTCATTTTAGTCACATTATGTTTGTATTGCCTCTATAACCTATAGCAAACATTCATATTTTTATTTAACCTATATTTAACGAGACAAGTCAGTTAAAAAAAATCGGCGTTCCGTCAACGGAACAGTTGTAAATCTTATGTCAAGATCGCAGATTTTAGAGTAACAACAAATGTCGGTAAATATAAGGTTCTTATATCGTCTGAAAGCTTAAATTCTTGTTAATATAATTACACTGTCCAATTTACAGTGGCTATTACTGTGAAAAATTGCCATGCTATTGCTCCTAACAACAAAATGTTTTTTTCACCGCAATAGGTTTGATTATTTCACCTCTGAAGGTGAAATGTGTACTTTCATTCTGAAAATCTTGCTCTGATTTATCGTCCAAAGGGTCCCAGATATAACATGAAGTGTCATTTTGTTAGATAAAATCATTTTTCATATTATAAAAAGGTCCATATATCATGCACAATCGATTTTGTATTTCCACTCGTTCAATTTGCAAAGAAAGGAATCTGTGAAAATCTCACCCTAAACGTTATTTCAACGAGTCAAATCACGTTCGTATCTATTCCTCAGAGATCCTAGAAGGTAACGAGACTTCACTATTTCATTAGGGTGTAGTATATCCTACAGAACACCATATTTGTGGTCAGAGAGCGATGCCTTCATGGCACACCGATGACACGGGCGGCCATCACTTGAACGACTGTATCTTTTTCAAATAAGCAACAATCGGGGTCAAACAAAGCTAGCTAGATAGCCAATGAGCTGGGCTTTACGGGAGTATCCGGAAACTATGTCAAATGTGGAATGTAGCTTCTAACCTTGTACGACAGCATGCCTTTTCATTTTGGACAAAAATTATAAAGATATTCAGAGAGTTATGAAGTTATGAAAACTGGATGTTTTGAAAATGTTGAACTTATAATATGGCTACTAATACTTGGAACGCTAAATCAAAGTCCAAGTATACAGATTTGAAGATATTCTTGCAGAAAAATGGAATATGAATGTAAATGTCTCCTTCAGGATTTGCCCAAATGTACCTGGGGACTTCACACTAAAAGGCTTGAGGATCAGTCAATACTCCAAGTTATCCATCTGAAACTTTGCACATACACTGCTGCCATCTTGTGGACACTATCGGAATTACAACCAGAGTGATGGCTATAAATATGACGTTTCGCTTGCCTTTCAAAGATGGTGGTACAAAAACACTGGTTGGTTTTTTCTTTGTATTTTCTTCTACCAGATCTATTGTGTTATATTCTCCTACATTCAATTCACATTTCCACAAACTTCAAAGTGTTTCCTTTCAAACGGTACCAAGAATATGCATATGCTTGCTTCAGGGCCTGAGCAGTTAGATTTGGGTATGTCATTTAGGCGAAAATTCAAAGAAAAAATTAGTTTTAAGAACAAATTCTTATTTACATTGACGGCCCACCCCGGCCAAACCCTAACCCGGGCGACGCTGGGCCAATTGTGCGTAATTGTGTGTGGGACTCCCAATCATGGCCGGTTGTGATACAGCTTGGAATCGAACCAGGGTCTGTGGTGACGCACCTTGCACTGAGATGCAGTGCCTTAGACTGATGCGCCACTTGGGAGCTCAAATAGAGGCAGAGAGCATGATGCTCCTTCATTGTCTCTGTGAGTCAATTTGCAAGTCCCATATAATGTGATAACGATGAGTTGAAATCCACTTAGCCTATTGTTTTTTGGCACATTAATTTATTTTCTTTTGCTGTTTCATATGTAGCCACGTAGTGGTGGTGCTCCACTATAAGTGTTGCTTTGCCAACAGTGTGTTAATGTGGCATTCTACCTGCAAAACAGAGCACATTGTTTTGAGAGCAGAGTGGAAGAGCATCTTTACTCTATTTTTCCCTACTGAACCATATTCATCGATTATGTGTATGTACAACAGCTTTGATTCAGTTTTTTGGAAGTACTCTTAAATTGTTGCTAGAAATTGTACTAAATTATGCTCTAATTCCATGTTGCTTTTGTTTTGTTTACATTGTAAACATAGTCAACGTAGCTAGCTAGAGTTTCTGCTAGCTAGAAGATTCCTTACTTCAACCAATTCTTGAGCTTGGACGTTGAACGTGATGCAACGGGGGCAGCATCTTTCATTGATTTCAAAGGAAGCATTCCCTCAACGGCTGATGTCTGATGGCAACGCCGGATGAATGATGGCTGTAGGGTAGCAGGGCCGCTACTGTGCTTTGATTGACAAACTGCAAGCTTCACTAGTTTATAAAAGATGTTGAACTGACTGAATAAAGTTGATCTCGTATAGCCTTGCCATTGAGAAATCATTTAACGTAGTTATATATCCATGGTATCGCATTGGGACAAGTAAACTAAAGACCTTGATTATATTTTAATATTTAAAAAAATTAAGGGAACACTAAAATAACACATCCTAGATCTGAATGAATGAAATATTCTTATTAAATATGTTTTTCTTTACATAGTTGAATGTGCTGACAACAAAATCACACAAAAATGATCAATGGAAATCAAATTTATCAACCCATGGAGGTCTGGATTTGGAGTCACACTCAAAATTAAAGTGGAAAACCACACTACAGGCTGATCCAACTTTGATGGCTTATAGGCTTTCTCCTATAGAGCTCCATTTTTATGGAACGGTCTGCCTACCCATGTCAGAGACGCAAACTCGGTCTCAACCTTTAAGTCTTTACTGAAGACTCATCTCTTCAGTGGGTCATATGATTGAGTGTAGTCTGGCCCAGGAGTGGGAAGGTGAACAGAAAGGCTCTGGAGCAACGAACCGCCCTTGCTGTCTCTGCCTGGCCGGTTCCCCTCTTTCCACTGGGATTCTCTGCCTCTAACCCTATTACAGGGGCTGAGTCACTGGCTTGCTGGGGCTCTCTCATGCCGTCCCTGGAGGGGGTGCGTCACCTGAGTGGGTTGATTCACTGTTGTGGTCATCCTGTCTGGGTTGGCGCCCCCCCCTTGGGTTGTGCCGTGGCGGAGATCTTTGTGGGCTATACTCAGCCTTGTCTCAGGATGGTAAGTTGCTGGTTGAAGATATCCCTCTAGTGGTGTGGGGGCTGTGCTTTGGCAAAGTGGGTGGGGTTATATCCTTCCTGTTTGGCCCTGTCCGGGGGTGTCCTCGGATGGGGCCACAGTGTCTCCTGACCCCTCCTGTCTCAGCCTCCAGTATTTATGCTGCAGTAGTTTATGTGTCGGGGGGCTGGGGTCAGTTTGTTATATCTGGAGTACTTCTCCTGTCCTATTCGGTGTCCTGTGTGAATCTAAGTGTGCGTTCTCTAATTCTCTCCTTCTCTCTTTCTTTCTCTCTCTCGGAGGACCTGAGCCCTAGGACCATGCCCCAGGACTACCTGACATGATGACTCCTTGCTGTCCCCAGTCCACCTGGCCATGCTGCTGTTCCAGTTTCAACTGACCTGAGCCCTAGGACCATGCCCCAGGACTACCTGACATGATGACTCCTTGCTGTCCCCAGTCCACCTGGCCATGCTGCTGCTCCAGTTTCAACTTCCACCTGACTGTGCTGCTGCTCCAGTTTCAACTGTTCTGCCTTATTATTATTCGACCATGCTGGTCATTTATGAACATTTGAACATCTTGGCCATGTTCTGTTATAATCTCCACCCGGCACAGCCAGAAGAGGACTGGCCACCCCACATAGCCTGGTTCCTCTCTAGGTTTCTTCCTAGGTATTGGCCTTTCTAGGGAGTTTTTCCTAGCCACCGTGCTTCTACACCTGCATTGCTTGCTGTTTGGGGTTTTAGGCTGGGTTTCTGTACAGCACTTTGAGATATCAGCTGATGTACGAAGGGCTATATAAATAAATTTGATTTGATTTGATGTAATGTCCTTAAAACAAGTCAAAATGAGGCTCAGTAGTGTGTGTGGCCTCCACGTACCTGTATGACCTCCCTACAACGCCTGGGCATGCTCCGGATGAGGTGGTGGATGGTCTCCTGAGGGATCTCCTCCCAGACCTGGACTAAAGCATCTGCCAACTCCTGGACAGTCTGTGGTGCAACGTGGCTTTGGTGGATGGAGCGAGACATGATGTCCCAGATGTGGTCAATTAGATTCAGGTCTGGGGAACGGGCGGGCCAGTCCATAGCATCAATGCCTTCCTCTTGCAGGAACTGCTGACACACTCCAGCCACATGCGGTCTAGCATTGTCATGCATTAGGAGGAACCCAGGGCCAACCGCACCAGCATATGGTCTCACAAGGGGTCTGAGGATCTCATCTCGGTACCTAATGGCAGTCAGGCTACCTCTGGCGAGCACATGGAGGGCTGTGCGGCCCCCCAAAGAAATGCCACCCCACACCATGACTGATCCACCGCCAAACCGGTCATGCTGGAGGATGTTGCAGGCAGCAGAACGTTCTCCACGGCGTTCCCAGACTGTCACGTCTGTCAGATGTGCTCAGTGTGAACCTGCTTTCATCTGTGAAGAGCACAGGGCGCCAGTGGCGAATTTGCCAATCTTGGTGTTCTCTGGCAAATGCCAAACGTCCTGCACGGTGTTGGGCTGTAAGCACAACCCCCACCTGTGGACGTCAGGCCCTCATACCACCCTCATGGAGTCTGTTTCTGACCTTTTGAGCAGACACATGCACATTTGTGGCCTGCTGGAGGTCATTTTGCAGGGCTCTGGCAGTGCTCCTCCTGCTCCTCCTTGCACAAAGGCGGAGGTAGCGGTCCTGCTGCTGGGTTGTTGCACTCCTACGGCCTCCTCCACGTCTCCTGATGCACTGGCCTGTCTCCTGGTAGCGCCTCCATGCTCTGGACACTACGCTGACAGACACAGCAAACCTTCTTGCCACAGCTCGCATTGATGTGCCATCCTGGATGAGCTGCACTACCTGAGCCACTTGTGTGGGTTGTAGACTCCGTCTCATGCTACCACTAGAGTGAAAGCACAGCCAGCATTCAAAAGTGACCAAAACATCAGCCAGGAAGCATAGGAACTGAGAAGTGGTCTGTGGTCACCACCTGCAGAACCACTCCTTTATTGGGGGTGTCTTGCTAATTGCCTATAATTTCCACCTGTTGTCTATTCAATTTGCACAACAACATGTGAAATTTATTGTCAATCAGTGTTGCTTCCTAAGTGGACAGTTTGATTTCACAGAAGTGTGATTGACTTGGAGTTACATTGTGTTGTTTAAGTGTTCCCTTTATTTTTTTGAGCAGTGTATTTAGTCCATTGACATGACTGTCAGGCAAGTCCTAAAGTGAGTGACTCGTCAGTAGCCTACTGAGCTATACTCACAAAACCATCATGGGACTCGCATCTGAAGTCTGTAACGCTGATGTGCCAACATCTCTCTGTAGCGTCCAAATGGTTTGGGCTACACACTAATATGACTCTCACGGACACGATTGTATTCTTTGTTTTACTCTACGACACCCACAAGTGTCACAGGACTCGTCTGAAGGTAATCCGGTACCTGGACGAAAAATGTATGTAAGTGAATCGAGCATTTCCACGTCAAGGTAGATGCGTAATTCCACTATAAAAGAAATCTCATATCTCTCAGATATAAACTCAGCAAAAAAAGGAAATGTCCCTTTTTCAGGACCCTGTCTTTCAAAGATAATTAGTAAAAATCCAAATAACTTCACAGATCTTCATTGTAAAGGACTTGTTCAATGAACCATAAACAATTAATGAACATGCACCTGTGGAACGGTTGTTAAGACACTAACAGCTTGCAGACGTTAGGCAATTAAGGTTACAGTTATGAAAACTTAGGACACTAAAAGAAGCCTTTATACTGACTCTGAAAAATACCAAAAGAAAGATGCACAGGGTCCCTGCTCATCTGCGTGAACGTGGCTTAGGCATGCTGCAAGGAGGCATGAGTATTGCAGATGTGGCCAGGGCAATAAATTGCAATGTCCGTACTGTGAGACGCCTAAGACAGCGCTACAGGGAGACAAGACGGACAGCTGATCGTCCTCGCAGTGGCAGACCACGTGTAACAACACCTGCACAGGATCAGTACATCCGAACATCACACCTGCGGGACAGGTACAGGATGGCAACAAAAACTGCCCGAGTTACACCAGGAACATACAATTCCTCCATCAGTGCTCAGACTGTCCACAATAGGCTGAGAGAGGACTGAGGGCTTGTAGGCCTGTTGTAAGGCAGGTCCTCACCAGACATCACGGTGGGCACAAACCCACCGTTGCTGGACCAGACAGGACTGGCAAAAAGTGTTCTTCACTGACGAGTCACGGTTTTGTCTCACCAGGGATGATGGTCAGATTTGCGTTCATCGTCGAAGGAATGAGCGTTACACCGAGGCCAGTAGTCTGGAGCGGGATTGATTTGGAGGTGGAGGGTCCATCATGGTCTGGGGCGGTGTGTCACAGCATCATCGGATTGAGCTTGTTGTCATTGCAGGCAATCTCAACGCTATGCTTTACAGGGAAGACATCCTCCTCCCTCATGTGGGGAAGACATGACCCTCCAGCATGACAATGCCACCAGCCATACTGCTCGTTCTGTGTGTGATTTCCTGCAAGACAGGAATGTCAGTGTTCTGCCATGGCCAGGTAAGAGCCCGCATCTCAATTGATCCCATTGAGCACCGTCTGGGACCTGTTGGATCGGAGGGTGAGGGCTAAGGCCATTCCCCCCAGAAATATCCGGGAACTTGCAGGTGCCTTGGTGGAAGAGTGGGGTAACATCTCACAGCAAGAACGGGCAAATCTGGTGCAGTCCATGAGGAGATGCACTGCAGTACTTAATGCGGCTGGTGGCCAAACCCCCCCCCCCCCCCCCATTGTTCAGGGACACATTATTCAATTTCTGTTAGTCACATGTCTGTGGAACTTGTTCAGTTTATGTCTCAGTTGATGAATCGTGTGTTGTTCATGCAAATATTTACACATGTTAAGTTTGCTGAAAATAGACGCAGTTGACAGTGAGGAGACACTTCAAAACATACTTCCTTATGATTTATTTTTTAACTCTTTTTCCCATGTACACTACCGTTCAAAAGTTTGGAGTCACTTAGAAATGTCCTTGTTTTTGAAATAGTTTTTTGTCCATTAAAATAACATAAAATTGATCAAAAATACAGTGTAGACATTGTTAATGTTGTAAATGACTATTGTAGCTGGAAACAACAGATTTTTTTAATTAATGGAATATCTACATAGGTGTACAGATGCCCATTATCTTCAACCATCACTCCCGTGTTCCAATGGCACGTTGTGTTAGCTAATCCAAGTTTATCATTTTTAAATGCTAATTGATCATTAGAAAACCCTTTTGCAATTATGTTAACACAGCTGAAAACTGTTGTGCTTCTTTGGACTAGTTGAATATCTGGAGCATCAGCATTTGTGGGTTCGTTTACAGGCTCAAAATGGCCAGAAACAAAGGACTTTCTTCTGAAACTCGTCGGTCTATTCTTGTTCTGAGATATTAAGGCTATTCCATGCGAGAAATTGCCATGAAACTGAAGATCTTGTACAACGCTGTGTACTACTCCCTTCATAGAACAGCGCAAACTGGCTCTAACCAGAATAGAAAGAGGAGTGTCTACAGTAGTTTGAGAAACAGCTTCATTAAATAGTACCCGCAACACACTAGTCTCAACGTCAACAGTAAAGAGGCGACTCCGGGATGCTGGCTTCTGATGAGTGTGTTATAAATAGTTATCCTGTGCCTGTTAATTTACCTCCCTGCAATGGCTGTTAGTTCCAATGTTGAAACTACTGTTTTTTGTCAATAGTTTTGATGACAGTTATCTTTTGATTGCTGACCTAAATTTCACAAATAGTTATGTTAGCTACAATAGGGAGACCACTATTAGCCCCTCCGATACTATCAACAGGCTTGTATCTAGCTATCATACTGCATGTGCTCACAAGCATAGAGGTGTTGTATATGGCAATATTGTGCCCATTTCCTTGAAATCTTCTGTTAGGTCTGAAACAACAAATCCAATATGTAATGATCTGGCTTGTATTGATAAACCACTGGAATACAAAGACAGTAAGAGTTAGAAAATATGCACTTAAACATACGTAGCCTATTGTCTAAAATAGAAGATATTAAGATCTGGGCCTTTCACAAAAATCCAGAAAAAATAGAAAGAAATGGATTCTGAGATTGCTATTGATGGTTACAGAGTATTTATGGCAGATAGGAAGGGTACAGGGGGCAGTGTAGACATATGTAAAATATCACCTTTCTGTTCAATGTTAAAATCTGTCACCATCCCAAAGCAATTAGAATTTTTGGCCTTAAGTCTCCAATTAGGAAGTAACTCTACAATAACAATCATGGGAGTTTACCGTCCACCCTCTGCTAAGAAATGTGTGCTAATAGAACTCACTGACTTAATAGCCTCCTTTTCAGCCTCTGAAGTGTTAATCGTTGGGACTTTGCCTGTGGAAACCTTTACTCTGATTGTTTAAAGGATTTTTGTGTTAAATTAAATCTGACCCAGTTAATTAATAAGCCCATGCGTCCAAATCTGATGGACCCTACAAAATCAACCTTGATCCACCACATATTTACAAATACCCCATGAAGAATATGTTGTAAGTGGGGTGTTTTCCTTAGATATAAGTGACCATTGTCCTAGTGTATGTATCAGGGATGTGCGAATACCTAGATCCAAACCATGTTTTATCAGAAAGAGGAATTTTAAACATTTCAATGAACATTCCCTTTTACATGATCTTCAATGTAGTGACTGACATTGACTGTATCTCATCTATTCATGATCCAGAGCTGGCTCTAAAAAACTCAAATGTCTTCAATATTTGGGTTGGCAGGTAGCCTAGTGGTTAGAGTCCTGGGCGTGTAACTGAAAGGTTGCTGGATTGAATCCCCGAGCTGACAAGGTAAAAATCTGTTGTGCTGCCCCTGAACAAGGCAGTTAGCCCACTGTTCCCCGTTAGGCCGTCATTGTAAATAAGAATTTGTTCTTAACTGACTTGCCTAATTACATAAAGGTTCAATAAAAATAAAAATGTTGTCGATGAGCATATTCCCTTAAACACTGGAGCTAGACAAAGTTATACATTCATAATAGAGATGCTGTCTGGGCCAAAACTAGCTTTACGGACTCAAACCCAGATTGGCAATCATTTAGGAGATTGAGAAATCTGTGTAAAACTAGTTAGAAAAGCTAAATCTGATTATTTTGTTAACGCACTGATTGTGCAGGGAATCTGGTCCTGGAAAAGCATTAATCTCTGAAGGGTTGTAGCTCTTCTTCTCTTCCCCATCAAATTAATCTCTCAAATCAAACAAATTTTATGTCACATGCGCCAAATACAACAGGTAGACCTTAAATGTTATATGCTTACTAACAAACCCATAACCAACAATGCAGTTAAGAAGAATAAGAGTTAAGAAAATATTTACGAAATAAACTAAAAGTTTAAAAAAAGTTACACAATAAAATAACAATAACGAGGCTATATACAGGGGGTACCGGTACTGCGTCAATGTGCAGGGGTACAGGTTAGTCGAGGTAATTGAGGTAATATGTACATGTACAGTACCAGTCAAAAGTTTGGACACCTACTCATTCAAGGGTTTTTCTTTATTTTGACTGTTTTCTACATTGTAGAATAATAGTGAAGACATCAAAACTATGAAATAACACATATGGAATCATGTAGTAACCAAACAATTGTTAAATCAAAATACATTTTATATTTTTGATGACAGCTTTGCACACTCTTGGCATTCTCTCAACCAACTTCACCTGGAATGCTTTTCCAACAGTCTTGAAGGAGTTCCCACATATGCTGACCACTCGTTGGCTGCTTTTCCTTCACTCTGCGGTCCAACTTATCCCAAACCATCTCAATTGGGTTGAGATCGGGTGACTGTGGAGGCCAGGTCATCTGATGCAGAACTCCATCACTTCCTTCTTGGTCAAATATCCCTTACACAGCCTGGAGGTGTGTTGAAAAACAAATGATAGTGGGACTAAGCATAAACCAGATGGGATAGCTTATTGCTGCAGAATGCTGTGGTAGCCTTGAATACTAAATAAATCACTGACTTCCGGCACCGACAGAGATGGCCGCCTTCCTTCGCGTTCCTAGGAAACTACGCAGTATTTAGTTTTTTTTACGTGTTATTTCTTACATTGGTACCCCAGGTAATCTTAGGTTTTATTACATACAGTCGGGAGGAACTACTGGATATAAGAGCAAAGTCAATTCACCATCATTACGACCAGGAATACGGCTTTCCGAAGCGGATCCTCTGTTTTGGCCACCACCCAGGACAATGGATCGGATCCCAGCTGGCGAACCAAAACAATGACACCGTAAAAGGGGCAGACGAAGCGATCTTCTGGTCAGGCTCCGGATACGGGCACATCGCGCACCGCTCCCGAGCATACTACTGGCCAATGTCTAGTCTCTTGACAACAAGATTGATGAAATCTGAGCATGGGTAGCATTCCAGAGAGACATAAGAGACTGTAACGTTCTTTGCTTCACGGAAACATGGCTCACTCGAGACACGCTATCGGAGTCGGTACAGCCACCTGGTTTCTTCACGAATCACGTCGACAGAAACAAGCATCTTTCTGGTAAAAAGAGGGGCGGGGGGGGGGGGGGGGGGGGGGGTATGCCTTATGATTAACAAGACGTGGTGTGATCATAACAACATACAGGAACTCAAGTCCTTCTGTTCACCTGACTTAGAATTCCTCACAATCAAATGTTGACCGCATTATCTACCAAGAGAATTCTCTTCGATTATAATCATTATAACCCCACAAGCAGACACATCGATGGCCCTGAACGAACTTAATTTGACTCCATGTAAACTGGAAACCACATATCCGGAGGCTGCATTCATTGTAGCTGGGGATTTTAACAAGGCTAATCTGAAAACAAGACTCCCTAAATTCTATCAGCATATCGATTGTGCTAGCAAGGCTGGTAAAACCCTGGATCATTGTTATTCTAACTTCCGCAACGCATACAGTGGGGAGAACAAGTATTTGATACACTGCTGATTTTGCAGGTTTTCCTACTTACAAAGCATGTAAACTCAGTCATCAAGTTTGCGGATGACACTACAGTGATAGGCTTGATTACCAACAACGACGAGACGGCCTACAGGGAGGAGGTGAGGGCCCTCGGAGTGTGATGTCAGGAAAATAACCTCACACTCAACAAAACAAAGGAGATGATCGTGGACTTCAGGAAACAGCAGAGAGAGCACCCCGCCCTATCCACATCGACGGGACAGTAGTGGAGAGGGTAGTAAGTTTTAAGTTCCTCGGGGTACACATCACAGACAAACTGAATAGGTCCACCCACACAGAAAGCGTGGTGAAGAAGGCGCCTCTTCAACCTCAGGAGGCTGAAGAAATTCGGCTTGTTACCAAAAGCACTCACAAACTTTTACAGATGCACAATCGAGAGCATCCTGTCGGGCTGTATCACCGCCTGGTACGGCAACTGCTCCGCCCACAACCGTAAGGCTTTCCAAAGGGTAGTGAGGTCTGCACAACGCAACACCGGGGGCAAACTACCTGCCCTCCAGGACACCTAAACCACCCGATGTCACAGGAAGGCCATAAAGATCATCAAGGACAACAACCACCCGAGCCACTGCCTGTTCACCCCGCTATCATCCAGAAGGCGAGGTCAGTACAGGTGCATCAAAGCAGGGACAGAGAGACTGAAAAACAGCTTCTATCTCAAGGCCATCAGACTGTTAAACAGCCACCACTAACATTGACTGGCTGCTGCCAACATACTGACTCAACTCCAGACACTTTAATAATGGAAAAATGGATGTAAAAAATGTATCAGTAGCCACTTTAAACAATGCCACTTAATATAATATTTACATACCCTACATTACTCATCTCGTATGTATATACTGTACTCGATACAATCTACTGCATCTTGCCTATGCCGTTCTGTACCATCACTCATTCATATACAGTGGGGAGAACAAGTATTTGATACACTGCCGATTTTGCAGGTTTTCCTACTTACAAAGCATGTAGAGGTCTGTCATTTTTATCATAGGTGCTCTTCAACTGTGAGAGACGGAATCTAAAACAAAAATCCAGAAAATCACATTGTATGATTTTTAAGTAATTCATTAGCATTTTATTGCATGACATAAGTATTTGATCACCTACCAGCCAGTAAGAATTCCGGCTCTCACAGACCTGTTCATTTTTCTTTAAGAAGCCCTCCTGTTCTCCACTCATTACCTGTATTAACTGCACCTGTTTGTACTCGTTACCTGTATAAAAGACACCTGTCCACACACTCAATCAAACAGACTCCAACCTCTCCACAATGGCCAAGAACAGAGAGCTGTGTAAAAAGACATACAATTGTAGACCTGCACAAGGCTGGGATGGGCTACAGGACAATTTTTTATTTTTATTTTACCTTTATTTAACCAGGCAAGTCAGTTAAGAACACATTCTTATTTTCAATGACGGCCTGGGAACAGTGGGTTAACTGCCTGTTCAGGGGCAGAACGACAGATTTGTACCTTGTCAGCTCGGGGGTTTGAACTCGCAACCTTCCGGTTACTAGTCCAACACTCTAACCACTAGGCTACGCTGCCGCCCCAACAATAGTTAAGCAGCTTGGTGAAAAGGCAACAAATGTTGGCGCAATTATTAGAAAATGGAAGAAGTTCAAGATTGACGGTCAATCACCCTCGGTCTGGGGCTCCAGGCAAGTTCTCACCTCGTGGGGCATCAATGATCATGAGGAAGGTGAGGGATCAGCCCAGAACTACACGGCAGGACCTGGTCAATGACCTGAAGAGAGCTAGGACCACAGTCTCAAAGAAAACCATTAGTAACACACTACGCCATCATGTATAAAAAACCTGCAGCGCACCCAAGGTCCCCCTGCTCAAGCCAGCGCATGTCCAGGCCCGTCTGAAGTTTGCCAATGACCATCTGGATGATCCAGAGGAGGAATGGGAGAAAGTCATGTGGTCTGATGAGACAAAAATAGAGCTTTTTGGTCTAAACTCCACTCGCCGTGTTTGGAGGAAAAAGAAGAATGAGTACAACCCCAAGAATACCATCCCAACTGTGAAGCATGGAGGTGGAAACATCATTCTTTGGGGATGCTTTTTTGCAAAGGGGACAGGACGACTGCACCGTATTGAGGGGAGGATGGATGGGGACATGTATCGCGAGATCTTGGCCAACAATCTCCTTCCCTCAGTAAGAGCATTGAAGATGGGTCATGGCTGGGTCTTCCAGCATGACAACGACCCAGAACACACAGCCAGGGCAACTAAGGAGTGGCTCCGTAAGAAGCATCTCAAGGTCCTGGAGTGGCCTAGCCAGTCTCCAGACCTGAACCCAATAGAAAATCTTTGGAGGGAGCTGAAAGTCCGTATTGCCCAGCGACAGCCCCGAAACCTGAAGGATCTGGAGATGGTCTGTATGGAGGAGTGGGCCAAAATCCCTGCTGCAGTGTGTGGAAACCTGGTCAAGAACTACAGGAAACGTATGATCTCTGTAATTGCAAACAAAGGTTTCTGTACCAAATATTATTTTCTGCTTTTCTGATGTATCAAATACTTATGTCATGCAATGAATCCAAATTTGGATTCCGGTCTAATGTCCATTGCACGTGTTTCTTGGCCCAAGCAAGTCTCTTCTTATTATTGGTGTCCTTTAGTAGTGGTTTCTTTGCAGCAATTCGACCATGAAGGCCTGATTCACACAGTCTCCTCTGAACAGTTGACGTTGAGTTGTGTCTGTTACTTGAACTCTGTGAAGCATTTATTTGGAGGCTGGTAACTCTAATGAACTTATCCTCTGCAGCAGGGTCTTCCTTTCCTGTAGCAGTCCTCATGAGAGCCAGTTTTATCATAACGCTTGATGGTTTCTGCACTTGAAGAACCATTCAAAGTTCTTGACATTTTACGGATTGACTGACCTTAATTTCTTAAAAAGTAATGATGGACTGTAATTTCTCTGTACTTAGTTGAGCTGTTCTTGCCATTATATGGACATGGTCTTTTACCCAACTGGGCTATCTTCTGTATACCACAGCTACCTTGTCACAACACAACTGATTGGCTCAAACGCATTAAGAAGGAAAGAAATTCCACAAATGAACTTTTAACAAGGCACACCTGTTAATTGAAATGCATTCCAGGTGACTACCTCATGAAGCTTGTTGAGAGAATTCCATGAGTGTGCAAAGCTGTCATCAAAGCAAATGGTGGCTACTTGAAGAATCCCAAATACAAAATATATGTTAAATTGTTTAACACTGTTGTCGTTACTACATGATTCCATGTGTTCCATTTTTTAGTTTTGATGTCTTCACTATTATTCGACAATGTACAAAACAGTAAAACTAATAAAAACCCTGGAATGAGTTGGTGTGTTGAAACTTTTCATTGATACTGAAAGTTGGGGTAAAGTGACTATGCATAGATAATAAACAGCGAATAGCAGCAGCGTTAAAAAAAAATGGGCGGGGAAAGGTCAATGCAAATAGTCCGGGTAGCCATTTGATTAGCTATTCAGCAGTCTTATGGCTTGGGGGTAGAATCTGTTAAGGAGCCTTTTGGACCTAGACTTGGCGCTCCGGTACTGCTTGCTGTGCGGTAGCAGAGAGAACAGTCTATAATTAGGATGGCTTTCCTCTGACACCACCAGGTGTTTAGACCATGGCATAGCACTATTACAGCCACCACATTAGTTGTGAATGACCTTGTCAATGCATTGAATGCTAAAATGAGTTGTGCTGCTTTGTTTATAGATCTGTCTAAGGCATATCATACATATTGATCATGGTATTGTATTGAAGAAACTGTCAAAGTCTCTAAAAGTATCTCAGTTGGGTTACATCTTCACTCCTTGAATGCTGCATACAAATACCTTGGTATTTGGATGGACAATGATCTATAATTTAAGAAGCATACAAATGAGCTTGTTATGAAGTGCAACTGACTACTCTAAAATCCCTTGATTCTGTTAATCATAGCACACTTTGTTTTATTACATCTGACAGTTTTAATACTCATCACTGCATCCTTTAACAAACATTTGTCTGGACCTCTTTAAAGACACTTCATTACTCTCTTTTTGTTTATAAAGCCCTACTCCACAAGCTTCCAACATTCTTAACATCTTGGTTGAAATTTAGAGTTTCAGATTATAATATAAGGTCACAGGGTTGGTTAACGATGATGACTCCCTTTGTAACCACAGAGTTCGGAAGATCTACTTTTTCATATCTGGCACCTCGTGTGGAATAGTCACTTCCTTTGAACGATTTGGTGTCCCTGGATAAGTTTAGGAAACTGGTTAAGGATTTTAAAAAATAAAATGTATTTGATTATAATGGCTAATGTGTATATTGTATGTAATTGTGTGTGTGCTGATGTGACTATTGTTCCCAGGGCATATTTGTGAATGAGACCTAAGTCTCAATGTGTCTCCCTGGTTAAATAAATACAGGGGTATTGGTATGACCATCTTAAAAGAACTCCATATCTTAGCTTAGTAGAAACCCAGCCCCGGGCCCTTAGACTCTAGGGCAGGGATGGGCAACTGGCAGCCCACACCCCTTTGAAGGACCACGGATCAATTCCCCTCCATTTTTTAGATTACTAAATTAGTTTACAATTATCAGCAGTGGTGCCCCCATTGATTTTGTTTGTTAGTCTCAGTCATATATCATATTAAAAACTGCAAATATCTCTCCAGCCTATGGCAAAATGTGTGGAATTGAAAGAAAATAACTGTAAAACATCTAATTTTCCTTTCCGCTCCATAGCAAAACAAGTAGAATGGTTTTACATTAGTTATACAATTGCTAAATCTTCTCTCTGCTCCATGGCAAAATGTATAGAATTGCACAGAATGTACTCTAAAACTTAAAAATGTTCTCTTCCCTGTCAAAGACTGTGTCGGGTATGGATGTGGGTAAGCAGACCAGCGAGCAACTGCGGACCCTCTTGAGTTCAGAATTTTTGGTGGCCCCCATCCCCATCAAACTTGCCCATCCCTGCTCTAGGAGGTTAACACGTATGGACCCAGAACTTAATTTAACGTCTGTTCTGTTTAGAGATCCATTTCATAATATGAAAGTGTCCATCATACAACTAGTTTGATTTAAAATTGTAACTTTAATTTATATATCAAGATCATTTGGGCTATTTACTTCATTTTTTCTATTTTAATCAAATATATAATTTAAAAAACAAACATAGTGGTGCCAATTCATATCTTGCAGGAAAAGACTTTAATCTCAAGAGAAGACAGGTTAAATGTTAAAAAAGGTTTAACGTTCTCGTGATCATATAGGTCTTTGCCTAGACAATATCCAAAACAACTAACAATACACTGAATTCATACATTTTCAGTAACTGTAAACACAATAATACATTTGCTGTTTTTCAAACGGAATCAAGGCATTAAAATGTTCCAGAGGCCAACAAAACACAGCTTGTTTGGCAAAAATATCTTAACCCACCATTTTTTCTACGGTGCATCCAGAAAGTATTCAGACCCCTTGACTTTTTCCACATTTTGTTAGGTTACAGTCTTATTCTAAAATGTATTATATAAATGTTTTTCCTCATCAATCTACACACAATACCAAATAATGACAAAGTGAAAACAGGTTTCTAGAAGCTTTTGAAAATGTATACAAAATGAAAAACAGAAATACCTTATTTACATAAGTATTCAGACCCTTTGCTATGAGACTCAAAATTGAGCTCAGGTGCATCCAGTTTCCATTGATCATCATTGAGATGTTGCTACAACTTGATTGGAGTCCACCTGTGGTAAATTCAATTGATTGGACATGATTTGCAAAGGCACACACCTGTCTATATAAGGACCCACAGTTGACAGTGCATATCAGAGCAAAAGCCAAGCCATGACATTGAAGGAAGTGTCCGTAGAGCTCAGAGAAAGGACTGCGTCGAGGCACATATCTGGGGAAAGGTACCAATCTCTGCAGCATTGAAGGTCCCCAAGAACACAGTAGCCTCCATCATTTTTAAATGGAAGAAGTTTGGAACCACCAAGACTCTTCCTAGAGCTGGTCGCCCGGCCAAACTGAACAATCGGGGAAGAAGGACATTGGTCAGGAAGGTATCCAAAACCTGATGGTCACTCTGACAGAGCTCCTGAGTTCCTCAGTGGAGATGAGAGAACCTTCCAGAAAGACAACCATCTCTGCAGCACTCCACCAATCAGGGTTCTATGGTAGAGTGGCCAGACTGAAGCCTCTCCTCAGTAAAAGGCATACGACAGCCTACTTGGAGTTTGCCAAACGGAACATAAAGGACTGTCAGACCATGAGAAACAAGATTACCTGGTCTGATGAAATCAAGATTGAACTCTTTGGCCTGAATGCCAAGCATCATGTATGGAGGAAACCTGGCACCATCCCTAAGGTGAAGCATGGTGGTGGCAGCAACATGCTGTGGGGATGTTTTTCAGTGGCAGGGACTGGGAGACCAGTCAGGATCGAGGGAAAGATGAACGGAGCAAAGTACAGAGAGATCCTTGATGAAAACCTGCTCCTGAGCACTCAGGACCTCAGACTGAGGTGAAGGAACACCTTCCAACAGGACAACGATCCTAAGCACACAGCCAAGACAACGCTGGAGTGACTTCGATACAAGTTTCTGAATGTTCTAGAGAGGCCCAGCCACTTGAACCCGATCGAACATCTCTGGAGAGACCTGAAAATAGCTGTGCAGCGATGCTCCCCGACCAACCTGACAGAGCTTGAAAGGATCTGCAGAGAATGAGAGAAACTCCCCAAAAACAGGTGTGCCAAGCATGTAGCGTCATACTCACGGCTGTAATCGCTGACAAAGGTACTTCAACAAAGTACTGAATTAAAGGGTCTGAATACTTATATAAATGTACTATTTCAGTTTTTTTTATTTATTTATACATTTGTATCAGGTATTGTGTGTAGATTGATGAGGGAAAAAATACATTAATACATTTTAGAATAAGGCTGTAAAGTAACAAAATGTGGAAAAAGCCAAGGGGTCTGAATACTTTCCAAATGCACTGTATTTGGCTGGCTACTCCATGTGCATGTGTAAAACACTGTATTCACTCAATTCAGTTTCAAATCATGAAATCAACAATTCAATAAAAAAATATTACATTCCAATTCAATATCCAAACACAAATTCAAAATTATGGAATTCAAATGCAATCTCTGTTGGCAATGAAATCACTCCATATTTTCAAATACTTTCAAAGTGTATTTCCAAATACATTAAAATATTCAACTACTTGTCTTTTAAATAAAATATATAAAATATATTTTGTTGATCCCTGAGGTCTGTCCAACGCTGGTCCGACCAAGCTGACTCCACACTCCAAGACTGCTTCCATCACGTGGACTGGGATATGTTTCGTATTGCGTCAGATAACAATATTGACGAATACGCTGATTCGGTGTGCGAGTTCATTAGAACGTGCATTGAAGATGTCGTTCCCATAGCAACGATTAAAACATTCCCTAACCAGAAACCGTGGATTGATGGCAGCATTCGCGTGAAACTGAAAGCGCGAACCACTGCTTTTAATCAGGGCAAGGTGTCTGGTAACATGACCGAATACAAACAGTGCAGCTATTCCCTCCGCAAGGCTATCAAACAAGCTAAGCGTCAGTACAGAGACAAAGTAGAATCTCAATTCAACGGCTCAGACACAAGAGGCATGTGGCAGGGTCTACAGTCAATCACGGACTACAGGAAGAAATCCAGCCCAGTCACGGACCAGGATGTCTTGCTCCCAGGCAGACTAAATAACTTTTTTGCCCGGTTTGAGGACAATACAGTGCCACTGACACGGCCTGCAACGAAAACATGCGGTCTCTCCTTCACTGCAGCCGGGGTGAGTAAGACATTTAAACGTGTTAACCCTCGCAAGGCTGCAGGCCCAGACGGCATCCCCAGCCGCGCCCTCAGAGCATGCGCAGACCAGCTGGCCGGTGTGTTTACGGACATATTCAATCAATCCCTATACCAGTCTGCTGTTCCCACATGCTTCAAGAGGGCCACCATTGTTCCTGTTCCCAAGAAAGCTACGGTAACTGAGCTAAACGACTACCGCCCCGTAGCACTCACTTCCGTCATCATGAAGTGCTTTGAGAGACTAGTCAAGGACCATATCACCTCCACCCTACCTGACACCCTAGACCCACTCCAATTTGCTTACCGCCCAAATAGGTCCACAGACGATGCAATCTCAACCACACTGCACACTGCCCTAACCCATCTGGACAAGAGGAATACCTATGTGAGAATGCTGTTCATCGACTACAGCTCGGCATTCAACACCATAGTACCCTCCAAGCTCGTCATCAAGCTCGAGACCCTGGGTCTCGACCCCGCCCTGTGCAACTGGGTACTGGACTTCCTGACGGGCCGCCCCCAGGTGGTGAGGGTAGGCAACAACATCTCCTCCCCGCTGATCCTCAACACTGGGGCCCCACAAGGGTGCGTTCTGAGCCCTCTCCTGTACTCCTGGTTCACCCACGACTGCGTGGCCACGCACGCCTCCAACTCAATCATCAAGTTTGCGGACGACACAACAGTGGTAGACTTGATTACCAACAACGACGAGACGGCCTACAGGGAGGAGGTGAGGGCCCTCGGAGTGTGGTGTCAGGAAAATAACCTCACACTCAACGTCAACAAAACTAAGGAGATGATTGTGGACTTCAGGAAACAGCAGAGGGAACACCCCCCTATCCACATCGATGGAACAGTAGTGGAGAGGGTAGCAAGTTTTAAGTTCCTCGGCATACACATCACAGACAAACTGAATTGGTCCACTCACACAGACAGCATCGTCAGGAGGCTGAAGAAATTTGGCTTGTCACCAAAAGCACTCACAAACTTCTACAGATGCACAATCGAGAGCATCCTGGCGGGCTGTATCACCGCCTGTTACGGCAACTGCTCCGCCCTTAACCGTAAGGCTCTCCAGAGGGTAGTGAGGTCTGCACAACGCATCACTGGGGGCAAACTACCTGCCCTCCAGGACACCTACACCACCCGATGTTACAGGAAGGCCATAAAGATCATCAAGGACATCAACCACCCGAGCCACTGCCTGTTCACCCCGCTATCATCCAGAAGGCGAGGTCAGTACAGGTGCATCAAAGCTGAGACCGAGAGACTGAAAAACAGCTTCTATCTCAAGGCCATCAGACTGTTAAACAGCCACCACTAACATTGAGTGGCTGCTGCCAACACACTGACACTGACACTGACTCAACTCCAGCCACTTTAATAATGGGAATTGATGGGAAATTATGTAAATATATCACTAGCCACTTTAAACAATGCTACCTTATATAATGTTACTTACCCTACATTATTCATCTCATATGCATACGTATATACTGTACTCTATATCATCGACTGCATCCTTATGTAATACATGTATCACTAGCCACTTTAACTATGCCACTTTGTTTACATACTCATCTCATATGTATATACTGTACTCGATACCATCTACTGTATCTTGCCTATGCTGCTCTGTACCACCACTCATTCATATATCCTTATGTACATATTCTTTATCCCCGTGTATAAGACAGTAGTTTTGGAATTGTTAGTTAGATTACTTGTTGGTTATTACTGCATTGTCGGAACTAGAAGCACAAGCATTTCGCTACACTCGCATTAACATCTGCTAACCATGTGTATGTGACAAATAAAATTTGATTTTGATTTGATTTTTATCTGAATACTTACTTTGTATGTACAGTATGTGAAAGTAATTGAGATATTTGAAATAGTATCAGAACCCAGGTCTGGCTCATATAGTACAGTATTGACACTGAGGTGATAAAGCAAACCAAATTACCAAAGGGACAATTACACTTTCTGAATCTGAATGCAAATCCTGCATGAGATTGCATAATGGTACACTCCACTGCACACAAATAACAAAAACTTTCACTTACCAGAACCACAACCTTAGTCTTAGGAAGACGGGAGGTGAGCAGTTGTGCAATGGCAAGGATTCCCCCTGCAACTTGCTCTGCCGAATGCTCATGATTGTTGGTTCCTACCCACACCACCGTCACCTGGAGGGGACCAACGAGGTATTGATTAGTTTAATCATATGTTATAGTTCTGATCTGGATGAAAAGCACTCCAGGACCACAACTGTCCACCTGTGCGGTGCCCTTTCCTCTCTCAGAGCCTGTGCTGGCCCGATTGAGTCTCACCTTAGGCCCAATGTTGTCCAGTTCTCCATTCTGCAGCCTCCACAGCACATTACAGGTGGTGTCTCCCCCGATGCCAAAGTTGAGCGCATGCAGAGGAGAGAAGAGCTCCCGCCAGATCTGTGGAGTGAGTGATGTAGCAGGTTGAGATCCAGGACAAGGATTAGTGTAAAATACCAGTGTCATAGCAAAAGGTAAACAACTAACACATGCACAGAGGTCCACACATACACAGTATTATAACTGATATAATGCACAGCAACATGTATTACACACACACACACACACACACACACACACACACACACACACACACACACACACACACACACACACACACACACACACACACACACACACCAGGGTTTCCGTTGTGGTGCTGGACAGTTGACCTGCAGCATTCTAATTTAACAGACCTTTAAGAAATTTACAGGACCCATATGCATTGGGTGCATAACTGGATTAGGGCATCCACCTACAGTGCTCAGAATGACAGCAATCACATTTAGTTCATGGTAAATAATCTTAACAGAACATAAAACTCAAGGATGCAATGGCGTCTGTCCTTCTTACCGAATGCACAATTTGAAGTTGTCCATATTAACTTTTCCGAACAGCAAAATCACTAGCCGATGCCAATCTACTATGCCCCATAGTAGAACAGTTAACCTATTCTATTGGTCAGCTTGTCGTGCAAGAAATAAATAGCCTATTCCAAACACACACTGGGACAGTTGTGGGACAACAGATCCCAAATTCATACAACCTGTAGGCCTAGGCAACAGTCAAAAAAATGTCAACGCAATGAGGCTAATGCAACAGATCAGAATGTTTAGCTTAAAATGTTGGTAAACTATTATTTAGGCACATTATAAGCGCAAAAATGCGCACATGGCAGTAGGCTACACACGACTGTTCCTTCCCTAGTGCAATCCCCTGAAAAACATTGTCAAAAGCACATCGCACATTTTAGTGGTTTCAAGAGACAGATTAAAATATCCATTACAAATTTTGAAAGAGGGGAGATCTAAAGATGCAAAAACTAGCATGAGTTGCTAATATGACTAGGATTGTGCATTTGGCTACTGGACAATGAAAGAAAGTTGATTTGAAAACCAATAGAACATGAGAGAAATAGGCTACTGTTTTCAATGGCATATGGAAGTCTATAAAATAACTGCCTGCACGTTTGGTTGGATTTTGGCTAAGCTACTTTGAAGCAAGGTAAAACATGCCTGATTATATGCAGTAAAACATTCAGGTTTCAAACAATTAGGTATACATTTTCAAAATGGATAAGCCTACTGACTCCAGCTCATTGCAAAGTGGTGTGTGACCTGCTGAGGCTTGCCAGGTTGCCTATGTACTTGATTGACAAATGGTAAACTCGCTTTAATGACCAGTTGAAAAATAAAAATAGTAGCTCTTTTTAATCTTGGCCATCGTTTTTAACATGCGATTGCATTAAGAATTGTAGTGGGCAGGTTTCACTCCAGTACCAACCAACAGCTAGCTGTTTGATGAGCTGTAGCAGCAGCTCTCATGCTACATTGACTGGGATCAATCAAAAATGTGTTATTTTGCCGGAGCCAAATTGTATTTATCGCCTTTTCATTGATATTTTTGGGGGGCCAAAAGCCAGCTGTTACTGGCTAACGGAAACCCTGACACACACACACACACACAAATACAATGTTGTATACACAGGCATCTGTCCTCTCTCACCTCGTACTGCTGCATTAGCTGCACCATGGAGTCTCCAATAAACAGCACCTCTGGCTCTGCATCCTTACACTCCTGAACAAACCGCGTGTGCTGCAGAAATACAACACGTCATCCCCAGGCAGACACTCTACAGCCAAAAAGTTCTACAGCTGCCCCATCGAGAGCATCTTGACTGGCTGCATCACCGCTTGGTAAACTCCAGCCACCAAAGACATAAGATTGTTCACTCTGCTACCCTCTGGCAATTGGAGACAGCTTCTACCCCCAAGTCATAAGACTGGGCGGTATACCTCATATACACTGTATACAGGGGTATTTGGAAAAAGCCACGGGATGCTTTTTCAATCCCATTGAAACTATTTATTTGAATACATTTGAATATTTGTAACTACTTAAGTAAATCCCTGCAGTCAACTTGTGTAATTCGTTTGGAGATAAAGACTGCGTTCTTAATTTCATATCGTTTTCATTATGAAGCTAACTGGTATTTATTATTACTTATTATGGATCCCCATTAGCTGCTGCCAAAGCAGCAGCTAATCTTCCTGGGGTCCAGCAAAATTACGGCAGTTTATACAATTTTTTAAACATTACATTTACAGATTTCACAACACACTGTGTGCCCTCAGGCCCCTACTCTCCCCCTACCACATCTCTACAGTAGTAAATCAATGTGAATGTATAGTGCGTATGTTATCATGTGTCTGTGTGTGTGTGTGTGTGTGTGTGTGTGTGTGTGTATGCATGTGTCTGTGCCAATGCTTGTGTTGCTTCACAGTCCCCGCTGTTCCATAAGGTGTTTATCTGTTTTTTAAATCTAATTTTACTGCTGGCACGAGTTACTTGATGTGGAATAGAGTTCCATGTAGTCATGACTCTATGTAGTACTGTGTGCCTCCCATAGTCTGTTCTGGACTTGGGGACTGTGAAGAGACCTCTTGTGGCATGACTTGTGGGGTATGCATATGGGTGTCCGAGCTGTGTGCCAGTAGTTTAGACAGACAGCTCGGTGCGTTCAACATGTCAATACCTCTGGTAGTCCCCAGTCACGTCACCTGGTGCTTGTTTACAAGCACACAACAACGAGAGACCAACTGTTGTGCAGCATGCTCCATGTGATGTTTATCAGCTAGATATCTTATAACTATTATATTAACTGTCTAAAATGTGCTAAATGCTCTGCAGTTTAGATTTCGTTTTCTAATTTACTGTCTTCCGAAATCAAGCGGTCCCTTGGTAACCGCAGAGAATCTCCTCCAGGATCAAGAGCCTTGCTGCCTAATATTTGTTTTGTGTGTGCAACAAACTCTGAGAAGCACTTGAGTTACTTGTATAGTTTAGGTCAGACACTGTATGAAATGTTTGCAATGCGCTCGTTAGCATTCTCTATGGGATTTGACATGCACTTGTTAGCATTGCTAACCTTAGGATTACAGAGTATGAGTGGGCTTTGAAAACAGCAGCCCTTGTGTTCAGTGCCAGTATTACCAAATATTCCGGTATGGCACAAAGTCGGTATGAAGGTATGACAATCTGGATATCTCCCAAGCCTAAAAGGCGCTGCATGTGATACGGCCTCAGCAGAAGTCAGGGCATTCATACATCTTGCGCTCTTTTGAGCAGCGCAGAGCTGTTGAGCAGAGCTGTTGTCAAGGAAGTGAGTGTGTTTATACAGGACCTCCCGCCCCCATCTACCATCAAACAATCATGTCAATGTGGAGCCCTCCGCATTGTTACAAAATTTGGGAGGCGCACGGCGATGCGTTACGGAGCTCAATTTGGCCTCTGCATGCCTCCGGAGGCTCCGCAATTGCATCACAGCTTCAATATGAAGCCTCAGACCACATTTTGGAATGAGCATGAATTGGCTTTTACACACAAACAACTAGAGGTCTTCATGGGTTCAAAAAGTTTAACCCCTTCTGAAATGGACCTGGGGCTGCTCCACCCAGACCGATATGCATAAATAATTGTTTCATATATAGATACCTGCTCCGTACGGACCAGAGAAAAACTAGACCTATTTCGTATAGACCTGGTCGGATCAAGATCCGATCTGAGTGAGGGAAGCTCATTTTTTAAGCTACTTTATTAACCGGAGCTGATAAAGCGCAAGGAGGAGAGAGGTGCCACTAGCAGGCAGGGGAGGGGCCGTACTGTGAACAAGTGACAGGGAGCAGGGAGGGAAAGACAGGAACCGACCAAGTAGACTCGTTCTATAGTAGACTAATAGCTGCAGTAGCTAAGTTATTTATCATCAAATATGTTAACGTAGTCAGCGTCTTGACTGAGTCAACCTGAGAGAAGCTAGTTACGCTAGCTAATGTTAGCTAGCTAGGCTAATTGATGCTGCAGTGCATGCACTTTCCCGTCTTACAGTTACAAATAACTCCATTCAGAATATTAAGTAGGAGCCTGCCAGTTCGATCTTGATCGTTGTACCAGATCCTTCTCCTTTAACTTTTAATTCCATTGTTTAGATATCTCCTAACTTTTGCCAAACAGAGGCTCTTTGACTGTAACCTATTGCCGCTTTGATGACTTATGATTGGCCGCCCAACAAGAACAATTTACACACGCCACCCTCCACTATTGTGAAAAGCAAGAGCAGCAACATAAACGTCTCTCGCTCTCAAAATTACACATATCCGAGACCCATGACAATCATATCAGAACCGACCGAGGCCCGCAACATTATTTAGAATTCGGGTACAGGATCGGGTATTCGCGTACAGGTGGATCCGTGAAGATCTCCACCGACAACTCGTGGGTGATTCTCATGAACTTGGTACATTTAGAAAATTCAAAGGCAAAACACTTTTTATTTTGTAACGCCTAATTGCCTAAGATTTAAAAAAGGCTATTTTGATTTTTTTTTAATATATATATTTTTTAAAAGAATATTTTCATTTTAATCAGTTCTCATTACCGTAACATGTGACATGTTCATAACCTGGATTTGTATATATTATTTCTGTTTTAAACTATTATTAATGTTTCAAAAGTAAATACATATAAAGAGCTAAATGTAATTTGAATTTTATGGACAGCTCAATTATTTTGAATTCTGTAATATTATTCTAGGAATATTTTATCATTGATGGTGCATGTTAGATCCATGTTACGGTAGATGAGACCGAATTACGGTAATGAACAAACAGTACTTCATCATGAGCAAAAAATATATCATTTTGAACCATATTAACCATCTGAAGCATTAAGAACAACAAATAATTAACTACACACCACTGCCCAGCTCTACCCGCCCCCCTCCCAGTACTTCACATTTTTTCTGTGTTCTTTAGGAGTTAAGTCTGCCACAGACTTAAGACCATTTCTCTTTTGTTTTTGGTACCTGTGAAATATAGAATGATAGCCACTCTCTTTATGAACAGTCCCTTCCTATTCCTTGTGTAATAACAAACAGCTAAACTCCATTAGTATGCAATTACAACGCAAAAACATGATTAAAGTGTTACTAGTGTAAGCTAACTACAGTGTTATAACCAGTGCCTAAAATATTGCTAATCACTATCTAAACTCAGCAAAAAAGAAAGAAAAGTCCTCTCACTGGCAACTGCATCTATTTTCATCAAACTTAACATGTGTAAATATTTGTATGAACATAAGATTCAACAACTGAGACGTAAACTGAACAAGTTCCATAGACATGTGACTAACAGAAATTGAATAATGTGTCCCTGAACAAAGGGGGGTCAAAATCAAAAGTAACAGTCAGTATCTGGCGTGGCCACCAGCTGCAGTAAGTACGGTAGTGCATCTCCTCCTCGTGGACTGCACCAGATTTGCCAGTACTTGCCGTGAAATGTTACCCCACTCTTCCACCAAGGCACCTGCAAGTTCTCTGACATTTCTGGGGGGAATGGCTCTAGCCCTCACCCTCCGATTCAACAGGTCCCAGACGTGCTCAATGGGATTGAGATCCGGGCTCTTCGCTGGCCATGGCAGAACATTAACATTCCTGTCTTGCAGGAAATCACGCACAGAACGAGCAGTATGGCTAGTGGCATTGTCATGCTGGAGGGCCATGTCAGGATGACATTTTGTACAGTTTACTCACTGTTAGTCAGCACCTCTAATTTTTTGGGGATGTGTGCCAGTTCATGAAGTTAGAGGTGCTGACTAACAGTGAGTAAACTGTAGGCTATAAAAATAGTCGCACACTCTATACAGTGCATTCGGAAAGTATTCAGACCCCGTGATTTTCCCACCATATTGTTACATTACAGCCTTATTCTAAAACTGATTAAATATTTTTCCACCCCCTCAATCTACACACAATACCCCATAATGAGCAAATACAGATTTAGACATTTTTGCAAATGTATTACTAATTTAAAAAAAAGAAATGTCACATTTACATAAGTATTCAGACCCTTTACTCAGTACTTTGTTTAAGCACCTTTGGCAGTGATTACAGCCTCGAGTCTTCTTGGGTATGACACTACAAGCTTGGCACACCAGTATTTGGGAGTTCTCCCAGTCTTCTCTGCAGATCCTCTCAAGCTCTGTCAGGTTGGATGGAGTGTGTTGTTGCACAGCTATTTTCAGGTCTCTCCAGAGATGTTCAATTGTGTTCCAAGTCCAGTCTCTGGCTGGGCCATTCAAGGAGATTGAGACTTGTTTTGAAGCCACTCCTGCATTGTCTTGGCTGTGTGCTTAGGGTCATTGTCCAGGTCCTGAGCACTCTGGAGCAGGTTTTCGTCAAGGATATTTCTGTACTTTGCTCCGTTCATCTTTCCCTCGATCCTGACTAGTCTCCCAGTCCCTGCCGCTGTAAAACATCCAAACATCATGATGCTGTCACTAAGCTTCATCATAGGGATGGTGCCAGGTTTCCTCCAGACGTTTGGCATTCAGGCCAAAGAGTTCAATCTTGGTTTCATCAGATCAGAGAATCTAGTTTCTCATGGTCTAAGAGTCCAGCTCTAGGAAGAGTCTTGGTCGTTTCAAACTTCCATTATAGAATGGAGGCCACTGTGTTCTTGTGGACCTTCAATGCAGCAGAAATCTGATGGTACCCTTCCCCAGATCTGTGCCTCGAAACAATCCTGTCTCTGAGCTCTACAGACAATTCCTTTGACCACATACGCAAGACTCAAGGCGTTTTGCTGACATGTGGGACCTTATATAGACAGGTGTGTGCATTTCCAAATCATGTCCAATTAAATGAATTTACCACAGGTGGACTTCAATCAAGTTGTAGAAACATCTCAAGGATGATTAATGGAAATAGGGCGTACCTGAGCTCAATTTCGAGTCTCATAGCAAAGGGTTTGAATACTTACGCAAGTAAGGTATTTCTGTTTATTATTTTTAAGACATTTGCAAACATTTCTAAAAACCTGTTTTTGCTTTGTCATTATGGGGCTTTGTGTGTAGATGGATGGGGGAAAAAATATTCCATCCATTTTAGAATAAGGCTGTAACATAACAAAATGTGGAAAAGGGAAGGGTCTGCACTGTAAGCTCCCAGTAATGTAATGTATTGGGTAAACCACCAGTTTTGGCATCATCTTCTATTCATAATGAAAATTAATGTTGGAATTTGAGTGTAATGTCCCCTTAACACAATTCATATCAAAGTTTGTCAGTTGCTTTCAGATCTCAAAAGTAGTGTAATCTCAAGAAGAGTCTAAATCGCATGCCAACAATTAGAACATCATACTATATGTCTCCACCCAAATGGTTTGTATTGCTTTTATTCAGAATCCCATTAGCTGTTGAAGCAGCTATTCTTCCTGGGGTCCACACAAAACATGAAAAATACAGAACACTAATGGACAGGAAGACAAATATTAACTAACACTAGGACTAAAGAACTGTAACGGCGTTCTTCGTTTGTAGAAAGAGAGTCGGACCGAAATGCAGCGTGGTGGTTACTCATGTTCTTTAATGAAGAAAAAGTGACGATACATGAAATAACTTAATAAATACAAAACAACAAACGGAACGTGAAACCTAATACAGCCTATCTGGTGAACACTACACAGAGACAGGAACAATCACCCACGAAGGACAAAGCGAACTCAGGCTACCTAAATACGGTTCCCAATCAGAGGCAACGAGAAGCACCTGACTCTGATCGAGAACCGCCTCAGGCAGCCAAGCCTAACTAGACACACCCCTAAACATAGCAATCCCAAATCCTATAAAACCCCAATACGAAACACAACACGTAAACCCATGTCACACCCTGGCCTGACCAAAATATATAACGAAAACACAAAACACTAAGACCAAGGCGTGACAGAACCCCCCCCCCTCCAAGGTGCGGACTCCCGGACGCACCTCAAAACCATAGGGAGGGTCCGGGTGGGCGTCTCCTCATTGGTGGCGGCTCCGGCTCGGGACGTGGACCCCACTTCATTAATGTCCTAGTTCCTCCCCTTCGCGTCCTGGGATAATCCACCCTCGCCACCGACCATGGCCTAATAGTCCTCACCCAGAACCCCACAGAACTGAGGAGCAGCTCGTGACTGAGGGACATCTCGGGACTGAGGGGCAGCTCGGGACTGAGGGGCAGCTCGGGACTGAGGGGCAGCTCGGGACTGAGGGGCAGCTCGGGACTGAGGCAGCTCGGGACTGAGGGGCAGCCCGGAACTGAGGGGCAGCCCGGAACTGAGGGGCAGCCCGGGAACTGAGGGGAAGCACAGTACTGAGAGGAAGCCCAGTACTGAGAGGAAGCCCAGTACTGAGATGAAGCTCAGGTAGGTAGTAGGCTCCGGTAGATCCTGGCTGGCTGGCGGATCTGGAAGATTCAGGTTGACTAGCAGATCTGGAAGATTCTGGTTGACTAGCAGATCTGGAAGATTCTGGTTGACTGGCGGATCTAGCTGCTCTATGCAGACTGACAGCTCTGACTGCTCCATGCAGGCTGACAGCTCCTTGCAGACTGGCAGCTCTTTGCAGACTGACAGCTCTGACTGCTCCATGCAGGCTGACAGCTCCTTGCAGACTGACAGCTCCCTGCAGACTGGCAGCTCCCTGCAGACTGACAGCTCTGACTGCTCCATGCAGGCTGACAGCTCCTTGCAGACTGACAGCTCCTTGCAGACTGGCAGCTCCTTGCAGACTGGCAGCTCCTTGCAGACTGACAGCTCCTTGCAGACTGACAGCTCCCTGCAGACTGACAGGTCCTTGCAGACTGGCAGCTCCTTGCAGACTGGCAGCTCCTTGCAGACTGACATCTCTGGCTGCTTCATGCAGACTGACAGCTCCTTGCAGACTGACAGCTCCTTGCAGACTGGCAGCTCCTTGCAGACTGGCAGCTCCTTGCAGACTGGCAGCTCCTTGCAGACTGGCAGCTCTGGCTGCTTCATGCAGACTGACAGCTCTAACTGCTCCATGCAGGCTGGCAGCACCCTGCAGACTGGCAGCTCAGGCTGCTTCAAACAGGCAGGAGGCTCCGGCAGCGCTGTAGAGGAGGAAAACGCTGGCTGCGCTGAACAGGCGGGAGACTCCGACAGCGCAGGAGAGGAGGAAAACGCTGGCTGCGCTGAACAGGCGGGAGACTCCGACAGCGCAGGAGGGAAGGAAGGCTCTGGCTGTGCTGAACAGGCGGGAGACTCCGACAGAGCAGGAGAGGCGAGGCGCACTGTAGTACCTGATGCGTGGTGCGGGCACTGGTAATACTGGAGCGAGGACACGCACAGGAAGCCTGGTGCGGGGAGCTGCTACCGGAGGACTGGTGTGTGGAGGTGGCTCTGGATAGACCGGACCGTGCAGGCGCACTGGAGCTCTTGAGCACCGAGCCTGCCCAAGCTTACCTGGCTCGATGCCCACTCTAGCCCGGCCAATACGAAGGGCTGGTATGAACCGTACCGGGCTATGCACCCGCACTGGAGACACCGTGCGCTCACTAGCATAACACGGTGCCTGCCCGGTCTCTTTAGCCCCCCGGTAAGCACAGGGAGTTTGCGCAGGCCTCCTACCTGGCATAGCCATACTCCCTGTAAGCCCCCCCCCCCCCCCCCCCCCAATACATTTTTGGGGCCGACTCTCAGGCTTCCATCCGTGTCGCCGTGCTGCCTCTTCATACCAGCGTCTCTCTGCTTTAGCCGCCTCTAGTTCTTCCTTGGGACGGCGATATTCTCCAGGCTGAGCCCAGGGTCCTTTTCCGTCCAGTTCCTCCTCCCATGTCCAATTCTCCAAGTGATGCAGCCTCTCCCACTGCAACTGCTCTTCACGATTAGCAGGGAGAGTTGGCTCAGATCTGACACCCGACTCAGCCACTCTCCCTCTGAGCCCCCCCCCCCAATAAATTTTTGGGGCTGCTTTTCGGGTTTCCTTGCCAACCGTGTTCCCTCGTATCGTCGGCTCTTATCTCCGGCTGCCTCTGCTCTCCTAAGTGCCTCCACCTGTTCCCATGGGAGGCGATCTCTTCCAGCCAGTATCTCCTCCCAAGTGTAACAACCTTTGCCATCCAATACGTCTTCCCATGTCCATTCCTCCTTTCGCTTTTCCTGCGGTCGCTGCCTGTTACCACGCCGCTCGGTCCGTGTGTGGTGGGTGATTCTGTAACGGCGTTCTTCGTTTGTAGAAAGAGAGTCGGACCGAAATGCAGCGTGGTGGTTACTCATGTTCTTTAATGAAGAAAAAGTCACGATACATGAAATAACTTAATAAATACAAAACAACAAACGGAACGTGAAACCTAATACAGCCTATCTGGTGAACACTACACAGAGACAGGAACAATCACCCACAAAGGACAAAGCGAACTCAGGCTACCTAAATACGGTTCCCAATCAGAGTCAACGAGAAGCACCTGACTCTGATCGAGAACCGCCTCAGGCAGCCAAGCCTAACTAGACACACCCCTAAACATAGAAATCCCAAATCCTATAAAACCCTGGCCTGACCAAAATATATAACGAAAACACAAAACACTAAGACCAAGGCGTGACAAGAACAATATGACTATTTTAAAAAGTAATAGGAAGAACTCGAAAATAAAGAAAAATAAATTAATAATACTACAAATAATGTGTGGGTGTCTCCTCATTGTTCCTTGAGGTGTTATCTTCTTTATTTTAATTTTAAAGAGATTGTATTGTTTGCCTGAGTCAAGAGAAGTCCATGTAGTCATTGCTCTATACACTACTGTGCATCTCCCAACCTCTGTTCCGGACGGAGAAGAGACCCTGATTGCGTGTCTTGTGGGATATGTATAGGTTTTGAGCTGTGTGTTAACTGGCTGAAAATACAATTCTGTACATTCAGCATGTCAATACTTCTTACAAAGAACAGCAGTGATGCAGTCAATCTCTCATCCACTCTG
Source organism: Oncorhynchus kisutch (assembly GCF_002021735.2). NCBI lineage: Eukaryota > Metazoa > Chordata > Actinopteri > Salmoniformes > Salmonidae > Oncorhynchus > Oncorhynchus kisutch. The sequence continues at coordinate 28,940,562 of NC_034179.2, forward strand.
AACCAGGAGAGTCTGACCTGCATGTTATTGACATTGGCCCGCCGTGTACATTTGAGGGCCAGACGTGCTGCTCTGTTCTGGGTCAGCAGCAGGATTCTCTGTCCTTTTTCCCCCACACATGACCATACAACTGGGCAATAGTCAAGATGCAACAAAACCAGAGCTTGCAGGACTTTTTGGTTGCATGTGATGTTAAAAAAAGCAGATCATCTCGTTATCACAGACAAACCTCTCCACATCTTTACAACAATATAATAAATATGCTTTGACCATGAAAGTTTACAATCTAATATAACACAAAGAAGTTTAGTCTTCAGTGGAAAAGATAACCACCACAAATCAGGACAAAATTTGGTGCTTTTCCATTCATTGTGGATTGTTTGCATACAGCTGAGCTGAATCTACAAAACAGATGGTCTAGGATGGCCGAAGACCACTTTTGAGTTCTGAAAACAGACAAAATGTAGATTTTTAAGTGTAATGTGTCTTTAAAAAACAAAGTGTTTCCCCTATATTTTATTTTTGCAGTGGTGGGAAACGAAATAGTCCTGGAAGGGGCGGTGGTTGGTCAGAATATTTTCCTCCTGGTTTCCCCTCTTAAAAATCACTTTTCTAAAAGAAAAACAACAAAATTGAATGTGCTAACAATGCTTAAACCACACCAGGAGACCAATCTGCACTCCAAAAAAATATATTCATGCACTTTCTAATCTATTATACTGTAAATAGTTTAATCAATAATATTGCTCAAAGTATTACACAGTTATGGTAATGGTCATGTAAAATGGCTAAATTGTGTTAAGAGGACAATTATCAATTTAAACATAATAAAAGAGACCAGCTTACCTTGTAGCCATCTTTGATCTTCTCTTCTTAGTAATGCATTATGGGTCAAAATAAATAAACAAAAACACTGTACTTTGTACAGGAACATCAATAAATAATATGGTAATGTGAAACACGTGCTCAGACATGTTTGGTCTAAAATATGACTAGTTTGTGATTGGAATACCTAGAAATTATAACTGTCTTTGAATATGTAGCACTTTAAACAATATTTCATAGGTTTTAATTAAATATGTTAGTTATTTTGGTAACACTTTACTTGACACCCAGCGTAAAAACACATTATGACATGGACATAACCATGTCATAATATGTCATAACAGCTGACATAGGTTATAATCTGTCATAATGTGGTCAAAACACTGTCATGACCCATATATACACCTGTTGTGACATATATTGCGTTATTTTATGGCTGGTTATGACATAAGCATGTCAAAACCCACGTTTATTCAAAGATTTTTTCCCTGCCAAGAACTTTCCTTTCGTCATATTTTAAATAACTTGTAGAAAATACACTTTATGACGAATATCATAAGGCATTATGACCATCCTGTGTCACTTACGACTAAAAAAATACACTTTATGACACAGTCAAGAAGCATTACGACCATCATAATCTTATAAACTAGATCGGCCTATCAGGTACACGCCCTTATGTCAGTCATCAGTCCTGCCACTGAAATCTGTTCCTACATTCTCATCAGAAACAGAGCACTGGGGTAGGTGCATGTCTGACATCAATGTGTGCACAATTACCATGATCATTTAATATGGTCAATTTCTGAAAATGTAATATAACATAGCCTACTTGTCAACAGTATGTTTATGGTGTAATGGAATGTTTTGCCTTGTGTAGGTTGACATTTATGTAGGTGTCATAGTCAGCCACAAAATAATGCAACATATCACAACAGGTCTAAATATATGTGTAATGACAGTGTTATGTCGCTGTTATGACATATGACATGGATATGACCGTGTCATAATGTGTTATGATGCTGTGTGTCAAGTAAAGCGTTACCGTTATTTTTAGCAATTAAATGCATGTAAAGTCCTTGGACCCGAAAGTATTACAGAAATGAGACTATTATTTAAAAAATTTACACTTAAGATTTAAGCCCAAAACAGATTAAAGAGCCAGAAACCAAGCATAGTGAGCCTTAATATGAAAGTAAATGATTTACGAGTCCCTTTAGAAAGTATTCACACCCCCAGCCTGAATTGAAAATGGATTAAATTGAGATTTGTCATCACTGGCCTACACACAATACCCCATAACGTCAAAGTTTAACTGTTTTTTTGTGTGTTTTTTTTACAAATTAATACAATTTGAAAAGCTTAAATGTCTTCAGTCAATAATTATTCAACCCCGTTGTAATGGCAAGCCTAAATAAGAGTAAAAATGTGCTGAACAAGTAACAATAAATTGCATGGACTGTTGAACATGATTTTTGAAGGACTGGCTCATCTCTGTACCCCACACATACAATTATCTGTAAGGTCCCTCAGTCGAGCAGTGAATTTCAAACACAGATCGAACCACAATGGGTAAAAAATAAAACAAGGCACTAAAGTAAACCTGCAAAAAATGTGGTAAAGCAAGTAACTTTTTGTCCCGAACACAAAGTGTTACATTTGGGGAAAATACAATACAACACCCTACTGATTACCACTCTCCAAATGTTCAAGCAGAGTGGTGGCTGGATCATGTTATGGGTATGCTTGTAATCATTAAGGACTGGGTCGTTTTTCAGTATTAAAAAAAATGGAAGGAGTTAAGCACAGGCAAACTCCTAGAGGAAAACTTGGTTCAGTCTGCTTTCCACTAGACACTGGGAGATGAATTCAACTTTCAGGAGGACAATAACCTAAAACACAAGGCCAAATTTACACTGGAGCTGCTTACCAAGAAGACAGTGAATGTTCCTGAGTGGCCGAGTTACAATTTTGACTTAAATCTGCTTGAAAATCTATGACAAGACTTGTAAATGGTTGTTCAGCAATGATCAACAACCAATTTGACAGAGCATGTAACATTTTGAAAAGAATAATGGGCAAATGTTGTACAATCCAGGAGTGCAAAGCTCTTAGCTCTTATATCGACTCAGGTGAATACTTATGTAAATGAGATACTGTATTTCTGCATTTAATTGTCAATAAATTTGCTAGCATTTCTAAAAACTGGTTTTCACTTCGTCATTATGGGGAATTGTGTGTAGATGAATGAGAACAAGAATGTATTTACAAAAATGTATTTAATAAAATGTTGAATTTAGGCCTTTCTGAAGGCACTGTATCTGAATTCATCACAGACATGGTTTAATGAGAATCACCCACACACACTTTTACACACATCATATGCTGCTGCTACTCAGTTCTTTATTTTAATCGTATTATTATCTATCCTGATGCCTAGTCACTTTACCCTGCCTTGATGAACATACTGTATCTAGCTCAAATACATCATACCCCTGCAAATTGATCTGATACGGGTACTCCCTGTATATAGCTCCATTTATGTGCATTTTATTCCTCGTGTTACTAGTACTCCCTGTATATACACACTACATGACCAAAAGTATACGGATACCTGCTCGTCCAACATCTCATTCCAAAATCATGGGCATTAATGGTGTTGGTCCACTCTTCTAGGAAGGCTTTCCACTAGATGTTGGAACATTGCTGTGGGGACTTGATTCCATTCAGCAACAAGAGCATTAGTGAGGTCTGGCACTGATGTTGGGCGATTAGGCCTAGCTCGCAGTCTGCCTTCCAATTCATCCCAAAGGTGTTTGATAGGGTTGAGGTCAGGGCTCTGTGCAGGCCAGTCAAGTTCTTCCACACCAATCTCGACAAACCATTTCTGTATGGACCTCACTTTGTAAGCACAGAAACATCTAGAATGTCATTGTATGCTTTAGCGGTAAGATTTCCCTTCACTGGAACTAAGAGGCCTAGACCAAACAATGAAGAAACAGCCCCAAACCATTATTCCTCTTCCACTAAACTTTACAGCTGGCATTATGCATTGGGGCAGGTAGCATTCTCCTGGCATCCGCCAAACCCAGATCCGTCAGTCGGACTGCCAGATGGAGAAGTGTGGTTCATCAATGGCGGCGAGATTTACATCACTCCAGCCGGTGCTTGGCATTGCACTTGGTTATCTTAGGCTTGTGTGCGGCTGCTCAGCCATGTAAACCCCTTTTCATGAAGCTCCAGGCGAAAAGTTATTGTGCTGACGTTGCTTCCAGAGGAAGTTGGGATCTCGGTAGTGAGTGTGGCAACCGAGGACAGACAATTTTTACGCACTACGCACTTCAGCACTTGGCGGTCCCGTTCTGTGAGCTTGTGTGGCCTACCACTTCACAGCTGAGCCATTGTTTCTCCTATACGTTTTCATTTCACAATAACAGTGCATACAGTTGACCGGGGAAGCTCTAGTTTAGCAGAAATTTGACAACTGACTTGTTGGAAAAGTGGCATCCTATGACGGTGCCACATTCAGTCACTGAGTTCTTCAGTAAGGAAATTATACTGCCAATGTTTGTCTATGGAGGTTGTGTGCTCGATTTTATACACCTGTCTGCAACGTGTGTGGCTAAAATAGCCAAATCCACTAATTTGAAGGGGTGTCCACATACTTTTGTATATATAGTGTAGCTCCATTCTTGTGTATTTTATTCCTTGTGTTACTATTTTCTTTTCATTATTTGTTTTAAACTCTGCATCGTTGGGAAGGGCTAGTAAGCAAGCATTTCACCGTTAAGTCTACACCTGTTGTATTTGGTGCATGTAACAACTAGAATTTGATTTTTTACATATTGGTGGAGATGGAGATTGAATTTAAGATGGACATGATTCTCTGTTCCATCCATGTTAGGTTCTCTCTATGTGTTCTACACACACACACACGTATTACCATGAATCAGTGACCTTAGGTTTTGCAGAGTCCGAGTCCGTCAGGTCAGTTACTGACAGGACAGTATGGTGTAGTTAGAGGCAGTAGGGTCGACTAACCTGGGACATCCAGCGGTCGTCTCCCTGTATATCCTCCACTGCCTGGGCCACTGCTGCTGGGTTCATCTCATCGCCACTCATCCTATCAGACACACATCACAGAGGAATTAACGTTACAACACACACACAATAAAAAATAATATTTCCATTAATATGCCCTGAAGAATAACACCTGGTAGGTTTTTATTGACAAAGTTGTTGAGGCTAGCTTCTAGCTTTCGGTTTGTGCACAGAGTGGGTGGTGAGACAACATTGCCTGCTGGGAGGCCTCACAGACAGCCAGGGGTGGGATGGTAGGGAGAATCTAATGACAACATCGATGCGAGGGCAATGAAGGCAAAGGGCTGGAATTTCGCACACATCGTATCTACTGATAACAACAACCCACTGTCCTTAGCGCTAGCAGTTCAGCAAGTTTAATTTGAGTTTGAATTATGAAAGGACAATGCTAGACGACCCAAGAAGCAGCGTTAATAAATGCGTACTGTCGCTGTTGTCTCTCCCGACAAACACACACGGAAAGCCCGCGAGTCAATCAGCCCTATCCCTTGTACCTGAAAGCTTCTGATGATGGGTAGTTCTTGTCAATATAACCAGAATATTTCCTCGCGCACGGATGCTGCACGGCTCCGATGTTTTGCATCCAATGATGATAGTGCGTCGGTGCAGATTCTGCTCTCGCGCTTGGATGCTAGCAAGCTAACGTTAGCTGGCTAGCAACTAACAGTGATAAAGTAGCTCCTCGTTTCCTGTCAATAAAGAACTACGATATAGCTTCTCTATTACTCTAACAATTAACTATCTGCAAAACAAATGTCTAAGAGATTGTTCTAAATGTGAAACTTATCGGTCGAGTCGACCCAACCTCCCGCTCTTCAGCATCCGACGTTTCCTTTTTTGCTCCCTCCCTTTCGCTCTCCAGCAGGGTTGCCAGGTCAAGTTAAAATTTCTAGCCAAATTACTACCGAAAATGTTCCCAAAAGACCTTAACTAGCCACATCATTTTCACAGCAAGAGATGAGTTTCCATATTAATACAGTAAAACTTTTTCCCATAACGTTATCGAGCCAATTAAGAAGGAATATCAGAGTAACTTCAAACGACTTCTAACGACGAAAATTCGTGTTTCCTCAATATGATAATTATTGCAAGCTATAACATGACGTAATAAAGGAAGTTGAATATGTGGCAAGATAAAAGATAATTCACCATTATTAAACTCGTTAGATCATTTGCACAAGGGGGTATGGTATATGGCCAACATACCAGCTAATGGCTATTCTTAAGCATGAGGCAACGGCAGACGTTAGCCGTGGGATATTGGTCATATACCGCAAACACCGGGATTCCTTATTGCTATAATAAACTGGTTACCAAAGTAATTCCAACAGTAAAAAGTCATGTTTTGTCATACCCTGCTATATGGTCTGATATACTACGGCTTTCAGCCAATCACCATTCAGGGCTCAAACCAGGTATATAATTCATCAATAAGGCCTGAGGAGGGTGTGGTATATGGCAAATGCTAAGAGGAGCGGCTCCAACCACCCAGTTTATAATTGTACATGAATCCCCTTTGCACATGTATTTGTATTTATTATGGATCCCAATTAACTTGTGCCAAGGCAGCAGTTACTCTTCCTGGGGTCTGACAAAATTAAGGCAGTTATACAATTTTAAAAACATTACAATACATTCATAACAGAATCTACTCCACTACCGCATTATCTACAACACAAAATCTATGTGTACATGTGTGTATAGTGCATATATTATCATATGTGTGTATGCATGTGTCTGTGCCTATGTTTGTGTTGCTTCACAGTCCTCACTGTTCCATAAGGTGTATTTTTATCTGTTTTTTTTTTATCTGATTCTACTGCTTGCATGAGTTACCTGATGTAGAACAGAGATCCATGTAGTTATGGCTCTATGTAGTACTGTGCACCTCCCATCATCTGTTCTGGACTTGTGGACTGTGAATAGACCTCTGGTGGCATGTCTTGTGGGGCATGCATGGGTTTCTGATCTGTGTGCTGGTGTGGCAGGTAAGGTTGCAAGATCGAATCCCCAAGCTGGCAAGGTAAAAATCTGTTGTTCTGCCCCTGAACAAGGCAGTTAATCCACTGTTCCTAGGCAGTCAATGAGAATAAGAATTTGTTCTTAACTGACTTGCCTGGTGAAATAAAAACAGACAGCTTGGTGTTTTCAGCATGAGTGTACCTCTCACAAATACAAGTAGTGATGAAATCAATCTCTTTGAGATTGACATGCATGTTTTTAATGTTTGCTCACTAAGGGCCGGCTGTGCTGCACTGTTCTGAGCCAATTGCAATTTTCCTAAGTCCCACTTTGTGGCACCTGACCACAGGACTGAACAGTAGTCCAGGTGCTACAAAAGCCTGTAGGATCTGCCTTGTTGATAATGCTCTTTGTTAAGTGTTGCAGTCATTTCAGTCATTTCAGTCGCTGTAATAGCTGACGTGTATATTTTTGAGTCATCCGTATACATAGAAACTCTGGCTTTACTCAAAGCCAGTGGCATGTCATTAGTAAAGATTGAAGAAAGGATGGGACCTAGACAGCTACCCTGGGGAATTCCTGATTCTACCTGGATTTTGTGGGAGAGGCTTTCCTAAAATAACACCCTCTGTGTTCTGTTAGGCAGGTAACTCTTTTTCCACAATATAGCAAGGGGTGTAAAGCCATAACACATTTGTTTTTCCAGCAGCAGACTATGATCGATAATGTCAAAAGTCACACTGAAGTTTAACAAAACACCCCCTACAAATGTTTTATCATCAATTTCTCTCAGCCAATCATCAGTCATTTGTGTAAGTGCTGTGCTTGTTGAATGTCCTACCCTATAAGCGTGCTGAATGTCTGTTGTCAACTTGTTTACTGTAAAATAGCATTGTATCTGGTCAAACACAATTCTTTCAAAAACTTTACTAAGCGTTGGTAACAGGCTGATTGGTCGACTATTTGAGCCAGTAAAAGGGGCTTTACTTAGGTGGCGGAATGACTTTTGCTTCCCTCCAAGCCCGAGGGCACACACTTTCTAGAATGCTTACTTTGAAAATATGGGAAATAGGAGTGGCAATATATTCCGCTATTATTCTCAGTGATTTTCCATCTAAGTTGTCAGACCCCGGTGGCTTGTCATTTGTGATAGACAACAATCATTTTTTCACCTCTTCCACACCCACTTTACGTAATTCAAAATTACAATACTTGTCTTTCATAATTTGGTCAGATATGCTTGGATGTGTAGTGTCAGCGTATGTTGCTGGCATGTTATGACTATGTTTGCTAATCTTGCCAATGAACAAAATCATTAAAGAAGTTAGCAATATCAGTCGGTTTTGTGATGAATGAGAAATCTGATTCAATGAACGATGTAACTGAATTTGCCTTTTTTCCCAAAATGTAATTTAATTAATTTATCTTTTAATTTATCATTTATCTTTGTTTGATACTGTAGTTTATTTTTTAAATTCAGTTTAGTCACATGATTTCTTAATTTGCAGTACATTTGCCAATTGGTTTTGCAGCCAGACTTATTTGCCATTCCTTTTGCCTCATCCATCTCAACCATACAATTTTTCAATTCCTCATCAACCAACAGGGATTTAACAGTTTTTACAGTCATATTCTTAATGTGTGCATGCTTATTAGTAACTGGAATAAGCAATTTCATAAATGTGTCAAGTGCAAGGTCTGTTTCCTCCTCATTACACACCACAGACCAACAAATATTCTTTACATCAACAACATAAGAATCTCTACAAAACTTATTGTATGACCTCTACACTTTATTAGGCCCAACCTTTGGACTATATTGCTACTATATTGTGATCACCACATCCGATGGATCTGGATACTGCTGTCAAACACATTTCTGCAGCATCAGTAAAGATGTGATCAATACATGTTGATGATTTCATTACTGTGCTGTTTGTAACTACCCTGGTAGGTTGACTGATAACCTGAACCAGGTTGCATGCACTGGTTATAGTTTGAAGCTTTTTCTTGAGTGGGCAGCTTGTTAGGCATGTGCATAACTGTAGATAAATCCGACAGGAGAGTTTGAGGGATAAAAGTTGGAGAGAGGATCTCGAAATCTATGAGCAAGAAACACTTGGATGAACATAAAAAACTAATGTTAGGCTATTTTCTGTCAATTGTGCTGTTATTATGTTCCAAATGTTAAAACTACAAATGGCCCATTTGCGAGATTGACTCATCATTTCAATAGGCTTTGGCTACAGACTCAAATTTGGGTTTATGATTGTAATTCAATTTTGCCATGGTTTGCTTAAAAGCAGGTAGCCTATAGCCCCTAATAGGCCTACATTTAATTTCAGTAGCCGAGAGAAGATGTAGACTGAACGACTTAGCAGCTTGCTTAGTTCAAATTGACAGACTAATTTATACAATATGAATAGCGATGCGATTAAGAGGTAAGAAGTGGTTGTGTTTCCCAATAGCCTGCTAGAATAGGCTACTGGGGACGGGGTCATCATTTCAATCACTGAATTAAATACGAATACTATGTACAGGAGCAGTCAAAAGTTTGGACACACGTACTCATTCAAGGGTTTTTCTTAATTTTATACTATTTTCTACATTGTAGATTTACAGTGAATACATCAAAACTATGAAATATCACATATGGAATCATGTAATAACCAAAAAAGTGTTCAATAAATCAAAATATATTTTAGATTTGAGATTCTTCAAAGTAGCCAACCTTTGCCTTGATGACAGCTTTGCACACTTTCAACCAGCTTCATGAGGAATGCTTTTCCAACAGGAGTGTCACGCCTTGGTCTTAGTATTTTGTGTTTTCTTTAATTATTTGTTCAGGCCAGGGCGTGACATGGGTTATTGTGTTGTCGTATAGTTTTTTTTTGTAGGCATTGGGATTGTGGTTGATTAGGGGTGTGTCGAGTGTAGGCTTGGCTGCCTGAGGCGGTTCTCAATCAGCAGTCAGGTGCTTCTCGTTGCCTCTGATTGGGAACCGTATTTAGGTAGCCTGAGTTCGCTTTGTCCTTCGTGGGTGATTGTTCCTGTCTCTGTGTAGTGTTTACCAGATAGGCTGTAATAAGTTTCACGTTCCGTTTGTTGTTTTTGTATTTATAAGTTATTTCATGTATCGCCGTTTTCTTCATTAAAGATCATGATTAACCACCACGCTGCATTTCGGTCCGACTCTCTTTCAACAAACGAAGAACGCCGTTACAGAATCACCCACCACATACGGACCGAGCGGCGTGGTAACAGGCAGGAAAAGCGAAAGGAGGACGTTATGGACAGCAATGGCATGGAGTATACGACGTGGGAAGAAATCGACAGGTGGGCGGCCGACCCAGAGAGAGTGCAGGAGCCCGCATGGGATTCGCTAGAACAGTGCGAAGAAGGCTATAGGCGAATGGAGTTGGAGAAACAGACACGGCGGCACAGAGTGAAACCCGAGAGTCACCCCCAAAAAATTATTGGGGGGGGGCTCAGAGGGAGAGTGGCTGAGTCAGGAGATGGACCTGAGCCCACTCTCCTTGTTTATCGTGAGGAGCCAAGGAGGAGACCAGAACCAGAGCCGGTGTTAGAGGTGAGCGAAGCAGAGACTGTGAAGGAGTTAATGGGGAAAGTGGAGTGGAGAGTAATGAGGGAGTTGCTAGCTTGGTGCTATAGATATCATATTCGTCCGACGGATCGTGTCGGGGATTTGATGGCACCTGAGTTAGCGCTCCATACTCGTCCTGAGGTGCGTGTTAGTCGGCTGGTGAAGTTGGTGCCAGCCTCACGCACCAGGCCTCCTGTGCACATCCCTAGCCTTGCACATCCTGTGCCACCTCCACACACCAGTCCTCCGGTAGCAGCTCCCCGCACCAGGCTTCCTGTGCGTGTCCTCGCTCCAGTATCACCAGTGCCCGCACCACGCATCAGGCCTACAGTGCGCCTCGCCTCTCCTGCTCTGTCGGAGTCTCCCGCCTGTTCAGCACAGCCAGAGCCTTCCTTCCCTCCTGCGCTGTCGGAGTCTCCCGCCTGTTCAGCGCAGCCAGCGTTTTCCTCCTCTCCTGCGCTGTCGGAGTCTCCCGCCTGTTCAGCGCTATCAGAGCCTTTCTTCTCTACAGCCTGCATGGAGCAGTTAGAGCTGTCAGTCTGCATGAAGCAGCCAGAGATGCCAGTCTGCAGGGAGCTGCCAGTCTGCAAGGAGCTGCCAGTCTGCAAGGAGCTGCCAGTAAGCAGGGTGCTGTCAGTCTGCAAGGAGCAGTCAGAGCTGTCAGTCTGCAAGGAGCCGCCAGTCTGCAGGGAGCTGTCAGTCTGCAAGGAGCTGTCAGTCTGCAAGGAGCTGCCAGTCTGCAGGGTGCTGTCAGCCTGCATGGAGCAGTCAGAGCTGTCAGTCTGCAAGGAGCTGCCAGTCTGCAAGGAGCTGCCAGTCTGCAAGGAGCTGTCAGTCTGCAAGGAGCTGTCAGCCTGCGTGGAGCAGTCAGAGCTGTCAGTCTGCAGGGATCTGCCAGTCTGCAAGGAGCTGCCAGTCTGCAAGGAGCTGCCAGTCTGCAAGGAGCTGTCAGTCTGCAAGGAGCTGTCAGCCTGCATGTAGCAGTCAGAGCTGTCAGTCTGCATGAAGCAGCCAGAGATGCCAGTCTGCAAGGAGCTGTCAGTCTGCAAGGAGCTGTCAGCCTGCATGGAGCAGTCAGAGCTGTCAGTCTGCAAGGAGCTGCCAGTCTGCAGGGAGCTGCCAGTCTGCAAGGAGCTGCCAGTCTGCAAGGAGCTGCCAGTCTGCAAGGAGCTGTCAGTCTGCAAGGAGCTGTCAGCCTGCATGGAGCAGTCAGAGCTGTCAGTCTGCAAGGAGCTGCCAGTCTGCAGGGTGCTGTCAGCCTGCATGGAGCAGTCAGAGCTGTCAGTCTGCATGAAGCAGCCAGAGCTGCCAGTCTGCAAGGAGCTGTCAGCCTGCATGGAGCAGTCAGAGCTGTCAGTCTGCATAGAGCAGCTAGATCTGCCAGTCAGCCATGATCTTCTAGATCCGCCAGTCAACCAGAATCTTCCAGATCTGCTAGTCAACCAGAATCTTCCAGATCTGCTAGTCAACCTGAATCTTCCAGATCCGCCAGCCAGCCAGGATCTACCGGAGCCTACTACCTACCTGAGCTTCATCTCAGTACTGGGCTTCCTCTCAGTACTGGGCTTCCTCTCAGTACTGGGCTTCCTCTCAGTACTGGGCTTCCCCTCAGTTCCGGGCTGCCCCTCAGTTCTGGGCTGCCCCTCAGTTCCGGGCTGCCCCTCAGTCCCGAGCTGCCCCTCAGTCCCGAGCTGCCCCTCAGTCCCGAGCTGCCCCTCAGTCCCGAGCTGCCTCAGTCCCGAGCTGGGTGAGGACTATTAGGCCATGGTCGGCGGCGAGGGTGGATTATCCCAGGACGCGAAGGGGAGGAACTATGACATTTATGGAGTGGGGTCCACGTCCCGAGCCGGAGCCGCCACCATGGACAGACGCCCACCCGGACCCTCCCTATGGTTTTGAGGTGCGTCCGGGAGTCCGCACCTTGGGGGGGGGGGGTTCTGTCATGCCTTGGTCTTAGTATTTTGTGTTTTCTTTAAATATTTGTTCAGGCCAGGGCGTGACATGGGTTATTGTGTTGTCGTATAGTTTTTTTTGTAGGCATTGGGATTGTGGTTGATTAGGGGTGTGTCGAGTGTAGGCTTGGCTGCCTGAGGTTGTTCTCAATCAGCAGTCAGGTGCTTCTCGTTGCCTCTGATTGGGAACCGTATTTAGGTAGCCTGAGTTCGCTTTGTATTTCGTGGGTGATTGTTCCTGTCTCTGTGTAGTGTTCACCAGATAGGCTGTAATAAGTTTCACGTTCCGTTTGTTGTTTTTGTATTTATAATTTATTTCATGTATCGCCGTTTTCTTCATTAAAGATCATGATTAACCACCACGCTGCATTTCGGTCCGACTCTCTTTCAACAAACGAAGAACGCCGTTACAAGGAGTTGGAACAGAAGGACAGAAGGAGTTCCCACATATGCTGACCACTTGTTGGCTGCTTTTCATTCACTCTGCAGTCAAACTCATCCCAAACCATCTCAATTGGGTTGAGGTCAGGTGATTGTGGAGGTCAGGTCATCTGATGCAGCACTCCATCCCTCTCCTTCCTGGTCAAATAGCCCTTACACAGCCTGGAGGTGTGTTTTGGGTCATTGTCCTGTTGAAAAAAAAATGATAGTCCCACTAAGCGCAAACCAGATGGGATGACGTATCGCTGCAAGGTTCTGTGGTAGCCATGCTGGTTAAATGTGCCTTGAATTCTAAATAAATCACTGACAGTGTCACCAGTAAAGCATCCCCACACCATCACACCTCCTCCATGCTTCACGATGGGAACCACACATGCGGAGATAATCTGTTCACCTACTCTGCGTCTCACAAAGACATGGTGGTTGGAACCAAAAATCTCAATTTGGACTCATCACACCAAAGGACAGATTTCCACTGGTCTAATGTCCATTGCGCGTGTTTCTTAGCCCAAGCAAGTCCCTTCTCCTTATTGGTGTCCTTTAGTAGTGGTTTCTTTGCAGCAATTCGACCACAAAGGCCTAATTCACACAGTCTCCTCTGAACAGTTGATGTTGAGATGTGTCTGTTACTTGAACTCTGTGAAACATGTATTTGGGCTGCAATTTCTGAGGCTGGTAACTCTAATGAAATTATCCTCTGCAGCAGAGGGAACTCTGGGTCTTCCTTTCCTGTCGTGGTCCTCATGAGAGCCAGTTTCGTCATAGCGCTTCATGTTTTTTATGACTGCACTTGAGAAACTTTTCCGGATTGACTGACCTTCATGTCTTAATGTACCTTGTCACAACACAACTGACTGGCTCAAACGCATTAAGAAGGAAAGAAATTCCACAAATAAATTTTTAACAAGGCACACTTGTTACTTGAAATGCATTCCAGGTGACTTACTCATAAAGTTGTCTGAGAGAATACCAAGAGTGTGCAAAGCTATCATCAAGGCAAAGGGTGGCTACTTTGAAGAATCTGAAATATAAAATATATATTTTGATTTGTTGAACACTTATTTTCCTACTACATATTCCATACGTGTTATTTCATAGTTTTGATGTCTTCACTATTGTTCTACAATGTAGAAAATTGTACACTTGGGTGAAGGTTCACCTTCCAACAGGACAACGACCCTAAGCACACAGCCAAGACAACACAGGAGTTGCATCGGAACAAGTCTCTGAATGTCCTTGAATGCCCCAGCCAGAGCCCAGACTTGAACCAAATCGAACATCTATGGAGAGACCTGAAAATAGCTGTGCAGCAACGCTACCCATCCAACCTGACAGAGCTTGAGGGGATCTGCAGAGAAGAATGGGAGAAACTCCCCAAATACAGGTGTGTCAAGCTTGCAGCATCTTAACCAAGAAGACTCAAGGCTGTAATCGCTGCCAAAGGTGCTTCAACAAAGTACTGAGTAAAGGGTCTGAATACTTATGTAAATGTGACATTCCTTTTTTTTTTCCCCCACAAAAAAAACCCAACAGTTTTTACTTTGTCATCATGGAATATTGTTTGTAGATTGATGAGGGAAAAAAACTATTCCATCCATTTTAGAACAAGCCTGTAACGTTACAAAATGTGGAAAAAGTGAAGGGGTCTGAAAACTTTCCAAATACACTTTAGGTCTAACTACAGTATACATGTTTGAGGGTTACTACTACAATACATAATTCAAAACATGAAAACATTACTACATGAAACCATTAAATACCGTTGGAATGTAGTTTCCATCAAACAGAAAAACAACAACATGGATAAATACATTTAGATTGTAAATACTGCACTTTACTTTTGCATTACCCATATATACTGAACAAAAATATAAGCACAACATGCAACAATTTCAAAGACTTTACTGATATACAGTTCATATGAGGAAATCAGTCAATTGAAATAAATCTTTAAGCCCTAATCTATGGATTTCACATGATTGTGAATACAGATATGCATCTGCTGGTCACAGATACAGTACCTTAATTTAAAAAATGGGCCTCACAATGGGCCTCAGGATCTTGTCACAGTATTTCTATGTATTCAAATTGCCATCGATAAAATGTTAATTGTCCGTAGCTTATACCTGCCCATACCATAACCTCCACCATAATGTCAACATTGTTCACATCAGCAAACCACTCGCCCACACGACGCCATACACGTAGTCTGTGGTTGTGAGGCTGGTTTGACGTACTGCCATATTATCTAAAACGACGTTGGAGGCAGCTTATGGTAGAGAAATGAACATTCAATCTCTGGCAACAGCTCTGGTGGACATTCCTGCAGTCAGCATGCCAATTGCATGCTCCCTCAAAACTTGAGACATCCGTGGCATTGTGTTGTGTGACAAAACTGTACATTTTAGAGTGGCTTTTTATTGTCCCCAGAACAAGGTGCACCTGTGTAATGGTCATCGGTTTCTTGATATGCCACACTTGTCAGGTGGATAGAATATCTTGGCAATGGAGAAATACTTACTAACAGGGAGGTAAACACATTTGTTCACAAAAATGTTAAGAAATAAGCATTTTGTGCTTTTTTTCAACCAACACTTTACATGTTGAGTTTATATTTTTGTTCAGTGCAGTTGTTTAAGGTCATTCAAAGGCAGATTGCAGTATCTGCATTTTATGGGTCATAGGTGAAATCAGTGGTTATGATTGATATGAATACAAATGACTACATAATAAGATGATACATCAGTGCATTATCAATGATCTACCTACAATATATTTGTCTGGCTAGCAAAACAACTTTGAAGCTATTTTTCTGTTTCACTTTGAAGGGCAGCATAGGTACGCTATGCTTAATGCGTTGCCTCTGCGCAAATGACGGGGGTAGAAAACGGAAAATGTTCAAGATGATTTTGCCTCAGTAGCCTATTTTTTTAAGAAAAAAAAAGACGTTTGAGCAGCAGTGGACAGTTTGGACATATCCTAATTGCATCAAGTCTAGGATACAAGTAAAGGTAGGCCAGCAGTATTAATACTTTGCACAGTTTTGGGGGGATAAAAACAGGTTTTACTCAAACATGTTTTACAACAGCGTTCGCCTCCCACCAGTCCGCCAAAGGCAAAAGGTGTAATGCTGACTCCGCCTACAACCGGAGTGCACGCACACACAGCCTTTGAGTTTCAAACTTCCGAGTCCTAGAGCTAGGATCTTTATCAAAAACCTGTCGAGGTATTCGCCTGAATTATCCTTAAAACGTTCACTTTTGGAGGTTTCTAGTAACTCTTTGAAAGTTTTGTCGGTGTATTTGAGGCCTGGACAAACTGACAATCCAATGTATCGGACATGGCAACAGTTCCTCGCGCTTATGGGTTTATTCGCTGTGCCAGGTGAGTTCGAAGTTACTTCATTAATTTCTGTGTTCAGTCCTATGGCAATTAGTCGCTATTCTGTGTGATCAAGTAAATCAAACGAATATTGTTGATAATGTATAGCTTTACATAAACACTTAGGCCTAATATTATTCAGTCTAAACATTGATCAGAGGCTCCAGCAGTCATCTTGCTCACGAATCACATTGACACCACTGTCCAGTTGTGGACTCGAGTCACACATTTGATGACTTGAGACTCCACTTAATAGAAAATAAAATGACTTGAGACTTGAAATGATCTTGCCAGGTTTTGTAATGTTTTGTCACTCATTTTGTGGCACAGAGTCTTGTGGATTAAAGCCAATTCAGGGTACTAGGAAGTAACTACCTCCCCTAAGAACAATGTCTAATTTCTGACACAAAGCAACGTTTAGAAAAAGTATATATAGGACGAAGGTCATGTTAAGGCGAATAAACTATAAAGGGAAACAAATGGCTACAGTTTACACTTTTTTTGCCATTTCATAAAATATTGCTTTTAGAAAAGGGGTGTTTTTCTTTTTAAGTACCAGGGTAACTGGCCCTCCTCCCATGGGGTGCCTGGTAGAAGATTATGGCATAGGGTTTCACGCAAATGTGTTAAAATCCATTTAATCAGTTTTATTTAGAAATTCTTTAGTAAGTAATACTTAAAAGCTAAGTCTAGTGGTCTTATTTTAATTATTTAAATAAAATATTGGGGGAAATGGTGTTGCACATGTCGCTATTAATATCCAAACTCTGAGGAGATTTGATGTAAAGTCCTTCTTTAAGTCACCTGTACATACATTTTCTTTGATATTTTCTTTGTTCCTTTTCCATAATATCCATTATGTATAATTGCACTAAATATTATTTGAATAATACAAGATTTTATATCACAGTAGTCTTTAAAATGACATGCAGGAGCAAAAGGTTTTCAATAGTTGTTTATAATTCATTTTTATAAAGATGAATTGGAATATAATATTGGAATGGAATATAACATTTTAATAACTTAACTAATTAATTCAGTGTAACATTGATGTGGCAACTGTCTAATGCTTTGCTGAGGGTGTGCCCAACATGCCCCCATTCACATCGACGGGGCTGTAGTGGAGCGGGTCGAGAGTTTCAAGTTCCTTGGTGTCCACATCCCCAAAAAACTATCATGGTCCAAACACACCAACAAAGTCGTGAAGAGGGCACGACAATGCCTTTTCCACCTCAGGAGACTTGAAAAGATTTGGCATGGGTCCGCAGATACTCAAAAAGTTCTACAGCTGCACCATCGAGATCATCCTGACCGGTTGCATCACCGCCTGGTATGGCAACTGCTCGGCATCCTACTGTGAGGTGCTACAGAGGGTAGTGTGTAGTACATCACTGGGCCAAGCTTCCTGCAATCCAGGACCTATGTACTAACTAGGTGGTGTCGGAGGAAGGCCCAAAAAATTGTCAAAGACTCCAGTCACTGAAGTTATTAACTGTTCTCTCTGCTACCGCACGGCAAGCGGTATCGGAGTGAACAGCTATAGGATGTTGGAGATTCCGGTTGAAATTTGGAAAAGATGGCGGAAGTGGATGCTGAGTTTGAATCAAGCAGCGTGTTGAGCACAGTTGGTGAAGTCGAGTGTTCTGACAGGACAATAGTAGTAGCGAAAGCTGGAACAAAAAGGAAATGGTCTAAAATTGGAGTGGAGGATACATGTATGATTGATAATAAATTGCTTCTTGTCGGGATGCGTTTGAGTAAGGATTAGAGGTCGACCGATTAATCGGAATGGCTGATTAATCGGACGATTTCAAGTTTTCATAACAATCGGAAATCGGTATTTTTGGGCGCCGATTTCCGATTTATTTTTAAAAAATTACAAAAAATGTTTTTATTTTGACACCTTTTATTTAACTAGGCAAGTCAGTTAAGAACACATTCTTATTTTCAATGACTGCCTAGGAACTGTGGGTTAACTGCCTTGTTCAGGGGCAGAACGACAGATTTTCACCATGTCAGCTCAGGGGTTCCAATCTTGCAACCGCACAGTTAACTAGTCCAACGCTCTAACCATTGCACTCCACGAGTAGCCTGCCTGTTACGCGAATGCAGTAGAAGCCAAGTTAAATTGCTAGCTAGCATTAAACTTATCTTATAAAAAACAATCAATCATAATCACTAGTTATAACTACTAATCCAGTTTAGCAGACAATATTAACCAGGTGAAATTGTAATTTCTCTTGCGTTCATTGCATGCAGAGTCAGGGTATATGCGACAGTTTGGGCTGCCTGGCTCATTGCGAACTAATTTGCCAGAATTGTACTTAATTATGACATACATTGAAGGTTGTGCAATGTAACAAGAATATTTAGACTTATGGATGCCACCCGTTAGATAAAATACCGAACGGTTCCGTATTTCACTGAAATAATAAACGTTTTGTTTTCGAAATGATAGTTTCCGGATTCGATCCTATTAATGACTAAAGGCTCGTATTTCTGTGTGTTATTATGTTATAATTAAGTCTGATTTGATAGAGCAGTCTGACTGAGCAACAGCAGGCCCGTAATCATTCATTCAAACAGCACTTTCGTGCGATTTGCCAGCAGTTCTTCGCAAGCACAGCGCTGTTTATGACTTCAAGCCTATCAGCCTAATGGCTGGTGTAACCAATGTGAAATGGCTAGCTAGTTAGCTGGGTGTGCGCTAATACTGTTTCAAACGTCACTCGCTTTTAGATTTGGAGTAGTTATTCCCCTTGCGCTGCAAGGGCCGCGGCTTTTGTGGAGCGATGGGTAACGATGCTTCGAGTGTGGCTGTTGTCGAAGTGTTCCTGGTTCGAGCCCAGGTAGGGGCGAGGAGGGGGACGGAAGCTATACTGTTACACTGGCAATACTATAGTGCCTATAAGAACATCCAATAGTCAAAGGTATATGAAATACAAATGGTATAGAGCGAAATAGTCCTATAAATACTATATTAACTACAACCTAAAACCTCTTACCTTGGAATATTGAAGTCTCATGATAAAAGGAACCACCGACTTTCATATGTTCTCATGTTCTGAGCAAGGAACTTAAACGTTAGCTTTTGTACATGGCACATATTTTACATGGCACATATTTTTACATGGCACATATTACTTTCTTCTCCAACACTTTGTTTTTGCATTATTTAAACCAAATTGAACATGTTTCATTATTTATTTGAGGCTAAATTGATTTTATTGATGTTTTATATTAAGTTAAAATAAGTGTTAATTCAGTATTGTTGTAATTGTCACTATTACAAATAAAACAATCGGCCGATTAATCGGTATCGGCTTTTTTGGTCCTCCAATAATCGGTATCGGCACTGAAAAATCCTAGTCGGTCGACCTCTAGTAAGGATGCATGTGAAACCCGTTTGGGGTATCAAATGGTGACGTATGCGCTGGAAAAAGTGGAGTCTGTCAGTGGCCAGGAGTGGGCTTATTTTGATTAATTGTATTTCTGAAGAACAGAGGAAGATTGCAGTGGGCCTCAAAAGAATCCAAACAAAAGTTTTGTGTTTTGAACTTCGGAGGAGAGCACCTGTTTAAAGGAGTCTTCACAGGGGTAACGACGGATATTCAGGTTGAATACCTGAAGAGAATTCGTGGTGTGATTGGTGCCCATCGTCTGACCCACTGGGTGAATGGAGAAAAATAAGAAAGTAATTCGGTCCTGTTGTTTTTTAATAAAGAGCAAATACCTGTGTGATTGCCAATAATCCATAGAGGAAGAATGTCAAATTATAGGTAGAGAGTATTGCCATAATAAATAAATATGCAGCTCAAAACAATGTTGGTGATCAAAAATATGAACTGTTTACTTTGCAAGTTCATCAGCAGTGGGGCAACAAATACTAGCATAGGCCTACTGGTATTTTGGTATGTAACAATTGCTTGAAATTGATGATTTACTTATGAAGCTTTCATTTGGAATTTGTTTAAAATGAGTTATTACTGTGGAAAAGACTCAGCATAGGCGCCGCCTTCCAAACACCAGCCAATGGAGGTTTTTTTTCTCTTGTTGAAATGTTTGCTCTTGCTTTCACATGTTTAAATTAATTGGCCCTGTGTGGTAAATCTATATCTAATACTAAAATAATTGCTAGCGTTTCATTCCATCCTGGTACCGTTTATTACAACATGTAGACATTTCATGTTTGATAGGCCTACAATACATTTTCATTTAGCCAACCATTTCGTTCCCTCTGAGTGGACGCAATGTTTATTGTGCACATGACCGTTCACAAGATTCATGGGGTAGAAGTTCAGTTTATTTAATTCAATATATGGTTTCCTTTTGTTCATATTCCCTGGGTTATGTCGGAGTTCCGTGCCTCTGTTATCCTCGTTGTGCGTAATAGGAGCACGCGCGCCTATGTGCGCATAGAAATAGGCTACATGGCCTGCACCCTTCGCTTTGGAGTCAGAACATGGAATAGGAGAATGTATTGTTCCATGTATGCATTGTGTTGAAACATCATTAATAATCATTAAGTTTGATTAAGATTAATGTACCAATGTAACAATGGATGTGGAAATGGCCTTTTTGTATGAAATGGCGCTTTCACCATAAATCTACTCCCTGAGCACGTCAACCTGCCTTGCCTTCTGCTGATTTTATGCCCCTACGACTGCTACAAGTTTTACAATTATAAATGCTAATCAAAATGTGTTGTAGACAAAATGACGAGAAGTGCTGTCTTAATACATAGACAAAGATTTGTAGTTGAACAAGTCGTTGCATGTATCGATTTAATTTTTACTTGACTTGAGTCTCGATTTGACTTGCTCATAGAATGCACGACTTGGACTTGACTCGAGTCTTGACCCGTTCTACTTGGGACTCAACTTGAGAACTCCGACCTTGTGACTTGAGACTTGCTTGTGACTCGAATAATAGTGACTTGGTCCCGCCTCTGCCACTGTCAGGCTCAGATGGCTACCGGTCAGGTGACCAGAACCCCAATCTAATTTCCACAATCTTGATAATAAGTAGTCTACTCTTGATTTATACTTTACCATTATAGAATAGCTTGGACATGCAGTATATGTTGACATTTCTGACATGTTTCTCAGATTGATCAGGCCAAAGCTCATAGTGATCATAAGTTATTGTCCTCCTGGATAATTGTTAGATGGATATGGAAGGCCAGGTATTGATGTATGAATATGAAAGTCTATACTGTGTACCTATCCGATGTGTATAATACGCCCTATAGCTCTGTCCGATATCAGGAAGCAGGGGAGTGTCTTTAGTGCTGCAGATTGTATTTATTCTTTGGATCTGACTCTGACTAGCTCTGCCTTGAGGCAACTCAGCCAAGAGTTAGTGGATCACACCCAGTGTTTTATATGAAAGCATCCGGTCTGTAAATGTCTCTGTTTTGTTTGTGTGGGTTATACTTTCAAGGACATGGGAGGACTATCTCTCCTCCCTGTACTCAAAGTACTAATGTGTTGCTGCTCTAGTTTGAATAATACAACACATCTGTCATCACATGAATTCCATCCAATCAGGGAGCGCAGAGAGGGGCCTTTCTGAAGTCTGTCTGGGAAGTAAAGCTCAACCATCGGGTTGATTGATTTTAGTGCTGTCATGTCTACTCTAGGGTAGTGAATGTAGTTTGTTACAATACAGCGATTTGCCAGGATGGTTCCCTCAGCTCAGATACTTTCTACAGTGTTTTTTACTGATCTTTTGCTTGTCTGCCCATGGACATGACAGGGTGGATAGGATTTAGAGTGACTGACTGTTTTAATCCATAACACAGGGCTACCAGGGCAATGAGGCAGAGCATGAAGGAAAAAGGAATGCACATGGCTGGTATTAATCCCTGTTTGTCTCGAGCCCCTACCCTGCCGAACTCCTGAAGGAGATAAATCTAATCGACACTTCAGAGTGGTGCCAATGGGTACAGATGGAAGATTTCATGTTTGAACACTTGATGTCTAATTTTTTATTTTTTTTACCTTTATCAGAATCCTTTTATACTTCCTGGCTGGTTCAGGCTCTCATACATGGACCTCTGGACTGAAGACCTACAATCATTAACCAGCCACCTGCCGGTATCATTAACCAGACAGTGACACACACATACACAGACTGCCAAATATAAACACAATGGAATGCTGAGTAGAGGTCTTCACGGGTCCAAAAGTTGGACCTGTCCGTGGGTTTCCCACCTGACCCTATTTCTATTTAAAAACATTAAACGGAGGTCTGTTGCGAGTGGACCCGAGGATAGTCAGACCCGTTCCGAAAAGGCATGTGGGGAAAAAAAGACCCAAACAGACCAGTGCTGGTTTGGGACTGAGTGAGTAGAGAGAGAGAAAGACACCTCAGACTGGGCGCTGTCAGTGCCATAAATAAACGAGCGATAGGCCTATTGGCCAAATGATCCACAGTTACGTGCCCTTAAAATCTGCCTGAAACCAATTACAAAAATAATATTGGTTGTGTTTTGATGTGTAGCATGTTAAAAACGTCACCGTTCAGCTGTCGGCGATCAGGCCTTTATGGTAGAGTGGCCAGATGGAATCCACTCCTCAGTAAAAGCCACATGACAGCCCGTTTTGGAGTTTTCAAAAAAGGTACCTTAAGACTCTCGGCCTATGAGAAACAAGATTCTCTGGTCTGATGAAACCAAGATTGAACTATTTGACCTGAATGCCAAGCGTCACATCTGGAGGAAACCTGGCACCATCCCTACGGTGAAGCATGGGGTGGCAGCATCGTGCTGTCGGGATGTTTTTAAGTGGCAGGAACTGGGAGAATCTAGCAAAGTACAGTGAGATCCTTGATGAAAACCTGCTCCAGAGCGCTTAGGACCTTAGACTGGGGTGAAGGTTCACCTTTCAATAATGACCCAAAGCACACAGCCAAGACAACGCAGGAGTGGCTTCGGGACAAGTCTCTGAATGTCCTTGAGAGACCTGAGAATAGTTGTGCATCGACGCTCTCCATCCAACCTGACAGAGCTTGAGAGAAGAATGGGAGAAACTCCCCAAATACAGGTGTGCCAAGCTTGTAGTGTCATACCCAAGAAGACTGTTTTAATTAGTTCTCGGCATCCAGTGCATGCGGGAGAGATTGTTAGTTGCGCTACCGAACTGCCCCTAATCAAAACGGCCTAAACCCAGCCGTCAGAAAACACAGAAAATGTAACTTTTTTCAATGTGTCAATCACTCTCTAGTCATCTGGGACCCACGAGCTAAGCCCAAGGGACTACTAGGGGGGCACTTGTACATTCGTAGTGTCATTCCAAAAGTGATCAAATTCAACATCTACTCACAGACTCCAACCTTGACTTCCTCTGCCACTCAGAGACATGGCTCCATAAAAACTCTCCATATGCTGCTGTGATTGTGCCTGGCTACAATGTTTTCAGGAGAGACAGGATTGAAGGAAGAGGAGGGGGTGTGATGATTTACATTAAAGAACATATCCGATGTAAACAAATTGAGTGGTCATGTGATAATGAACAAGAATGTATTGGCCTGAACGTTACACTGTCTCCCCAAATGTATTTTACCCTTATTGAAATGTATATGCCTTCCACCAAAAGTGTGTTTTTTGATCAGTTTAATAACATGCTTAGGGAATGACTTTGAAAGAGGTAATCTTAATGGGAGATTTTAACATTAATTATGAAGACAAGTTTTGTAGGAAAACCCTCAAACGGATCACTAATACCTTTGGCCTTACACAGCTGGTTAAAGGACCAACCAGGGTGACTTGTTGCTCTAAAACACAGATTGATTTGGCGTTCAGTAATAAACCAGAGAGTGACTAAATCATTCAATATGGTTACTGGGCTATCAGATCATAATCTGACACTTATAGCCAGAAAGCTGTCTAAGAGCAGGTTTAACCTCTCTACTGTTAGAAAGCCGGATCAACTAAGAATACCTAAGAGTGAATTAAGCTATTTTGAAAACGCAATTAAGGGAATTAACTGGAATGATCTCTTGTCCTATACAGACATGGAAGCTGATAGTCAGGTTTTTCTATCCACAATCCAGACTACAATAAATGGTTTCCTAAAGAAAATCAAATCCAACCCTGGCCAAAAGAGCACTCTTCCTTGGCTAAATGGAGAAATCTGGAAACTGATGAAAGAACGAGATTATGCTCTAAAAATAGCCCTGAGATCCTAATTAGATCATGACAGACGTAGGTTTACCATGTTTAGAAATAAGGTGATGAAAGAAATCAGACAGGCCAAGGCAAACCTTTTTATTAACATAATTGGTGAAGCAAAGGGAAATTCTAAACTGATCTGGGAGAATCTAAAAATGTTAACAGGGAAAGACCATAGTAATACTAACGGTTTTCTTTAGGTAAAGTAGAGGCGGACCAAAACGCAGCGTGGTGGTTATTCATGTTTTTTAATAAAGACACTAGACATGAATAAACTAACAAAAACAATAAACGTGGAAAACCAAAAACAGCCCTATCTGGTGTAAAACACAGAGACAGGAACAATCACCCACAAACACACAGTGAAACCCAGGCTACCTAAATATGGTTCCCAATCAGAGACAATGACTAACACCTGCCTCTGATTGAGAACCATAACAGGCCAGACATAGAAATAGACAAACAAGACATCCAACATAGAATGCCCACTCAGATCACACCCTGACCAACCAAAACATAGAAACATACAAAGCAAACTATGGTCAGGGTGTGACAGTAACACTGCAAAAAGACTAGCAATCATGGTGAATAACAATCTAACACAGGATGCAGTCGAAATATCAATAGCCTTCAATTCCTACTTAATCGACTCTGTCAGGGTACTGACACAGAACCCCTCCACTGGTTTCTTGGGCTCAGTGCTCGTAAATGATGCTCAACCTGCTCAACCTGTCTTCATCAAAGGTGAACAAGGTAATTAGCTCACTAAAGAACTCTAAAGCCAAAGATGTGTTTGGGCTGGACTCTACCTTTTCTTAAACTACGAAGAGTCACTCATTGGCCCCATTACTAAGGTCACCAACACATCTGTTGGTCTCGGGGTGTTTCCAAGGGTATGGAAGTCGGCCATAATAATGGTCGTCTTTAAATCAGGCGACCCTGCTAACGTGAGTAACTACAGGCCCATTAGTATACTACCTGTGGTGTCAAAGGTTGTTGAAAAGTGTGTAGCAGGACAACTGATTGCCCACCTCAACAACAGCCCCTTCACATTACACTCCATGCAGTTTGGCTTCAGAGTGAAACACTCCACAGAAACGGCCAACTGCTTTCTTCTGGAAAATGTGACGTCCAAGATGGACAAAGGGGGCGTTGTTGGGGCTGTGTTTCTGGACCTAAGGAAGGCTTTTGATACTGTTAACCATTAGATTCTCATCACAAAATTGTCCAAGTTCAACTTTTCCCCTGATGCCTTGAGATGGATGAAATCATACCTTAAAGGCAGAACTCAGTGTGTCAGAGTGAGCAATGAGCTGTCGCCCACTCTTAGCTATGATGTGGGCATGTAAGTTTTTTGCATCTCACTCCCTCTTTGGTTTTACATTTTTATGGTTTGAGTGCTAGTAGCCCTATATTGCGCCAAACACAACATTACAGTTGGAACCTAATTTGGCCAAAGAAAATGGCTCAAAACAAAGTAAAAGTGCAATATGTGCCATGTAAAAAAAGCTAACCTTTAAGTTCCTTGCTCAGAACATGGGAACATATGAAAGCTGGTGATTCCTTTTAACACGAGTCTTCAATATTCCCAGTTTAGAAGTTTTAGGTTGTAGTTATTATAGAAATGTATAGGACTATTTCTCTCTATACCATTTGTATTTCATATACCTTTGACTATTGGATGTTCTTATAGGCACTATAGTATTGCCAGCCTAATCTCGGGAGTTGATAGGCTTGAAGTCATAAATAGCACTGTGCTTCAAGCATTGTGAAGAGCTGCTGGCAAATGCAGGAAAGTGCTGTTTGAATGAATGATTATGAGCCTGCTGCTGCCTACCACCGCTCAGTCAGACTGCTCTATCAAATATCAAATCATAGACTTAATTATAATCTAATAAACACACAGAACTACTAGCCTTGTGTTATTAATATGGTCAAATCCGGAAACTATCATTTTGAAAACAAAACGTTTATCCTTTCAGTGAAATACGGAACCATTCCATATTTTATCGAACGGGTGGCATCCACAAGTCTCTAAATATTGGTGTTACATTGCACAACCTTCAATGTTATGTCATAATTCTGTAAAATTTTGGCAAATGAATTACGGTTTTGGAAGAAATGGTTTTCACACAGTTCGCAATGAGCCAGGCTGCCCAAACTGCTGCATATACCCTGACTCTGCTTCACAGAACGCAAGAGAAGTGACACAATTTCTCTAGTTAATATTGCCTGCTAACATGAATTTATTTTAACTAAATATGCAGGTTTAAAAATATATACTTGTGTATTGATTTTAAGAAAGGCATTGATGTTCATGGTTAGGTACACCATCACCCGTTTGGCGAAGTAGGCTGTGATTCAATGATAAATTAACAGGCACCACATTGATTATTTGCAACGCAGGACAAGCTAGTTAAACTAGTAATATCATCAACCATGGGTAGTTAACTAGTGATTATGTTAAGATTGTTTTTTTATAAGACAAGTTTAATGCTAGCTAGCAACATACCTTGGCTACTTGCTGCACTCACGTAACAGGTGGTCAGCCTGCCATGCAGTCTCCTTGTAGAGTGCAATGTAATCGGCCTTAATCAGCGTCTAAAAATGCAGATTACCGATTTGTTATGAAAACTTGAAATGGGCCTAATTAATCGGCCATGCCGACCTCTAATAATAATCATTATAATGAATACGAAAGTAAGTGAAACTAACCTTAATAGTGCTCGCAGTCCATTTGGCCATGCCAACGGTCTTCTCATCTTAATCCACTACAATATTAAAACTGTAAAACTAATAAGGACTCAATAATCCATGACTTCAGGGAGTGTTATAAAGTCCAAAAGTTATGATTGGAGTTATAAAGTTGGCTGTCGGAAGGAAATGTTTTTATTACATTTTTACAATGTCAATTGCCTTTTAATCCGCCTGTATGCATTTCAAGACCTGGCATATGAGGGTGAAGTGAGATACCCGATGGGTTGGACAATACTTATCTCGTCAATCATATTAAAAACAACATATATACTTAACTGGAAATCAACCAATACTCCATCATTCACACAATGGAAAAGTCAAATGCTTTATCTAAAAATTGAAAGTGTGTGGGCTACGGAGAGAAACAACAAAATGGTACAGTTTGAGGCCTTGTGGCGTACAGCGATGCGGAAGCTGGAGATGGGGGGTGCTAGTGGGTCTGGGCAGGTGTGATGTAGTTGATATTTGTATGATGTCATGTGTACAGTCGTGGCCAAAAGTTTTGAGAATGACACAAATATTAATTTTCACAAAGTCTGCTGCCTCAGTATGTATGATGGCAATTTGCATATACTCCAGCATGTTATGAAGAGTGATCAGATGAATTGCAATTAATTGCAAAGTCCCTCTTTGCCATGCAAATGAACTGAATCCCCCAAAAAACATTTCCACTGCATTTCAGCCCTGCCGCAAAAGGACCAGCTGTCAGTGATTCAATCATGTCAGTGATTCTCTCGTTAACACTGAGTGTTGACGAGGACAAGGCTGGAGATCACTCTGTCATGGTGATTGAGTTTGAATAACAGACTGGAAGCTTCAAAAGGAGGGTGGTGCTTGGAATCATTGTTCTTCCTCTGTCATCCATGGTTACCTGGAAGGAAACAGGTGCCGTCATCATTGCTTTGCACAAAAAGGGCTTCACAGGCAAGGATATTGCTGCCAGTAAGATTGCACCTAAATCAACCATTTATCGGATCATTAAGAACTTCATGGAGAGTGGTGCAATTGTTGTGAAGAAGGCTTCAGGGCGCCCAAGAAAGTCCAGCAAGCGCCAGGACCGTCTCCTAAAGTTGATTCAGCTGCAGGATCGGCGCACCACCAGTAGAGAGATTGCTCAGGAATGGCAGCAGGCAGGTGTGAGTGCATCTGCACGCACAGTGAGGCGAAGACTTTTGGAAGATGGCCTGGTGTCAAGAAGGGCAGCAAAGAAGCCACTTCTCTCCAGAAAAAACATCAGGGACAGACTGATATTCTGCAAAAGGTACAGGGATTGGACTGCTGAGGACTGGGGTAAAGTCATTTTCTCTGATAACTCCCCTTTCTAATTGTTTGGGGCATCCGGAAAAAAGCTTGTCCGGAGAAGACAAGGTGAGCGCTACCATCAGTCCTGTGTCATGCCAACAGTAAAGCATCCTGAGACCATTCATGTGTGGGGTTGCTTCTCAGCCAAGGGAGTGGGCTCACTCACAATTTTGCCTAAGAACACAGCCATGAATAAAGAATGGTACCAACACGTCCTCCGAGAGTCACTTCTCTCAACCATCCAGGAACAGTTTGGTGACGAACAATGCCTTTTCCAGCATGATGGAGCACCTTGCCATAAGGCAAAAGTGATAACTAAGTGGCTCTGGGAACAAAACATCAATATTTTGGGTCCATGGCCAGGAAACTCCCCAGACCTTAATCCCATTGAGAACTTGTAGTCAATCCTCAAGAGGCGGGTGGACAAACAAAACCCCACAAATTCGGACGAACTCCAAGCATTGATTATGCAAGAATGGGCTGCCATCAGTCAGGATGTGGCCCAGAAGTTAGTTGACAGCATGCCAGCGCGTATTGCAGAGGTCTTGAAAAAGAAGGGTCAACACTGCAAATATTGACTCTTTGCATCAACTTCATGTAATTGTCAGTAAAACCTTTGACTCTTATGAAATGCTTGTAAATATACTTCAGTATTCCAT
This sequence comes from Oncorhynchus kisutch, assembly GCF_002021735.2. Taxonomy (NCBI): domain Eukaryota; kingdom Metazoa; phylum Chordata; class Actinopteri; order Salmoniformes; family Salmonidae; genus Oncorhynchus; species Oncorhynchus kisutch. The sequence continues at coordinate 28,969,719 of NC_034179.2, forward strand.
AGTAACATGTGACAAAAATATCTAAAGACACTGAAGCAGCAAGCCTTGTGAAAATTAATATTTGTGTCATTCTCAAAACTTTTCGCCACGACTGTATGTTTTGTATTGTTTATAAAATATCAAATTAAGTATAACATTTTTTAAAAACCAATACAAATAAAACATGTCTTTTCTTTTCACTATACTTTCTCCTCTTACTTTTGTTTTAATTCAATGAAAAATGCTGCCATATTCTCAATCAACAGTAGCCAAGGCTCCTTTCACTCGCTCTCTCTCCCTCATCGGCAGCAGGCACATGTGAGGTGAGCAGCCGGGAACCAGTTTCAGCTGGACATAAGCTATATTTTTTATTGAGTTGCAAATGACACGGATAACAAGCTTGCGCAGTTCTCATCACCTCACACACATTCCATTAACTGAGGATGAGTCCAATCGGGTCCAGTTGGCAATTTTAATTGCAAATTAAGACCCATGGAAATTATATTTGACCCGACCCAGATCAGAGACCGAAGTCTGAATTTAGGACCCGGACCCAACCCGGGCCGAATCTCTGAATTTCGGGTCTGTGAAGACCTCATGCTGAGTGAATCAATGGAGGGCCAAACCACCTGCTTTCTAATTTGATATTTTTTTTTATAGTTTATATGTTCATTCAGTTTGTGTTTGACTCGGGTGTGATTTATAACTCTAGCTCAGCTCATTATGGTGATTGTGCGGTCCAGTGTGAACCAAAGTACTGTAGGCGAGATAACACGCTTGAAGGGTTTGACTGAGTACAGGTTGAAGCGTTTGAGGGAGGGTACACATATTACTGAGCTACGCTACAGCTCCAGGGATTTGAAAAGTGTAGTCAATGAACAACTTCACTTTTTGGAAGTCGAGGCTGTGTTTACTGAAGAGAGCGGACCAAGTTTAGAATGAAGATGTGTAAACAGACATGGTTGTTGCGGAAACCACTATCAACCTTCTCATGGTCATCATGTGTACACATGAGTCTGCGAAATCAATTTTTCTGTGTTTTTAATAGTGTGCTCTAAAAGTTCTGTGAGGACTTTGAAAAGGTGCTTGCTCATGCTACTCTCAGGGTTATTGTGTATATAATGTAGTGTTAACACAGTAAGCTGTGCTTACGTGTCTCATTGGGTCCACTCTGTGTGTCAGGTGTGCTGCGAGTCGTTGGGATGGAGATTTTCACATCCAAGGAGGTGGAGGCATTGAACGGGACAGAAGTGAGATTGAAGTGCACCTTTAAGTCCAAACACCCAGTGTCCCACTACTCTGTGGCTGTCTCCTGGAACTTCCGTCCCCTGAACCAGGGTGCTGAGGAGTCGGTAGGTGTCCTTTCCACACTGGAAGCACAACTAACAGTTGTCAAACAAGGAAGGTGTCTGAATTAGGAGGGAGACTGGATTAGCCTCGTAAACCAGCTTGACTACTGGATAGACATGGAGGCTTTTTTTTAGCAGAGTATTACCTAAAACATCAACATTTTAGAGCAGTGCATAATTGTGTGTGTGTGTGTCAGGTGTTTTACTACCAGGAGACGGCATACCCCCCTACAGAGGGGCGGTTTAAGGGCCATGCAGTGTGGTCAGGGGACATCCTGAGACAGGACGCCTCCATCAGTCTGCATGAAGTCCCCTTCACCTTCAACGGCACCTACACCTGCCATGTCCGCAACCTGCCCGACGTCCACGGCATCAATGGAGAGGTCACCCTCAGGGTTGTCCACAAAGGTCAGTCACTCACTCACACTGGTGTGTTGCATAGAAACCTTAGCATGGACTAATGTATTGTTGTGTGTGTGTGTGTGTGTGTGTGTGTGTGCTGGCTGTGCTGCTCCTTCCAGTCTCCATCTCTGATATAAGCATCCTGGCTGCAGCCATCGGGGGAACCATCGCCATAGTCCTGGTGCTGCTCGGTCTCTTCATGGTGTTCAAGTACCGCAACCGCCATGCCAACACAGACATGGAGCTGCAGGGGAGGAAACTGCAGGAAACCAGAGAGCTACAGGCCAGGGTCCTACAGGAGAGAGAGTTGGAGGCCAACATCCTACAGGAGAGAGAGTTGCAGGCCAACATCCTACAGGAGAAAAAGCTGAAGGCCAGTCAGAAGGAGCGTAAAGACCCTACAGTGTGGTGATGGGTCAGGGGCGTGTCTCCCTCTCTACCTTTGCTGACTGGTGTGGGGAGGCGTTCTGTCAGGACGGACTGGTCTCTGACTGGAGGGGCAGGCCAGTCCAGGACCACTATTGTGGAGGGACTGATGCATTTTTTTGGTCGGTGTCCTTCTTTCTTCTACCCTCCACTCATCCCTCCCTCAATATGAGTATTAGGGATCTCTGTACATTCCACTCGTTTTAATGTCAGGTACTGTTTTATGAACTTAATGTTTTTTTACAGACAATTATGTGATTGGGTTGACTGTGCCATCCCAGGATATACAGTATTATTTTTTTTCAAATGTAAACCCCCCCCCCAAAAAACCATCACTTATCAGAATGCTAACAAAATGCAAAAAGTACTAAGGAATCCCCATAGCGGATGCTAGGTAAATGCTAACGAACGCTTGCAAACATTTGACTATTAACAACCCAGCTCCTAAAGTTATGCAAGTATCTCGAAATGCAGCATGCACAAAATATATATTAGACAGCAGGGATCTTATTTCAGGATGGGATCGTGTCTGCTGCTGTTACTAAGAAGCTTGATCTTGCAAGCTAAGGGTAGCCACTTAGCTGGCATTAGTAAAGTAGCAGGACCCAGCTGGAAATCATTTATTTGGTACATCTTAGATAGTTAACTTAGTAGTTATAAGATGCATAGCTGGCAAACAGCTGTAACTCGATCACTTCACTTAAGTTGTGCTGTAGGTGAAACTCACCTCATGAAGCTCCCATTTTGCTCATCGTCTATCTTTGTAAACAAATACACTTGACTTGCTCAAACAGCTGTTTTGGGAACTAGTACTGGTAAGCTTCATAATGGTTAACACGTTCTGCTTTATCTATTACCTAGTGCACAAGTTGAATGCAGGTATTTATTTAAAAAGTACTAATATTAAAATTTATAAAAACAAAAAACATTATTGACAGTATTGTAAAATCATACTGATGTTGTTTTGAAATACCCCGGGATACGGTATATACGGCGTACCGCCAAATCCTACTATGTGATTGTATTTTAACTATGTAGTATGATGACTACTCTTATTAGATATGGCTGAAATGACACCAGCAGCAGTCTCTTGGTGTGGTGGCATCTGTTTCATTACATTTGGTTTGGTAGCCATTTATTCTAAATTCATTTACAGAATTATTTTAACACTTGAATAATCAACATTATAACTGAGCTAATGGCCCATACATTCATTTGGGAATAATGTAAATGTATTTGGCAGCAGATTTGTGAGTGTGTTCTATGGTTATGATTAAGGTCCCGTTGTGAATTTAGTCAGTGAATCCCATTTTAATTTTTGAAAAGCTGTTCTATCTGGGGTAGGCTACAGTAAGGGCTAGTGCTGGTGGAAGCCCTGTATCTAGGGATGGCTAAAGGCTAAGCTCAAGGTAAATAGGGCTGATGGAAGCTTTCCTGGGCCAGGAGCTGTGACTAACACACTCCTGCTTCCTGCAACAATGACAGCATAAATGACTGCCTATTACTGCTGGACATAAAACGTAACTGTCAATCACCTTTGAATGCAGAAGAAGAACCCCACAATTCCAAGAAGCCTGTTTTCCATGTGTTATGTAGTTTTTGTGATCTGATGTGCCCAACGTGTCCATTGAAGGAAGCCGTTCCATCTGTCTCTTTCTGGGTCCATGCTGAGGATCATGGGTGTTGTGGTCTCAAAGGTTTCCCCCTCTTTCTTACTGTGCCTATGGAAATCTGGTACATCAATGCAGGGCCCTCGCTGCTGTCCAAATCCATACACTATCGTGTGTGTGTGTGTGTGTGTGTGTGTGTGTGTGTGTGTGTGTGTGTGTGTGTGTGTGTGTGTGTGTGTGTGTGTGTGTGTGTGTGTGTGTGTGGAGGATGACTAAGCCAGGTACAGATAGGGCTGGAAAAGCCTTGAGCAAAGAGGGTGGAATGTTAGCAGTAAAGCTTTTATTGGCCACAATTAGACCAAATATCAATATTGGCAGGATCAATGAGTGTATAGTACTCCATCCTTTTATTTTCATCATAATGACCTAGCTATTGATTTTGGTGGTTAAATTGATTATGCGTCTTCACCTACTGATGAGACTGGAAGAGCTATGTGATTCTGAATGACACTGGAGGTCAAGGCTGTAATCTGTTTGAATCTTCCTCATCTGATGCACATAGACATGGATTGGGACTGTGATGGCCATGTTGTATCCCACTGTGCTGAGAGAGAGAGAACAAACACTCCTAACAGTGTTTGAGAGATGGTCATATGGTCCTACCCGGTGGATCCTGCCGCTCATTCCTACAGTACACAAGTATGGCTTTCAGTTTAGGAGAAACATGAAGATGTCACTGGCCCAAACATGAAGACATCATCAGTCCATTCTAGCCGGAGACGAGGTGCCGGTTCAGGTCTCCTGCCTTTTGGCTCTACAGTTATCTGATGTCTGTCCTATCTGATCAAATCCTGCCTCCAGCCAGCCCCATAACACCCTATTGTGTTGACTGGAAACTGCGTTCTCCTGATCAAATCAAATGTTATTTTTCACATGTTTAGTAAACAACAGGTGTAGACTAACAGTGAAATGCTTACTTATAGGTCCTTCCCAACAATGCATAGAGAAAAATAATAGAAAGATAACACAAAGGATAAATTCACAATTAGTGATGATAACTTGGCTATATAGACGGGGTACTAGTACAGAGTCGATGTTCGAGGTAGATGCTGTATGTACATATGGATAGAGGTAAAGTAACGACTGCGTTGGTGTGTGTGGACCCTGTTAATTCTTAGTGATGTGGACATCGAGAAACTTGATGCTCTTGACCCGCTCCACTATAGCCCCATCGATGTGGATAGGGGCGTGCTCGTGCTTCTTTTCCTCTAGTCCACGATCAGCTCCTTTGTCTTGCTGATGTTGAGGGAAAGGTTGTTGTCCTGGCACCACACTGCTAGGTCACTGACATTCCTCCTTATAGGCTGTCTAATCATCATTGGTGATCAGGCCTATAGACGTATATCATACATGTACTTGTAAACACATTTTATCGCATGTCTTATAAGGTAGAGATTTATTTTATTTACTCATTTTCAATAATGGATGTTTTTAATTTGATTATTTGCACCAAATATAAACGCAACATGCAACAATTTCATAGATTTTACGGAGGAAATTGGTCAATTGAAATCAATTAATTTGGCCGTAATCTATGGATTTCACATGATTGGGAATACAGATATGCATTGGTGGTCACAAAAAATGGGCCTCACATTGGGCCTCAGGATCTCATCACGGTATTTTTGTGAATTCTAATTGTTCGTTGTCCGTGCAATTGGTTCGTTGTCCGTAGCTTATGCCTGCCCATACCACAACCCCACCGCCATCATGGAGCACTCTGTTCAGAAAACCGCTCGCCCACACGACTCCTCCATACACGCCATCCCCGTTTGTGAGGCCAGTTGGACATACTGCCAAATTCTCTAAAATGACGTTGGCGGCGGCTTATAGTAAGGAAATTAACATTAAATTCTCTGGCAACAGCTCTGGTGGACATTCCTGCAGTCAGCATGCCAATTGCACACTCCCTCAAAACATGAGATATCTGTAGCATTGTGTTGTGTGACAAAACTTCACAATTTTAGAGTGGCCCTTTATTGTCCCCAGCACAAGGTGCACCTGTGTAACAATCATGCTGTTTAATCAGCTTCTTGATATGCAACACCTGTCAGGTGGATAGATTATCTTGGCAATGGAGAAATGCTCACAAACAGGAATGTGAACAAATTTGCGCACACAATTTGGGAGAAATAAGCCTTTTGTGTGTATGGAAAAGTTTGGTATTTTATTTCAGCTCATGAAAAATAGAACCAACACTTCACATGTGCTTTATATTTTTGTTCAGTGTATATATACATTGTAAATCAGACTTGCCTGTAAGACTATGAAGTACAATTAAGCACAGGCTTAACTGAATGACAACAGAGACAGAATACCATATGGAATTTTATGAAATAGTTTGGGGTAGGCCTCGTCTCTGAGAAGTGCACCTCAGAGCCAGATGCTGATGACTGGTTGCCTCCCCCACTGGGAGAACGGGAATCTGTTTACGGGCCTTCAGTTGGTGGAGGTGGAAGGTCGTTGGAAGATTGTTGCTACAAAACAAGTGGGAGACTCAAGGTTTGAGTTGACATATACCCCCCTAGATTTATGCCCATTGGTTGAAAGAAAGGAAAGTGTTTATTGCATGAGTGAGCCCATAGGTTAATCAGCAAGAGTGGTGAAGTTGCCTTAGCGTGCCATGCTTATAGGCTGAAGTTAATAGGTGTGTGACAGTCAGCACATTTGCTAAAAATAAAGGTGTGATGATATGTGAATGAGAACATGACACTATCAATAAATACCTGCTATGCTGATTAGGGTAACATTATAAACATTACGATAGATACCTTCAATGCTTAAGGGGTAATACTATAAATGCTACCAAATAACTACCTGCTATGCTAATGAGGTTACATTATGAAAACTACCCTATAAATACCGGCTATGCTGATGAGATAGGAAGCAATGTGAATTATTATTTTTACTAGTGACAAGCCATTCAGACCAGCCTTCTTCATTGAACTTTCATAACCTACATTTGTTTTAACAAGATAGATACAGTATAGAGATTGGGGCATTAAAGGGAGAGATGACAGTGATACAAAGGGAGTATGAGCCATGGTTTATCCTATCACTTCAGAACATTGGCTGCCTATCATTCCCCCACACCTTGTCACCGTCCACCCACAGAATCCTGCCTGACTGTGTGTCACTCATTCACTCAGATCTAACTTCCTAAACCAGAAAACACAAGAATGAATGGCAACAATGACACGCTACACTACTGTTAACCTTGGAGACGGATTGAGCAATGTCACTTCCTGTAGTATGGTGCAGGATTTTAAGGCATATAAACATTCAAGGCAGTGGGTGTGTTAATGTAGTGATGGAGACCCGTACACTGTCGATAATGATCAGTTTTCTGAAAGAGGGCGCCCCCTTCTGTCATGTTGCGTGCCATTTTAAACACCACCAGAAGTATAATTTGTACTTTTTACTGTACACATCTTTCATGTGTGTAGCTTTCATGTTGTAGAGACAACCGCATCAACAAACTGGGTTCTGGCCAGGCTTGGGTGTGTCAGCAAGCAGGTGTTGTGTAATAGCGAAGAATATGGAGAAAAGCTGGTTTAGTGTGTCTTTGACTAGCCCAGTGACGTGAGGACCTGCTACTGGCTCTGTGACTGCAGGGCTTTGTTGAGCTGAAATAAAAGCTGCTCCCAATTGATACTCACTCCGATTCAGTAGACACTTCACACACTGGGGGTGGAATAGAAGACTATTCACTCAACACCATAAACCAGGGATCATCAACTAGATTCAGCCGCGGGCCAATTTTTTTCTTGGGTTGATGGTCGGGGGGCCGGAACATAATTACATCAGAATTACAAATAGACTGCAAATTGACCGCAAGAACCCTAAACAAATATATTTGTCTAAAATAGAATCATTTCAAACCTTGCTTACATTTGCATACGATCACTTGCATCTCTAGCATGCATGGGAATACTTGAGAACAGATTTCCAAAATTATAATCACTTGGAGCTGATTTCCTGGTGTTTTTACAGTATATAAATGCTACCAAATAAATACCTGCTATGCTAATGAGGTTACATTATGAACAGTACCCTATAAATACCGACTAAGCTGATGAGGTAACTTTAAGGACACTCCCTTATAAGATTGAATCCCTGAGCTGACAAGGTAAACGTCTGTTGTTTTGCCCCTGAACAAGGCAGATAACCCACTGTTCCTAGGCTGTCATTGAAAATAAAAAAATTGTTCTTAACTGACTTGCCTAGTTAAATAAAGGTTTTTTTAAAAATGTCATGCTCTTTATGACCAGACATTATCAGATAGATGGTCTTAACATACAGAGACAGAGGGGCACTGTTTCGCTCACCTGGATGCTTTCTCCAGTCAGAAACAATCAGCCTCTGACAAATGATTTTATATGTTTTTCGTTATTTTCTTCTTGGTACATTTCTTTGAGGGAAACCTGGCTTCCTTTGGCATCCATGAATACATGCCACAAGCAAATAAAACCAACCGCGTGCCAAAATTATCGCGCGGGCTGCCTGTTGGTGAACTCTGCCATAAACTTTGATTTACCTTATACATACAGTACACAGTCAGAAATACATTTATACATCATTATAAATACATTACACAGGAAGCCATCAAGATACAATATTTTAATCAGTCTACACTGAATATACTTTTTAAATGTGCTTGATATACTGTGAAATTCGCTTTTCCTGATTATTGTGAGTTACACTAAGTGTAGGTTCTTGTGTTTTTTGTTGAGAACTGAATAATTTATAAAGTCGACGCAAATGAGACACAATTCTTTGAATATTTATTCTAGTCAGTGACCTTGAGTAAAGGGCAAAGAGGGGAAGAGGGAGTAAGAGACAGAGAGGAAAAGTGGGAGGAAGGAGGGAATCAGTGATCTGTTGCAACACTTTAGGTCATGCATTCATCTTGTGAGCGTCTTGAATCATACTTGTCACAGTCTGTTAATGGCTTACCCTTACTTTAATGTTAACATTGCAGGTACTTAGCTAGTAATGCTAACGTTGTCGGTACTTATGCTAAAGTCTGCGTGTGCAGCTGTGCATGTGTGTGTGTGTCCTCAAGATGGAATGCCTGGTTTGCAGTTGCATGTCCTAAGCCCAAAGTGATATACTTCGTATTTGTAAGTAGGCATCTAGAATGTGCTTATAATAGTGTGTGTGTATACGTGAGGGTGTGTGTGTATGTGAGTGTATACGTGTTTGTGCGTGCTCTTTGGCTGCAGTAAATCGGTGTGTGCTCATCTCCTCCCTCTAGAGCAGACGCCGTGCTGCAGTAACGGCAGAGGACACCTACTCATCCAAGGATGTGTGTGTTTTAGACTGAGGGTGCCTCTTGAGGCTGCATGGTTGTGAATATAAGTATGTTGAATGTATACGGTATGAGGGATAAATGTGGTGCATGTGAGTGTGTGCATGTGTGCATATATGATGACTGTAGACCCATGCTGAGATCTGCAGCACCCTTCTCTTTCTGCAGTAAAATAGTTTTTTTTTCTATTTTTTTTCTCAGGTCTGGAAGCGTTCCCAGCACTGCTGCAGTTATTCTCTGGGGAGGAGACCGGACAGCAGAACACACACACACACACACACACACACACACACACACACACTTACTTTAATTCCCTCCACTTCCTATTGCATTGATCTTGCTTTTAACTGGGATGAAGTTAATGTTAAAGTACACCTCTCTCTGCTCTATCCACTGCATCTTAGACCACATCTACTTGTCCCAGTCCCAACACACTGATACGTGACCCAGTACGTCCCTATTTCAACAGATTTTCAGAACATACACTTAGCAGAAGTTTTAGACCAAAAGCAGAAAGTACTTAACTGACAGATGAAAGACAAAAAAACATATACATACAGTACCTCGTGTGTCTAATATATTTTATCCAAAATAGAAATGTGTAGATGGCTAATGAAAAGTTCTCCACACCCCCTCCTAAAGACTTTCCATAAATAGTTCATGACGCAGGAAATAACATTCCTAATGAATAATAGATCACAATGCAACTAAATTGCAACAGAAGCAGAAATATGCTTTACTGGCCATTACCTGCAGCTGCCTGTTTTTGAATGTCCAGTCACTATTTTCAAAGTAAGGTCAGTGAGGTATCCATCCGGTTAGCTAATAATTACAATAATAAAGGTCCAATTGAGCCGAGCAGCTGAAGTAGAAGAGTAGAGACCTGTAGGTCCACTCCTGATTCCTGACATGAGCTGTGAGGTCCAGACTTGTACTGACTCCCCACACTGCAATCCCAAAGTACAGGAACATAATGGGAGAGAGAGAGAGGGCAGGCAAAGGAATGATAGAAAAAAGACAGAGTACGGATGTGTATAAAAGAGAGAGGGGGGGATAGCTCTCTCTGATCTTTAGCTGTGTGTCTTCTCTTCTCCTGTAACTGTAGACCGGCTCAGGTGGTTTTAGTTTTTTGCTTCATCATCTAATTTCTCCTCGCTGTTGTAAGAATGCCTCTCTCTCTCTCTCTCTCTCTCTACATCTCAATATCAATACCATTCCATAAATGGCTATTCTCAGGTTTTAATCATTTAGAATAGATTATCTTATTGCTTAATTTTTAGTTTGCTACAAATGAACAAGACCTGACAGTCTAATAGCACATAATGGGGGGTGTCTGAAAGCTGTAATTGTATTCTGTATTATGTTTATGAAAATAATGTAGTGATCCTTCTACTTTTACAAGTTGCTGACTAATCACTGATAAAAGGAAGGATCGAATCGGAAAATGCAGTGGCAAGCAGTATAATGACTCCCAATAATGACTCCCAAGTACTCCCATAACGACGCCCAAGTACATACAGTGGGGCAAAAAAGTATTTAGTCAGCCACCAATTGTGCACGTTCTCCCACTTAAAAAGATGAGAGAGGCCTGTAATTTTCGGCATAGGTCTACTTCAACTATGACAGACAAAATGAGAAAAAAAATCCAGAAAATCACATTGTACGATTTTTTATGAATTTATTTGCAAATTATGGTGGGAAATAAGTATTTGGTCAATAACAAAAGTTTATCTCAATACTTAAATACCCTTTGTTGGCAATGACAGAGGTCAAATGTTTTCTGTAAGTCTTCACAAGGTTTTCACACAATGTTGCTGGTATTTTGGCCCATTCCTCCATGCAGATCTCCTCTAGAGCAGTGATGTTTTGGGGCTGTTGCTGGACAACACGGACTTTCAACTCAATCCAAAGATTTTCTGTGGGGTTGAGATCTGGAGACTGGCTAGGCCACTCCAGGACCTTGAAATGCTTCTTACGAAGCCACTCCTTCGTTGCCCGGGCGGTATGTTTGGGATCATTGTCATGCTGAAAGACCCAGCCACGTTTCATCTTCAATGCCCTTGCTGATGGAAGGAGGTTTTCACTCAAAATCTCACGATACATGGCCCCATTCATTCTTTCCTTTACACGGATCAGTCGTGCTGGTCCCTTTGCAGAAAAACAGCCCCAAAGCATGATGTTTCCACCCCCACGCTTCACAGTAGGTATGGTGTTTGGATGCAACTCAGCATTCTTTGTCCTCCAAACACGACGAGTTGATTTTTTACCAAAAAGTTACAGTGCCTTGCGAAATTATTCGGCCCCCTTGAACTTTGGACCTTTTGCCACATTTCAGGCTTCAAACATAAAGATATAAAACTGTATTTATTTGTGAAGAATCAACAACAAGTGGGACACAATCATGAAGTGGAACGACATTTATTGGATATTTCAAACTTTTTTAACAAATCAAAAACTGAAAAATTGGGCGTGCAAAATTATTCAGCCCCTTTACTTTCAGTGCAGCAAACTCTCTCCAGAAGTTCAGTGAGGATCTCTGAATGATCCAATGTTGACCTAAATGACTAATGATGATAAATACAATCCACCTGTGTGTAATCAAGTCTCCGTATAAATGCACCTGCACTGTGATAGTCTCAGAGGTCCGTTAAAAGCGCAGAGAGCATCATGAAGAACAAGGAACACACCAGGCAGGTCCGCGATACTGTTGTGAAGAAGTTTAAAGCCGGATTTGGATACAAAAAGATTTCCCAAGCTTTAAACATCCCAAGGAGCACTGTGCAAGCGATAATATTGAAATGGAAGGAGTATCAGACCACTGCAAATCTACCAAGACCTGGCCGTCCCTCTAAACTTTCAGCTCATACAAGGAGAAGACTGATCAGAGATGCAGCCAAGAGGCCCATGATCACTCTGGATGAACTGCAGAGATCTACAGCTGAGGTGGGAGACTCTGTACATAGGACAACAATCAGTCGTATATTGCACAAATCTGGCCTTTATGGAAGAGTGGCAAGAAGAAAGCCATATCTTAAAGATATCCATAAAAAGTGTTGTTTAAAGTTTGCCACAAGCCACCTGGGAGACACACCAAACATGTGGAAGAAGGTGCTCTGGTCAGATGAAACCAAAATGGAACTTTTTGGCAACAATGCAAAACGTTATGTTTGGCGTAAAAGCAACACAGCTCATCACCCTGAACACACCATCCCCACTGTCAAACATGGTGGTGGCAGCATCATGGTTTGGGCCTGCTTTTCTTCAGCAGGGACAGGGAAGATGGTTAAAATTGATGGGAAGATGGATGGAGCCAAATACAGGACCATTCTGGAAGAAAACCTGGTGGAGTCTGCAAAAGACCTGAGACTGGGACGGAGAAATAAACATATCCAGGTGTTAGAATGGCCAAGTCAAAGTCCAGACCTGAATCCAATCGAGAATCTGTGGAAAGAACTGAAAACTGCTGTTCACAAATGCTCTCCATCCAACCTCACTGAGCTCGAGCTGTTTTGCAAGGAGGAATGGGAAAAAATGTCAGTCTCTCGATGTGCAAAACTGATAGACATACCCCAAGCGACTTACAGCTGTAATCGCAGCAAAAGGTGGCGCTACAAAGCATTAACTTAAGGGGGCTGAATAATTTTGCACGCCCAATTTTTCAGTTTTTGATTTGTTAAAAAAGTTTGAAATATCCAATAAATGTCGTTCCACTTCATGATTGTGTCCCACTTGTTGTTGATTCTTCACAAAAAAATACAGTTTTATATCTTTGTTTGAAGCCTGAAATGTGGCAAAAGGTCGCAAAGTTCAAGGGGGCCGAATACTTTCGCAAGGCACTGTATATTTTGGTTTCATCTGACCATATGACATTCTCCCAATCTTCTTCTGGATCATCCAAATGCTCTCTAGCAAACTTTAGATGGACCTGGACATGTACTGGCTTAAGCAGGGGGACACGTCTGGCACTGCAGGATTTGAGTCCCTGGCGGCGTAGTGTGTTACTGATGGTAGGCTTTGTTACTTTGGTCCCAGCTCTCTGCAGGTCATTCACTAGGTCCCCCCGTGTGGTTCTGGGATTTTTGCTCACGGTTCTTGTGATCATTTTGACCCCACGGGGTGAGATCTTGCATGGAGCCCCAGATCGAGGGAGATTATCAGTGGTCTTGTATGTCTTCCATTTCCTAATAATTGCTCCCACAGTTGATTTATTCAAACCAAGCTGCTTACCTATTGCAGATTCAGTCTTCCCAGCCTGGTGCAGGTCTACAATTTTGTTTCTGGTGTCCTTTGACAGCTCTTTGGTCTTGCGCATAGTGGAGTTTTGAGTGTGACTGTTTGAGGTTGTGGACAGGTGTCTTTTATACTGATAACAAGTTCAAACAGGTGCCATTAATACAGGTAAAGAGTGGAGGACAGAGGAGCCTCTTAAAGAAGAAGTTACATGTATGTGAGAGCCAGAAATCTTGCTTGTTTGTAGGTGACCAAATACTTATTTTCCACCACAATTTGCAAATAAATTCATAAAAAATCCTACAATGTGATTTTCTGGATTTTTCTTCTCATTTTGTCTGTCATAGTTGAAGTGTACCTATGATGAAAATTACAGGCCTCTCTCATATTTTTAAGTGGGAGAACTTGCACAATTGGTGGCTGACTAAATACTTTTTGCCCCACTGTACATCAGTCAGGCACTAGTGGTCCTCTCTCATTGACATGTGTTGGGTACATCTATCATAGGATGTTAGGGGTGGGGGTCACCATGTTTTTTCACACTGTCTCATCTTTGCACTGCCAGCCACATTACGTTAGCATAATGTTCTCATAACTCTGCAGTGACACTATGTTCACTGGTTTGACCTTCTGAGGCACACATCCCATCCCTCACACATGCTCCTTGATTGCCAGATGGTGTACTCATGGTTATAGATGCTAATTATCCTGATGTACGGGAATATGACACTGTCGTTAGAACTGGTTTGGCCAGGCAGGGCTGGGAACAGCAACTAATCCAGACCAACACCATATCCATATCATAATGTGAAAACCTGAGAAGGGAGGGAAGAGGAGGGGAGAGAAATGCAGTCAGAGGAAACTCAACTCTGTCATAGTGTAAGGATGAGTACAGACAGAGATTGGGAGGGAGGAGAGAGCGGGAGAGCTCTCAAAGTCACATTCACATTGCAGATAAACACACACCCTCATTTATTCAGGTGTAGACGTCAGATATAACAGGAGTGAAATATGTTCACATTTAACAGCGAACATCCTCACTCTAAATTCTGTGATTTGAAGCTATGCAGTGTAACTCAAGGGAGTGGTTGACGAACGTATAGTTTTTTTTATTACCAGGACATTGTCACATACCGTAGATCAATGTTAGAACATGTCATATCTATTTCTACATCCAGGATGTTTATAAATACAAGGTAGTGCGTAGAGGCTGGTGTGTCCCTGGCGCTCTGTTACAAAACCCCCTCCAACCTGCACTGCAGAACTTTCTCTGATCTCCACAAGCACTATGGCAAAAGTGCCTGCGTCTGCATTCACAGTCAGGAGAGGGGAGGGGGAGAGAGAGAGGGAGGCAGACGGGGAGGGGGGTTAAGAGGAGGCTACGAAAGAGAGAGAGAGAGAAAGAGAGAGGGACAGACAGGCACTGAGCCAAGAGAGAGATTGTGCAGGGGAAAGTTGAGAGCGAGCCAGAGGGGCAGGCTTGCAGGCAAAGGGAAGAAGAAACTGGGGCTCTGCTATCCAGGAAGAAGAGAAAGGACCGTCAGAACCAGCAGCCACCAGCCACCAGGGTTACTGCAGCAGCACTCCTCCTGTCCATTCTCTACCTTGTTCTCTCTTCGCTCTCTTCTCTCACTCTCTCCCCCCTCCTCTTTCTCTCTCTCTTTTTCTCTTCTCTCTCGCTCTCTCTCTCTTCTCCCTCTCCTTTCTCTTCTCCCCCCCCCCCCCTCTCACTGACTGGGACTGCATCGTGCCTTTCTCTGCAGAGGAATCGCTGGCTGGTGGAATCTCCTTGACTGCACCCTGACTGGCTGTGCGCAGTGATTCTCCCCTGGCTCAGCTCCTCTGCTCTGCCGTGTGTTCTGACTCAGCTGTGCTGTGTAGTCAGGCTGCTGGTCCGGCTTCTCAGGGAATACAGCCACAGGAAGAGGTACGGTGCAGTACTGTCTCACGCTGCGCACACATCCCCTTTACTCTCTCTCTCTCTCGTCTCTTCTCTATCTCTTAAATCCTCATTATTTCTGCTCGTCTTTCTCTGTTTAGGAGTGCTCTCTTACTGAAGGATTATAGCTGATTGACTTAGTTCGCCTTGAGTTTGTTTTTAAGTCTGTACCCTCTTCCCTTACCCACCCACATGCTCCCTCTTTCTCCCCTCCTGTTCGCCCTCTGTCTAACCTACAGTCTTCATGACAGGAGTGTTGGTGGTTGGCAGGCAGACGCACCGCTACCAGGACTGGATAACAACACAGTGGGACGTGGTGCCTCGGTTGTGACCAGATCAGTCGCACAGGCACAACAAACAACCAGACCAGGGGGATTCAGGTTTACACAGACCTGACCAGTTTCTGAGGGGATAACTCCAGCCCAACGGACCCTGGGCTGGATCCCACAGCAGGGGGTGTTTTGGACGGGATCGGAGTGCCATGGAGGTTCAGGAGAGTGGGCCTGAGGAGCCCAGGTCCAAGTATCTGTTGTCCTCACACACCACCTGGCCCCGGACCAGCCTGATCATCACTTTGCTGCTCAGTAAGATGTTCTGTCTCAGTCATATATCACTTCTCTTTCATCCAATCCCTCTCTCTCTGCACCTCTCACTCCCAGGTTGTCCTCTCTCTCTTTGTGTTGAGTAAAGTTTTAGTAATTTCCCCAATTCCGCAACCCCAACTGCCCTGTAGTGTGCTATGAAACATTTACTGCATTTGCGATCGGATGTCATTTTGCAGATTCTCCAGTTCCATAGAATCGACTCGTTACAGTTAAAATCTTGCTCTCACTTCAGAATGGTAGGCAACATTGTGGCAGTTGGCTTTTGATTGTGTGGATTGATTGGAGAAATTGTATCAGTTTCATTTGTGTGGTGGCTAGAAACTGCTGTCAGTTTGCGTGCTGAAGTATGTTTGATGGATACCTAAGCATACGTCACCAGATAGAATGGTGATTTTATAATTTTAGTGTACATAACACCCCTCTGTTTCACAGCCTGAATCAGAGTTCAGAGGTTTGTCACTAAATATGTCATCCAGAGTATTATTATGCAGGACCTATCAGTGGCAGCCTATTGGACAAGCATTTTATCAAAGCAATAAGCAATAGTATTCATAAGAATTAAAAGGACTAAAATAATATATAGTGCATTTGTGAAGTATTCAGACCCCTTGACTTTTTCCACATTTTGTAACGATACAGCCTTATTCTAAAATGGGTTAAATGAAAAAAATTCTTCATCCATCTACACACAATAACCCATAATAACCCATAATTACATTTTTGTGTGTGCAAATGTATTACAAATAAACAGAAATACCTTATTTACATAAGTATTCAGACCCTTTGCTATGAGACTTGAAATTGAGCTCCGGTGCATTCTGTTTCATTGATCATCCTTGAGATGTTTCTACAACTTGATTGGAGTCCACCTGTGGTAAATTAAATGGATTGGACATTATTTGGAAAGGCACACACCTGTCTATATAAGGTCCCACAATTGACAATGCATGTCAGAGCAAAAACCAAGCCATGAGGTCGAAGGAATTGTCCGCAGAGCTCCACGACAGGATTGTGTTCGACACCATCCCTACTGTGAAGCATGGTGGTGGCAGCATCGTGTTGTGAGGATGTTTTTCAGTGGCAGGGACTGGGATCGAGGGAAAAAATGAACAGAGCAAAGTACAGAGATCCTTGATGAAAACCTGCTCCAGAGCGCTCAGGACCTTGGACTGGGGCGAAGGTTCACCTTCCAACAGGACAACGACCCTAAGCACAAAGCCAAGACAACACAGGAGTGGCTTCGGGACAAGTCTCTGAATGTCCTTGAGTGGCCCAACCAGAGCCCGGACTTGAACCTGATTGAACATCTCTGGAGGTACTTGAAAATAGCTGTGCAGCAAAGCTCCCTATCCAACCTGACAGAGCTTGAGAGGATCTGCAAAGAAGACTGGGAGAAACTCCCCAAATACAGGTGTGGCAAGCTTTTAGCTTCATACCCAAGAAGACTCAAGGCTGTAATCGCTGCTAAAGGTGCTTCAACAAAGTACTGAGTAAAGGGTCTGAATACTTATGTAAATGTAATATTTCAGTTTTTTATTTCTTATACGTTTACATAACATTCTAAGAAACCGTTTTTGCTTTGTCATTATGGGATATTGGGTGTAGGTAGATGAAGGGGAAAAACAATTTAAATCATTTTAGATTAAGGCCGTAAGGGTAACAGAATGTGGAAAAAGTCAAGGGGTCTGAATACTTTCTGAATGCACTAAGTATTTTATTGATGTCAGACATGACCATTTTAACACGTTTTATTTTGCCTTTACAGTAAACACAAAACCAATAGCTTTTGTGCAACATTGAGTTACTGTATTGATTCTTCTTTAGCTTTTAACTCTGAGTCAATTTTATCCCGGGTAACAACATTTCAGTGTGATGAGAAGCTCCTCTGTAGGCCCAGGTTAATAGAGTAATAATGCAGTTGGCTGGTATCAGTGGAAGTGCAGTGGGGTAATGGGGACTGGTCTGAGATGAAGTCAAGACAGCAGCATTTGCTATGTGAAATATCATGGTCATATTATTAACAGCTAGACAGACCAGGAGCAGTCAGCCAGGCTCCGTCAGGCTCAGGTTCAGGCTCTGAGGTTCTCACGCTCTGAGTCAACAGGACTGCAAGACAAGTCCACCCTGTCCCTCCCCTCCAGCCAAATTATGCCTCGGTGTCTGCAATTCAACTATTTAATATCCACATGATTGCTGGGTCATTTAGGAAACACTGTAGGCTCATAGTTTAGAGGAGTTTCTTAGTCTATCAACATTTTCAACAACTAAAATGTTGATAGTGTTCATGATGTGTGCTCAGTTCTGGTTCTATGGATGGTATAGTTGTACAGGTAGGTCTATGAGGTTTCATGATAGAATTGTTCTTGAAATAGACACATGTAGGTTAGAAAGCATCACTGTTCCAGTTAGAGGCCTAGCACAAGGGAGAGCCTCACAAAGGACAGTTTGGAAACAAAGTAATTACATAAGCAACCCAGTGGAGACTGCTTCTGACAGAATCCATAGGAGGGTCTAGGGTCAGGGTGCCTTTATTTTTCTGGGACAATCACCATGTGAAGTGTCCTGGGGTATGATGTCCTGGTTTGGCTCTGATTGGGATTTGGTATGAGGCTAAGTCTTTGTTGGATTATCTCAACCACTGGATTTCTCTCTTGCCTTTTATTTTTCCACTGAAGTTAATGGCCATATCCTGTAGAACCTGCACTATCTTCAGTTACAACTATATATCAATGGTCACCAAACAGCCGAGAAAATATATAGACACAGATGCAGGGTTGTCACTAGTTTCCACAGCCACAAAGTCATAATTATGACTAAACTCCTTCTACAATTTATCTTTTTAAAATCTGATTTTCAACCTTACCATAACCTTAAATTAAGACCAAAACGCACATTTTTGTAGCCGATTTTGACTAAGCCGATATTGTGGCTGTGGTATCTAGTTGAAAACCAGATGTAGAGTTACAGAGAAACACAAAAAGCGAGGGAAAAGGAGAGCGGACCAAATAACAGTGTAAGAAATGAAAAGTGGAGAGAGAGAGGGAGGTGCATCTGCCCTGTGGCAGATGCACGACACCCACTATCTCTGATTATTCTGAAATAATTTCTGTATTTAGAAACTAATAAGATTAGCATTCCTGCAACATTATTTTAATGAAAAATTATTTGAACTCTGAGAATTTAAGCTAATTGATTGCATCCAAATTGGCCATTTAAATTTATAGGATTCATACAATATTCAATAAATATAGTACCTAACATTACTCTAACAATGAATAAAACATGAGGAATCCAAAGATATTGTCAAAAGCCAGCCACGGACCCCCCACACCCCACACCAATCCCACCCTAACAATGAGTATACAGTAATAATTTCTCTGTCTGACAAGTAGTATGCTGCTGCAGCTCTGAGTATTGTTTCTTCATCCTAGGCAATGTGTTCTCAGTGAATTTGTTGCCCCCCCTCCTTCAGAGAAATTAGTCATTGAAGTTACAGTAGATTTATGTTCCAACCTACACTACTGTTGAAAAGTTTGGGGTAACTTAGAAATGTTCTTGTTTTTGAAAGAAAAGCAAGTTTTTTTTAAATAACATAAAATTTATCAGATACAGTGTAGACATTAATGTTGTAAATGACTATTGTAGCTGGAAACAACAGATTTTTAATGGAATATCTACATAGGCGTACAGAGGCCTATTATCAGCAACCATCACTCCTGTGTTCCAATGGCGCTTTGCGTTAGCTACTCCAAGTTTATAATTTTAAAAGGCTAATTGGTCATTAGAAAACCCTTTTGCAATTATGTTTGCTGAAAACTGCTGATTTTAAAGAAGCAATAAAACTGGCCTTCTTTAGACTAGTTGACTGTCTGGAGCATCAGCATTTGTGGGTTCGATTACAGGCTCGATATGGCCAGAAACAAAGATCTTTCTTCTGAAACTCGTCAGTCTATTCTTGTTCTGAGAAATGAAGGCTATTCCACGCGAGAAATTGCCAAGAAACTGAAGATTTCGTACAACGCTGTGCACTACTACCTTCACAGAACAGCGCAAACCTTTATTTCACCTTTATTTAACCAGGTAGGCAAGTTGAGAACCAGCTCTCATTTACAATTGCGACCTGGCCAAGATAAAGCAAAGCAGTTCGACACGTACAACAACACAGAGTTACACATGGAATAAACAAACATACAGTCAATCATACAGTAGAAAAATGAGTCTATATACAATGTGAGCAAATGAGGTGAGATAAGGGTCATGGTTGCGAAGTAAATACAATATAGCAAGTAAAAAATAAATAAACTGGCAAACTGGCTTTAACCAGAATAGAAGGAGGAGTGCGAGGCCACAGTGCACGACTGAGAAAGAGGACAAGTACATTAGTGTCTAGTTTGAGAAACAGATGCCTCACAAGTCCTCAACTGGCAGCTTCATTAAAAAGTACCCGCAAAACACCAGTCTCAAAGTCAACAGTGAAGAGGCGACTCTGGGATGCTGGTATTCTAGGCAGAGTTTTAAAGAAAAAGCCATATCTCAGACTGGCCAATTAAAAAAAGGATTAAGATGGGCATAAGAACACAGACACTGGAGAGAGGAACTCTGCCTAGAAGGCCAGCATCCCAGAGTCGCCTCTTCGCTGTTGACGTTGAGACTGGTGTTTTGTGGATACTATTTAATGAAGCTGCCAGCCGTTTCCAGCTACAATAGTCATTTACAAGATTAAAAATATCTACTGTATTTCTGCTCAATTTTATGTTATTTTAATAGACAAAAAATGTGCTTTTTCAAAAACAAGGACATTTCTAAGTGACCCCAAACTTTTGAATGGTATTATCAGGTTCTAACCACTAGATGGTGCTGTTCCCCCCCACCCTCAATGTTAAATGGATAGTTCACCCAAATTACAAAATGACATATTAGTTTCCTTATCCTGTAAAGGCGTCAGCATGCTTCATATATATATGTTTTATGTACCTGCACTGTTGGAGCCCGGAGCATCTGCGTCCCTGTACATATCACGACTAAACAAACTCTGTTATTACTATTTTTGTATTTTAACTGCTTTTTCTCCCCAATTGCGATCTTGTCTAATCACTGCAACTCCCCAACACGCGCGGGAAAGGCAATTGTTGAATCATGCGTCCTCCGAAACATGACCCGCTAAACCTCGCTTCTTAACTAACACCCGCCCCCTTCACCTGGAAGCCAGCCACACAAATGTTTCGGAGGAAACACTGTTAAACTGATGATCGAAGTCAGCCTGCAACTCCTGCCACACAAGGGGTTTCTAGAGTGTGATGAGCCAAGTAAAGCCCACCCGGCCAAATCCCCCCCTAACCAGGACGAAGCTGGGCCAATTGTGCGCCGCTCTATGGAACTCCCGGTCACGGCCGGTTGACATAACCTGGGATCGAATTTGGGTCTGTAGTGATATCCTAGTAATATCAGGATGTAGTATGGAACGTAAACCTAACAGCTTCAAATACATCAAATTAATTGGGAATAGATTACAGAGGATGAAGAAACAATTCTCAATACTTCAGCGTCATACTACTTCTCAGACATAGAGAACTGACTGTATAATTTTTGTTTGGGTGAGATTAGTGTGGGTTGTGGGAGGTAGCTTTTGGCCATTTCTTTGGATTCCTTATGTCAACAAAACAATGTTGCAAAAATGCTAATCTAACAGAAACAATTTCAGAACAATCTGAGATGTGTGAGCGTTTCTGCTGCATCACTGTGCTGCATTGGGACTGTGTGTGTGTGTGTGTGTGTGTGTGTGTGTGTGTGTGTGAGCGAAAGAGAAAAAGAGGGAAGGAATCTGAGTGAAGGAGTCATTTTGCTCCCTGTGCAGCCCTCCCTGGAGTTTACAGCCATGTATTATCCCAAACTGCTTGTCTAAACCTGACCTTGAGTCGGTTATTGACGATGTGTCACACAGCTGAGGTGTGATGTAAAAACAGAGGGAGAAAACATATTTAGGAATGGGGACTGCAGAGGGACAAACAGAGCAAGAGAAAATGGGATAGCCAGGACAGTTAATACTATTGTTTAGTGAATTTGAGGAGAGAACAGACTGGGCAGAGGTGGAAGTATGTGAGCAGCATTACTGTATTGTCCCAGTGATGGCATGTAACCAGACTAACCATCCATCATCTTTAGGTCCACTTGAGAAGTGTTGGTGTCGGCATTATCTGGATCGTGTTAGAGGTGGTGGGACCTGCGTTATTTGGATTCCCTTAAAGGGGAGATGAGCCCAAACTAATTAGCTAATTACTGAGTTTA
The DNA here is from genome assembly GCF_002021735.2 of Oncorhynchus kisutch. Classification (NCBI taxonomy): domain Eukaryota; kingdom Metazoa; phylum Chordata; class Actinopteri; order Salmoniformes; family Salmonidae; genus Oncorhynchus; species Oncorhynchus kisutch. Next base: position 28,991,915 of record NC_034179.2, read on the forward strand.
ATGAGCCTGCATTGAGTTAAATGGCCTCACAACATCCCGAACACTGTAATAAAATACTACACACACAACTGTACATACAGATGTAGGATCTTAATTTGAGCGAGTTTGTTACAGCAGAAAAATAATCCTGCATCAACAGGAAATGTAAATGTGGATAATAATTCATGTTAATGGACATTTTTGTAGGGGTTGATACTTTTATTTCAAAGGGGAAATTACACACTTTATACGCCTTTTTTAAACCTCACAAGTTAAACATTTCCTGCTTGTTATTTTTAGTATTACATTGTTGTGTTTTGCAAGAAAGGCATTTCACTGTAACATTGAAACTTGAGTTCTCCTGCAACAGGGTGATCAAATGAAGATCCAACATCTGTAATATGTAGGAATGGCTCTTTTTTTCCCCCTGTCCCATCCTTCTTTCTCCCTCTCACTACCTCTAGACTGAGGGTCTGTGCCATAAGATTACTGCAGACCTAAGTGTCTGTGGTCTGTGAATTGTGTGTGCCAGCGTGCGTGCATGCAAATGAAAGTACGGAAGTGTATATCCTTGTCCTGTTTTATTGCAATATGCACATTCTCTGTACAATAGTTAAGCGTGCAGTTTTTTTCAATTGCTAAGAAGCATCGGTCAATACTGAAGCTACTTCAAAACTCTACAGTCTGCATTACCAACATGAATCTTGGCCAAACAGTTCATCTCACCTCCAAAACTCAAAACACTTCATACTGTACAAAATAAGCTTGTTCGACCATAACTGGCATCAATTCTCACTCAGAACACACTGACCTTAAAAACACTAACAGGGAGCATTACATAAATTAACTTCTCTCTTTGAATGATTTCACACAAATCAATATTTCATTATAGAATAAGAATAACACCTTTTCACTTTGACTGTACTAAAATATATGTAACAAGAATGAATCAGAAATGCCGCAATTTGCGTCAATAGCCTTTATTTTTTTACTTATTTTACTTAAATAAGTTTTTAAAAAACATTCCTGAAATTCCAGGGCTGCAATAATAATAAAAACATGTCTAGTATAATCACTCATTGTACAGTACTGTGAGGGTTCTAGTTCTCATCAACATGTCTAGTATAATCGCTCATTGTACAGTACTGTGAGGGTTCTAGTTCTCATCAACATGTCTAGTATAATCACTCATTGTACAGTACTGTGAGGGTTCTAGTTCTCATCAACATGTCTAGTATAATCGCTCATTGTACAGTACTATGAGGGTTCTAGTTCTCCCTCTCTCCTGCATTTTGCCACAAGTTCTCATCAACATCACATATTGTGTCTTCTCTGGTGATGCATCTTGGAAAGTATCTTCTGGAATGTCTAATCTAACCCTGGCAGTCTTCAGGAGAAGTGTCTCCACACCCTGGCAGTCTTCCAGAGAAGTGTCTCCACACCCTGGCAGTCTTCAGGAGAAGTGTATCCACACCCTGGCAGTCTTCCAGAGAAGTGTCTCCACACCCTGGCAGTCTTCAGGAGAAGTGTCTCCACACCCTGGCAGTCTTCAGGAGAAGTGTCTCCACACCCTGGCAGTCTTCAGGAGAAGTGTCTCCACACCCTGGCAGTCTTCAGGAGAAGTGTATCCACACCCTGGCAGTCTTCAGGAGAAGTGTCTCCACACCCTGGCAGTCTTCAGGAGAAGTGTCTCCACACCCTGGCAGTCTTCAGGAGAAGTGTCTCCACACCCTGGCAGTCTTCAGGAGAAGTGTCTCCACACCCGGGCAGTCTTCCAGAGAAGTGTCTCCACACCCTGGCAGTCTTCAGGAGAAGTGTCTCCACACCCTGGCAGTCTTCAGGAGAAGTGTCTCCACACCCTGGCAGTCTTCAGGAGAAGTGTCTCCACACCCTGGCAGTCTTCAGGAGAAGTGTCTCCACACCCTGGCAGTCTTCAGGAGAAGTGTCTCCACACCCCGCATTCATGGCATCCAGTAAGGACATCTGGCCATGTGGATGGTGGTCATAAACCTTCCACCTCCACGCAGAGAAAAACTCCTCTATGGGGTTTAGGAAGGGAGAGTATGGAGGCAGGAATAGTACTGACATCCTGGAATGTGCAGCAAACCAGTCTGTGACTGCAGCAGAAGGTAGGGGAGTTTCTTGCCCTTCTTTCCTCCGCTGGCACAAGTCGATTATGCAGGTCATCCAGAAAAGAAATTAGCCTCTCTGTATAGTAGGGGTCAATGAGTGGTTTGTGTAAAACAGCAAACCATCATTAGACAGTGCTGCACACATTGTGATGTTAGCTCCTCTCTGGCCTGGGACATCCATGGTTGATCTGTCCAATCAAATTTCATTCCTCTGCAGCATGTCTTTGCCAGGTTGAATCCACAACGAAGAACGTATGTGAAGTTTGCCTGAATTCCATCTCATTTACTCTAAAATAGAGTACAGCCACAGGTTTACAGTACTTTACATTATGCATAGCTGTGTATGTACCCTCTTTGGTTATTGAACATCTTACCTGGACATATTGATACCAGAGTTCTTTCAGACGTTCACCGTTTCTCTCAAAGGGTACAGTGTACAAGTGCTTCATCCTTATTTTATGTTTCTCTGGGACTCTTGCAATTGTTGTTGTGCTGACCGTATTCACATTCCCAAAAGTGATATTGTCTGCCAGCACTCCCCCAAATTTCCCGCAGTTTTATTGCATTGTTGCCAATTACCATGTCAACAATAGCAATTTCCTGCTCATCTGATAATATTCTGCCTCTCCCTCCTGAGGGAGTCAACCTTTGGATCCTACTAAAAAACACAACAATCAGCATATTTCAAAATGTCAGTATAAGTTAAAAAAAATACTGTATTGTACTGTAATATGTAGTTATGTGTAGCAAAGGTACAGGTTGGCAGGCAGGCTCAGAGTCAGGACAGGGAAGGTTCAAAACCAGGAGGGTGTGAAAAAGAGAGACTGGGAAAAGCAGGAGGGCAGACTGTGATGGCGCCGACAGAGATGGTCGCCTCACTTTGCATTCTTAGGAAACTATGCAGTATTTTTTTTCATGTATTATTTCTTACATTGTTACCCCATGAAATCTTAAGTCTTATTACATACAGCCGAGAGGAACTATTGGATATAAGAGAAACTTCAACTTACCAACATTACGACCAGGAATATGACTTTCCCAAAGCGGAACCTCTGGTTGGACCACCACCAAGGACAATGGATCGGATCCCAGTAGGTGACCCAAAATAATGGCGCAGACGGAGTGTTCTTCTGGTCAGGCTCCGTAGATGTGCACATCGCCCACCGCTCCCGAGTATACTACTAGCCAATGTCCAGTCTCTTGACAACAAGGTAGATGGAATTAGAACAAGGGTTGCCTCCCAGAGAGACATCAGAGATTGTAACATTCTCTGTTTCATGGAAACATGGCTCACTCAGGATACGTTAGTCGGTACAGCCACCTGGTTTCTTCACGCATCGCGCTGACAGAAACAAACATCTCTCTGGTAAGAAGAAGGGAGGGAGTGTATGCCTTATGATTAACGAGTCGGGGTGTGATCATAACAACATACAGGAACTCAAGTCCTTTTGTTCACCTGACCTAGAATTCCTTACAATCAAATGCCGACCGCATTATCTACCAAAAGATTCGGTGAGCGAGTTTAATAGCAAATGCATCGGTGATGTTGTACCCACTTTGACTATTAAAACCTTCCCCAACCAGAAACCGTGGAATGATGGCAGCATTCGCACAAAATTGAAAGCTCGAACCACTGCTTTTAATCATGGCAAGACGACCGGAAACATGACTCAATACAAACAGTTGAGCTATTCCCTCCGCAAGGCAATCAAACAAGTTAAGCATCAGTATAGAGACAAAGTAAAATCGCAATTCAACGGCTCAGACAGGAGAAGTATGTGGCAGGGTCTACAGTCAATCACGGATTACAAAAAGAAAATCAGCAACGTCGCGGACACCGATGTCTTGCTCCCAGACAAACTAAACAACTTCTTTGCTCGCTTTGAGGACAATACAGTGCCACTGACACGGCCCGCTACCAAAACCTGCAGGCTCTCCTTCACCACAGCCAACTTGAGTAAAACATTTAAACGTGTTAACCATCGCAAGGCTGCCGGCTCAGACGGCATCCCTAGCCACCTCCTCAGAGCATGCGCAGACCAGCTGGCTGGTGTGTTTACAGACATATTCAATCCATCCCTATCCCAGTCCGCTGTTCCCACATGCTTCAAGAGGGCCACCATTGTTCCTGTTCCCAAGAAAGCTAAGGTAACGAGCTAAACGACTATCGCCCCGTAGCACTCACTTCCATCATGAAGTGCTTTGAGAGACTAGTTAAGGATCATATCACCTCCACTCTACCTGACACCCTAGACCCACTCCAATTTGCTTACCACCTCAATAGGTCCACAGACAACGCAATCACACTGCCCTAACCCATCTGGACAAGAAGAATACCTATGTACGAATGCTGTTCATCGATTATAGCTCAGTATTTAACACCATAGCACCCTCCAAACTCGTCAAAATCGTCACTCGTCAGACCCTGGGTCTCGACCCCGCCCTGTGCAACTGGGTCTTGAACTTTCTGACGGGCCGCCCCCAGGTGGTGAAGGTAGGAAACATCTCCACCCCGCTGATCCTTAACAGTGGGGCCCCACAAGGGTGCGTTCTCAGCCCTCTCCTGTACTCCCTGTTCACCCATGACTGTGTGGCCATGCACGCCTCCAACTCAATCATCAAGTTTACAGACGACACTACAGTGGTAGGCTTGATTACCAACAACGACGAGACGGCCTACAAGGAGGAGGTGAGGGCCCTCGGGGAGTGGTGTCAGGAAAATAACCTCGCACTCAACGTCAAAAAAACAAGATGATCGTGGACTTCACGAAACAGCAGAGGGAGCACCCCCCCCCCCTATTCACATCGACGGGACAGTGGTGGAAAGTTCCTTGGCGTACACATCACGGACAAACTGAAATGGTCCACCAACACAGACAGCGTGGTGAAGAAAGAGCAACAGCGCCTCTTCAACCTCAGGAGACTGAAGATATTTGTCCGTAAGGCTCTCCAAAAGGTAATGAGGTCTACACAACGCATCACCGTGGGCAAACTACCTGCCCTATGGGACACCTACACCACCCGATGTCACAGGAAGGCCAAAAAGATCATCAAGGACAACAACCATCAAGCCACTGCCTTTTCACCCCGCTATCATCCAGAAGACGAGGTCAGTATAGGTGTATCAAAGCTGAGACCGAGAGACTGAAAAACAGCTTCTATCTCAAGGCCATCAGACTGTTAATCAGCCATCACTAACATTGAGTGGCTGCTGCCAACATGCTGACTCAAATCTCTGGCCACTTTAATAATACAAAAAATTGATGTAATAAATGTATCACTGGTCACTTTGAACAATGCCACTTTATATAATGTTTACATACCCTACATTACATATCTCATATGTACAGTGGGGCAAAAAAGTATTTAGTCAGCCACCAATTGTGCAAGTCCTCCCACTTAAAAAGATGAGAGAGGCCTGTAATTTTCATCATAGGTACACTTCAACTATGACAGACAAAATGAGAAGAAAAAATCCAGAAAATCACATTGTAGAATTTTTTATGAATTAATTTGCAAATTATGGTGGAAAATAAGTATTTGGTCAATAACAAAAGTTTATCTCAATATACTTATATACTATTTGTTGGCAATGACAGAGGTCAAACGTTTTCTGTAAGTCTTCGCAAGGTTTTCACACACTGTTGCTGGTATTTTGGCCCACCACTCTTCTCTTCTCTTCTTCTCCTTTGTCCTCCACGCATTCTCCCTCTCCCTGCCACTCTTTTTTCCCCACCAACCTGTCTACCTTGATCCATGTTTCCAACCTAAATCATTCCGAAGCCTCCCTCTTCTGTTTTGGTAACGAGACTAAAAACAGGACACTTGGGTAGACTTTTAGCTGAAATTGCAATCAGCTGTGTTTGGAATGATTAAATATTCTGCTGAGATGTTCTACATGTTTCAGTCTGGTTACTGCAGAAATGCACGACATTTGCCATCATTCTGTTTTGAATGTGTTTTTAACAGTTTTGGAAACAGTGTGTTAGCATTTGAAAACGTGCTGCAAATATAGTTTTGCAGGTGGTGGAGTATGAATGAGAAAAGAGTTCATTGATTTCTGAGAATGTGGTCATTGAATGCATTTTGTGTGAAAGCAATGAAAAATGATTCACAGTTTGGTCCACATACACTTCTGTTTCACTAACTGTGAAGAGTTTTGACAATGTGACTTCAGTTTTGACCAATGCATGTTAGCGATTGAAAAAAACGAAGTCTATATTCCATTAGTAAAATGGGTTATCGTTCATATTTTGCTGTTCCTATCCTTCTGTCAGTAACTATCTGGGTTAAGGTCAAAGGGAAGACATCAGAACCAGATATGATATTGACCCTCAGTTTAGGTCAGACGTAGGGCTCTATTTAATCTGTATTGCTATTCAGTGTTACAGCGCGATTGAAATTTAAAGGCAATGTTCCCTCGTTAGCGGAGACTGCATTCACGGTAAACATTGCAGTTGTCGGCTCAATAGGAAATTTACTTTTACTTTTCCTTCAGCGATACAGGTTGAATAGAGCCCGTAGTTTTCAAATCGCTGATAGTTTGTAGGATCAGTTAAGAAGGGATAGGGCTAGAGGGGATTACAATAGACATCAGTCAATAATTATTTGACAGCTCTACAGTATGTCAATGGATGAGCTATAGTAACCTGGGAATGGGCCATTTCTCACTCAGGTGTGTGTTGTCTTTTCCCTTTCTGTATTTCTTAGTAGTATTGTGTACTACCTTTGAAATTTCCCCCTGCCCCCTCCCTCCCAGGTGTGTGGTCTGCTCAGGGCCTGGAGATGTCCACAGGGAAGGTCCCGTTCCTGGAGGCGTTGAATGGCAGTACTGTGATTCTACCCTGCACCTACGCCAGCTGTATCGGCATCAAAAACCTCTACTTCAACTGGCAGTACAACGACAACGGCACTATGCAGAAGGTGGGTCAGAGCTGCCCTGGCCCACTGCAGCAACAGCAGCCGCACAACAACTACTGTCATTTGTCAGCTCAAATCTCACACAGATAGCGGCAGGGATGTTCAAAGTCAGTGTGGGGAGATCATATTTTCAAGTGTTCTAATTTGTGGTGAAGACCCAATGGTTTTCCTGCATCAGTAAGTGATATCTCTATTGTGAGTGTTTTGATTGGAGTTGTGGTCAGATATTGTGAGTGTCAGATGATTGTCGACTGCCTGGTCCTCTCAGGTGTGTGAGTCTGTGATTCCGTTAGACGGGATGGATCCCCATCCAGTGAGTATCTTCCGGGAGCGGGTGGATTTTATCGGCACCGGTGATCACAACAACATCTCCATCCTGCTTTGGAACATCACCTTTGAGGACGAGGGCCAGTACACCTGCTTCGGACGCAACCCCAAAGAGAAGGGCAAGAACCACAGCGCTATCTTTACCCTTGTCGTGGTGGACGAGTGTGAGTATTAACTAGCGTTCTCTTTGCTTTATTGCAGGCAGATCATATACTGTAGGTCCTCTGGTGCTGCCAATGGGCAGGGCGAATACTATATGGACCACAAAGTCTAGATGTGTTGTGCTGTAGACGATGCACTGTAGGTAGGTACTGTTTGTCTGATCAGCCTCTACCTTCTCCTCTCCCTGGTTCCTTCTCGGCAGTACGAGTGGTGGACAACACTCTCACCATCATAATTGCTTCTGCAGTGGGCGGAGCCATCGCCCTGCTGATGACTTTCATGCTGGTGAAGAACTTCATCCTCTTCGTTCTCTTCAAAATCGAGGAGAAGAAGTGAGTAAGACAGATGGGGCCACAGAGAGTAGCCAACTGGCCATCCACACAGAGAAACACCTTCAGCTCATCTTGGTGCCTCCCAGCTGTAGTAAAGCATCAATAAAGTCGGGCTACAATGTCAAATACGTAGAAAACGCAGGTGTCTCTTCTAACCCTCCTCTCTCCTCTGTTCCTCCCCTCCACAGAAAGATCGAGTGCCTTGTACAATCTTCCTCAGCAGATGAAACAAACAATGTCTCAGGATCCAAAACTTCGAAACCAACGACACCAAAGAAGAAATGAGAGTACTTGCATGTATGTACAACCATATATAAATATACAGTTATATCTATGCATATATTTACATGCACAAACATGTGTATGCACTCGTGACTCCATGGGCAGGTTTCTTGGGCAGGTTTTTTGGACTGAGAAGCACGTCTGATGGAGATTCTTCATTGAAAGTGTTTGTTAGTCCAATAAGCTTAGGCTGTGTCTGGGAAACCACCCCCATATGTTCAAGTTGGTATATTGTTTAAAAAAAAATCTTAAACCTAGGACCGTTTTTCATATGATAATAAAAAACACAAAAAGTGATTAATTGAATATACGCTTGAGACAGGGAATAACGCAATGTAATAATGTTGTTTAAACTGTGCTGGATCCTCCTCTTTTCACCAACCGTACTACTCTTGGCTTAACTGAAACGGTCTACAAATTAAAATATTGTGTTTTGTAGAAACACACAGTCTAATTCAATCTCCAGTGACATTTTGCCACGTCAGATTCAGCTTATTCAGTAATGCTCTGATTCACATAGAGTTGAGTTTAGTGTTGTTTAGATAGAATACAATGATATTAACTCTGCCTATCCAAAAGTGATTAATTAAGCTTATTTTATAATATTTAGAAACTAAGGTCTTTAAAAGGGTGATGCTGTGGTGAGACGTGAGAAAGGATCCAGTTCAGAACTTAATACACATTCTTTGCTTGATATAAAGCACTGGTGCCTGTTAGCGCTTCTATCTTCCTCTGCTGATAGGAAGACTAAATACTGCAAAACCATTTACCAAACGCAGAAAAACGCAAGTGAATAATACTGCAAGCTGATGAATGAAATTATAGACAATCCCTTGAAACCAACCCACTAGAAAAAAAATGAACCTCTACTAATGCTGCTTTTAAGACAAATAACCTTTTTAATGCATTTATAAGCATGTGAAACCCCAGGGCAGATTTAGAGACACAATGCTTGACAATAGACATGTACTCTCTCTTGTGTTCCTTTCCGGAATCCAAGATTTAACCACATATAATGTGGTAAGTTCTGTCTGCTTTGAACCTGGATCTAAATCTCCTCATATCATGCCAAACCCTGCTACATCCAGTGTGCCAAGGCTATGCACACTATTTGGTAAAGTGGGTCTTCTGGCATGAACATTAACCCCCCCCCCCAACAGAAATATCCGCCACATTTCTTATAGTAAGTAATTTACAAATGGATCTCTCTTTGCTGTACAGAGCACATACACACACATTCATGTTTTTACACACTGCAATAAGTACTCAGCAGAATTTATGATGGTTCATTCATGGCTCATGATTCAACACAAATTCACCATCTGCAAAAAAACAGATATCGATCAGCTACAGTCATTACGGAAACCTCCACTAACTACACCATAAAGAGATGCATGGAGCAGCATTTAGGTTGCAGGTAGCGTGAAAGACTGGAACCGATCTTTACTAGACAGTGTAGAATAGACACACAACTAATATCTCATATTCAGCCCATTTATTTTGCCAAACTGGGATAACCCTGAGAAACCCACGTCTGATCAGGAATGGACTGGGATAACCCTGAGAAACCCATGTCTGATCAGGAATGGACTGGGATAACCCTGAGAAACCCACGTCTGATCAGGAATGGACTAGGATAACCCTGAGAAACCCATGTCTGATCAGGAATGGACTGGGAGAAAATCCATATCTGATCAGGAATGGAATGTCATTGACTAGCAATGGAAACACATTGCTAGTGAACTACAATGTCAAGATACAATAGTTGTTTTGAAGATACTTCCAGTGTGTGACAAAATTGTGGAAAAACCATGTTCAGGGAAGAAATTCACGTCTATGTCCATTGTCCAGGACCTTGCTGAATCTGTCATTGTATAAACATAACAAATATACCTCCCTCAATCACTTGCTGAACCTGTTTCTAATGTGGACAACCCCTGGTGTTGCTGTTCCCATAGCATAGCCCTTCAAATAAATGCACTGGCTTGTAGCAATAGCAGGAGGATATTTTGGGCACTTTACCGTAGATATGTATATTCTTCGGCTGTGCTAGACATGTGTGTAAACAGAGATGTGTTGTATCGGTGGAGCAGTGAGTGAATGAACCTAAATGTATATTTAACATGAGGGTAAAGTTGAATGAATGATCTTTGCTGTCTTAGATGAGAACAGACCGACACCATGGTTTGGCCATTGACAGTAGTACATGTACTATCTCTGGTTGGACATGGCTTTGAGCTTGTGGCACTGAATCCCTGGCTGATTCATACTCTCCTAAGATAACAGTGATACTATGCAAACACAAACACCACTACGGAGAGGAAGACATCCACGCACTGTAGGACAGGCTGCTGCAGTTCCCTCAATGGGATTTGCTTTCGCAAAGCTGCCCTGACATCACATCAACATAACTATACTGTAGCTACTGCAGGATTCCAATAAACCATTTTGAGTTCCTTTTACTGTGATAATGTAAGCAATAAAAATGACAAGAGCAACAGTAATCAAAGTGGCATATGAGATATGGAGTTGATCCAGGGTAGATGAGGAACATAGGCTTATAGTGCAAGGCTATTCAGTCCTTGAGGTCTGCAGCACTGCTAGTTTTCATTGTTTTTAAACGGAGACTGTCTGGTTCAGACCTGTGAAATCACCTGTATAGAGATTCTGGCCAATCAATTAAGTACAAAGGAGAAGTACATAGTGCAGACCTTTCTGCTCAGATTTGAATACTTATTTTGCCTGTAATGCACTGATGTATAAGCTTTCCCTTCTCACTCTGGGAAGCTAGCCTCTTTTTTCTGTTACTACAGTATGTGGCCCTTTTTTGTCAATGTTTGGAAGGCACATAGTTGTATCTTCTCTCATGTCAAGTGTAGGTCTGTTGTGATGTGTTAAAAGACCTTCAAAGGTTCCTGAATGTTAGAACCTATGGAGCTATGCAATATACAGTGTAATTTCAAGGAGCAACATGTAAGATGTAAGCCATAAATCCAATTGCATCATGTTTTTTTTTTTAAAGGCGACTGCTTACAAATGACATAGTACAGCTTACCGTATCACAATCCGAAAAAGATTTGTACTGCTAATGTTCTTGCTATTGTTGTCAACCTCACAAACGAGAACCAATCGTAATGCAGGAAGTTGTACACAACTAATTTGCAGCGTCACGCAGCTTTCTAAAAAGTAGATTTTATTCTTGTGATTCCTATTCCTTTGCTTCTACTGGTATGTAATTGACATTTGGCGCTAGTTGCAGGTGGAAATGTTACATGTATAACCTCTAAACAAAGCCGAACTGTGAAAGTGACTCACGTGTTCTGTTGAAATGCCCTTACACAGTTCTGGATGACCTAGTACCAACTGTCTTCCTTGTTCCCTTTATTTTGACAACTGTACTGAAAACTGGATAGGTGAAGCAAAAGTTCAATCTTTGTGGTTTGGAAATTCTGAGAACACTTTGTTGTGCCAAGTTGTAGTCGCGGAAATAGTGACCTCATCCATTATTGCACTTAAGACAACAGAATGTTTGAATCTATAATGTACCCAGACATTACTGACCCCTTAGTCCCACATTCATCTTCCAACTAATATGAATGTACAGCCATGTTTCTCCTATTCCCTCAAATGATGCCTCCCATGTAATCTTTCCATCATGCATATCTGCTCAAATATTATTTATTATAAAAAGCCACAAGAATCCAATAAACTTTTGTATATAACAGTACATTGTCTTTTTTTTGCCTGTCAAAATTGGACAAATCATTAATCAACCATAAAATATTAGTAAAAAATGAAATACATAACTCCTAAAGTACTTACATCTCTAAGATAATATAAAATAAGAACACAAAGAAACTTTACAGGTCAGTATTGTAAGTCAGTGCAGTGTGTATGTCTTTTGACTGTGTGAATGTTTTCCAGAACCACTCAGCGCTCATCGAGAGAGAATACCAGTCAGTTTTCAGTAGTTACCGCTGAGAGAAACTGGATTTTCAGTAGTACTTCTGAAACAAAAAAGGAGAAACAAATCATATCAGGTAAGGAATTTCAACGACACCTGTAAAAGTGGGAATGCAACACAATGAGGTATCTGTTATCCATCACATACTCTGCAGTAGACCCCAGGGTGCCCCGGCGGGCACAGCCCACCCCCCAGCTCACCACCCCCACCAGCTGCCAAAACCAGGATAGGAACACAAGGGGACCCCCACTGTCACCCTGGGAGAGAAAGAGGGAGTGACAGCGGAAGAAATGGCATTAGAAGACAGATTAATGCAAAGTATGACTACATTGCCAGTGTGATAGTCTAGCAAACTTACTAAAGTTAGACATTTTGTAGGCCTGTGTGTAATGGTGGAGGAGCTTCACCTGACACACATCCACTTTGCCCTCCATCAACCACACTGAGCAGAGAAAGAGGATGAGTTAGAGGCAATCGGCAGTTGAAACAATAACAAAGCCAATTCCCCACCCGTTTCAGTAAAAAGCTGAGGGATGGGGCTGACCTCCATGATATCAAAATTGTATTTTGAACCATGTTAAGACTATATGTTTGTGTATATTTACTTTGTTGACAAAGATTAAGCTTGTTTTAAGCCAAAGTATATTATGTTCGGATGGGGTAAAACAGTTAAACTCAGTTTACGAGGCATTGATAAATTACATTCTTCAAGAATCATATATATATATATATCTTGTTCATTTATAAGTCCAAAAATGTATGTAGCAACTGCAGATTGGCTCTTTAAGAGAAGGTAGAGGCAGAGAGAGGTATGGTGAGATGAGAGGATGATGATAGAGAGAAGATAAAACAGACAGTGGAGTGGGTGCTGTGGGTTTTGCTTGGGAAGGTGGCATTGGCTGTTTGGCTGGATACAGGTGAGCTCAGCCTCTTTACTGGCACAGTCTGCTTTCCGATCACACGCCGTCGCTGTTGATGAACTTCAATGACTGGGAGCAGAAGATGAACTTGCTGTCGACAAGATGCCAGACTGCAGGAGACGAGTGGAAGATTGGATGAAAAGGGAATCTGAAGGTGCAATTCTACAGGCGACATTACAACAGGAATATGATTGAGGAACTCCAGATTTAAAATGTAGTTAAAGTTTTTGGAGACATGAGATGGAGGGGAGAAATACTGAAGTGAGCGCCCACGGCCAATATCCCCAGTGTGAACAGTACACAACATACAGTGATAGGGGTCATCTTCTTAGGCTTCTAGTTTCCTTGGTCCCTCCGGTCCACCATAATCTGCTTCTTCTGGCGTTGAGGCATGATCAGAGCCATCGGTGTGAGAGAGGTGAGGACAGTTAAAGAAGTCAGTTGTAAAATTAAAAAAGATAAAAAGGTTCCTCTCCTATTTGTCACTACTACTACTACTAATAATAATCATAATACACAGGTGACAGTATGATGTGGTACTCCAGGCAATATACAGCAATCTGTTTTAACTCACCTCGAGACAGATCTAAATGTGTGGGCTTGGTGCTCTTAACAGTAGTGTATGTGAATCTAAAGGGAGGGGGGTACAGGGGCTCAACAGTAGAAACAGTATCTTAACCTCTAACATCTATGAATATTTATATTTTTCATTATATACACACTTGTAGAGTGAAACACACTATGTTCCGTTCTCATATCTTACTATGTGCCCACCAAGCAGTCCTCACTCAGCCCTCCATCAGCTTCTCTCCAGAGGAGTCAGGTGGGGCTTCTGCCAAGCTCTAGAAAATAGCCTTCAAACAGACAGACGCCACAATGCCATTACTCTCACAACCACTTCATGTCATCAATCAGCAGTCAGGGCGTCCTTAGCTGATCAGCTAATTGGTTTGGTGTAAGGAGGTGAGGTGATTAGTGGAATCAGGATTTTTTGTGCCCTGGCCGGGATAATACCAGAGGCAGAAGACGAAGCGAGACGTCACACTCGCTCCTTTTTTTTCTGGTTCATATACAGTCAATTAGCTAAACAGGCCAGACCCAGCTGCTAATGAGGGGGTTTGATTAATCACACCTGTGTAGGTGTGTTTTGCATCATCTGGAAAATGATTGCATTTGATTTGGAATCGGTCTGCCTCCTGGGCGTGATCCAGGTGCCTGCTCCGTCCGACGGCAAAGTAGTCTCAAAACAAAAGTAATTAAGCATATGTAGTGAATATGATACATTTTGTTATAAAAACACTGTCTCAAATTATCACATTTATTTCATGGAAAAGAGATTCTGGACGATGAGAGCATGCTTGTTGACATGACCGACTGGTGCAGATTACTGTTTGATTTGAGAAGGGTACTCCTCCCCCCCCGCTTTCGCCCGATGACGTGAAGAGCCTGGATTAAAAAACCAGGCCAGTGTAAAATAACTCCCTCACATTGGTGCCTACGCAAGAGCCAACCGTTAAAGAGAAACTACCCCTAATAAAACAATTTCTCATTTAGAAAACGGGGTGTGACATCTACAGTATGAGTCAACATTTATTATTCTGTCAAAATGTCCTACAATGTGTAAATAGGATCATTTTGGTGATAAAGTCAGTCTTTTCCAAAACAAGAGTTTTGTGGTAGTGACTGCATCACAACGTAAATGAAGGTTGGGTTTGTTTCAATCCTGCCCACAGCTGGCAGCACACAAATTAAAAGCTCTGCATGGTCAATCTGACATCTGCAGTGGTAGTACAGCATTTACTGCGATGGGACCTCCGCAGAAATTAGAACAAACATACTTTTTGCGCATCACAAGGTGAGTGTGTTTACACAGAACCTCCCACCCCCACCAAGCAATCATGTCAATGCGGAGCCCTCCACATTATTACAAGATTTGAGAGATGCACGGCAATGCAAATGCAGTACGGAGCTTGATTTGGCACTGCAATTGTGTCACACTCTCCATACAAAGCCTCCACCACATTTTCAGATCAAGTGTAAATTGGCTTTAAATCATCAATTTGGAGTGCAGCTGCACAAGACCCTATTGTAATGCCTGTGATAAATTCAGGTTGACTTTGGATTTCTATGGGGCTAGTTATGGACCATCATTAAATTACATAATGTACATGGGACAACATAAAAATCCCAATACCTCCAAATTTCAATGACTTAAACCTCAAAGCATCTATACATTGTAATTTACATTGTGTAAATGGACAGTTACCAACTAACCTTGAAGATGGCTAGACTTTGGATAGTCTAACCAACTCTGCCACAGCTGAAGCAAATTAGCGCAATAATTTAGCTAACTTTTTCCACCTGCAAACACCTACATCAAACCACACCCCGAAACCAACTCACGTTTGAATTCAGTCACAGCCGCTAGCATTTCTTAATTAACCAAATCTAAAACAAGGCCAAATCAGGAACTGCGGTAGCCCTTTAAGCAGACCAGAACTGTGACCATTCAACAACAACAAAAAAATAACAGCCTAAGCGGTGGGCCTCCGGAGTGGCGCAGCATTTAAGGCACTGCATTGCAGTGCTGGAGGCATCACTACAGACCCAGGTTCTCCCAGCCGCAACCGGGAGACCAATGAGGCGGTGCACAATTGGCCCAGCGTTGTCTGGGTTTAGGGGAGGGTCTGGCCAACTGGGACGTCCTTGTCCCATCTTGCGACTCCGGTGGCAGGCCGGGTGCATGCACGCTGACACGGTCGCCAGTTGTACCACCTTCCCTCTGACACATTGGTGCCGCTGTCTTCCGGGTTAAGCGAGCAGTGTGTCAAGAAGCAGTGCGGCTTGGCAGTGTCGTGTTTCGGGGGACGCATGGCTCTCAAGCTTTGCCTCTCCCGAGTTCGTATGGGAGTTGCAGCAATGGGAAAAAACTAACTACCAATTTAATAACGAAATTGGGGAGCAGAAAAGAAAAGCGGGATGTCTTCAATTGAGAAACCTGAAATCTTTAATTATACTACAGCACTACAGAGCGGTTACATTCCCCAGCGAGAACCAAAAATGTCACTCAAACAGAAGGGGAAACTAACAAGTGTCATGGAATATTCAAATAATTTAATATTGATTAACTATTGCAATAATGAAGCTGGTCGATCCCACACTCTGAAGTGTGATGCCGAGAGCTCAACGAGCAGAACTGAGCCACAGTATTTTATAGTTAAGACAAATCCTCCTGAATATGTGACAAACAGATGTCTGGAATAGGTCAAAAGGTTACGATTTGTATGTGAGAAAGGAGTATCACCCAGCCAGATAGCATTTACTGTGAAGACTGTTCCAATTGTATAACAAACAGGGTTTGGCCCGTAAGACAAGATTCCTCCCATCAGCCGTCCACACCAGAGACATCTCCTCCCTGGCACCTCACAGTATAGAATGCAGGCTTGAGGTTATATCACCAAGCCATCATAAAGCAATTGCTAACATCAAGCCCCAGAAGCCCAACTCAGTCCCACAGATGAGAGGGTACTCATCAAACCTAATTTGATGCATAAATAGTATTTTAAAAATCTTGTAATTGTTCTACCATACAACCAAAACTGAACAGGAGGGGTTCTGAAAGACATTCATGGGGGTGTCCACTGAAAGTTGACTAGCAACTACTGAAACCTAAAAGGCGCCCACTAAAGAAGAGGCAAGCCAAATAAAAACCCACATCAAACTTAAAGACAGGAAACAAACCAAAATGGTGGCGCAAAGAGAAAACAAAGCTCAGACAAAGGATTGTTTTTCTCGAAACATAAAATGGGTCTCGCCAACTAAAGGACAGCACAGGTGAAACACCTTCACACTAACGGGATGGCAAACAACACAAGTGTAACACATACTGACTAACGAGGTGCGCCCTACATGCTAACGTCCAACCTCTAAATATAAATTTAAAAAACAAAGCCTGTAACAACTGCTTGTCTATTTTTTTATTTTATTTTATTTCACCTTTATTTAACCAGGTAAGCTAGTTGACAACAAGTACTCATTTACAACTGCGACCTGGCCAAGATAAAGCATAGCAGTGTGAACAGACAACAACACAGTTACACATGGAGTAAACAATAAACAAGTCAATAACACAGTAGAAAAAAAGGGGAAAAAAGGAAAAAAAGAGTCTATATACATTGTGTGCAAAAGGCATGAGGAGGTAGGCAGATAATTACAATTTAGCAGATTAACACTGGAGTGATAAATGATCAGATGGTCATCTGCAGGTAGAGATACTGGTGTGCAAAAGAGCAGAAAAGTAAATAAATAAAACAGTATGGGGATGAGGTAGGTAAATTGGGTGGGCTATTTACCGATGGACTAGGTACAGCTGCAGCGATCGGTTAGCTGCTCAGATAGCAGATGTTTAAAGTTGGTGAGGGAGATAGTTGTCAAAATACCTTATTGATCTCTACTGTGATGATTCTAGTATCCCATTTGAGTAGACTACTGTACATAAGGCTTATTGACTGATCTATGTGAGTACATCACCTCCCACTGTAAATGATCTGGATTTGGACATATAGACAGTACATGGTGAGGGGATGTGGTGTGCTTACTGTAAATGTGCTTACTGTATATTACTGGGATGGCTCAGGTATATACCATCATTATCTATATTATTGGTTTATTTGACAGTATATCCCTTTTCATTAACTACTTGACTTATGCTCTGACAGGGTTGTCAAAAGCACACTTATTTTACATCTAGGGCTGTTATTCACCTGCCAACATAGCTTTATCACACAACAGCCCAAGACAAAAAAAAGAGAGAACCTTACATGTGTTCATGTGGGCTCTCGAGTGGTGCAGCGGTCTAAGGCACTGCATCTCAGTGCAAGAGGCGGCACTACAGTCCCTGGTTTGAATCCAGACTGTATCACATCCAGCCGTAATTGAGAGTCCCATAGGGTGGCGCACAACTGGCCCAGCGTCGTCCGGGTTTGGCCAGGGTAGGCCGTCATTGTGAATAAGAATTTGTTCTTAACTAACTTGCCTAGTTAAATAAATGTTCAATTTAAAAAATAAAAAAGCATACTGTACAGTGGTTAACACTGCCCTCCCCCATCCCGCCCATATATCCCAGTGCAGTCCTCCTGGCCCTAGAAGAGCAGAGTCAATCCCACATGTACAGTAGCCTACTGATCAACATCCTGCCTCTGTTCCACTGTAGCCCCAAACCCTCTGAATGTCTGGGCAGGTAGCAGCTCCTATAGAAACACAGGAGAGCCTATATCTGGTCTTACACCTCCCCCCAAGGGTTGAATAAAAACTATAGACCCACCTATTCAACTGCCATTTTCCACCCCCCTCTCCAATGTGCTGGTCTTCTCTCAGAACAGTATCTACTTGTTAGTCCAATGAAGGCTTCCCTCCGTTGCGCGGGACTGACTGAGGTCCACATTCTTATAGTAAAGCCCTGAATGACAGAATGTAGGGTGTAATGTAATTATTTGGTGAATGATGGCACAGAATATTTGTTGTTTATGTATGACATCTCTAATTTAATTCAACATTCATTTTTTATTTTCCTCATTGATCATTCCTGGAGTTATGGTTATTTTGTTATGTCATATGTGTAATTCTCAGCTGAAACAGCAGATGAGCCATTGAATGGTCACTGTAGGTCAGGGCTCTCCAACCTTGTTCCCGGAGAGCTACCCTCCTGTAGGTTTTCGCACTAATCCAAACCTGATTATTAGAATCAGGTGTACATTGGATCCACTGAATAGATTGTTGGTTTGGATCCACTGAATAGATTGTTGGTTTGGATCCACTGAGTAGATTGTTGGTTTGGATCCACTGAATAGATTGTTGGTTTGGATCCACTGAATAGATTGTTGGTTTGGATCCACTGAATAGATTGTTGGTTTGGATCCACTGAATATATTGTTGGTTTGGATCCACTGAATATATTGTTGGTTCGGGTTCACTGAATAGATTGTTGGTTCGGGTTCACTGAATAGATTGTTGGTTTGGATCCAGTGAATAGATTGTTGGTTTGGATCCACTGAATAGATTGTTGGTTTGGATCCACTGAGTAGATTGTTGGTTTGGATTCACTGAATAGATTGTTTGTTTGGATCCACTGAATAGATTGTTTGTTTGGATCCACTGAATAGATTGTTGGTTTGGATCCACTGAATAGACGTATTGGTGCAACACTTCTCAGCATTGCTCACACTACCATAACAACACTTACAACATGCTTGTGATGCTGATGTGTGTGTGTGTGTGTTAGAATATTGTGAAGAACATGCCATGGACTTATAAAAACACCTTCCGCATATCAATGTTTGTCTAACAGATGTTGGATCTTAACTTGATCACTCAGGAAATTCAAATGATCCTTGTGAATCCCTGAAAAATAGCATTTTGCTTTCTCTTCATGCGGGGGCAGTCGAGTCATTGGGATCAGGGCTTGCTATCAAAATTATTATCGCTCAAATGCTGTGCCTAAGTCATATCACTGCAACATTAAAATGTTCAAAAATGTATCTGAAATGCAGCCATATATACAGTGCATTTGGAAAATATTGAGACCCCTTCACTTTTGACACATTTTGTTACGTTACAGCCTAATTCTACAATGGACTTTAAAAAAATGTCCCTCATCAATCTATACACACAATACCCCATAATGACAAAGCAAAAACAGGTTTTTATAAAAAATTATTATCATATTTACATGCGTATTCAGACCCTTTACTCTGTACTTTTGAAACACCTTTGGCAGCGATTGCAGCCTCAAGTCTTCTACACTACAAGCGTGGCACACCTTTATTTGGGGAGTTTCTCCCATTCTTCTCTGCATATCCTCTCAAGCTCTGTCAGGTTGGATGGGGAGCGTCGCTACACAGCTATTTTCAGGTCTCTCCCGAGATGTTCGATCAGGTTCAAGTCCGTGCTCTGGCTGTGCCATTCAAGGAAATTCGGAGAATTGTCCTAAAGCCACTCCTGCGTCGTCTTGTCTGTGTGCTTAGGGTCATTGTCTTGTTTGAAGGTGAACCTTTGTCCCAGTCTGAGGTCCTGGGCGCTCTGGACAAGTTTTCATCAAGAATCTTGCCGTGTAAAATTCTTTATTAAGTGAGAGAGACTTATTATTTCTTCAAACAATCAATATTTTTTATTGATTAAGAATTGCAACGGTGATGGTTGAGAGCCCAACTTTACAGAGGAATCATGGTTCCTTATATAGCTGACATTAAAAATGCTTAGTCATGGCAGGTTCCACCCCTCCCCAGCAGCTTGGGGCACCATAAGCTATCTTGGGTTCATCTTGTGAGTTATGTGCACCAGGTGTTGTTTTACCCCCCAGCTTAGTGTCTCGGATGCAAAGATGATTAGAGACAAAGAGGGGTTTGTTCTACTCCTTCAGGCTATCTCTATCTGGGGCCACACAGAGGCCAACTCATTCTATTGAATGCAGGCTGTAGGTTTTACCACCAAGCCAGCACAAATCAATTGCTAGCACCAAGCCCCAGAGGCTTGAGTACTCATCGACGAGAGAGTACTCATCGATGCTTAAACAGTATTATAACATAATCTTGTAAATGTTCTACCATAATCTCTCTGTATTTTGTTCCGTTCATCTTTCCCTCAATCCTGACTAGTCTTCCAGTTCACTTTGCCATTATGGGGAATTGTGTGTAAATTGAGGAGGTAAAAAATAATTTCATCCATTTTAGAATAAAGCTGTAACTGTACATACAGTGCATTCAGGAAGTAAGGGGTCTGACTACTTCCCGAATGCACTGTATATTTCATCAGTTGTGTCTTTTATAGTTCAGGGTCGTGTAGGATTTTGGGCTAGAGTTAAACTTCAGATGTAATCATAGAAGTCCTTCCTGTGTTTAGAATTTGATCATGTACGTAGCCTACTAATGCTCATGAAAACCTACCTGACTCCCTTCTCTCCACAGAACAGTGACCATCCACCCCCATACTACTTAGCAGTAGTGCCCCCCCAGCCTCCTCCAGAGTATGGAGAGGTGGTGGGAACAAGAGGGTGGTCTGACACCCCCTCCCAACCTTACCACATCAACCAGCCAATGCCACATGCAAATGTCATCCATGTCTCTCAGAGTGCCCGTAAGTTCCTCACATTCCCTTTAACTTCTTCAAGCCTCAATATATATTCCTTCCCCTAACTATAACTATAACTCTTTCTATGAGAGGGCTCCATCTCTCTCTCTCTTTCTAAACCTAAAATGTCTCTGTTTCTCCCCCCTGCAGCCCCTCGTCGTAAGAAAAGCTTGTCGTGTGAGAACAGTTCCCACTGTTACAGAGGATCAGGAGAAGCCACCCTACTGCTTGTCTTCCTCGTTATTGCTCTCTGGCTGGGGGGTAACTGGACCAATAACTTACAGAGAACCCATACAGTACAATTATGTGGACATAATGTAACATCATTTAACACTGACATAATGTAACAATACAATATGTCAGAATTTATGACAGAAACATCTATTTCCAAAATCATAAATTCCATATTAAGGGTATGATGTGAATGTAATATACCTGGTATGATATTGCATTGTTTTGGTATACTAACATGGGGGCTTCCATCGCTCTGGATATCCTCTGGCCTCTCTATTTGACCTCTGTCCAGTATGCTACGGTCCATCCCTGGTGTCTGGCCACCTAAGCAGCAGTGAAGCCTACCAGCCCAGCAAGATGGAGAAAGACAGCTGTCCCTCCAACACTGTGGAGTGTGATGGCCAACAGGAATGCAAACTGGGCAGTGATGAGACCAATTGTTGTCAGTACTCCAATAGCTATCACCTAGTTTTTATTGTCAGTAACAAAACAGAAGGATCCTTTCTGGATCTGTAATGGATTTGTAATGTTCTAACTGAGTGATGCATCTGTGTGATCCAGTGATGTTCTAACTGAGTGATGCATCTGTGTGATCCAGTGATGTTCTAACTGAGTGATGCATCTGTGTGATCCAGTGATGTTCTAACTGAGTGATGCATCTGTGTGATCCAGTGATGTTCTAACTGCGTGATGCATCTGTGTGATCCAGTGAGGTTCTAATTGAGGGATGTATCTGTGTGATCCAGGGAGGTTCTAATTGAAGGATGTATCTGTGTGATCCAGTTAGGTTCTAATTGAAGGATGTATCTGTGTGATCCAGGGAGGTTCTAATTGAAGGATGTATCTGTGTGATCCAGTGAGGTTCTAATTGAAGGATGTATATGTGTGATCCAGTGATGTTCTAATTGAAGGATGTATCTGTGTGATCCAGTGATGTTCTAACTGAGTGATGCATCTGTGTGATCCAGTGATGTTCTAACTGAGTGATGCATCTGTGTGATCCAGTGATGTTCTAATTGAAGGATGTATCTGTGTGATCCAGTGAGGTTCTAATTGAGGGATGTATCTGTGTGATCCAGTGAGGTCCTAATTGATGGATGTATCTGTGTGATCCAGTGATGTTCTAATTGAAGGATGTATCTGTGTGATCCAGTGATGTTCTAATTGAAGGATGTATCTGTGTGATCCAGGGAGGTTCTAATTGAAGGATGTATCTGTGTGATCCAGTGAGGTTCTAATTGAAGGATGTATATGTGTGATCCAGTGATGTTCTAATTGAAGGATGTATCTGTGTGATCCAGTGAGGTTCTAACTGAGTGATGCATCTGTGTGATCCAGTGATGTTCTAATTGAGTGATGCATCTGTGTGATCCAGTGATGTTCTAATTGAAGGATGTATCTGTGTGATCCAGTGAGGTTCTAATTGAGGGATGTATCTGTGTGATCCAGTGAGGTCCTAATTGAAGGATGTATCTGTGTGATCCAGTGAGGTTCTAATTGAGGGATGTATCTGTGTGATCCAGTGAGGTTCTAATTGAGTGATGTATCTGTGTATTATCCAGTAAGGTTCGGGTCGAACGGGGCTCTCCACGTGAAGACAAACAGCGCTGGTAGTTTCCTCCCTGTATGTTACAGTGGCTGGAACAAGGGCCTGGCTGACCAGACCTGTGCACAACTAGGCTTCAGAGCGTAAGATCCTCCACTGTTTTGCTGCCCTCTTTTGGTCTAAAGATTGAACTGTGCAAACCTGTGTGACCATACCCATCAAATAAATCTAAATCTAATCACATTTTATTCATAATGTACACAGGTTAATGAATGTATAAAAGGAGCATGAAATGCTTGTGTGCTAGTTCCCTCAATATTGCAGTACAATAACCAATAATCAATGGGTTTAGTGGTGTGAGGTAGTGATGTGGGGACGTGTATATGAACTTCTCCCTGCATCTATTTATTTAGGAGTCATAGCACTAGCAGTGTGAAAGATGGGTCCTCTACCACTCTCACTGTGACAGGGCAGACCTGCAACA
This sequence comes from Oncorhynchus kisutch, assembly GCF_002021735.2. Lineage (NCBI taxonomy): Eukaryota > Metazoa > Chordata > Actinopteri > Salmoniformes > Salmonidae > Oncorhynchus > Oncorhynchus kisutch. Next base: position 29,015,321 of record NC_034179.2, read on the forward strand.
CCATCCAGGGAAAGGTGTCAGTAAAGTGAGTGCTCCTGGACACACTCAACAGCCCTTTGCATATGTCACACACTGAGTAATCATTTACATGCCAAGTTGTGTACATAGCTGCGGGAAGTAGGGATGCTGCAGCACCTCCTAAATAATCAGAATATATACACACACACACAAACAAATATATAAATAAATAATAAATCATTGTTATTTATTTATATATATATATTTTTGTTGTTGTTGTTTGTGTGTGTATATATTCTGATTATTTATCAGAGCCAAAAATGTCACCATTAGACCATTAGAAGGCAAATAAAACATGTGACCTCATTGGTGATCTGATTGAACTGTGTGTTTCTGTCTGTGTTCAGTAGCTCATCTTGCCTCAAAAAGGACACTGTATCCCTGCAGTGTATCAGTGAGTAACTGTCTTTACATTCTCACAGTTCATACACAAAGGCAACCAGTGGTGTTTTAAGGCTGGATAGAGCTTCATCTAGCTCTCCTGGTGAACAGAGGACCAAATACAAATCCCCATACTGTATTAGGACTACAGACCGACTTACTCCCTCTCTCTGTCCCCATGGTAGACTGTGGCCGGCAGCAGTCGTCCAGAATCATAGGGGGCTCTGCAGCGAATCTGGGCGATTGGCCTTGGCAGGTCAGCCTCCACTTTCGGGGTTTTCACACCTGCGGAGGCATCCTGGTGGCTCCTGACTTTGTGGTGACAGCAGCCCACTGCTTCCCCAGGTCAGTACGGCAGACACCACAGCAGACAATGACAAGGAGCTGTGCTGAGACAATGTAAAACAGAACAGTAATGACATCATCAAACAGAACATATAGAATAGCCATGAAATGTAACAATGCTAAGACAAAAGAACTGGGCTATAACAGAACAGATGCAAAGACAGAACAGATCTGGAAGTGAACAAAGCTAACCGAAGTGAGCTAGACTGAACAGGGCTTACGATGAACATAGCTAAAACAGTTATCAGTGAAGAGGTAAAATACCTAACAACTCTTCTATCTCTAGGAAAGACTCATCGTACCTGGTGCCCAATAACTGGCGTTTGTACATGGGCATGGTTTCTCAGACGATGCTGCCTGTCCCTGAGATGGTGGAGAAGATCATTGTCCATGAGAGCTATGATGATAACACCAACAACTATGACAACTATTGCCCTGCTTAAACTCACACATTACGTAGACTACTCCAGTGAGTTCACCTTTTACCTAACAATATTACGTGATTAATGATGCACATTACACCATACTGGGTCACTATTATCTTTGATCGTCATAATTAACGTGTGTGTGTGTGTTGTTTCAGACAGCATCCAGCCTGTGTGCCTGCCTGCCTATGACAAGACCGTCTCCCCTGGGACAAAATGCTGGACCTCTGGATTTGGGACAACAGAGTGAGGTGAGAGTCACAGGGACTGGCACAGGGGGGCGACTGTTAGGTTCTGTTTGCCATTGGGGTGAACATGAAGAGGAAATAAAAATGCAGCATGATATGTGATGTAATTAAGGACTAGAAAACAATCTGGTGTGATATTCTGTATGGTGATATCTGTTTGTTTTTGTTGCTTTATGTTCAGCCCGTGGATCCACAAGTCTTATGGAGGTGACTGTGGACATCATTGACTCCAGTGTATGTAACAGAAACACAGTCTACAATGGCCAGGTCTCTCAAGACATGTTGTGTGCTGGAGATATGAAAGGAAGCAAGGACTCATGCCAGGTGAGTAAAGAGGACACTAGGACCCATCAGAGAACCACAGACAGTAGCTACGTCCACACAGCTTCTTACATGATGTCCACAAATCTCATCCTGGGTCGCTCTATTCACTCCTTCCCTTTTCTTCTCTCCATCTTCCTCTCATCTCCATTTCCATCTCCCACTCCCCCTACCGCCCCCTTCCTCCACTAGAGGGACAGTGGAGGTCCTCTGGTGTGTAAGGACTCAGACCAGCGCTGGTACCTGATGGGGGTGACCAGCTGGGGGGGGGGGGGGGGGGGGGGGGGGGGGTAGGCTGCGGCAGGAGGAACATGCCGGGGGTCTACAGTCGTGTCAGCCGCCTGCTGCCCTGGGTCTACAGTAAGATGCGGGTAGGGAAAGGAGCACTGGGGTGGAATTCTATCAATAATTCAATTCATTTTCATCTGTACTACTTCAGAGGGCACTTATATTAATTTGGATATTTTACATATAGTATCATTAGTTAAACTTAAAACTGTGAAACCTAATTATAGTTAGCTGTCAGAATAAGGACTGAGTAGGATGGTGTTATTAGTAATGTGACTCCTGAACATGTTCCTTCTACTCTCCATCTCACAGCAAGCAAGACCGTGATATGATCACAGCTGCTCTCATCCAGGGATGCTCAGCATGTCTTTTGGACCTGACAATGAGACTGGTGTGAACCCTACAACACTGGCAGGGAATGGAAGGCTTGCAAGAAAGGTTTTTATATGTGATATCTGCTGTCATTGGACTGCTGTCATCTTAACGTGCGTTGGATCATTGTTTCCCTGAAACAGTATTGAGCATATCTATATTTGTGACATATTTTATGAAGAATGTCTTTTACTCAACTGCAACTTTTACTCACACTGCAACCTCTTATGAAGCTATAAACCTTTCTCAGGATATACTCCAGGTTCACATGGACCTTACTGATGCTACAGTAAACTACACTTGCTGTTTTCTATGGCTGAGAGTTGTGAAGGAAGAAAGTTTATCAGGAAGATTTTTCTATTCACTTTAACGTAACACTAATTACCTTTTGGCACTGATGATTCCTTGATTGTTTGTTGATTTTTTCAATTTATGTACCCTTTTTGGTGTGATGTGTGCGAATTATCGATTCTGCTTTTTCATGTCTATCACTGTGTGTCAATTGGAATTATAATTTATTTTGTCATTATTTGAGTCAGAATGTATTACTCATACTCGAAACGCCATGATTCAACTTCATGAATGATATTGAATATCATTCTTCTGCTGTTAATCAATAGCTGACTAGAGCACGAGGGTGTAATTGTCTATTGACTGCAGTGGAGAGTATGGATTTACCAGTGACCTCAGTACATGAGTGTAGTTGAGATGAATGGAAGCTGATGGTTGATGGCTGCAGGCCTGTAAGTAAGTATTCTCTCACTGGGAACACACTGGTTGAATCAACGTTGTTTCCACGCCATTTCAACACAATTACGTGAAACCAACGTGGAATAGACGTTGAATTCACATCTGTGCCCAGTGGGCTGTTAATCCTCCAACAGGCATCATTGACAAACTAGGTCCAGAAAATGTTGAGTAATCAATGTGACAGACAGGTATGTTTGTCCCTGTTTCGTTTTGTTTGCTTCCGTTTAAGAAATGTTTTCAACAGAATCAGCACAATGAATACACCCCTGATCAGACGCAAACACAGTTAATTTTCATAGCAGCCACATACAAAGAACTCGTTGTATATATATATATATATATATATATATATATACTGACCAAAAATATAAACGCAACATCCAACAATTTCAACGATTTGACTGAGTTACAGTTCATAAAAGGATATCAGTCAATGAAAATACATTCATTAAGTCCTAATCTATGGATTTCACAACTGGGCAGGGGCGCAATCATGGGTTTGCCTGGGAGGGCATAGGTCCACACACTGGGGAGCCATGCCCAGCCAATCAATCTAATTTCAATCAATCAAATGTATTTATAAAGCCCTTTTTACATCAGCTGATGTCACAAAGTGCTGTACAGAAATCCAGCCTAAAACCCCAAACAGCAAGCAATGCAGATGTAGAAGCACGGTGGCTTGGAAAAAATCCCTAGAAAGGCTGGAACCTAGGAAGAAACCTAGAGAGGAACCAGGCTCTGAGGGGTGGCCAGTCCTCTTCTGGCTGTGCCGGGTGGAGATTATAACAGAACATGGCCAAGCTGTTCAAACGTTCATAGATGACCAGCAGGGTCAAATAATAATAATCATACTGGTTGTAGAGGGTGCAACAGGTCAGCACCTCAGGAGTAAATGTCATTTGGCTTTTCATAGCCGATCATTCAGAGTTAGAGACAGTGTCTCCTGACCCCTCCTGTCTCAGCCTCCAGTATTTATGCTGCAGTAGTTTATGTGTCGGGGGGCTGGGGTCAGTTTGTTATATCTGGAGTACTTCTCCTGTCCTATTCGGTGTCCTGTGTGAATCTAAGTGTGCGTTCTCTAATTCTCTCCTTCTCTCTTTCTTTCTCTCTCTCGGAGGACCTGAGCCCTAGGACCATGCCCCAGGACTACCTGACATGATGACTCCTTGCTGTCCCCAGTCCACCTGGCCATGCTGCTGTTCCAGTTTCAACTGACCTGAGCCCTAGGACCATGCCCCAGGACTACCTGACATGATGACTCCTTGCTGTCCCCAGTCTACCTGGCCATGCTGCTGCTCCAGTTTCAACTTCCACCTGACTGTGCTGCTGCTCTAGTTTCAACTGTTCTGCCTTATTATTATTCGACCATGCTGGTCATTTATGAACATTGAACATCTTGACCATGTTCTGTTATAATCTCCACCCGGCACAGCCAGAAGAGGACTGGCCACCCCACATAGCCTGGTTCCTCTCTAGGTTTCTTCCTAGGTATTGGCCTTTCTAGGGAGTTTTTCCTAGCCACCGTGCTTCTACACCTGCATTGCTTGCTGTTTGGGGTTTTAGGCTGGGTTTCTGTACAGCACTTTGAGATATCAGCTGATGTACGAAGGGCTATATAAATAAATTTGATTTGATTTGATTTGAGACAGCAGGTGCGGTAGAGAGAGAGTCCAAAACAGGAGGTCCGGGACAGATAGCACGTCCAGTGAACAGGTCAGGGTTCCATAGCCGCAGGCAGAACAGTTGAAACTGGAGCAACAGCATGACCAGGTGGACTGGGTACAGCAAGTACTCATCAGGCCAGGTAGTCCTGAGGCATGGTCATAGGGCTCAGGTCCTCCGAGAGAAGAGAGAGAGAGGGAGAAAGAGAAAGAGAGGGAGAAAGAGAGGGAGAAAGAGAAAGCGAGAATTAGAGGGAGCATACTTAAAATTCACACAGGACACCGGATACTCCAGATATAACAGACTGACCCTAGCCTCCCGACACAAACTATTGCAGCATAAATACTGGAGGCTGAGACACGAGGGTTCGGGAGACACTGTGGCCCTGTCCGACGATACGCCCGGACAGAGCCAACCAGGCAGGATATAACCCCACCCACTTTGTCAAAGCACGGCCCCCACACCACTAGAGGGATATATTCAACCACCAACCTACTACCCTGAGACAAGGCCGAGTATAGCCTAAGAAGATCTCCCCCACGGCACGAACCCGAGGGGGGCACCAACCCGAACAGGAAGATCACGTCAGTGACTTAACCCACTCAAGTGACACACCCCTCCTAGGGATGGCATGGAAGAGCACCAGTAAGCCAGTGACTCAGCCCCCGTAATAGGGTTAGAGGCAGAGAATCTCAGTGCAGAGAGGAGAACCAGCCAGGCAGAGACAGCAAGGGTGGTTTGACGCTCCAGCGCCTTTCTGTTCACATTCACACCCTGGGCCAGACTACACTCAATCATAAGACCTAATGAAGAGATGAGTCTTCAATAAAGACTTCAAGGTCGAGACAGAGTCTGCGTCTCTCACATGGATAGTCATAAAAATTGAGCTCTATAGGATGAATGAGTTTTTCCCAACAAAAGGGCTTTATTACAGACAGAAGTATTAATGAATTAAATCAAAAGCTTACCTTGACTTGGAAGAGTTCCAGAACATCCCTCTCTGTTGGGCTAAACTAGCTAGCTGCAATCGACGCAAACTAAGTAAATGAAAATTAAATAAATATATATTACGAAATATAGCTTTCTCTCGCGCGCGCTTCTTCTTAATTTATGAAGAAATTAATTTGTTCAACTATTGTCTTTGTCTCCGAGGTAAGTACTCACCACATTTTATGCACTGCAGTGCTTGATAGCTGTAGTTTATGCTTTCAGTACTAGATTCATTCGGCGATCCTTTGATTGGGTGGACAACATGTCAGTTCATGCTGCAAAGATCTAATAGGTTGAAGGAAATCCTCCGGAAGTTGTTATAATTACTGTGTAAATCTATGGAAGTGGGTGAGAACCATGATCCTACTAGGTTTTGTATTGAAGTCAATGTACCCAGAGCAGGACAGAAGTAAGCTGTCCTCCGGCTACACCATGGTGCTACCCTACAGAGTGCTGTTGAGGCTACTGTAGACCTGTTTTTATCAATAATTTGGTGATGTGAATATATTTAGTATAGTTTTATTTTAAAAAACAAACACTTATTTAACTTTTTATTATCATGAAATTCACTGAGGAGGATGTTCCTCCCCTTCCTCCTCTGAGGAGCCTCCACTGGTGCAGGAGCGTGTGTCACATGAGTGCGTGTGTGTGAACTTAGTGTGTGTGTTTGCGTGAAAGAACACGCTATACAAAAAAAACACAGACAATAAACTTGTATTTCTCCATGACCAAACATCCAAACGGGTCTCTCATTCCTAGAGAGTTGTTTTTCAGCTCGGTGCCCTAGTCCTCTTCACTAATCTCAGAGGATATGGATGTGTTTGCACTGCCTTTACTCTGGTCTCTGGCTCTGGTATGTTGCGCATTCTGCCTGATACATTAAATAGTACAAATTCCCGTTTTATCTTATCCACACTCGTAAAACCATTAACTTTCCATGGAGGAAAGTGTCTAATCTAGAGCTGTTTGTCAGGGTGACATTAAGACAGAGAATGTGTCTCATCTTATCATAGATGACCCGAGCACAGATTGCCGTTTACTTCATAGTTATCATTGTGGGCTTAAATGTTTAACTAGCAGAGTTTTACTGTGTATTATGCATTTTTTGTGATTCAGTCAGTATTTGAAGTCAACTTTAACACTGGTGTTTGACCCTAGCTACAGATTAAAATGTAACTATTCACTCACCCAGAGCTACACTGCCTTGCAGCAGTGGATAATGTGAGGTACAGTATTGATCCACTACCTGGCTAAGGGAGTTACACTGTCTTGTGAAAGTATTCACCCCCCTTGGCATTTTCCTATTTTGTTGCATTACAACCTGTAATTTAAATAGAATTTGGATTTCATGTAATGGACATAAACAAAAGAGTCCAAATTGGTGAAGTGAAATGAAAAAAAAAAATACTTGTTTCAAAAAATGCAAAGAACTGTAAAACTGAAAAGTGGTGGCTGCATATGTGTTCACCCCCTTTGCTATGAAGCCCCTAAATAAGATCTGGTGCAACCAATTACCTTCAAACGTCACATAATTAGTTAAATAAAGTCCACCTGTGTGCAATATAATTGTCACATGATCTGTCACATGATCTCACTATATATACACCTGTTCTGAAAGGCCCCAGAGTCTGCAACACTACTAAGCAAGGGGCACCATGAAGACCAAGGAGCACCATGAAGACCAAGGAGCTTGCCAAACAGGTCAGGGACAAAGTTGTGGTGAAGTACAGATCAGGGTTGGGTTATAAAAAAATATCAGAAACTTTGAACATCCCACAGAGCACAATTAAATCCATTATTAAAAAATGGAAAGAATATGGCACCACAACAAACCTACCAAGAGAAGGCCACCCACCAAAACTCACGGACCAGGCAAGGAGGGCATTAATCAGAGAGGCAACCAAAGGACCACTTTAAGCTGTACACTCCACCGAGCTGGACTTTACGAAAGAGTGGCCAAAAAAAAGATTAAGCAAAACCATTTGGTGTTCTCCAAAAGGCATGTGGGTGACTCCCCAAACATATGGAAGACGGTACTCCGGTCAGATGAGACAAAAATGTTGCTTTTTGGCCATCAAGGAAAACACTATGTGTGGTGCAAACACACCTCGAACACCATCCCCACAGTGAAGCATGGTGGTGGCAGCATCATGCTATGGAGATGTTTTCATCAGCAGGGACTGGGAAACTGGTCAGAATTGAAGGAATGGTGTATGGTGCTAAATACAGGGAAATTAGTTTGTCTTCCAGAGATGTAAAAAATATATTTTAACTAGGCAAGTTAATTAAGAACAATTTCTTATTTTCAATGACGGCCTAGGAATAGTGGGTTAAGCAAATCAAATGTATTTATATAGCCCTTCGTACATCAGCTGATATCTCAAAGTGCTGTACAGAAACCCAGCCTAAAACCCCAAACAGCAAGCAATGCAGGTGTAGAAGCACGGTGGCTAGGAAAAACTCCCTAGAAAGGCCAAAACCTAGGAAGAAACCTATAACAGAACATGGCCAAGATGTTCAAATGATGTTCAAATGTTCATAAATGACCAGCATGGTCGAATAATAATAAGGCAGAACAGTTGAAACTGGAGCAGCAGCACGGTCAGGTGGACTGGGGACAGCAAGGAGTCATCGTGTCAGGTAGTCCTGGGGCATGGTTAACTGCCTTGTTCAGGGGCAGAATGACAGATTTTCACCTTGTCAGCTCGGGGATTTGATCTTGCAACCTTTCGGTTACCAGTCCAACGCTCTAACCACTAGGCTACCTACATCCCCAATTGTCACATGATTTGTCACATGATCTCAGTATATATACACCTGTTCTGAAAGGCCCCAGAGTCTGCAACACCACTAAGCAAGGGGCACCTTGCTGAGACTGGGATGGAGGTTCACCTTCCAGCAGGACAATGACCCTAAGCATACTGCTAAGCAACACTTGAGTGGTTTAAGGGGAAACATTTAAATGTCTTGGAATGGCCTAGTCAAAGCCCAGACCTCAATCCAATTGAGAATCTGTGGTATGACTTAAAGATTGCTGTATACCAGCAGAACCCATCCAACTTGAAGGAGCTGGAGCAGCTTTGCCTTGAAGAATGGGCAAAAATCCCAGTGGCTAGATGTGCCAAGCTTATAGAGGCATACCCCAAGATACTTGCAGCTGTAATTGCTGCAAAAGGTGGCTCTACAAAGTATTGACTTTGGGGGGGTGAATGGGTATGCATGCTCAAGTTTTCAGTTTTTTGTTGTCTTATTTCTTGTTTGTTTCACAATAAAAAATATTTTGCATCTTTAAAGTGGTAGGCATGTTGTGTAAGTACATTAATACAACCCCCCCCCCCAAAATCTATTTTATTTCCAGGTTGTAAGGCAACAAAATAGGAAAAATGCCAAGGGGGGTGAATACTTTCACAAGACAGTGTAACTCCCTTAGCCAGGTAGTGGATCAATACTGTACCTCACATTATCCACTGCTGCATGCTTTTTGAGATACTGTTAAATATAAAACATTGAACTAAGTGTGTCAGAGAGCACAGACAGCTGCAGTATACATGCACTGTATCTGTGTTTAGTCTGGCCTGTGTGTGTGTTTTGACACTGACTGACTGACTGTGCTCGTCTGTGCTGACACAGGTAAGAAGCTCCGCTGTTGGAAGGGACGCAATCCTTTATCTCATCAGTGCTAAAACAGGAAACATTAAACATGAATAGAAACACCTCCTGTATAAGTGTTCCACACATACAGTGTAGGGTTGTTCCATTTCATTTTAATAGCTTTTGGACCGCACCCATTTTGATTTGAACACAACTTTCTATACATATTTTCCCATGGTAGAAGTGGTCAGAAAGTAACTTGGTGGACCTGAATGCCAAAACATTTAGGAGATAGAGGTGGTCAAAGTTGATGCATTTTGCATACCCCACCCTACCATGAGACATCCATGTCTTCATCACTGGAAACAAAGACAGTTGTCAAACTATTTTATAATTTTTGAAAAAATGTTATTTGAATAAGAATTGCCATTTTTTAACCTTTAAAGTCAGTGATCTAAAAACGCGTAAACTCAGATTTGATGTTTTTGCATATGTTTTAGTTTAGACCCTTTTTTATATAATCTACTTTCCGAATGCACTGGAAGTTGATTATCAACGGTGGTTGGCCCGGCGGGACATTTTGTGGTAGTAATTGGATGTAAAAATGTCAATTCAATTTAGCAATTCAGCTGAATTGCAGTGGTCTGTCACCCACCCTGTATTCAAGAGTATGCTCTGTTTCAACCAATTGTGGGCACAACACAAATACCTCAGATTATGTAAAATAGGGTCTAAGATACAAGTTTCAGATAATTGACATTAAAGGATAATTTTAAAAAGTTATTATTCAAAAAATTATAAAATAGTTAGACAACTCTGTTTGTAAGCTTTTAAATGATATCAAACTCAACCGTTTATCTTTTTCAGTGATGCAGACATGTATGTCTCATGGTAGGGTGGGGGTTGCAAAATCTGTCAACTTCGCACACCTCTTTCTCCTAAATGTTTTGGCATTCAGGTCCAAAAAGTAACTTTCTGACCACTTCTACACTGGGCAAATATGTCTAGAAAGTTTCATTAAAATCAAAAGGGGTGCAGTCAAAAAGTGATTGAAATCAAATGGAACAACCCTGTTTTTGTCTTGTCTACAGGCCTGTGAACACAGCTGGATCTTGAAACAAGGTAATGTAATGTTGTATTGACTGAGACAACCAGACCATCTGACGCAGCAACCCTTTGTTTTGTTATATAACCCATCTATTGGCTTTAGAGTATAGACATATTATATCCAGACTGCTCATGGGAGCTATGAGAGATCTCTAATGTGTTCTTATAGGTTTTGTTCCAGACATTGACTAGAGACAGCCATGATATGGCCCAAGGACAACCCTATTACGTCAATACCGTGTCAAGATGAGAGACCACCATCTTTATGATTACTAATGTAGAAATAATAGGTGTGATGTGTGTTAACTGTCAGATAACAATAAATAATTAAAACATTTTTTCCATTGTTTGTTTCTTTGATGATGCTGAGGATTGAGGCAAGGTCAATCCAAGTGGTATAGACCTAGGCTTACTACAGAATTTGCATTTTGCCCTCGACACAATATGCTGGTCTTCAATTCAGTATATGGTTTATTTTAATTGGATTTCTGCCTGAATTTGGGGCATTGTCGAAAAAGTATGTCTAAAAAGAGGATCAATTGACTGATGCCAAAACAACAGAATGTATGGTCCAGGTGCAATAGAGATTTCTACCAGAGGGCGGCAGCAATAATGCATTAATTCAAACGAATTGTCTCAAAGAAGCTCTCGTCTCAGTATAGCCTACTGCCAGGCTGGCAACTGCCACCAACTAGAACCCCAGGAAGCTTTTGGATGCGAGTCCCAAGAGGCAATTTATGCACATTCCAAATAGTTAGAAAACACTTAAAAGTCACACAGATAATCTGTTTCAATTAGTTGAGTAAATTGCAATCACAACAAGCCTAAAGACTCGATCTGACTGATACAGGTAAGATGCAGTGGAGTTAAAAAAAAAAAAATCTACAATTTCTTTAAAAAGAAACCAATCTTGGCGACAGGTCAAACACTGACTAGCCTACCAGGCTATCTCACTTTGACCCCTGCAATATACGAGACTAGGGAGATGCTGAAATGCATATCGATGAATATATTCCATTTGAATTAATTGGGAAGAAGGCTATTCGCCTATTCTGTTGAAATATTTGGCCTAGTAACGGTGCGTCTATTTTCAGGTTAAATCTAGAGGGATTTATAAATAAGGTCACAATCGGACAGCATCGGCATTAGGCTAAATACAATGCAAACTTCAACCATGTAGCAGATTTTGTTCAGGAAGACATGAATTAGAAGGCGTAACCTGGGTAAGTGGGGAAAATAGCTTATTTTGTTTACCTTCTAAAGTGATACATTTATGATGTAGGCTTATCTCGTCCATCAGACACCGCCACCCAGGGGCAGCATGCACCCCAAAAAATCTGAAGAGGCACAAAGTACGTGGGGATGGCTGGAGGGTGGAAGTTGGAGATTTAAAAATGTTCTCAAACACCTGAAACAGATTTTCCCTGGAATCTAGAGCCATAATTATTACGCTTAATTCTATGCCAAAAATATGTTTATTTTTCTGCATATCTAAGCGTACATCTTGAGCTGTCTGTACCCTCCTGACTGGTGGTTATTTTTTTCAAAGAAACTAAATATGTTTCTCTGCATCTCTGCTCAAATCTCGGTAAAAGAGTTAAAGAAATGTGAGTCCTATTCAGTATGTTTAGTAATTGCTTGCTTTTCTGTGCCAGCTAAGATAGCTAAGATAGAATGCCAGCTAAGATAGTTAGACAAGCTAGCAACTCTAACTTTATTGATAGCCTGAAATGGCTACTTGGTAGCTAGTTATGAGGTTGGGAGATTGGGAACCTATCTGGGCTAGCTAAAACCATCTTCAAAAAATGTGTAGGTGGCAAGTAGTGTCACAGAGAAACAACAATTATAATGTATTTTAAATACTTTAAAAAACATTACAGTAGAAATCTGATGGGGCACGGCCACTGAGTCCCTTATGGGCATGAGACCTCTGCCTTCGCCCATGCACAATTAGCCTGGGAACAAGGTTACTGTTTGAGGGGATGGCAGCTTTTGAAGCAGAGGAAGAGGGCATTTGAGCAGGTGCAGTGTACAGTAGGTAGGGGGAGCTGGTTTGATGAGGTGGGATAAAGTTGAATGATTTATCTCCATCCAAGAGGTTAGTGGAGTGCAGCTTCGGGTCTGGTGTTATTGTCAGGTATAGGATGAGGTGGGATGATATGGAAAAGATGCAGGTGTGGCAAAAGCAGGCCACAGCAAGGATGCCCGCTGACAATGCAGACAGGCTTACGGGACAGGCTGACAATGCACATTCATCAATGAATGAGACTGCTCTGTGCTTGGTTAATTATTCCTGAGTAAATAAGTTATCATGGAGGACCCAGGGGCTGGAAAGAACACTCCCTCTATCACTTTCTCCGTGAGAAATATTCTCTGAAAGGCACAGTACCCAATTGTCATAATTGAGTAAAAGTAAAGATACTGTTACCAGCCTCAGACTGAATCTGAAGGTGGCCTCTTTAGTGAGAAAGAGAAACGGACATATTAACTTACACAATATAAGTGCACTTTACCTATAGTAGATGTCCTTATTCACACAATAGAAACACATAGATAAAGATAAATAACTGACGTGTCTGAATATTGCTATACATGTAGAAAATTGATAAAAATGTACATTCAGCTTCAAAACAATTGTGCATCCATGAAATGACCTCCCTCTCTTGCACCCACACTGCCTGCACTAAAGTCCATGCATGGTGCCATTTTACCAACTTGTGAGTACAATTTTACACAGAACCAATAACATGTCAAACAAAAACAAAAAAAGCATAAAAGCATAAAATGAACATACCCTCAATCACGTTCTTCACTTACTCAGTTTGACACAAAAAATATAGCTGTAGTGATAAAGAGAAACGCACACAAAAGTCAAACTTTCTGAGGATTGTTACGCTCGCTTGGCCATAACTTGTTACTTCCCCCACTACCACAGTACAACAGCACCATCTATTGGACTGATAAACTAACTACTGCTAATATATGTAGAAAATAAGTACTATTTAAGTTAATTTTTTTGTGACTTTGTTTTTCAACCCATTACAAAAGAAAATTACTAAAGTAAAAGTGAAAGTCACCCAGTAAAATACTACTTGAGTAAAAGTCTAAAAGTATTTGGTTTAAAATATACTTAAGTATATATACTTAAGCCGTTTTCTTGTTTTTAATTTTTTTTACAGATAGCCAGGGGCATGATCCAATACTCAGACATCATTTACAAATGAAGCATGTGTTTAGTGAGTCCGCCAGATCAGAGGCAGTAGGCATGACCAGGGATGTTCTTTTGATAAGTGTGTAAATTAGATAATTCTCCTGTCCTGCGAAGCATTCAAAATGTAACGAGTACTTTTGGGTGTCAGGAAAAATGTATGGAGTAAAAAGTACATTATTTTCTTTAGAAATGTAGTGAAGTAAAAGTTGTAGTACAGATACCCCAAAAGTCAAGTGCAAATACCACCAAAAAACAACTTAAGTAGTACGCTAAAGTACTTTACATACTGCACACACATTTTATAACACATTTTATAACACTCCAGTCACTCCGGTCACACACACTCTCTCTCAAATAGGCACACACACCTTATTGAAGAGTCCACTGCACCTCCTCTGCCCCTGTATTCTTTTCAACATTGAACATAACATGAGGTTTTTCCGTCCAACCCCTATTCAGACTCGGAAATGGTGGATGCAGACGACACAACAGTGGTAGGCCTGATCACCAACAACGATGAGACCTGGCCGTGACCTGGCCGTGTGGCCTGGCCTGGCCGTGTGGTGCCAGAATAACAACCTATCCCTCAACGTAACCAAGACCAAGGAGATGATTGTGGACTACAGGAAAAGGAGCACCGAGCACTTCCCCATTCTCATCGACAGGGCTGTAGTGGAGCAGGTTGAGAGCTTCAAATTCCTTGGTGTCCACATCAACAACAAACTAGAATGGTCCAAACATACCAAGACAGTCGTGAAGAGGGCACGACAAAGCCTATTCCCCCTCAGGAAAATAAAAAGATTTGGCATGGGTCCTGAGATCCTCAAAAGGTTCTACAGCTGCAACATCGAGAGCATCCTGACCGGTTGCATCACTGCCTGGTACGGCAATTGCTCGGCCTCCGACCGCAAGGCACTTCAGAGGGTAGTGCGCCCGGCCCAGTACGTCACTGGGGCAAAGCTGCCTGCCATCCAGGACCTCTACACCAGGCGGTGTCAGAGGAAGGCCCTGAGAATTGTCAAAGACCCCAGCCACCCCAGTCATAGATTGTTCTCTCTACTATCGAATGGCAAGCGGTACCGGAGTCTAGTCAAGTCTAGGACAAAAAGGCTTCTCAACAGTTTTTACCCCCAAGCCATAAGACTCCTGAACAGGTAACCAAATGGGAACCCGGACTATTTGCATTGTGTGCCCCCCCAGCCCCTCTTTTACGCTGCAGCTACTCTCTGTTTATCTTATATGCATAGTCACTTTAACTATACATTCATGTAAAAATATTACAATGTGATTTTCTGGATTTTTTTTCTAATTTTGTCTGTCATAGTTGAAGGGTACCTATGATTAAAATTACAGGCCTCTCTCATCTTTTTAAGTGGGAGAACTTGCACAATTGGTGGCTGACTAAATACTTTTTTGCCCCACTGTATACACTGGCTCGAAACAGGGTTCATCAGGAAGTGGATAGAGAATGATGTTCCCACTGTGACGATAAGAACTTATCCAAACCAAAAACTGTGGCTAGATGGCAGCATTCGCGCAAAGCTGAAAGAGCGAACCACGGCATTTAACCATGACAAGGTGACTGGGAACATGTACAAACAGACTAGCTGTAACCTCCGTAAGGCAATCAAAGAGGCAAAACGACAGTATAGGGACAAATGGAGTCACAACTCAACGGCTCAGACACGAGACGTATGTGGCAGGGACTCCAGACAATCACGGATTACAAAGGGAAAATCAGACGTTGCAGACACCGATGCCTAGCTCCCGGACGAGCTAAACACCTTTGCCTGTTTCGAAGAAAACAACATTGAGCCGCCAATGTGTGCCCCCGACGCTCATGAGGACTGTGTGGTTTCGTTCTCCGTGGTCAAGGTGAGTGGGTCATTTAAGCGTGTTAACCCCCACAAGGCTGCCGGTCCAGACGGCATCACAAGCTGCGTCCTCAGAGCATGTGCAAATTAGCTGGCTGGATCGTTTACGGACATATTCAATCTCTCCATATCCCAGTCTGTTGTCCCCACTTGCTTAAAGATGCCTACCATTGTTCCTGTGTCCCAGGAAAGTGAAGGTAACTGAACTAAATGACGATCGCTCCATAGTACTCACTTCTGTCATCATGAAGTGCTTTAAGCGGCTACTTACGGACCATATCACCTTCAACTTCTCCGACACCCTAGACCCACTACAATTTGCATATCGACCCTAAAGATCCATGGACGATGCAATCACCATTGCACCTGGACAAGAGAAATACCTATGCAAGAATCCTGTTCATCAACTACAGCTAGGCCTTCAACACCATAGTGCCCTCCAAGCTCATCACTAAGCTCAGGGCCCTGGGTCTGAACCCTTCCCTGTGCAACTGGGTCCAGGACTTCCTGACGGGTCGACCCCAAGTGGTGAAGGTAGGCAACAACTCCTCTGCCACGCTGATCCTCAACACGGGGGCCCCACAGGTGCATGCTCAGCCCCCTCCTGTAACTCCCTGTTCACCCATGAGGGCATGGTTACACACGTCTCCAGCTTAATCATCAAGTTTTCTGACAACACAACATTGGTACCAACAACGATGAGACAGCCTACAGGCAGTAAGTGAAAGTCATGGAGGAGTGGTGCCAGGAAAATAACATCTCCCTCAATGTCAACAAAACTAAGTAGCTTATCGTGGACAGGAGACAGCAGAGAAAGCACACCCTCATCCACATTGACAGGTCGCATTGGAGAGGGTCAAAAGCTTCAAGATCGTCAAGGACCTCTGCCACCCGAGCCACGGCCTGTTTACGCCGCTACCATCTAGAATGCAGAGACAGTACAGGCGCATCAAAGCTGGGACCGAAAGACTGAGAAACAGCTTCTATCTTCAGACCATCAGACCGTCACCACTAACCGGCCTCCGCCCAGTACCCTGCCCTTAACCTTAGTCACTGTTCTAGTCGTCTACCACCCGGTAGTCTACTCTGCACCTTAGAGACTGCTGTCCTATGTACATAGTGTCATTGAACGCTGATCACTTAAATAATGTTTACATACAGTTTTACCTACTTTATACATGTGTACTGTATTCTAGTCATGGCTCATCCCATATAACTACTGCTGTACACACCTTTTCTATTCATATACTGTTGATAATGTCTTTACACGCCATTATATGTACAGAGCATTCTGAAAATATTCAGAACCCTTCACTTTTTCCACATTTTGTTACATTACAGCCTTTTCCTAAAATGGATTAAATTGATTTTTCCCCTCATTAATCTACACACAATACCCCATGATGACGAAGCAAAAAGAGGTTTTTAGAAAATGTTGCAAATGTATAACAAATAATAATAAATGAAATATCACATTTACATAAGTATTCAGGCCATTTACTCAGTACTTTGTTGAAGCATCTTTGGCAGCAATACAGCCTCGAGTCTTCTTGGTAAGAAGCTACAAGCTTGGCACAACTGTATTTGGGGAGTTTCTCACATTCTTCTCTGCAGATCCTCTCAAGCTCTGTCAGGTTGGATGAAGAGCATTGCTGCACAGCTATTTTCAGCTCAAGTCCGGGCTCTGGCTGGGCCACTCAAGGATATTCAGAGACTTGTTCCCGAAGCCACTCCTCTGGGATGCTGCCTAGAAGGCCAGCATCCCGGAGTCGCCTCTTCACTGTTGACGTTGAGATTGGTGTTTTGCGAGTACTATTTAATGAAGCTGCCAGTTGAGGACTTGTGAGGTGTCTGTGTCTCAAACTAGGCACTCTAATGTACTTGTCCTCTTGCTCAGTTGTGCACCGGGGCCTCCCACTCGTCTTTCTATTCTGGTTAGAACTAGTTTGTGCTGTTCTGTGAAGGGGGTAGTACACAGCGTTGTACGAGATCTTCAGTTTCTTGGCAATTTCTCACATGGAATAGCCTTCATTTCTCAGAACAAGAATAGACCGACGAGCTTCAGAAGAAAGTTATTTGTTTCTGGCCATTTTGAGCCTGTAATCGAACCCACAAATGTTGATGCTACTGTTCAACCACTAGGCAGGGTAGTCTAGTGGTTAGAGCGGTTAGAGCGTTGGACTAGTAACCGGAAGGTTGCAAGTTCAAGCTGACAAGGTACAAATCTGTCGTTCTGCCCCTGAACAGGCAGTTAACCCACTGTTCCAAGGCCGTCATTGAAATAAGAATTTGTTCTTAACTGACTTGCCTAGTTAAATACATGTTTAAAAAGTTTAGAAATGTCCTTCTTTTTGAAAGAAAAGCACATTTTTTGTCCATAACATAATAACATAATTTTTTTTTTTTTACCCCCCTTTTTCTCCCCAATTGGTAGTAGTTACTGTCTTCTGAATACGTATATACACTGAGTGTACAGGTCAGACTGACCAGGTAAATCCAGGTTAAAGCTATAATCCCTTATTGATGTCACCTGTTAAATACACTTTAATCAATGTAGATGAAGGGGAAGAGACAGGTAAAAAAATATGTTTAAGCCTTTAGGCAATTGAGACATGGATTGCGTATGTGTGCCATTCAGAGGGTGAATGTGCAAGACAAAATATTTAGGTACCTTTGAACGTGGTTTGGTAGTAGGTGCAAGGCGCACCAGTTTGAGTATGTCAAGAACTCCAGCGCTCCTGGGTTTTTCAGTCTCAACAGTTTCCTGTGTGTATCAAGAATGGTCCTCCACCACCCAAACGACATCCAGCCAACTTGACACAACTGTGGGAAGCATTGGAGTCAACATAGGCCAGCATCCCTGTGGAACGGCTTCGACCCTTGTAGAGTCCATCCCCTGACGAATTGAGTCTGTCCTGAGGGCAAAGGGGTGTGGAACGCAATATTAGGAAGATGTTCCCAATATTTTGTTCACGCAGTGGATTATGTGTGTATTGTGTTTATTTTTTAAATCATGCTAGGCAGTACTGCACTGTTGGAGCTAGAAACACAAGCATTTCGCTGCACCTGTGATAACATTTGCAAATCTGTGTACACACCAATAAACTCTAGGCCATAGTGTGCCGCTGAGCCTCTTTAGACTGGAATGTCCTTCGTTGGTCATCAGTCATATGAGCATATTGGTCCTATGATGGCAAGAGTGCAGTGTAATCAATCATTTGAATTTATGCAAGCAAGTCGATATCAGCACGTGTGGGGGTGGTGATATGGTGAAAGCCCAAAAAAACAAGGCTATTGGTCTGTATGTAAACGTTCATTTGGCTCAACCAAACAGAGGGATCTCTCAAGTCTCTCCATCTCTCTCTCGCTATTTCTCTGTCTCTCGGTCTCTCCGTCTGTCTGTCTGTGTGTGTGTATTTGTTTTTTCGTGCGTGCATGCATGTGCGCGAGGGAGGGGGAGAGAGCTTTCAGTTGCATGAATTTGCGCGCGTGCTCCGTTGCCGGGGAGAGGAAATATGAGAGAGACGTGCTTCCATTTTATTAAGTCACTATGCGATTCAGGAGTCCTATGTCCAACCGTCACTCAGTGACTGAGTGAATGCAGAAATAAACAGACAAGTAATATTGTTGATTATAGTGATTTGGTTTTAAAGTATCCAACGGTATCTGGAGTAGATCCATCCAAAGCGGAGAGAAAAGGCCAGTTCATTCCGTGTGTTGCACAGGTGGGCGCGCTCACCTGTGTCAGAGACAGTAGCCATCCACCTGTCCGCGTCAATCCGGAGCACACTCCCTCCGAAAAGTGACCGAATATCCACTCCTCAACTCAACTCGACCCTTAGTGGTTCCATTTGGCGTGTGACGTATATTTTGACCGTGTCTCATTAGACTACGAAGGGAGGCTTCGCTTGCATGTTCTGTAGTCACGTCGAAGGGAGGGGACGTGGGCGGGGCTCAGGCGCTTCTCATTTCCCTGCGATGGTTATCCGGGCAGCAGGGCTGGAGAGACCGCCAGGGAGCATAGTCGCCAGTCCAGCACCCAGACTCGCCTGGCCAAAGACTGCGCCGCACACTTGCCAGGATTGCCAAACATTCCTGAAAAATATACCTGCTATTTATGGCATGTGGCTTGTAACTTTACTCCTGCTGTACTCTCTCCGGGAAGGTAAGAAACACTGTTTTTATGTATAACCTTAATAAATTAAATCCAGTGAGTGTCTCACTTATTCTATCCTGATCAAAAGTACTGTAATAATTACCAATAATTATAAAGAAACATGGAGATGTAGAAGGAGAACAACTGCATTGATGTAGCCATCATTGGAAGCCATACAATTAGGAGAGATTGGATTTGAAAATGAAGTGTAAATTACTTTGTTTGTCTACCAAATGCATAGGCCTATTGTAAAGATGCATGTAGTGGTGTTTTAGGTGTGAAATATATATATTTTTGTCGATGTGTGGCGGTGTGCACTGGTCGGTGATGCCGCAGATGGTGCTGATAGCACGGTTTGTTTTCGCATTATACCAACGAGAGTTATGAATATGTAAAATGGCTGGATAAGCAGAACGAGGTGGGAGAGGGAGATAAAAACAGGTCTTGAAATGCCTGAATTGTTGACTTTTTTAGTGGTCAAAACTTGAATGGGCACATGTTGTGCAAAGTATTTGTTGAAATCGATTCTTATCATTTTATTTCAGTGTTAGTAAATCATTTTGCTGTGGTTGTTTGGCCTATTGGTGTCGGTTTGTGGGTATGTCTGTGAATGTGTTTTAAGCGCTTGGCTGTGGACACAGGCGCACTATTCTGGAGGTGTGCTGTGGTGATTTTTGGGAGGTGATCTTGAGGAGATTTTTGGCAAGAGTCTGTGTCTGTCAATGAGTAGTTGCCATGTTGAAAAATGAAGTAACAAACCAAAGGCTTCTTATTAGACAAATGATTACACCCAAATTAATTACCCCATAATGAAAATGCAATTACTCTTTACAGAATTTCTTCGTTTATTTTGTGGACATTATGAGTTTAATTTTCGTTTAATGATTTATCTTTATAAAGTGCTTTCTGTTTTTGACGAGGAAAAATCCTCACATTTCAAAGGCTGATTCAATATGGCTGCAAATCCCGAACGAATTACCAAACTGATCTCTCTTGCTATTACAGTGTATTATAATAATCCTGCAAATCTGCGTTGAAAATAACACAGAAACTCAACAGCATCTTAGTGTGTAGTCCTTTGTTTAGCCTGACTGTTTGGAGTTATGTATATGCATATTTATGAGTTATAATTTCATAAATGGCATGGGCCTGGAGGATGGGTAGATATGTTTTTGTTCTTATTATGTCTTGATATATAGGCCTATCTGACATGTCTGTCAATACTGGAAGGGCGAACCCACGATACAAGCTCACATTGGCGCCTACTTGTATTTAGGCTGTTTTGTGTTAATAATTATTTAATTAGGTAATTGGGTGTAAGTACATGTGGACCATTCAAGCATTTGAATGTCTCCCTGAATGCATATCAATTAAAATAATATGAAAAGTCAAGTTAATAAGTAAAGGCACAATGTTCTCATACCAGCATCCAAATGTCTTTTTAAATCTATTTAATTCGATCTTAATTTATTTGACCAAAGAAGACCCCAGATGCGTGGGTGAATATGGACAAGCCCAGGCGTGTTTCCCTCTAATAGCCCACCTGAACCCTGGCTGCTCCCCCCCCCCCCCCCCCCCCTCTCTGTCTCTGTCTCTGTCTCTGTCTCTGTCTCTGTCTCAGTCTGTCTGTGGGAAAGGGGAACTTTCCCACATTGAACTGTGACCATTCATTTGAAGGCAATTGTTATTGTTAAATGGTTCATTTTAATATGTTGCATTTAAACATCAAATTTTTGTTTAATATTTTCCCGTACATACTTGGACCCATTTTACAACGCAAACACATCCAATTCAATGGGCTAGCGAATTACTTACAGCGAGACATGGGTTACATAATTGGTCAATTAGCCTACATAAATGAAAGAAACAAATCAAAGAGACCTTATTTTAGTCCAAATGGCTGTGTAATTAATTAGTATTCATTTTCTATATCTTTAGGTGATGAACAGTCATTACATCTTTAGGCTTAAAACCAATGAAGCTAAATGAAATAGGATATTTTATGACTATTATAGCGCTATATTTCATATTGAAGATGGGAAATAGACAATTTTGTCAATATGGAATTTATTTACCTGACCACCCGTTTGCTATTTTTGACCAAATACAAATTATGATAATCCAACACAGACACACACATTTCAATTATTTATTGCATAGAATGATTAACAATGAATTATGTATTGATTTCAGAAATGCTATAATTGTTGTAAAGCAGTTTGTATTTTCAGTGTAATTTCTAAGGATGTATTGGTCTATTGATTTTTTTTATAATTATGAAATTAAAATAAAATAAATATAATAAAATGGTCCCGTCAATGGCATTTCGAAATTGAGCTTAATTAATCCAAATATATGTGGTTATAAGGCATTCCCTCCCCTGTCATAAGCTCCTAGGCTACTGTCACCCTCTCCCCCTCCATACCCAACCCTCCCTCTCCTGTCCTCGCTCATAGAAAATAGAAACATGCAAAATTGGTCTCTCTCAATTTTAGCCCAAATCCCCAGCTGCCTTCTCCCCTCAGCTGCGCAATTAGCGTTGCGATCTGCCGCATCACCCAATGACAGAGCAGCAAAGCGGGTAACAGGACAGAAGAGTGCCAATATATAATTGCATGGTTTTATTTTTCTAGTCAAATATGCTCATAAATCACTTTTTTAAATATGGAATAATGCTGAAAGAATAAATGCACTGCCTTTATTTGAAACTTCGCCTTGGCTTATGGCCCAGGCTGTAACATAGGCCTAGGCCTACTCACTTCATTTTCTTGTCAAATTGCATTCGTACATTTATAATCAATCACATTTTCGTTTCGGTTATCTGTTGTAAGCTATATACTAATTCTAACACGTTTATTTGGCTCCTTGAATAGCCTAAGCCTGTGCTGTGTGTGTCCTGGGTTCATTAATGAGTCAATATGATTAACCTATTCATAATATGGTGTATATAGTTTGCACTATTGCTTTTGTTATTGTTTTCATTTGAGGCCAAAGAATCCTTCAAACTTTAACCCTTTAAAATCATCCCGCAAACTTTTTCAATGGAGTGCATGGAAAAAATCGATTTCTATGGCATTGGCCGGGGTTGCCCTCTAATGAGGAACTCAGAAATGTACGTTTTACCGCCGTGTAATGGTGATTAAGCCTACCTAACTTTGTAATAGTATTGTGAGATGTGAACGTTACTGCAGCTGGTGTAAGTGGCGCGTTGCAGTGGTGAGACTGGCAGGGCGAGCGCAGCGGATCTCAGCGCGCGGAGCGGAGCCATGGAGCGTTCAGCGATAGGATCTTACACGTCTATCATGGCACATATGCTTTCCTATTCGTCTCAGTCCCCCTGCATCCTCCTGCTCCTCTCTCAACCCGTCGTCACAATGTAGCCTACCCGAATGGGATAAGTTATGTCGATTAAAAATGCATTAGATGATTAGAATGGATAAGGAATGGATAGGCTATGTTTGAAAAAAAGGGATATGAAATATGTCAATTACATGCGTCCTGATGTATGACAGGTGAGGTGTCCAAGCCTTTTAACACCTGGGGTCTTACTGTATTTGGGGAAATGTTTATGTTCTGGCAGGTGGTTGTCGAAGGTATGCTCTCTCTCTCTCTCTCTCTCTCTCTCTCTCTCTCTCTCTCTCTCTCTCTCTCTCTCTCACACACACACACACTCCTCCTTCTACCCCTCATCACTAGGCAGAATTAAAGGCTGGGGGAGGGGTAGTTTTATGCAGACTGCTGGGACTTGTGATCTACAGATTTGATATTCACATTAAGAGAGAAACTGGCTGCTTTGATGTAAGGGGGAGCTGGTCCCAGGGGACTGCTGAAGTAGCACACTTTTTCACTGACGCAGCACGGGCCTGGGGGGTGATGGGGTATATGGTGTACAGAAAGCAGGGGGGCAAAACCCCTGCCTTGATTAGATATAACCCCCAACAACCCACCAGCCCAGCCCTCACATCTTCCCACCCCACACCAACCACCTACTTATGCCAGACCCCTAAGGATTATTCATAAGCTTACACCTACCTCCATCTCTCTGTCTCTTCTTTTAATTTGTATGTGTTTCCCCTCCTACTTGCTCTTATAACACACACACACACACACACACACACACACACACACACACACACACACACACACACACACACACACACACACACACACACACACACACACACACACACACACACACACACACACACACACACACACACACACACACACACACAGACACAGAGAGAGCGAAGTATTCTAATCGCTAGGTTCTAAATGCATACATGTTGGCATACAACATCAGAAGTCTTCCTGTAAGACGCAACAAGATGTGAGCCAGCTAAATAGAGATAGAGATAGATAGATAGATAGAGGGAATAGAGGAGAAGGAGAAGAGCACAGGGAGATGGAGGGAAGGAGAGGAGGAAGTGGAGTTCCAGGCAGTCTGAAAATGATCCTACATCTGTCTCCATGGGAAGAGGTGCTCCATGATGTGTGACAGAGAGCGAAAAGAGGATGGGGGTTGAGACAGAGGGAGCACTGATGTGTATGCACATGAGCAGAGGGTTAAAGAGAGAACGAGGGAGAGAGAGAAAAAGGGGGAAGATGGAGAAGAGGAGAAAGCATTATGCATTTCGTTTGGTTCAGGGACTGCGGGTTTGATGGTGTGTATATGAAAGGGAATGTGGGGGTGTGGGCATTTATTTACCAGCTCATCAGTGTGTGGATTGTGTTTAACACATGATACGATTGTGTGCGTGTGTGTGTGTGGAGTGAGTGTGTGTGTGTGTGTATGTTTGTGCATGCGCATGCGCACACACACCGGAGAGGCGTAGACCAGCTGTATTATGCATAATGAAGTCTTGCATAGGCAATGGCTTCTGCCTCTCCGACATACATATTCATGGCTCGTTCTCAAGCAGGCTGCATAAAATAGTGGCTCAGTGTGTTCTGCGCACACTCACTCCTGCAGCCAGCAAGCCAGGGCTCAGTTCTACCAACACCATTAACAGGCTCCAATGCACTGCAATGAAAACACCTCACAATGAATGAGGGGACATGGATGCGTTTCATTCTACATATTTTCTATTGTTTTTCCTCATTGTGTTTTATTAGGACTGAACTCCCAGTTCTACTGGTGTCCCCAGATATCAGGTCAACACTGAACTCAGATGCTTTGGACTGAATTTGATTGAAAGGGGGTTTGTTGATGTGTTAACATGACATAGTACATTAATGGCTGGCAGTCAATACACAATCAAATGGGATGCTAGAATGTTTTGGCTGAATGATTTGATCCATTCAGACTGACTGTTTTTCTGAGAAGCAGCTCATAATTCCACAAAATGGAGATGGGAAGGCCATTTGAGCCATTAATTAACAACCAGCTCTCACAGTCTCACGTCAGAATTAGACATTCATCCATGGTTATCTAATATCAAATTTCGAAGTTGTTACAAACGTCAAATTTCAAAGTCTTTAAGGTTAAGTTTAGGCATTAACTCAGGTTAGGTTTAGGTATTAATAGGCCTCCCGAGTGGCACAGCGGTCTAAGGCACTGCATCGCAGTGCTTGAAACATCACTACAGACCCGGGTTCGATCCCACGATGTGACCGGGTCTCTCATAGGGAGGCGCACAATTGTCCCAGCGTCATCTGGGTTAGGGGAGGGTTTGCCATGGGAGGCTTTACTTGGTTCATTGCGGTCTAGTGACTCCTTGTGGAGAGCCAGGCGCCTGCAGGCTGACTTTTGGCTGAATGTCAGTTGAACAGTGTTTTCTCCGACACAATGGTGCAGCTGGCTTCCGGGTTAAGCGGGTGGGTGTTAAGAAGCGCGGTTTGGCAGGTCATGTTTCGGAGGATGCATGACTTGACCTTCGCCTCTCCCGAGCCCGTTGGCAGTTGCAGCGATGAGATCCTAAATGAAAAAAGGGAGTAAAATACAACTACAACAAAAAATATACTTAAAAATGAAAAGTTTAGGCAATAACTCTTAAATCTTAAGGTTAGGCATTAACTCTGAAAGGTTAAGGTTTGGGATAGGCATAAATACAAAAATCTCAAAAACTGCCTTGCAACCTTTGGAATCAGTCAGAAAATTACGCCCATTTGCCATCCCCGCCCACAACACTCTAGCAAAATCTAAACCTACTTGAAGGTAATAGTGCTAACTGTTGACCCCAGTGGCCGGTGTCCACATTATCTCCTGGCGTCCTCAGACATGGATGGACGTCGAATACTGAATTGTATCACAGGTGACCTGGCTGTTAATTAATAGTCCGGATGGTTTCTCCTTCCATTGACTTGGATGGAAGTCACTTGCCCCCAGTTCACCCCCTCAAAATACAACCAACACACTGTATTCACACATAGTATGTTGTGTATATATTTTTTTGTCACATGCCAGTGCCACCATGGCAACCCCTCTGTCTCCACCCAGTGTGAGCGTTCCCTAAATTCCGCTTGTGGCATGTTTATGTGGTGTGTGTCTGTTTGTGACAGGCTTTGAGTGGGCTGGTTGACCCCCCCCCTCTCTCACCCACTCCCCACTCGATCCTGCCCAGTACCCCTCTTTTAACCACCCTCACCCCTCCAGCCCCCAGGCCCCTAATCTAAAGAGGGGTGGTCCTACTGCCCAGCCCCCCCCCCCCCAACCTCTCAGCCTGCCTTTCCCCCCTCCACCACTCCACCCCTCCACTTTAGTCCTCTCCCCATTGGGAGATTATAGATATTGTCATCTTTAATATGGGCTTTATGCTCGGGGGCCATTATCAGTAATCTGCAGAGGGGAGGGAGAGGAGGGGGGCATGGCTCGTGCATTGGGGTGGGGGAGCATGTCTGACCTGGATTCTGCAGTCCACCATCAGATGGACGGCTAGAGTTCATATTTACCATCTGTAGCATGCTGCCCTCACTTCACATCTAACATCAATGTTATGTTGAGCCCAGACCATAGAGCCAGGAGTGAGTGCTACTGTTCTTTCAAGGGGACATGACTCGTGGCATTATGAACTAGCCCTTAGGTGGGATTATATAGCCTATGGAAGCATCACTATCCATAGGAGGAGATCTTACTCCAGTGTTAATCTCTAGACTCTGTCTGTGGATCTGATCTTACTCTTGGGTAAATGTATAGAATCTGTCCATAGTGCTGATCCTGTGAGAAAAAGCTTCATAGTTTAATGTGCTGCTATCACCACCATCTGAAATCTTAACCTACAAATGTAACCAACCTGTCTGTCAACAGCACAACGTACACACTAGCATACACAAATTTGCATTAAATTAGCCTAAGTGTTTACTCTAGGGGTACTAGAGAGCCTGGTGCAGATGGTTTGGACAGTAGTGTTGGAGGGGCTGGACAATAGAGAGAGAGTCTAGAGGTAGAGGTGAACCCTCGCAAGGCTGCCGGCCCAGACGGCATCCCAAGCCGCTTCCTGAGAGCATGGGCAGACCAACTGGCTGGAGTGTTTACGGACATATTCAATCTCTCCATCTGCCAGTCTGTTGTCCCTACTTGCTTCAAGATGTCCCCCATTCTTCCTGTACCCAAGAAAGTGAAGGTACAGTAACTGAACTAAATGCCTATCACTCCGTAGCACTCACTTTTGCCATCATGAAGTACTTTGAGAGGCTAGTTAAGGATCATATGACCTCCACCTTACCTGGCACCCTAGACCCACTACAATTTGCATACTGCCCCAACAGATCCACAGATCACTCAATCACCAATGCACTGCATACTGCCCTATCCCATCTGGACAACAGGAATACCTATGTAAGAATGCTGTTCATCAACTACTGTATATCTCAGCCTTCAAAACCATATTGCCCTCCAAGCTCATCACTAAGCTCAAGGCCCTGGGTCTGAACCCCGTCCCTGCGCAACTGGATCCTGGACTTCCGGACGGGTCGACCCCAGGTGATGAAGGTAGGCAACAACACCTCCGCTATGCTGATCCTCAACATGGGCGCGTGCTCAGCCCCCTCCTGTGCTCCCTGTTCACCCATGACTTCGGGGCCACGCACATCTCCAACTCAATGATCAAGTTTGCAGACGACACAGCAGTGTTAGGCCTGATTACCAACAATGACGAGACAGCCTACAGGGAGGAGTTGAGGGCCCTGGCAGAGTGGTACCAGGATAATAACATTTCCCTCAACGTCAACAAATCGAAGGAGCTTGATTGTGAACTTCAGGAGACATAAGAGAGAGCATGCCCCCATCCACATTGTCGGGACTCAGTGGAGAGGGTGAAAAGCTTTAAGGTCCTCGGTGTGCACATCACTGACAACCTGAAATGGTCCATCCACAACCTCAGGAGGCTGAAGAAATTTGTCCTGGCCCCTAAGACCCTCACAAACTTCTACAGATGAACCATTGAGAGGATCTTGTCTGTATCACCACCTGGTACGGCAATTGCACCTTCCGCAACTGCATGGCTCTTCAGAGGGTGGTGTGGTCAGCCCCATGCATTACCGGGGACACATTGCCATCCCTTCAGGACATCTACAGCACCCGGTGTCACAGGAAAGCCAAGAAGATCATCAAGGACCTCAGCCACCCGAGCCACGGGCCTGTTCACCCTGCCACCATCTGGAAGGCGGAGACAGGTGCATCAAGGCTGAGATCGAGAGACTGAAAAACAGCCATCAGACTGTTAAACAGTCACTACTAGCCGACCTCCACCCAGTACCCTGGCCTGGACTTAGTCACTGTTACTAGCCAGCTACCACCCGGTACTCTACCCTGCATCTTAGAGACTGCTGCCCTATGTACAGTGCCTTCAGAAAGTGTTCACACCCCTTGACTTATTCCACATTTTGTTGTGTTACACCCTGAATTCAAAATGGATTAAATCAACAAAAAAAATCTCACACAACTACACATATTACTCCATAATGACAAAAAATGTTAGCAAATGTATTCAAAATGAAATACAGAAATATCTAATTGACATAAGTATTTGCACCCCTGAGTCAATACAGTGATTACAGTTGTTCTTTCTGGGTAAGTCTTTAAGAGCTTTGCACACCTGTATTGTACAATATTTGCACATTATTCTTTAAAATATTCTTCAAGCTCTGTTAAGTTGGTTGTTGATCATTGCTAGACAGCCATTTTCAAGTCTTGCCATAGATTTTCAAGCCGATTTAAGTCAAAACTGTAACTAGGCCACTCAGGAATGTTCAATGTTGTCTTGGTAAGCAACTCCAGTGTATATTTGTCTTTGTTTTAGGTTATTGTCCTGCTGAAAGGTGCATTTGTCTCCCAGTGTCAGACTGAACCAGGTTTTCCTCTAGGATTTTGCCTGTGCTTAGCTCTATTCTGTTTCTTTTTATCCTAAAAAACTCCCTAGTCTTTGCTGATGACAAGCATACCCATAACATGAGGCAGCCACTGCCATGATTGAAAATATGGAGAGTGGTACTCCGTGATGTGTTGTGCTGAAATAGCCCCCAACGTAATACTTTGTATTCAGGACAGTTTTTGCTGTTTTACTTTAATGCCTTTTTGCAAATAGGATGCACACTTTAGAATAGCATGCATCCATTATTCCTTCCTTTAACTCTGCCATTTAGGTTAGTATTGTGTAACTACACAAGCCATTAAACTCTGTAACTTATGGTGAAATCCCTGAGCGGTTTCCATCCTCTCCGGCATCTGAGTTAGTAAGGATGCTTGTATCTTTGTAGTGACTGGGTGTATTGATACACCATCCGAAGTATAATTAATTCACTTCACCATGCTCAAAGGGATATTCAATGTCTGCTTAAATGTTTTTATTTTTACCCATCTACCAATAGGTTCCCTTCTTTGCTAGCCATTGGAAAATCTCCTTGGTCTTTGTGGTTGAATCTGTGTTTAAAATTCACTGCTTGACTGAGGGACCTTACAGATAATTGTATGTGTGGGGTACAGAGATAATGTAGTAACAGATTGAGTCCATGCAACTTATTATGTGACTTGGTAAGCACATTTTATATACTGTATTCTAGTCAATGCTCATCCTATATAACTACGGCTGTACACACCTTTTCTATTCATATACTGTCCATACTGTCTATACACACCATCCTCTTAAAAAATATATATCTCACCTTTATTTAAACAAGGTAGGCTAGTTGAGAACAAGTTCTCATTTACAACTGCGACCTGGCCAAGATAAAGCAAAGCAGTATGACAAAAACAACAACACATAGTTACACATGGGATAACAAACATATAGTCAATAACACAATAGAAAAATCTATGTACAGTGTGTGCAAATGTAGTAAGGTTAGGGAGGTAAGGCAATAAATAGGCCATAGTGGTGAAATAATTTAGCATTATCACTGGAGTGATAGATGTACGGATGATGATGTGCAAGTAGAAATACTAGGGTGCAAAAGAGCAAAAAATAAATAACAATATGGGGCTGAGGTAGTTGGGTGTGCTATTTACTGATAGGCTGTGTACAGGTACAGTGATTGTTAAGCTGCTCTGACAGCTGATGCTTAAAGTTAGTGAGGGAGATATGTCTCCAGCTTCAGAGATTTTTGCAATTCGTTCCAGTCATTGGCAGCAGAGAACTGGAAGGAAAGGCGGTCAAAAGAGGTTTGGGGATGACCAGTGAAATATACCTGCTGGAGTGCGTGCTACGGGTGGGTGTTGCTATGGTGACCAGTGAGCTGAGATAAGGTGGGGCTTTACCTAGCAAAGACTTGTAAATGACCTGGAGCCAGTGGGTTTGGCGACGAATATGTAACGAGGGCCATCCAACGAGAGCATACAGGTCGCAGTGGTGGGTAGTATATGGGGCTTTGGTGACATAACGGATGGCACTGTGATAGACTACATCCAATTTGCTGATTAGAGTGTTGGAGGCTATTTTGTAAATGACATCGCCGAAGTCGAGGATCGGCAGGAGAGTCAGTTTTACGAGGGTATGTTTGGCAGCAAGGGTATGTTTGGCAGCATGAGTGAAGGAGGCTTTGTTGCGAAATAGGAAGCCGATTCTAGATTTAATTTGTATTGGAGATGCTTAATGTGAGTCTGGAAGGAGAGTTTACAGTCTAACCAGACACCTAGGTATTTGTAATTGTCCAAATATTCTAAGTCAGAACCGTCCAGAGTAGTGATGATAGACGGGCAGCAATCGGTTGAAGAGCATTCATTTAGTTTTGCTTGCATTTAAGAGCAGTTGGAGGCCATGGAAGGAGTGTTGTATGGCATTGAAGCTCGTTTGGAGGTTTGGTAACACAGTTTTCAAGGAAGGGTCAGATGTATACAGAATGCGTAGGTGGATCAGAGAATAACCAGCAGCAAGAGCGACATCATTGATAAATACAGAGAAAGAGTCGGCCCGAGAATTGAACCCTATCCTATGGCACCCCCATAGAGACTGCCAGAGGTCCGGACAACAGGCCCTCCGATTTGAAACACAGAACTCTATCTGAGAAGTAGTTGGTGAACCGGGCGAGGCAGTCATTTGTGAAACCAAGGCTATTGATTGACAGAGTCGAAGCCTTGGCCAGGTCGATGAAAATGGCTGCACAGTACTGTGTTTTATCTATGGCGGTTATGATATCATTTAGGACCTTGAGCGTGGCTGAGGTGCACCCATGACCAGCTCAGAAACCAGATTTCATAGTGGAGAAGGTATGGTGGGATTCGAAATGGTCGGGGATCTGTTTGTTAACTTGGCTTTAGAAAACTTTAAAAAGGCAGGGCAGGATGGATATAGGTCTATAACAGTTTGGGTCTCGAGTGTCTCCCCCTTTGAAGAGGGGGATGACCGTGGCAGTTTTCCAATTTTTAGGGATCTCAGACGATACGAAAGAGAGGATGAACAGGCTAGTAAATAGGGGTTGCAACAATTTCGGCAGATCATTTTAGAAAGAGAGGGTCCAGATTGTCTAGCCCAGCTGATTTGTAGGGATCCAGATTTTGCAGCTCTTTCAGAACATCAGCTATCTGGATTTGGGTGAAGGAGAAGCGGGGAGGGCTTTGGCAAAATGCTGCGGGGGATGCAGAGCTGTTGGCCAGGGTAGGGGTAGCCAGGTGGAAAGCATGGCCATCCGTAGAAAAATGCTTATTGAAATTCTCCATTATCGTAGATTTATCGTTGGTGACAGTGTTTCCTATCCTCAGTGCAGTGGGCAGCTGGGAGGAGGTGTTCTTATTCTCCATGGACATTAGTGGCACAAAACTTTTTGGGATTAGTGCTACAGGATGCAAATTTCTGTTTGAAAAAGCTAGCCTTAGCTTTCCTAACTGACTGTTTATATTGGTTCCTGAATTCCCTGAAAAGTTGCATATCGCTGGGGCTATTCGATGCTAATGCAGTACGCCACAAGATGTTTTTGTGCTGGTCAAGGGCAGACAGGTCAGGAGTGAACCAAGGACTTTATCTATTCCTAGTTCTACATTTTTAGAATGGGGCATGCTTATTTAAGATTGATTAGAAAGGCCTGCTCGCTGAAGTGTTTTAGGGAGCGTTTGACAGTGATGAGGGGTGGTCAAACCACGGGCCCATTACGGACGCAGGCAATGAGGCAGTGATCGCTGAGATCCTGGTTGAAGACAGCAGAGGTGTATTTAGATGGAAAGTTGGTCAGGATGATATCTATGAGGGTGCCCATGTTTACAGATTGTAGAACAGCCAGGGTGCTAAACAAATCCCAGTTTAGGATTTTTTTTCTAACAGTACGAACTCTGAAGATAGATGGGGGGCAATCAATTCACATATGGTGTCCAGGGCACAGCTGGGGGCTGAGGGAGTCTATACGAAGCAGCAACAGTGAGAGGCTTATTTCTGGAAAGGTAGATTTTTAAAAGTAGAACCACTTACTGTTTGGGCACAGACCTGGATAGTATGACAGAACTCTGCAGGCTATCTCTGCAGTAGATTGCAACTTCGCCCCTTTTGGCAGTTCTATCTTGATGGAAAATATTGTAGTTGGGGATGGAAATTTCAGAATTTTTGGTGGCCTTCCTAAGCCAGGATTCAGACACGGCTAGGACATCAGGGTTAGCGGAATATGCTAAAACAGTGAATAAAACACATTTAGGGATGAGGCTTCTGATGTTAACATGCATGGGTTTTATGTTTACAGAAGTCAACAAATGAGAGCGCCTGGGGAATAGGTGTAATGCTGGGGGCTGCAGGGCCTGGGTTAACCTCTACATCAACAGAGGAACAGAGGAGGAGTAGGATAAGGGTACAGCTAAAGGCTATAAGAACTGGTCGTCTAGTGCTTTGGGAACAGAGAATAAAAGGGGCAGATTCCTGGGCATGGTAGAATAGATTCAGGGTATGGTAGGATGTGAGCACAGTGGGGGTAAACCTAGGCATTGAGTGATGATGAGAAAGCTTGCAACTCTGGAGACACCAGTTAAGCCAGGTGAGGTCTCCCCATGTGTGGGATGTGTGACAAAAGAGCTATCTAAGCCATGTTGGGCTGGACAAGACCTTAGAGAGAGGCATGTGTAGCTGAGTGATCATTAGGGTCCAATGAGCAATAGTAGGTGAGTCAGGGAGCTGTTCGGTAGTCGCTACTATGCTAAGCGAGCGGGAGGCACGAAGTTCAGAATGCTAGCGGGCCGGGGCTAGCATCTGTGTCTTCGGCGACATCGCAACGGAAAGGCTTGTTGAAACCACTTCGGATGATTACATCGGAAGACCAGTCGTGATGGATCGGCGGGGCTCTGTGTCGGCAATAAAGGGTCCAGGCCAATTGGCAAAAGAGGTATTGTAGCCCACAAATTAGCAGGTATACCTCTTCGGCTAGCCAGGAGATGGGCCTAGCTCGAGGCTAGCTCAAGGCTAACTGGTGCTTGCTTTGGGACAGAGGCGTTAGACAGCAGTAGCCACTCAGTTACAGCTAGCTAGCGGCCATGATCTGGTGCAATGGCCGAGAGCTTGCGGCAGGAATCCGGTGATGTGGTGGAGAAAAGCAGTCTGATATGCTCTGGGTTGATATCGCGCTGTGCAGACTGGCAGGTATTGACCGAGCTAAAGCTGGCTGGTGTCCGAGCTAAAGGTGAAGACTGCTAGCTGTGGCTAACAGTGACTACTAGCTAGTAGCTAGTTATCTGACTAGCTTCTGATGGAGGTTCCAGTTATAACATATACCAATAGCAGTATCACATTGGGTGAGGCGGATTGCAGGAAAGTGTATTTAGATCATAGTGAGATTGAAATATATAGAGTTGAAGTCGGAACTTTACATAGACCTTAGCCAACTCCATTTAAACTCAGTTTTTCACAATTCTTGACATTTAATCCTAGTAAAAATTCACTGTCTTCGGTCAGCTAGGATCACCACTTAATTTTAAGAATGTGAAATGTCTGAATAATAGTAGAGAGAATTATTTATTTCAGTTTTTATTTCTTTCATCACATTCCCAGTGGGACAGAAGTATACATACACTCAATTAGTATTTGGTAGCATTGCCTTTAAATTGTTTAACTTGGGTCAAACATTTCGGGTAGCCTTCCACAAGCTTCCCACAATAAATTGAGTGAATTTTGGCCAGGTTTGTAGGCCTCCTTGCTTGCACACGCTTTTTCAGTTCTGCCCAGAAAAGTTCTATGGGGCTTTGTGATGGCCACTCCAATACCTTGACTTTGTTGTCCTTAAGCCATTTTGCCACAACTTTGGAAGTATATGGTTGGGATCATTGTCCATTTGGAAGACCCATTTGCGACCAAGCTTTAACTTCCTGACTGATGTCTTGAGATGTTGCTTCAATATATCCACATAATTATCCTGCCTCATGATGCCATCTATTTTGTGAAGTGCACCAGTCCCTCCTGCAGCAAAGCACTCCCACAACATGATGCTGCCACCCCCGTGCTTCACGGTTGGGATGGTGTTCTTCGGCTTACAAGCCTCCCTCTTTTCCCCCCAAAGATAATGATGGTCATTATGGCCAAACAGTTCTATTTTTGTTTCATCGGACCAGAGGACATTTCTCCGAAAGTATGATCTTTGTCCCCATGTGCAGTTTCAAACCGTTGTCTGGCTTTTTTTATGGCGGTTTTGGAGCAGTTGCTTCTTCCTCGGTGAGCGACCTTTCAGGTTATGCAGATATAGGACTCATTTTACTGTGGATATACATTCTTTTGTGCCAGCTTCCTCCAGCATCTTCACAAGGTCCTTTGCTGTTGTTCTGGGATTGATTTGTACTTTTCGCAACTAACATACATTAATCTCTAGGAGACAGAACGTGTCTCCTTCCTGAGAGGTATGACGACTGCATACTCCCATGGTGTTTATCCTTGCGTACTATTGTTTGTACAGATGAACGTGATAACTTCAGGCTTTTGGAAATTGCCCCCAATGATGATCCAGACTTGTGGAGGGCTACAATTTTTTGGCTGATTTCTTTTCATTTTCCCATGATGTCAAGCAAAGAGGCACTGAGTTTGAAGGTAGGCCTTGAAATACATCTACAGGTACACCTCCAATTGACTCAAATTATGTTAATTAGCCTATCAGAAGCTTCTAAAGCCATGACATAATTTTCTGGAATTTTCCAAGCTGTTTAAAGGCACAGTCAACTTAGTGTATGTAAACTTCTGACCCACCGGAATTGTGATAGAATGAATTATAAGTGAAATAATGTCTGTAAACAATTGTTGAAAAAATGTGTCTTGCACAACGTAGACTTGTCAAAACTATAGTTTGTTTAACA
This sequence comes from Oncorhynchus kisutch, assembly GCF_002021735.2. Classification (NCBI taxonomy): domain Eukaryota; kingdom Metazoa; phylum Chordata; class Actinopteri; order Salmoniformes; family Salmonidae; genus Oncorhynchus; species Oncorhynchus kisutch. The sequence continues at coordinate 29,050,742 of NC_034179.2, forward strand.
AGACATTTGTGGAGTGTTTGAAAAACGAGTTTTAATGACTCCAACCTAAGTGTATGTAAACTTCCGATTTCAACTGTTTGAAAAAAAAAATGACGAAGCCGACTGTTTACATGGGACAAGACAAACACACGTCCGACTGCTACGCCATCTTGGATTGGGTGTATATTTATATATATATTTATATTCCGGACTCTGACATCGCTCGTTCTATTATTTCTTAATTCCTTGCTTTACATTTTTAGGATTTGCGGGTTTTGTTTTGTATTGTTAAGTATTACTGCACTGTGGGATAAAGGATCTATGCGTTACATATTTTGGGGAATGGTGAGATGGATTTGTGCATCCACATATGTCCATCTAGCATATAGTCCTTTCTCTTCTAATCGTCCCCTCCTTGATTCTGAATTGTGGGTACTCTCCCTTTATCTCTCTGATGGGGTTGTGTACCCCTAATCTGAGCACCCAGTAGGAACACTCCTGGTGTGAGTGTGTGAGTGTGTGTGTGTGTGTGTGTGTGTGTGTGTGTCTGTGTGATAAATATGAAAGAAGATTAAACAGACTTAACTCTGTGTCTGGCATACAAATTCCAATCACATAACTGTGTTTTTTCTCTTGGTGTGTGTCTGTGTGTCTGTGTGTGTGTGTGTGTCTGTGTGTGTGTGTGTGTCTGTGTGTGTGTGTGTCTGTGTGTGTGTAGAGGTAGAGGCCTCCTCCCCCATCCACGTAACCCACCAGAGGCTTTAGCTGAAATCCCTGGCTTTCTGCATCACATGACTGATGTTTGCAGCTGGGCATTTGACATACATTTGTTCTGATTATTTTGCTCCACTTTTGAAGGGCATTCATGTTCCTCCCCTTTTGTTTTATTACATCTGATTATGTGTCATTACTTTTCAGTCTCCCTTTTACTCTTATCGTAATTTTTTATTGAATAACACGCGGGTAGAGTTCCAAATATGTATTTTGAATATGGAGCTCAACAGTGTTTTTCATGCAAGTCGTTATCTGTTGTTTTGCAACAGTGACATTTAGCTTATATAGTTCTACATGTCACTGACTTTTCTCTAACCTACCTATTACTAACTATCCTATCTCTCTCCCCATGCAGTACACAGTGAGGATGTGGGCTCTACCAGGCTGTACTTTGTGAACGCATCCCTGCAGAGGCTGACCTACTCCAGCTCGGTGGGGGTGTCTCTGCCCTGCCCGGCGGGCGGCACCCCCACCGCCATCCTGCGCTGGTACCTGGCCACCGGCGATGACATCTACGACGTGCCCCACATCCGCCACGTCCATGCCAACGGCACCCTCCAACTCTACCCCTTCTCACCCTCCGCCTTCAACTCCTACATCCACGACAACGACTACTTCTGCACCGCAGAAAACCAGGCTGGCAAGATCCGAAGCCCCAATATCAGAGTCAAAGCTGGTGAGGAGAGGGGAGAAGGGGGCGGGGGGAGAACATAAAAAGCAGAGGGGAAAAGAGTGAATAGGAGAAGAGAGGACAGAATGAAGGGACAGGTGAAGAAGGGAGGGGGAGAGGAAGTAGAAAGGTGAGATAATAGAGGGTGATGCAGAGTGACAGAAGTAACTAAGAGGGCAGCGATAGAGGTTCGATGGCAGAAGGGAGGGGAATGATGGAGAGAGAAAATGTAAACAAGCAAAAGGCAGGGAGTGATTGACAGCTGCCAAAAGCATGCTGGCCACAGTACAAGCCACTCAGAGGCACCTGTACAAACCCTGGTCCCAAATCCAGACTGACCTAGAACACAGTCTACTCTGCTGGGACAACAACTGTAACACAACAACTGTAACAACTGTAACACTGAACTTTGTTACACACGACACAACCATTTAACCCCATCACCATGGTGAATTGGGGCCACCAACCTGTACCCCTAGTTATACTCCACAACCTTCATCTAATCCCTTATGCTTCAACTGGTTTGAACTGTCTGGCCCACACACATAGGTATGTACATGTGCAGTATGAGTCATATAAGCACCAAAAAACAAATCACTAATGACAGTATCTATGCAGATGTTGCTGATACTGCTGCTGGTTGCTATGCTTTTCCTAAAGCATCAGCTGACTTGCGTGATGTTCTCCCTCCATCTTTGTATCTCTATTTCCATCCGTGTCATTCCTTCTCCTCCTCCTCCTCTCTCCTTCCTCCTCTCACATTGTCCTCTGGTACCATGCTAAATATAACCGCAGCAGAACACTTCATTCATTATCTCTCATTATGAAACATAATTGGTGCACTCCATTGATTAGACTTCATGCCAGTGCTATTTAACAAGGTGGACCTCTTATAAAACAACACAGGTTATTGCTGATGTGGGATATATTGTAGATAGCTCTGTGCCTGTTCATCCATTTGATCTATTTCATACAGTATCATATACTGGACAAACTAAGTGGAGGTGAGATGGTCAGTTGAATCAGTTTGTCAAGTGGTCACCTTTACAGTTCTCCTGGACTGTAGTTCTCCACAACCTCTCTTGTTCCACCTTCCTTCCTACCTCTCCCACTCTCTCTCTCCCTCCCTGTCCATCATTCACATCAGGGCAGACAGTCTCTTCCCCGTCCCTCCTGCTGTCAACATCTGTTTTCATATTCTGCCTCCCAACACCGACCTGCACTAATACATATTCCTACTAATACTAGCTAGCCAAGCCAGTGGAGGATTATGGAGGGAGAGAGAGAGAGAGAGAGAAGAGAGAGAAGCGAAAGAGAGAGAGAGACTGATCTGAGCCGCACGGCAGCCGGTCGGTCTCTCCTCGTTGCTGCTGCTACCATCATTCCCTCATGACCCAAAAGCCCACCCCCAGGAGACAAGGGATTAGCATTTACAAAACCTTAGCAGCCACGTCCCATATCCAGGGAATTATGTATGGTCAGGGAGGTATGTATGGTCAGGGCGTTATGTATGGTCAGGGCGTTATGTATGGTCAGGGCGTTATGTATGGTCAGGGCGTTATGTATGGTCAGGGCGTTATGTATGGTCAGGGAGGTATGTATGGTCAGGGCGTTATGTATGGTCAGGGCGTTATGTATGGTCAGGGCGTTATGTATGGTCAGGGCGTTATGTATGGTCAGGGAGGTATGTATGGTCAGGGAGGTATGTATGGTCAGGGCGTTATGTATGGTCAGGGCGTTTATGTATGGTCAGGGCGTTTATGTATGGTCAGGGCGTTATGTATGGTCAGGGCGTTATGTATGGTCAGGGCGTTATGTATGGTCAGGGAGGTATGTATGGTCAGGGAGGTATGTATGGTCAGGGCGTTTATGTATGGTCAGGGCGTTATGTATGGTCAGGGCGTTATGTATGGTCAGGGCGTTATGTATGGTCAGGGAGGTATGTATGGTCAGGGCGTTATGTATGGTCAGGGCGTTATGTATGGTCAGGGAGGTATGTATGGTCAGGGAGTTATGTATGGTCAGGGCGTTATGTATGGTCAGGGCGTTATGTATGGTCAGGGCGTTATGTATGGTCAGGGCGTTATGTATGGTCAGGGCGTTATGTATGGTCAGGGAGTTATGTATGGTCAGGGAGTTATGTATGGTCAGGGCGTTATGTATGGTCAGGGCGTTATGTATGGTCAGGGCGTTTATGTATGGTCAGGGCGTTTATGTATGGTCAGGGCGTTTATGTATGGTCAGGGAGTTATGTATGGTCAGGGCGTTATGTATGGTCAGGGCGTTATGTATGGTCAGGGAGTTATGTATGGTCAGGGCGTTATGTATGGTCAGGGCGTTATGTATGGTCAGGGCGTTTATGTATGGTCAGGGCGTTTATGTATGGTCAGGGCGTTATGTATGGTCAGGGCGTTATGTATGGTCAGGGCGTTATGTATGGTCAGGGAGGTATGTATGGTCAGGGAGGTATGTATGGTCAGGGCGTTATGTATGGTCAGGGCGTTTATGTATGGTCAGGGAGTTATGTATGGTCAGGGAGTTATGTATGGTCAGGGCGTTATGTATGGTCAGGGCGTTATGTATGGTCAGGGCGTTATGTATGGTCAGGGCGTTATGTATGGTCAGGACGTTATGTATGGTCAGGGCGTTATGTATGGTCAGGGCGTTATGTATGGTCAGGGCGTTATGTATGGTCAGGGCGTTTATGTATGGTCAGGGCGTTATGTATGGTCAGGGCGTTATGTATGGTCAGGGCGTTTATGTATGGTCAGGGCGTTATGTATGGTCAGGGCGTTATGTATGGTCAGGGCGTTCTGTATGGTCATGGCGTTATGTATGGTCAGGGCGTTATGTATGGTCAGGGCGTTATGTATGGTCAGGGCGTTTATGTATGGTCAGGGCGTTATGTATGGTCAGGGCGTTTATGTATGGTCAGGGCGTTATGTATGGTCAGGGCGTTATGTATGGTCAGGGCGTTATGTATGGTCAGGGCGTTATGTATGGTCAGGGCGTTATGTATGGTCAGGGCGTTATGTATGGTCAGGGCGTTATGTATGGTCAGGGAGTTATGTATGGTCAGGGCGTTATGTATGGTCAGGGCGTTATGTATGGTCAGGGCGTTATGTATGGTCAGGGCGTTATGTATGGTCAGGGAGTTATGTATGGTCAGGGCGTTATGTATGGTCAGGGCGTTATGTATGGTCAGGGCGTTATGTATGGTCAGGGAGTTATGTATGGTCAGGGAGCGGTTATGGTCAGGAGGGACGTGGTTCAGAAGTTACAGTTACAGGTTTTGGGTCACGGTGCTGTGTTAGAGTTAGGTCAAAGGGTAGTGTAATGGGGTAACTTGGTTTGTAGTTAGAGTATTTGGAGTATAGGTGTCATATGTTTCACTCTCACTCCTGGTGCTGATGCTGTAGTTACAGTAGAGGAAATAAACCAACCCTAGTCTACTTTCTAGATATCCATCATATTATCTACATTTGTCATTTCGGTAAAAAATCTCTTTACTGCATAGCTACAGCGGGCAATTATTCAAATGTAGATGATACCATTTCCATCTGAGCATATTTTATATGTCTAATCCCTGTTCCTATATCAGATTATTATTTAGACATATTTATATGTCTATGTATGTCTATGTAAAGTGGATGTAGTAATGTGTATTGATGTGTCGTTATACTGCAGTAGGATCCCAATGTTAATGCAACGCTGCCTGTTCGCTACACTATACTGCTGTTACCAGGGAGGGGGCTTCCAAAGCAGTTTCTTAGCAACCTTCAAATATGTCCTAGCTTCTCCTGATTTCACTAATTAGTTAATGCCCATTCAGGAGAGTGTCAAATATTGCATGAACATGCATGAACAGTGCACCACCACTACTACACATCCCAATGGTTTTATTAAGCTGGGTTGTTATCTCTACCGCAGGTGCTTTAACAGAATCTACTTATTCTGTCATATTTATTATATTGAGTTGTATACACGACAATAGATTCATTTCTGGTGTTGATTGTAACTAGCCAATAATGTTTCTGTTAATCCTTCTCAGAAATTGAGTTGAAAACAGATGTACGATTAGTGTTATTGATGTGTTCAAACGATATCCAAAAACCGAATCTGAATTGTTCCCAATTTGTTTGCACATTTAATATTATTAGTAGATTATTTTGCAATCCAATGAATGATTCTTACAATACTGACTGCCAGAATACATCTTATGTGTTCCACTACAACTCTAGTATTCACTTTTTCCTAAACCAAAATAAGACTTTTAGATTCTCACACCACCTCCTTAACACTTTGTCTCTCTGTATAATAGTGTTCAGGGAGCCGTATACGGTGCGTGTTGCAGACCAACGCTCCATGCGGGGCAACGTGGCCGTGTTCAAGTGCCTCATTCCCACCGCTGTGCAGGAGTACGTCAGCGTGGTGTCCTGGGAGAGAGACACTGTCTCCATCGTCCCAGGTAGGACATCATGGGACAGAGAGGGGTTGGGGGGGCAGGAAAGGGCTGGGTAAATGGCTGGGTAAAGTGTAGTGTTATTAGTCCCATCTGTAAGGGTTTTGTGTGAGTTTGTGAATAAATGTGTCCATATGGCTGCTATTTACAATGCATTCAAAACAAAAGCAAGGGTGAAGCAAGATGCAGTTGTGGTTGTTGTTTTTGAGTGTGTGTGTGTGTGTGTGTGTGTGTGTGTGTGTGTGTGTGTGTGTGTGTGCACGTGTCCTTCTGTATGTTTTGGAGGCATGATGATGAAGATGATGATGTGCTGCTGCTTTGCTCTTTGTATCTCCTGACCTAACTCTAACTCCTGTCTGCTGTCTGTCTGCTCACTGTTCTGGATCACTGATTCTTCCTCCTGCAACTCTCTCTATCATTTCTCCCTCTCGTTGACTTTCTCTCTCTTAATCTTTCTCTCTCCCTTTTCTTTTTTCTTTTCTCCCCAATTTTGTGCTATCCAATTGGTAGTTACAGTCTTGTCCCATCGCTGCAACTCCCGTACGGACTCGGGAGAGGCAAAGGTCGAGAGCCGTGCGTCCTCTGAAACACAACCCAGCCAAGCCGCACTGCTTCTTTACACAATGCCCTCTTAACCCGGAAGCCAGCCGCACCAATGTGTCGGAAGAAACACTGTACACCTGGCGCCTGTGTCAGCATGCATTGCGCCCGGCCCGCCACAGGAGTCGCTAATGCGCGATGGGACAAGAACATCTCTGCCGGCCAAACCCTCCTAATTTAGATCCATTGCGTCTTTTCCTGACATGCCAACGAGCCTTTGACCTTTTTACAACTTCTACAGTATGTCTCCTGTATTTTCCTCTCTATTGTGTACATTTCTACATTCTCCTTGGATCCCTCCCTGTCCCACATTCATCTTCATTAACCTCATTCGTGTGTGTGTGTGTGTGTGTGTGTGTGTGTGTGTGTGTGTGTGTGTGTGTGTGTGTGTGTGTGTGTGTGTGTGTGTGTGTGTGTGTGTGTGTGTGTGTGTGTGTGTGTGCACATGTTAGTGTGTTTATTTGTTGTTCTTGTTATATGTACAGTACCAGTCAAAGGTTTAGACACACCTACTCAAGGGGTGTTTCTTTATTTTTACTATTTTCTACATTGTAGAATAATAGTGAGACATCAAAACTATGAAATAACACATATGGAATCATGTAGTAACCAAAAAAGTGTTAAACAAATCAAAAATATATTTTAGATTCTTCAAAGTAGCCACTCTTTGCCTTGAACTCTGTGAAGCATTTATTTGGGCTGCAATCTGAGGTGCAGTTAACTCTAAGGAACTTATCATCTGCAGCAGAGGTAACTCTGGGTCTTCCTTTCCTGTGGTGGTCCTCATGAGAGACAGTTTTATCATAGCGCTTGATGGTTTTTGCAACTGCACTTGAAGAAGTTCTTGAAATTTTCCGTCTTGACTAACCTTCATGTCTTAAAGTAATGATGGACTGTAATTTTGTCTTTGCTTATTTGAGCTGTTCTTGCCATAATATGGACTTGGTCTTTTACCAAATAGCGCTGTCTTCTGTATACCATCGCTACCTTGTCACAACACAACGGATTGGCACAAACACATTAGGAAGGAAAGAAATTCCACAAATTAACTTTTAACAAGGCACACCTGTTAATTGAAATGCATTCCAGGTGACTACCTCATGAAGCTGGTTGAGGGAATGCCAAGAGTGTGCAAAGCTGTTATCGAGGCAAAGGGTAGCTACTTTGAAGAATCTCAAATATATTTTGAACACTTTTTTGGATACTACATTATTCTATATGTGTTATTTCATAGTTATTATTATACAATGTAGAAAATAGTACAAATAAAGAAAAACCCTGGAATGAGTAGGTGTGTCCAAACTTTTGACTGTTACTGTATATATAGTTGTCTATATTTGTGTGTTTAGGGGAAGTTATTGCATTAATAGTGTACATGTGTTAAATATCCTTAGTTATCATGGATAATGCAACAGATAACAATAAACATCTCCAATGCTGTGACGTGAAACTCTTTTACAATAACAAAGTGGAAGGTGGAGAGGGAGAGAACAGAGAGGAGAGAAAGAGGCAAAGAAAGAGAAGCAAGGAGGGTAGTGGGGCAAGAACAGCCTCAGGACCTGGCAGATGGCGTTCTATATACATGCATAACACACACGCACGTACGCACACACACACACACGCGCGCGCACACACACTCACGCGCACGCGTACGCGCACGCGCACGCGCACACGCACGCGCACACGCACACGCACACGCACACACACACACACACACACACACACACACACACACACACTCACGTGCACGCGCACACGCGCACACGCGCACACACACACACACACACACACACACACACACACACACACACACACACACACACACACATACACAGACTGTGCGAATGAATGTTTGGTGTATGTTTGAGACACATTATGCTTATGTCAGTTACGAGGAGCTTGGACAGACTACCTGGCATTTTATATCATCTTTCACCTTTTATGTATTTCTTATCAGCCTGGTTTGACTGTATCTATTTCTATTTCTTGTAATATATTTCAGTGATAATGCCCATGAAGACGGTGTTTGGAGGATATATTGGCACGGGTGTTGTTAGGCCCGAGACAGTCCCACATAAACACCGACTTTGCATTATCCCTTTTATCAACATCTTCAAAGAATGATTGACATATTTTAATTAAAAACTTTATTTTGATGAATTTATTCATGCTATTTAATTCTTCCACAAGATATACAGTAGTCCCGACACAAATATTGGGTTGCTACCCAAGCCGGGATAACTTACAGTCAAGTCAAACAGTGCAACCAGAAAAACAACAAAGTAGCTGCATTTGCATTTGTTTAAGCGGTTTTCTAGTGACATTTATTTGGATACATCCATAACAATGGATGAAAATGTGAAAATGTGCTCACCCGTCAGGACACTGGTGTTCAGTGGAGCTAGCCAACAACACAGCTAACACAATCACTTGTGTGGGGCGGCAGGGTAGCCTAGTGGTTAGAGCGTTGGACTAGTAACCGTAAAGGTTGCAAGTTTAAATCCCCGAGCTGACAAGGTATAAATCTGTCGTTCTGCCCCTGAACAGGCAGTTAACCCACTGTTCCTAGGCCGTCATTGAAAATAAGAATTTGTTCTTAACTGACTTGCCTAGTTAAATAAAGGAAAAATAAAACTTCAAACTGAAGCTGGAAAGACTCTAAACTAGATGCACTTCAGTTAGTTTGACCTGTTCTCCCTTGATAGTTCTTTGTATATATCCATAAAAATTAAGCTGATTCATGATTTGGACTGGCTGAGAAAAGCTGCCTGCCTGTCTGTCTCATCCCGACTCCCGACACGTTCATTACTATGACAGCTGGAAATCAAATTTGAATATTGAAACAATGTTGCAAATATCAGAGAGACAGACAGCAAGGTTTATACAAATCTCGGCTGTTGAAAAAACTAAATGTTAGTCTTAAAGAAGTGTGAGATAATGTCTAGATGCTTTTTATAATGGACATCAAGTTAATAAATCGCCTGTCTGGGCTGACGAGACAGTGGATTGCGTAGTCAGATGGAATAGAGTAAATAGGCATTTCAACGTCATAGATTTAGCCGGTGGTAACTTGCGAAATAGACAGCGGCTGGAATGCTGTTTTAACTAATCAGAATTCAGGATTAGACCCACCCATTGTATAATGCATATTACTTAACATTTGAGTGTGATTCCATGTATAGTTCGTATATTGGTTGTAGAGAGTGTATGTTGTTATTGCTGTACTGTGGCTGTACTGTACTGTTATGTGGCTGTACTATGGCTGTACTGTGACTGTACTGTGGCTGTACTGTACTGTGGCTGTACTGTACTGTTATGTGGCTGTACTGTACTGTGCTGTGGCTGTACTGTACTGTTATGTGGCTGTACTGTGGCTGTACTGTGTCTGTACTGTACTATTATGTGGCTGTACTGTGGCTGTGCTGTACTGTACTGTGGCTGTACTGTACTGTGGCTGTACTGTACTGTTATGTGGCTGTACAGTGGCTGTACTGTACTGCTGTGTGGTTGTACTGTGGCTGTACTGTACTGTACTGTGGCTGTACTGCGCTGTACTGTACTGTGGCTGTACTGTACTGTTATGTGGCTGTACTGTGGCTGTACTGTGGCTGTACTGTGCTGTACTGTTCTGTGGCTGTACTGTGCTGTACTGTGGCTGTACTGTGCTGTACTGTACTGTGGCTGTACTGTACTGTACTGTTATGTGGCTGTACTGTGGCTGTACTGTATGGTTATGTGGCTGTACTATGGCTGTACTGTGGCTGTACTGTGGCTGTACTGTAGCTGTACTGTACTGTTATGTGGCTGTACTGTGGCTGTACTGTACGGTTATGTGGATGTACTATGGCTGTACTGTGGCTGTACTGTGGCTGTACTGTTATGTGGCTGTACTGTGGCTGTACTGTACTGTACTGTGCTGTACTGTGGCTGTACTGTGTTGTACTGTACTGTGGCTGTACTGTACTGTTATGTGGCTGTACTGTACTGTAGCTGTACTGTACTGTTATGTGGCTGTGCTGTACTGTACTGTGGCTGTACTGTACTGGTATGTGGCTGGACTGTGGCTGTACTGTACTGTTATGTGGCTGTACTGTGGCTGTACTGTACTGTGGCTGTACTGTACTGTGGCTATACTGTGGCTGTACTGTACTGTTATGTGGCTGTACAGTGGCTGTACTGTACTGTTGTGTGGTTGTACTGTGTGGCTGTACTGTGCTGTACTGTACTGTGCCTGTACTGTACTGTTATGTGGCTGTACTGTGGCTGTACTGTACTGTACTGTGCTGTACTGTGTTGTACTGTGGCTGTACTGTACTGTTATGTGGCTGTACTGTACTGTTATGTGGCTGTACTGTGGCTATGCTGTACAGTTATGGGGCTGTACTGTGACTGTACTGTGGCTGTACTGTGCTGTACTGTACTGTTATGTGGCTGTACTGTGGCTGTACTGTACTGTACTGTTATGTGGCTGTACTGTGGCTGTACTGTACTGTTATGTAGCTGTACTGTGGCTATACTGTACTGTGGCTGTACTGTACTGTTATGTGTCTGTACTGTACTGTGGCTGTACTGTACTGTACTGTGGCTGTACTGTACTGTACTGTGGCTGTACTGTACTGTACTGTGGCTGTACTGTTATGTGGCTGTACTGTGGCTGTACTGTGGCTGTAATGTGGCTGTACTGTGCTGTACTGTTATGTGTCTGTACTGTGGCTATACTGTACTGTGGCTGTACTGTGCTGTACTGTACTGTACTGTGGCTGTACTGTGCTGTACTGTACTGTACTGTGGCTGTACTGTACTGTGGCTGTACTGTACTGTTATGTGGCTGTACTGTGGCTGTAATGTGGCTGTACTGTGCTGTACTGTACTGTTATGTGTCTGTACTGTGTCTGTACTGTGGCTGTTCTGTACTGTTATTTGGCTGTACTGTGGCTGTAATGTGGCTGTACTGTGCTGTACTGTACTGTACTGTTATGTGACTGTACTGTGGCTGTACTGCACTGTTATGTGGCTGTACTGTGGCTGTACTGTACTGTACTGTTATGTGGCTGTACTGTGGCTGTACTGTACTGTACTTTGGCTGTACTGTGGCTGTACTGTACTGTACTGTGGCTGTACTGTACTGTGGCTGTACTGTGGCTGTACTGTACTGTTATGTGGCTGTACAGTGGCTGTACTGTACTGTGGCTGTACTGTACTGTTATGTGGCTGTACTGTGGCTGTACTGTACTGTGGCTGTACTGTGTTGTACTGTACTGTGGCTGTACTGTACTGTTATGTGGCTGTACTGTACTGTTATGGGGCGGTACTGTGACTGTACTGTGGCTGTCCTGTGCTGTACTGTACTGTGGCTGTACTGTGCTGTACTGTACTGTGGCTGTACTGTACTGTTATGTGGCTGTACTGTGGCTGTACTGTACTGTACTGTTATGTGGCTGTACTGTGGCTGTACTGTACTGTGGCTGTACTGTACTGTTATGTGTCTGTACTGTGTCTGTACTGTACTGTGGCTGTACTGTACTGTACTGTGGCTGTACTGTACTGTTTTGTGGCTGTACTGTGCTGTACTGTACTGTGGCTGTACTGTACTGTTTTGTGGCTGTACTGTGCTGTACTGTACTGTGGCTGTGCTGTACTGTACTGTGGCTGTACTGTACTGTGGCTGTACTGTACTGTAATGTGGCTGTACTGTACTGTCGCTGTAATGTGGCTGTGCTGTACTGTTATGTGTCTGTACTGTGGCTATACTGTACTGTGGCTGTACTGTGCTGTACTGTACTGTACTGTACTGTGGCTGTACTGTGCTGTACTGTACTGTGGCTGTACTGTACTGTGGCTGTACTGTACTGTTATATGTCTGTACTGTGGCTGTACTGTGGCTGTACTGTACTGTTATATGGCTCTACTGTGGCTGTAATGTGGCTGTACTGTGCTGTACTGTACTGTTATGTGACTGTACTGGGGCTGTACTGTACTGTTATGTGGCTGTACTGTGGCTGTACTGTACTGTACTGTTATGTGGCTGTACTGTGGCTGTACTGTACTGTACTTTGGCTGTACTGTGGCTGTACTGTGGCTGTACTGTACTGTTGTGTGGCTGTACTGTACTGTTGTGTGGCTGTACTGTACTGTGGCTGTACTGTACTGTTGTGTGGCTGTACTGTACTGTGGCTGTACTGTACTGTTATGTGGCTGTACTGTGGCTGTACTGTACTGTACTGTTATGTGGCTGTACTGTGGCTGTACTGTACTGTACTTTGGCTGTACTGTGGCTGTACTGTGGCTGTACTGTACTGTTGTGTGGCTGTACTGTACTGTGGCTGTACTGTGGCTGTACTGTACTGTTGTGTGGCTGTACTGTACTGTGGCTATACTGTACCGTGTGTGGCTGTACTGTACTGTGGCTATACTGTGGCTGTACTGTACTGTGGCTGTACTGTACTGTTGTGTGGCTGTACTGTACTGTGGCTATACTGTACCGTGTGTAATTAGTGTAATTAGTGTGGATATCAGATGGTGAACACGGTGAGCTGCTCACTGAAATGAGCATTCAACATTCCTCTACACTGAAAAGCACAGTTAAATACACCACACACCACAGTTAAATACACCACACACCACAGTTAAATACACCACACACCACAGTTAAATACACCACACACCACAGTTAAATAGACCACACACCACAGTTAAATACACCACACACCACAGTTAAATACACCACACACCACAGTTAAATACACCACACACCACAGTTAAATACACCACACACCACAGTTAAATACACCACACACCACAGTTAAATACACCACACACCACAGTTCAATTTAAATACACCACACACCACAGTTCAATTTAAATACACCACACACCAGGTAAAAACACCACAGTGCAGCAGTCAAATAAACACTAAATAGCCCAGTATATAATATACAGTATTGTACACAGCAGCACAGTACGCATTATACACAATACAGAGGTCAGTGCAATACAGTTAAATACACTACAAAGCACAGAAAAAACACTATGCAGTTGTTCTTCTAGCCCAGCACTAACACAAATGATTCACGCCTAATTAACTAATCATCAAGCCCCTTATTATCTGAATCAGGTGTGTAAGTGCTGGGCTGGGACAAAAATCTGCACCCTTCTGTGACCACATGCGGGACCAGGATTGAACATAATTGCACTCCAGGACAGCATTGTTTAACCTTGAACCAGGACCACCCCAATCAACAAAGGAGACAATGACCTAATCATAATAACAGCACAGCAGTCTAGTAATCTCTCTCTGTGCAATGTGGCATCGCTCTGAAACACACCACATCTGCCATACCAATCTATAATCTGCCCATAGCGCTATACAATCTGAGCAACGCAATCTCTCCCACTCACACACACACGCAAACACATACACACATACATACTTCCAGCCACACAAACATACATGTATAGCTAGCACACATAAACACATACACACTTTCAATGATTGGGGAATACTGAGAAACATGCATTATATAAAGGCTCAGGTGGGTCAGTGAACTCTGATGTCCTATTGAATGACAGCCCTGCTCCTGTTCAGCTAATAAGCTGTCCCCTCATTCAGCCAATCAGCTATCTGCTCACCTCTCTATTTCAGACCCTCTTACCTGCTTGTTCTGTCCATTCCATGACCTGCTCACTTTCTTCATCTCTTTCTCACTATCCATCCTCTCTCTTTCTCTACCATAGACAGATCAGAGAGGAGACAATGAGAGAGAGAGAGAACCCAGGTCTAAAGACTGCTCAGATAGGCCTAATGAAGACAGGGAGATTGAAATTGATTTTGTGTGTGTAAGCTCTCTGGCTATCTGGCTATCTGAGCACAGCCCAGTAATTGGATGGTCATTGTAAACAATGGCAGGCATCTTTCTCAGGAGAGTGTGGGTGTGGTAGTGTGTGTTAGTGTGTGGTAGTGTGTGTTAGTGTGTGGTAGTGTGTGGTAGTGCGTGGTAGTGTGTGTGATGGAGCTAAAGAAGATGTATCTTGGTCTATTTGCAGCTGTGTGTTTGAGCTGGTTGTAACTGAAGGACAGTCAGGATAAACCCTGTGTTAGGAATTGAGTTATCATTATGAAAATGGGTTGTATTTTCTATCTGTATTTAATATGAAAACTGTTTCAGATGACAAAATCCATTTCCCTGAATATATTTCAGACTGACTTAGTTCATAAAATGGTTTAATATGGTTTATGGTCATGGTGTGTGGATGGAGACAGTTACTGTAAGGTGTGTGCTAGGAGATATTTCCAAAGAGGTAGTCCTTAATTCTTTCATTTGGCATAAATAATTCCACTTCCAAACAAAACACCCCTCTCTCTCTCTTTCCCTATTTCTCTTTCCCGCTCTTTCTCCTCCCCTCTCTTCATATCAGTTAATTTAACATAGGGCTGCCTGATTGCTTTTAGCATTAATATTCTAATAAGGTTTGTGTATAAATTAGTAATGCAATCCGGCAACCAGCCTACCTCTCCCCTCTCTTTTCCCCCTTCTCTTTTTCTCTCTCTCTCTCTCTCTCTCTCTCTCTCTCTCTCTCTCTCTCTCTCTCTCTCTCTCTCTCTCTCTCTCTCTCTCTCGCTCTCTCGCTCTCTCGCTCTCTCTCTCTCTGTAGCTCTCCGATGAAAATATAAAGTGATGGTGGCATTTGATGCATTGAGAATTAAAACTGATTAGATGAGGGAGATCATGGAAAGGAGGGAAGGTGGAAGAACAGGTGAGAGAGAAGGTGAGAAACCACACAGGAGAGTAGGTTAGGAAAAGCCAGGACAGAACAGATGCTGTAGGGGAAGGAGGGATAGAGAGGAGAAAGAAGAATGAAGAAGGATAATGAGTGTGTGTGTGTCGCCTGGCCCACTTTACTGTCCGGCCAGGACAGCGGGGGGTTAGAGGGGGAGGGGGTGGGGCAGTCTGACCTATTTCCCCCCCCCCCCCCCCCACCACCACCACCACCACCACCACACATCTCATGCCATCCCATCCCTTGTCGCCAACTCCATCGGACACATGAGAGCCTGTGATACGCTAATCACTTAGTTAGATGAGTGAGACGATGGAGAGGGAGCATGGATAGAGGAGGGAAGAGATGGGAGCTAGATAGAGAGAGAGGGGAGTGGGGTTGAGAATAAAGAGAGACACAGAGAGATCTTTACATGCAGATTGAGCCGGTCTCTCTTTCTCCACAGAAAGCTAATGAGTGTGTCTGATGAATAGAGGCAGCGGCAACAGATGGCTACGGCCACATGGTGGCCCAGGGAAGATGCCCAGCGCCTCCACCTAGCCCACCTGGCTCACACATTACCCCCTCTCCTCCTCTCTCACCCCCTCTACTGCATTGTACCATCATTCCTCACTGCACCACAACCGTACAGCTGACAGTGGACATCATCTAGGTTGTTGTCATACACAAATACCTGTAATTATGATACCGGGATATTAGCTGGCCCTGTAGCTGAACCTGTTGACTGTAGTGGAACCTGGGCCTAGCTGGCCCTGTTGACTGTAGTGGAACCTGGGCCTAGCTGGCCCTGTTGACTGTAGTGGGACCTGGGCCTAGCTGGCCCTGTTGACTGTAGTGGGACCTGGTTCTAGCTGGCCCTGTTGACTGTAGTGGGACCTGGGCCTAGCTGGCCCTGCTGACTGTAGTGGGACCTGGGCCTAACTGGCCCAGCTGACTGTAGTGGGATCTGGGCCTAGCTGGCCCTGTTGACGGTGGTGGGACCTGGGCCTAGCTGGCCCTGTTGACGGTAGTGGGACCTGGGCCTAGCTGGCCCTGTTGACTGTAGTGGGACCTGGGCCTAGCTGGCCCTGTTGACTGTAGTGGGACCTGGGCCTAGCTGGCCCTGCTGACTGTAGTGGGACCTGGGCCTAACTGGCCCAGCTGACTGTAGTGGGATCTGGGCCTAACTGGCCCAGCTGACTGTAGTGGGATCTGGGCCTAGCTGGCCCTGTTGACGGTGGTGGGACCTGGGCCTAGCTGGCCCTGTTGACGGTAGTGGGACCTGGGCCTAGCTGGCCCTGTTGACGGTAGTGGGACCTGGGCCTAGCTGGCCCTGTTGACGGTAGTGGAACCTGGGCCTAACTGGCCCAGCTGACTGTAGTGGGATCTGGGCCTAGCTGGCCCTGTTGACGGTAGTGGGACCTGGGCCTAGCTGGCCCTGTTGACGGTAGTGGGACCTGGGCCTAGCTGGCCCTGTTGACGGTAGTGGGACCTGGGCCTAGCTGGCCCTGTTGACGGTAGTGGGACCTGGGCCTAGCTGGCCCTGTTGACGGTAGTGGGACCTGGGCCTAACTGGCCCAGCTGACTGTAGTGGGATCTGGGCCTAGCTGGCCCTGTTGACGGTAGTGGGACCTGGGCCTAGCTGGCCCTGTTGACTGTAGTGGGACCTGGGCCTAGCTGGCCCTGTTGATGGTAGTGGGACCTGGGCCTAGCTGGCCCTGCTGACTGTAGTGGGACCTGGGCCTAGCTGGCCCTGTTGACGGTAGTGGGACCTGGGCCTAGCTGGCCCTGTTGACGGTAGTGGGACCTGGGACTAGCTGGCCCTGTTGACGGTAGTGGGACCTGGGCCTAGCTGGCCCTGTTGACGGTAGTGGGACCTGGGCCTAGCTGGCCCTGCTGACTGTAGTGGGACCTGGGCCTAGCTGGCCCTGTTGACAGTAGTGGGACCTGGGCCTAGCTGGCCCTGTTGACAGTAGTGGGACCTGGGCCTAGCTGGCCCTGTTGACGGTAGTGGGACCTGGGCCTAGCTGGCCCTGTTGACGGTAGTGGGGCCTGGGCCTAGCTGGCCCTGTTGACGGTAGTGGGACCTGGGCCTAGCTGGCCCAGCTGACGGTAGTGGGACCTGGGCCTAGCTGGCCCTGTTGACGGTAGTGGGGCCTGGGCCTAGCTGGCCCTGTTGACGGTAGTGGGACCTGGGCCTAGCTGGCCCAGCTGACTGTAGTGGGACCTGGGCCTAGCTGGCCCTGTTGACTGTATTGGGACCTGGGCCTAGCTGGCCCTGTTGACGGTAGTGGGACCTGGGCCTAGCTGGCCCTGTTGACGGTAGTGGGACCTGGGCCTAGCTGGCCCTGTTGACGGTAGTGGGACCTGGGCCTAGCTGGCCCTGTTGACGGTAGTGGGACCTGGGCCTAGCTGGCCCTGTTGACGGTAGTGGGACCTGGGCCTAGCTGGCCCTGTTGACGGTAGTGGGACCTGGGCCTAGCTGGCCCTGTTGATGGTAGTGGGACCTGGGCCTAGCTGGCCATGTTGACGGTAGTGGGACCTGGGCCTAGCTGGCCCTGTTGACGGTAGTGGGACCTGGGCCTAGCTGGCCCAGCTGACTGTAGTGGCATTGAAGTGTGTCCTGCGCATGGCTCTGGCATGGCTGTCCTGTTATTTTGATGTGCACTTCTTCTCAGTGCTCCCCGTCATCCCCTGGCCTAATGGATTTAAGCAGGCCCTGGGTCATTTACAGGCTACATTACAGATCGATCCCCAGCCTGTCCCACCCCTGGGACCCTGCTGGGAGCAGCCTGGTCACTCCCCCTCACATACACCTTCTTGTTCCCCCCTGGTCCAACTGGTCCTATTGTGGCTCGCCATGCTGCCCTCTCACAATCATATCTCCTCACTATGTCATCATCCCTGCTTCCCTCTCACAATCATATCTCCTCACTATGTCATCCACTCTACTGCCCTCTCACAATCATATCTCCTCACTATGTCATCAACCCTACTGCCCTCTCACAATCATATCTCCTCACTATGTCATCAACCCTACTGCCCTCTCACAATCATATCTCCTCACTATGTCATCAACCCTACTGCCCTCTCACAATCATATCTCCTCACTATGTCATCAACCCTACTGCCCTCTCACAATCATATCTCCTCACTATGCTGCCCTCTCACAATCATATCTCCTCACTATGTCATCAACCCTGCTGCCCTCTCACAATCATATCTCCTCACTATGTCATCAACCCTACTGCCCTCTCACAATCATATCTCCTCACTATGTCATCAACCCTACTGCCCTCTCACAATCATATCTCCTCACTATGTCATCAACCCTACTGCCCTCTCACAATCATATCTCCTCACTATGCTGCCCTCTTACAATCATATCTCCTCACTATGTCATCAACACTGCTGCCCTCTCACAATCATATCTCCTCACTATGTCATCAACACTGCTGCCCTCTCACAATCATATCTCCTCACTATGTCATCAACACTGCTGCCCTCTCACAATCATATCTCCTCACTATGTCATCAACCCTGCTGCCCTCTCACAATCATATCTCCTCACTATGTCATCAATCCTGCTGCCCTCTTGCAATCATATCTCCTCACTATGTCATCATACCTGCTGCCCTCTCACAATCATATCTCCTCACTATGTCATCATACCTGCTGCCCTCTCACAATCATATCTCCTTACTATGTCATCAACACTGCTGCCCTCTCACAATCATATCTCCTCACTATGTCATCAACCTGCTGCCCTCTCACAATCATATCTCCTCACTATGTCATCAATCCTGCTGCCCTCTCACAATCATATCTCCTCACTATGTCATCAACCTGCTGCCCTCTCACAATCATATCTCCTCACTATGTCATCAACCCTGCTGCCCTCTTGCAATCATATCTCCTCACTATGTCATCATACCTGCTGCCCTCTCACAATCATATCTCCTCACTATGTCATCATACCTGCTGCCCTCTCACAATCATATCTCCTTACTATGTCATCAACACTGCTGCCCTCTCACAATCATATCTCCTCACTATGTCATCAACACTGCTGCCCTCTCACAATCATATCTCCTCACTATGTCATCAACACTGCTGCCCTGCCTCTAGCCCTCTGTCCCAGACACACAGCAATGACTGTCAAAGTCTGTAGCTAGTGGTGCGCTAGAGCAGCTGTTCTCCCTATCTACCCCAGAGACAGAGGAGTACTGGAGTAGAATGCAGGAGATCCTAGGAGAGAAGAAAGGAGGAAGCAGATATACATAGTAAAGGAAATGAGCAAGGGAGGGGACATAGAGAGTTTGTCAATCTGTGTATGTGCACTCAAAGCAGGAATACATGAATTGCTACATTTGTCTGTGACTGCGCTGGATCTTGTAAACACTGGTCTGACACACACACTATCACAATGTAGCAAGCCACTTAAACCCCATCTTTTTCTCACACACACACACACACACACACACACACACACACACACACACACACACACACACACACACACACACACACACACACACACCCAACACAATAAACCCATTTTCTGATTTTCTGAGAGTATCTGAACATGGGGAGCTCATTAAACATTAATACAGTGTGCATTAATGCTGTGTTCAGTGCTGAGCTGTGTTGTGTGGTGGCTCTATTGTCATGCTCAGGCAAGGTGGGACAGGGACAGAAGGGTGGAGGGACACACACAGACGTGAGACCCCTGAGGGCCTGTGGAACTAAACCCCATCGACTGTCACAGACAGGCGACAGGTCACCCCCCTTCTTTCTCTCTCTCTCTCTCTCTCCATCCCTGCTTCCATTTCTCCATCCCTCCACCCTTACCCCTCCCTCTCCATCCCTCCCTCCACTGCTGCCCCGTTCCATGCGGCACATGGCAAAGCCATGGGGGGGTAACATCAATGACAATGAGCAAATCAGCCAGCCAACCATACCAACAACACACACATATACACACACTCACTACTATCACATGCAGCCTTTGCTATGTCACACACTACATTACTGAAACATGAAAACATCCACCCTTTAGAACAGCTGTTTGGATTAACAACCAGAGTTACTGGCTACAGTAGCTAAATAACCCCAGAGCCTTATCCTACTGCAGAGTATTGTTTGGTACATTTTGTACATTGGTACAAAATGTTTCCACAACAGATCAGATCATTACAGTCTGTTGCCTCTAAAAGTCTGGAGGATATTGTAGAGACATCTCTTACTTTCTATTTTCCTCTGTCTGTCTGTCTCCCTGTTTTACCCCTTTCATGTTCGCCCCTGCGTGGTGGGAGGGTAGAGGTGGGTAGAAGAGGGTAAGGGGGGTAGAGAAAGAAGAGGGGGCAGAAACAGATGGGGCCCTGGCAGCCATGTTTGACTCTATCAGACTGACTATATGCACATGGGCGGGTGTGTTATTTGGCATGAATAAGCTTGTGTGTGTGTGTGTGTGTGTGTGTTTGTGTGTGAGGGGCACAATAAGGGTAATTATCTCTGCTTGAGAGGCCCAGGGAGGGGGAGAGCAGAGAGACTGAGTCATACAATACCCTGACCACAGGCCTTTGTGTGTATAAAGCACAGGGCTGACAAGTGTCAGCTATTATTGACTATTTACCCACTGCACTCACACACACACACACACACACACACATCTTTCTCTCTTTCATCTTTCTCTCTCTCTCGCTCTCCCTCCCAAGCACACACACACACACACAGTATTTGTCTCCCTCCACTACTGTGTAAGTGTTAGTAGTGTATGCTACAGCAGTGTATCAGTGTCAATCAGTGTAACAGGGAGAGATGGGACAGGCCCTGTGAGCACATCACTCTGACAGATAGCTGGCCCACTGTCTTACCCTCCAACCCTGGCCCGGCTCACTGTAAGAGAGAGGAAACACTGTGTGTGTGTGTGTGTGTGTGTGTGTGTGTGTGTGTGTGTATGTTACATCAGAGACATCCTAAACTGCACCCAGAGGCTGTATACCACCAGTCTCCCCCTTCCCACCTCTATTTCATTCACAACACTAAAGTAGTGTCTTCTGGCCTGGTACAGCACATACTGTAGGAACATGAGAGAGGCCTGCATTAGTCTATAGGTCAAGGATCATCGAGGAAAGATCAAGAGCCCTGCTACGGTCTATAGGGGGTTAGGGTTTAGAAGGGTAAGACTACTTTGGGCAAAGAGGGATTTCTCCTTTCTCCCCCTCTCCTCTCTTCTTTTGTTTAGGCTAGCTAAAGAGGGATTAGCCCAGGGAGATTACAGCAGACTCTGCTAAGAAATCGTGTTTGAGGAAACAGTTATTCACTTACTAACCAGCTAGCCGCACTGGAGATAGACTTACCCCCATTCTCCTCCCCACTCTCTCCTTCTCTCCGTCTTAGCACCCCCCCCCCCCCCCTGTCTGATTTTTGACCTTGTGTCCTAAGCAGGGCTAGACAGATATTCCACATAAACTGTATCCCGCAATACATATACTACAGTATACAATAAATATACTACAGTATACAATACATATACTACAGTATACAATAAATATACTACAGTATACAATACATATACTACAGTATACAATACATATACTACAGTATACAATACATATACTACAGTATACAAAACATATACTACAGTATACAATAAATATACTACAGTATACAATACATATACTACAGTATACAATACATATACTACAGTATACAATACATATACTACAGTATATGCACAATAGAAACACTTTGATGTACCGTACATTTAATTCTGAGAATTTACATTTTACAATGAGGTCAGGATAGGAACCCAGTTAAATCTAGAAAATAACATTTATGGAAGTAAATGTGGTGTGCTTGGCAGTCTTGAAGTATTTATGGTTGTGAAATCGTAGTAGTAATGGTAGTAATAGTGTTTTCATATGCTATGCATTAGCTATATAGATCTATTTTGAGGTGTTTTGTAGGTGTGTTGTTATTATAGTGGATTAGTGTAGTAGACTAGAGTGAGTACTATTATCATCAGAAGCCATATTGTGTGTTTTTAGCTCTGAAGATGTTTTAGTTTGAACATTCAGAAAGATTTGTGGCAGTGTTTTCAATTTAGAATGCCATTGAAATGAATGGGGATACGACAAGCTTTATAGTTGAAGTAGGAATGCTGGCAACAATCTGTATTGGAGCCGTCTAAGTTGAGTCAGTCTGTATTGGAGCCATCTAAGTTGAGTCAGTCTGTATTGGAGCCGTCTAAGTTGAGTCAGTCTGTATTGGAGCCATCTAAGTTGAGTCAGTCTGTATTGGAGCCGTCTAAGTTGAGTCAGTCTGTATTGGAGCCATCTAAGTTGAGTCAGTCTGTATTGGAGCCATCTAAGTTGAGTCAGTCTGTATTGGAGCCGTCTAAGTTGAGTCAGTCTGTATTGGAGCCGTCTAAGTTGAGTCAGTCTGTATCGGAGCTGTCTAAGTTGAGTCAGTCTGTATTGGAGCCGTCTAAGTTGAGTCAGTCTGTATCGGAGCCGTCTAAGTTGAGTCAGTCTGTATTGGAGCCGTCTAAGTTGAGTCAGTCTGTATCGGAGCCGTCTAAGTTGAGTCAGTCTGTATTGGAGCCGTCTAAGTTGAGTCAGTCTTTATTGGAGCCGTCTAAGTTGAGTCAGTCTGTATTGGAGCCGTCTAAGTTGAGTCAGTATGTATTGGAGCCGTCTAAGTTGAGTCAGTCTGTATTGGAGCCGTCTAAGTTGAGTCAGTCTGTATTGGAGCCGTCTAAGTTGAGTCAGTCTGTATTGGAGCCGTCTAAGTTGAGTCAGTCTGTATTGGAGCCGTCTAAGTTGAGTCAGTCTGTATTGGAGCCGTCTAAGTTGAGTCAGTCTGTATTGGAGCCGTCTAAGTTGAGTCAGTCTTTATTGGAGCCGTCTAAGTTGAGTCAGTCTGTATTGGAGCCATCTAAGTTGAGTCGGTCTGTATTGGAGCCATCTAAGTTGAGTCAGTCTGTATTGGAGCCGTCTAAGTTGAGTCAGTCTGTATTGGAGCCATCTAAGTTGAGTCAGTCTGTAATGGAGCCGTCTAAGTTGAGTCAGTCTGATTTGGAGCCGTCTAAGTTGAGTCAGTCTGTATTGGAGCCATCTAAGTTGAGTCAGTCTGTATTGGAGCCATCTAAGTTGAGTCAGTCTGTATTGGAGCCATCTAAGTTGAGTCAGTCTGTATTGGAGCCATCTAAGTTGAGTCAGTCTGTATTGGAGCCATCTAAGTTGAGTCCGTCTGTATTGGAGCCGTCTAAGTTGAGTCAGTCTGTATTGGAGCCATCTAAGTTGAGTCCGTCTGTATTGGAGCCGTCTAAGTTGAGTCAGTCTGTATTGGAGCCATCTAAGTTGAGTCAGTCTGTATTGGAGCCGTCTAAGTTGAGTCAGTCTGTATTGGAGCCGTCTAAGTTGAGTCAGTCTGTACATGTTAACGCTGGTGTGGTGTTTGTAGTTTAAACGGATCAAGAATCCACATTTTGCCTTTGAAGTCTATGGAGCTTTTATGCAAATCTAAAACGGTTATAGTTCAAATAGCATCAACAATCTTTTGACAATTGATCTAAGTTGAGTCAATCTGTATATGTCAATGTCGGTTTGGTGTTTGTAGCTTCAAGGGTTCCAGAGCAGTGGTACATCTAAACACTTCCCATTCAAGCCTATGGAGCGTTTCTGCACATTTAAAATGGTTCAAGTTCAAAAAGCTGTATACAAGCACACTGTTCCAGACTGATCTGCACGTTTTCTAGGGTAAACGGTTGAAGACTAGTTACAGTGGCCATTTATACTGTTCAGGTCTTTGGCAATTGAAATGCATTGGGATTTATGAAACGTGTAAGTAGTATCAAGAAGTATTTTTCAAGTGGACTGTTGACCAGGGAAGAACAAAAACATATTTGGGGATCTATCAAGATCACTGGTGGTCAGCCAAGTGCCATGTTCCTACAAGACCACTCAATCAGGTGTATTGATTTCCCTGCCCAGGCAGTCTATTAGCTGTTCAACCCTACATAGAGGCCATGACAACATGGCAGCTAGCTGATTGATGTGAGTGTGTGGGAGAGCACTGGAAGTGAGGACAGAGGACAAGTGCATGAGAGATCACACAGGAGGAGGGAATGCGAGGGAAAGTGAGATTGAGTGTGTGTGTGTAGTTAGTTATGGATTAGTGTGTACATTGGGTTTGATTTGTGGTTTGTGTGTGGTTTTGTTAGTTTGTGTGTGGTTTTTAAATGGCGTGTGCATGCGTGTGTGTCCGTGTGTGAGTGTTCATGCGCACGTGCGTGTGTGTAAGCGGGTGAATAATTGAAGGTATCTGAGGTGTGTTTGTGTTCTCTTTAACCCCAAACCACAGACAAGACAGCTCTCAATAATTCAGGGTAAGAAGAGATGATACAGAGCAGCTGGTTAGGCAGGCCTTTAGTGACTCTAGAACAGTGAAAACTCCCAGTCTCTAACCTCACATGCAGTCCGTGTTTGTGTGTCCTGTTGTTTACACCTACTGCAGACAGTAGCACTTTCTCTGAACGTCCTACGTTGTTGGAGTTGTTGTCTATGTTTTGCTCCACTTATTCTATGTCCTAGTTGTGGCCTGTGTGTGTGTGTGTGTGTGTGTGCTCAGATGGTTGTGTTGTCTGTGGGGGATTTGAGGTCTGTCTCTGGTCGATGAGTGCCTCGCACCGATGTCCATGCAATCTCAATTGACCTACTGTGTTTTTGCGTTTGCGTGTGTGAGAGAGGGAGAGCGAGAGAGAGGTAGAAAGAAAGAGATAAAGAGAGAGAGAGGGAGAGAGGGGGAGAGGGGGGGTAGGGGGAGAGAGAGAGACGAGGGGGGAGAGGGGGAGAGAGAGGGAGAGAGAGGGAGAGAGAGGGAGGGAGGGAGGGAGGGAGGGAGGGAGGGAGGGAGGGAGGGAGAGAGAGAGAGAGAGGGGGTAAGAAAGAGAGAGAGGGCGAGAGGGGGTAAGAAAGAGAGAGGGGGGGGGTGGGGGGGGAGAGAGGGAGAGAGAGGGAGAGAGGGAGAGAGAGGGGTGTTGAGAGGGGGGGGAGAGCGAGAGGGGGGGAAGGGGGTATAGAAAGGGGGGAAAGTGAGAGGGGGGGAGATAGAGGGGGGGAGAGCGAGAAAGAGGGGGGGGGAGAGCTGTCCCTCCCGGCTGGGTTGAAACACTCCTCTGCCACCAGTGCTCTAATAGGGAGGGACCAGTCAGCTCACTCAGTGCAGCTATTGCAGCCAACTGCCCCAGTCCATGGGCTACGCCAGAGCACAGTGCAACACACACACACACACACTGACACACACACACACTGACACATACCATGTGGCCATCTCTCTGTGTTTCTCTTCATTTAAAACAAGGAGGAGAAAGGGGCAAAGGCCAGTGACTGTGGGATGATTTTAATTACTGAGGTGTGTGTGTGTGTGTGTGTGTGTGTGTGTGTGTGTGTGTGTGTGTGTGTGTGTGTGTGTGTGTGTGTGTGTGTGTGTGTGTGTGTGTGTGTGTGTGTGTGTGTGTGTGAAAGGGGTACTTTACGTTTGAGGGTATATGTGCTTTTTCTACTGCTATTGCAAATATATATATGTATTGTTTCCATTTTGGTGTGTGTGGGTGTTTGGGTGTGTGTGTGCATGCGTGTTTGCGTGCCGGTGTGTGTGTTGTCAACTGTTGTCGCTCATATAGGAAGGGAATGCATAGGTGTGTGTGTGTGCGGTCGCTCTCTCCATGGGTTCACATTAGTACTGTCATCCCAGACGTCACCAGGCACATGAAACACACATCATGAATTATGGATGCCTGTTTTCACCTCTGTCTCTCTCTGTTTATAGGTCTGCTTTATATATACATACTCTGTCTGTTACTAGGTGTTTATAAGGTCCCTGTAGTCTTCTACACTATAGCCAGTTTGTCTGTGTCTATAGTGGTCTGCGGGGACACTGTAAACCTGTATTCGTTTTCTGTACAGTTTTCTTCTCTGTGTCCCTGATTGGGTATTTTTTAATGTAGTACATACACTGAGTATACAAAACATTAAGAACACCTGCTCTTTCCATGACATAGACTGACCAGGTGAATCCAGGTGAAAGCTATGATCCAGAATTGATGTTGTTGCTGAGTTTTTCACGCTCAACAGTTTCCCGTGTGTATCATCAAAGGTCCACCACCCAAAGGACATCCAGCCAACTTGACACAACTGTGGTACATATTGGAGTCAACATGGGCCAGCATCCCTGTGAAACGCTTTCGACACCTTGCAGAGTCCATGCCCCGACCAATTCAGGCTGTTCCGAGGGCAAAAGGGCAGGGGGTGCATATGTCATTTTAGGAAGATGTTCCTAATGTTCAATGTACTCAGTGTATGTCCCTGGCCTATAGTTTCTACAGTATAGAAAACTACATTTGAGTGCATCTATAGTATAGTGGTTTACAGGGACGTTGTGTACATGTCATGCTTTCCTGTACGTTGGCCTGTTAGTCTATGTTTGGAGTCTCTGTCTCCTCCCTAGTGTTTACTGTTTAAAGTCACACTGGGAAAACTGGGAGAGAGCGGCAAGTGGAGCAGAAGAGACACGCTCCCAATGTAGTGGAAACAACTGGACTGTACCCTGTCCCTCTGTCTGTCCCCATCTATCTATCTCCCTCCGTCTCTCCTCCTCTCCCTCCCTCTGTCTGTCCCCATCTATCTATCTCCCTCCGTCTCTCCTCCTCTCCCTCCCCCTGTCTGTCCCCGTCTATCTATCTCCCTCCGTCTCTCCTCCTCTCCCTCCCTCTGTCTGTCCCTGTCTATCTATCTCCCTCCGTCTCTCCTCCTCTCCTATCTATCTCCCTCCGTCTCTCCTCCTCTCCCTCCCTCTGTCTGTCCCCGTCTATCTCTCTCCGTCTCTCCTCCTCTCCCTCCCTCTGTCTGTCCCTGTCTATCTATCTCCCTCCGTCTATCCTCCTCTCCTTCCCTCTGTCTGTCCCCGTCTATCTATCTCCCTCCGTCTCTCCTCCTCTCCCTCCCTCTGTCTGTCCCCGTCTATCTATCTCCCTCCGTCTCTCCTCCTCTCCCTCCCTCTGTCTGTCCCCGTCTATCTATCTCCCTCCGTCTCTCCTCCTCTCCCTCCCTCTGTCTGTCCCCGTCTATCTATCTCCCTCTGTCTATCCTCCTCTCCTTCCCTCTGTCTGTCCCCGTCTATCTATCTCCCTCCATCTCTCCTCCTCTCCCTCTGTCTGTCCCCGTCTATCTATCTCCCTCCGTCTCTCCTCCTCTCCCTCCCTCTGTCTGTCCCCGTCTATCTATCTCCCTCCGTCTCTCCTCCTCTCCCTCTCTCTGTCTGTCCCCGTCTATCTATCTCCCTCCGTCTCTCCTCCTCTCCCTCCCTCTGTCTGTCCCCGTGTATCTCCCTCCGTCTCTCCTCCTGTCCCTCCCTCTGTCTGTCCCCGTCTATCTATCTCCCTCCGTCTATCCTCCTCTCCTTCCTCTGTCTGTCCCCGTCTATCTATCTCCCTCCGTCTCTCCTCCTCTCCCTCCCTCTGTCTGTCCCCGTCTATCTATCTCCCTCCGTCTCTCCTCCTCTCCCTCTGTCTGTCCCCGTCTATCTATCTCCCTCCGTCTCTCCTCCTCTCCCTCTGTCTGTCCCCGTCTATCTATCTCCCTCCGTCTCTCCTCCTCTCCCTCCCTCTGTCTGTCCCCGTCTATCTATCTCCCTCCGTCTCTCCTCCTCTCCCTCTGTCTGTCCCCGTCTATCTATCTCCCTCCGTCTCTCCTCCTCTCCCTCTCTCTGTCTCCGACTCCACTTATACACTGTTACCCCCTCTATCCCCCCATCCTCCTCCTCTTCATTGCTCATTGTAAATGTCAGTAGTGTTAGAGAAGGGAGACTGGGGGGTTTGTATGGAGGTCACAGTCTCATCAACAAACAGAACAGAACAGAGAAGAGAGGGAGGGAGGGAGGGAGGGAGGGAGGGAGGGAGGGAGGGAGGGAGGGAGGGAGGGAGGGAGGGAGGGAGGGAGGGAGGGAGGGAGGGAGGGAGGGAGGGAGGGAGGGAGGGAGGGAGGGAGGGAGGGAGGGAGGGAGGGAGGGAGGAAAGAAGAAAGGATTGAGCAATGAGATAAACAGTCATAATTAGTTAGGGGAGAGGACAGCGGTTATAGGACAAGACGGTGAAGCGTGGCTTTTTAATGAAAATATGACAAACCTTGTGTCTCTCTCTCTCTTTCCAACCCCCAGAGGGAGACAGAGGGGAGACAGAGGGGAGACAGAGGGGAGACAGAGGGAGAAAGAGATTCGGATATTCCTCATTCATTCTGTAGATATGACTGATAGTGGTTCTGTGTTACTTCCGACATTACTGAACTGTGTGGTCATGCTAACAAAGCACCTTTTGTGAGCTAGATGGAAAGGGGCGGGGCTAACACTGCACGATTAGTTGTAACACATCAGTGGTGCCAATAAAGCTGCTTTGAATGTGAATTGAGCGGAGTGAAGAGGGCACCATTGATAAATGGTGGGGGGGAGAATAGAAGCCAGGGAAGTGTAGATATTTAATTGTCTGACACCTGCTACTACTTCAGCCTTTTAATGCATGCAGGAGAAAGAAGGGAGGGAGGGAAGAGAGAGAGTTTTGTGGGGTCTCGTTTTGAATTCAGGCACAGCACACCTATTCTATTCCATTCATGGGTTAGTATAGCCTTGTGGAAATGTTAACAATAAGAGTGGAGCATAGTAAAATGTGGATGAGCTGTTATCTACTCCAGCCTTGGCTCAGCTCTCTTGTCCTATTCTCTTTCCATTCACCTCTAGCTGACTAGGTGTGGCAGTCAGGGTAGAGGCCAGAGGAGTGGGCTTGAAATCACTGGATCCTCATTTTAGTGGTAGTGACTGGCTCTGATTCAGTTGCTTGATTCACTTTCTATTGAAGTGATTCTCTGTCAGTGGTGCTGATTCACTAGGTTGATTCACTCTCTTTTGGAGGGATTCTCTGTCCATGGAGCTGATTCTGTCAGTTGATTCACTCTATGGAAGTCACTCTGTGATTCTCTGTCCATGGAGCTGATTCAGTCAGTTGATTCACTCTATGGAAGTCACTCTGTGATTCTCTGTCCATGGAGCTGATTCAGTCAGTTGATTCACTCTATGGAAGTCACTCTGTGATTCTCTGTCCATGTTGTTGATTTATTTGATCCTGTTGTTTAATAGCTGCGCTCTAAAAGTGAGGGGTTCAACAAGAGTTATTCTAAGATCCTCAAAGTTCTTCAAATAACCTTAGGGTTCTTGGCTCTGAAAATGCCCCCTAAAAGCTATTCTAAGAACCCCATAGGAGGTGGGGTTCATCGAGAAACCTCCTTAGTCGGTGGGGGTTCTTGCAGGAACCTACCTGCCCAACTGAAACATTTGAATTTGAAAGGGCAGCAGGTTTAGCCACTTAACTGAAAAATGTAAAGATCTCCTCAATTTAAGTTAATGTTTGTCCCTTGTATGATCTACATTGATATTGTTTTATGATGATACCGTTTATCTTTTCATATTGGTGCAAATCTTTCTGAAACAGAAAATAGACACAATTCAATGGATATGAATCAACAAAGAGGTAAGAATATGTAGGCTATAAGAATATGTTGAAGGCTAGCTGTGTTGGGTGCAGATGACTGAACTGCTCACTTGTGTGTCTGTGTCTGCTAGTATACAGACGAGGCGTACAAAGTTATGTCAGTTGGTATTGGTATGTGATGCTGATCATATGTACCATCCTCCTCCCTTACCTTTTCAATGAATATTCCATAGGCCTCTATATCATGGACAAGGCACTGTATGTGTATGAAAACCATTATCAAACAGTTTATTTCTTTCACATTTACCACAGAAACTAAAGTAAAAGTACTGTTCTGTTAATAAATATGTATAATTCTATTTTTGGGGGATTCCCAGACTTCACCCTCCCTACACCTCTGATGAATATAACAGGAAACCTGTTTGATCACCATGCACTGCAAAATCATTGTGGCTATGGATACAGAGAACATCATCACATTAACATCAACAGGCCAGAGGATATATCCATTGGACTTGGGGCTCTGCTGGGAGTTTACATCATATTTAGATTTTTTCAATTCTGCTTTGCCACTAAAATCATAATAAACACTGACAACAAAAATATTGTGTTATTGTTGTTATTGTTGTTATTGTTGTTATTGTTCTGCATATTAATATTAATAATAGCCCACCCAATTTACCTACCTCATCCCCATACTGTTTTTATTTATTTACTTTTCTGCTCTTTTGAACACCAGTATCTCTACCTGCACATGACCATCTGATCATTTACAGTGCCTTGCGAAAGTATTCGGCCCCCTTGAACTTTGCGACCTTTTGCCACATTTCAGGCTTCAAACATAAAGATATAAAACTGTATTTTTTTGTGAAGAATCAACAACAAGTGGGACACAATCATGAAGTGGAACGACATTTATTGAATATTTCAAACTTTTTTAACAAATCAAAAACTGAAAAATTGGGCGTGCAAAATTATTCAGCCCCCTTAAGTTAATACTTGGTAGCGCCACCTTTTGCTGCGATTACAGCTGTAAGTCGCTTGGGGTATGTCTCTATCAGTTTTGCACATCGAGAGACTGAATTTTTTTCCCATTCCTCCTTGCAAAACAGCTCGAGCTCAGTATGGTTGGATGGAGAGCATTTGTGAACAGCAGTTTTCAGTTCTTTCCACAGATTCTCGATTGGATTCAGGTCTGGACTTTGACTTGGCCATTCTAACACCTGGATATGTTTATTTTTGAACCATTCCATTGTAGATTTTGCTTTATGTTTTGGATCATTGTCTTGTTGGAAGACAAATCTCCGTCCCAGTCTCAGGTCTTTTACAGACTCCATCAGGTTTTCTTCCAGAATGGTCCTGTATTTGGCTCCATCCATCTTCCCATCAATTTTAACCATCTTCCCTGTCCCTGCTGAAGAAAAGCAGGCCCAAACCATGATGCTGCCACCACCATGTTTGACAGTGGGGATGGTGTGTTCAGGGTGATGAGCTGTGTTGCTTTTACGCCAAACATAACGTTTTGCATTGTTGCCAAAAAGTTCAATTTTGGTTTCATCTGACCAGAGCACCTTCTTCCACATGTTTGGTGTGTCTCCCAGGTGGCTTGTGGCAAACTTTAAACGACACTTTTTATGGATATCTTTAAGAAATGGCTTTCTTCTTGCCACTCTTCCATAAAGGCCAGATTTGTGCAATATACGACTGATTGTTGTCCTATGGACAGAGTCTCCCACCTCAGCTGTAGATCTCTGCAGTTCATCCAGAGTGATCATGGGCCTCTTGGCTGCATCTCTAATCATTCTTCTCCTTGTATGAGCTGAAAGTTTAGAGGGACGGCCAGGTCTTGGTAGATTTGCAGTGGTCTGATACTCCTTCCATTTCAATATTATCGCTTGCACAGTGCTCCTTGGGATGTTTAAAGCTTGGGAAATCTTTTTGTATCCAAATCCGGCTTTAAACTTCTTCACAACAGTATCTCGGACTTGCCTGGTGTGTGCCTTGTTCTTCATGATGCTCTCTGCGCTTTTAACGGACCTCTGAGATTATCACAGTGCAGGTGCATTTATACGGAGACTTGATTACACACAGGTGGATTGTATTTATCATCATAAGTCATTTAGGTCAACATTGGATCATTCAGAGATCCTCACTGAACTTCTGGAGAGAGTTTGCTGCACTGAAAGTAAAGGGGCTGAATAATTTTGTTTTTGATTTGTTAAAAAAGTTTGAAATATCCAATAAATGTCGTTCCACTTCATGATTGTGTCCCACTTGTTGTTGATTCTTCACAAAAAAAATACAGTTTTATATCGTTATGTTTGAAGCCTGAAATGTGGCAAAAGGTTGCAAAGTTCAAGGGGGCCGAATACTTTCGCAAGGCACTGTATCACTCCAGTATTAATCTGCAAAATTGTAATTATTCGCCTGCCTCCTCATGCCTTTTGCACACAATGTATATAGACTCTTTTTTTTCTTTTTTCTACTGTGTTATTGACTTGTTGATTGTTTACTCCATGTGTAACTCTGTGTTGTCTGTTCACACTGCTATGCTTTATCTTGGCCAGTTGTAAATGAGAACTTGTTCTCAACTAGCCTACCTGGTTGAATAAAGGTGTTCTCAACTAGCCTACCTGGTTGAATAAAGGTGAAAACATAATAATAATAATAGGGGAGGGGGTAGTTCAGAAATGTGCCCCAAAAGTTTCTTCAAAAGGTTCTTAGAGGATCCATGAAAAGGGTTTCTTTGAAGAACCTATAGGGGTTCCCCCACAGTTTACATTTGAAGAACTTATAGGGGTTCCCCCACAGTTTACATTTGAAGAACTTATAGGGGTTCCCCCACAGTTTACATTTGAAGAACCTATAGGGGTTCCCCCACAGTTTACATTTGAAGAACCTATAGGGGTTCCCCCACAGTTTACATTTGAAGAACCTATAGGGGTTCCCCCACAGTTTACATTTGAATAACCCATAAAGGATACTCCAAGAACCTTTTATTTTTAGTCTGTAGGGCTAGTGTTTTCCTATGCCATTGTAAACCTGCCAAGGTGTGTGTGTGTGTGTGTGTGTGTGTGTGTGTGTGTGTGTGTGTGTGTGTGTGTGTGTGTGTGTGTGTGTGTGTGTGTGTGTGGTGTGTGTGTGTGTGTGTGTGTGTGTGTGTGTGTGTGTGTGTGTGTGTGTGTGTGTGTGTGTGTGTGTGTGTGTGTATTTGCAGGTATTTTTGTATGCATATTCCAGTACTGCAGAGTGAATGTCTTCTGAATCCGCTCAGTTTCTTCTTTCTTTCTTCTCTCAGTGACAGTCCCTCCTCTATGATCCATTGTTCATCCCCCTCTCTGTTCTCACCTTCTCTCACCCTCTTCCTTTCCCTCCAACTCTCTCTTCTCACCTTCTCACACCCTCTTCCTTTCCCTCCAACTCTCTCTTCTCACCTTCTCTCACCCTCTTCCTTTCCCTCCAACTCTCTCTTCTCACCTTCTCTCACCCTCTTCCTTTCCCTCCAACTCTCTCTTCTCACCTTCTCTCACCCTCTTCCTTTCCCTCCAACTCTCTCTTCTCACCTTCTCTCACCCTCTTCCTTTCCCTCCAACTCTCTCTCTGTTGATGAAGAGAGGCAGGGGAAGTCAGATAGACAGTGATATCTAATGACAAACTGTGACACTCCTACGTCCATGAAAAAACCATCCCATTCTTTTTTAAATTTAAAGGACCCAGCTCACTCCAATTATTTACCCAATGCCAAGCTGCCTGGCTGAACTTTCACCCTCTAGTGTGCGTGCGTGCGCGTGTGCATGTGTGTGTGTGTGCGTGCGTGCGTGCACGCGTGTGTCAGTGCCTCTGTCTGTTTGCTTACACTGAAAGGGGGAGGGGCGGTCGAGTGACTGCACCCCAAACATCGTCACAGAAGCACCCGCAGGATGGCAAGCAGCCCCTAGCAACAGGGAGAGAGGGAAGAAAGCGCGAGAGTGGGAGGGAGGGGGAAAGACGCAGAACATCAATAAATAATGGCCCCAGTGAGGAGGTGGAAATATGGGCCTCGTTAGCTGTGTGCCTCTGCCTTCATTTGCATGTGAGGAAACGAGGCTGCTACTGACTCAAAGACTCTTACACACTC
Organism: Oncorhynchus kisutch; assembly: GCF_002021735.2. Taxonomy (NCBI): domain Eukaryota; kingdom Metazoa; phylum Chordata; class Actinopteri; order Salmoniformes; family Salmonidae; genus Oncorhynchus; species Oncorhynchus kisutch. Next base: position 29,084,643 of record NC_034179.2, read on the forward strand.
ACACACATACACACTGGCTCAGACCCACACCCTACGCAACCGGCGCTATGCAAATCACACACTGTTTCTATGTCTCTCTCTCTCTCTCTCTCTTCCTCTCTCTCTCTCTCTCTCTCTCTCTCTCTCTCTCTCTCTCTCTCACACACACAGTTGCTTTTCCTATCCTATATCTCTGTCCCTATTTTTGTCTAAAAATCTTTCTCCCTCTCCCCTCACCCCTCATATAGCCCTCCCAGGTTCTGCCTGCTACCAAACTGCAGGTCTAAAGGTTTGTAGTGGAATCCAGGCTCACTTGAAAGCAGTGTGATTTTGACAGTGTAGCCCACCAGTGTAGGCCTTCCTGTGCTGTGTTTGACAACAAGGCCTGAGCTCAGCAGTCTAACCCAGATAATTACAGTGTCCACTGACACACATACACATGGAACATGCCCACACTTTAAAATGTTCCCCTCACACATATAGATACACATACAGTATGCATGAACATACACACATGTGAACGAGCACACACACACACACACACACACACTCTCACTTTTCTTCTCCTACTCTTTCTTCTTTTGCTCCACCCTTTTTCCCTTTAATCTTTTACACCCTGCTTGTTCTCTGCTAACCTAGTATATCATTGACTGACAAGCCCAACCGAGAACAACAGGCCTGCGGGTGGGTAGCAGAGTGAATGTGGTTCTTCATCTAGTGCATCACTTTAGCTACATTCTCAGTTTATCCAGTCAAGTCAGCATGAATTAAAGCTTGGGGAGTACAGTGATTTAGCGATTCATATTTTACTCTGTCTGCCACTGCTTAACAACAGAGAGAGAGAGAGAAAGGGATTGTGTGAAAGAGGGAAAATGTTAAGGAGGATATATCACGAGAGATGGTTCAAGATAGAGGGATTGAATAAACAAGAGAAACAATTAAGATGGGTGGATAGTGGAGGAGATCATGTGATTAAAATGGCTCCTGTTCTGGAGGTGTCTCCATGGCACAGCACTTCTTAGATCTTTTGTTGATGGATATCTCTCTCTCTAGCTCAATCCCTCTTGCTATCTCTCCCATTACCTCTCTCTCTCTTCTCTCTCTCTTCTCTCTCCTTCTCTCTCTGTCTCACTATGTTTACAATCTATGCATGTATTTCCATTTCTCTCTCTCTCCGGTCTATCTCTCGCTCCCTCTAGTTCTCTATTTCTCTCTTACTCTCTCCCTCACTCTCTCTTTATCTCTATCTCTCTTTATCTCTCTCCCTCTCTGTTTGTCTGTCAGTGTGTTGTGACAGTGTGGCGTGTCAGTGTTATGGGAGTTGAAATCTTAAAGTGCACATTATCCTGTAAGGATTAATTCAGGGGTGCAAACAAAGGCTGACTGTAAAATTACAGCCTACGCTGCGACTGAGCCACTACCCTCCACACAGACATTGTCTGTTAGCCTGCTGCTAGCCCCCTAGTACACACACACACACACACACACACACACACACACACCCCTAGTACACACACACACACACACACACACACACACACACACACACACACACACACACACACACACACACACACACACACACACACACACACACACACACACACACACAACACAGAGAGGGAGAGAGAGAGAGAGAGTAATACACCCTCTACCTGTGCTGTCTGTCAGACAACTACCGTGCAGATGTACACACTACCCTCTATACACACACACACCCTCTACCCTCCACACACACACCCTCTACCCTCCACACACACACCCTCTACCCTCCACACACACACTCTACCCTCCACACACACACACTCTACCCTCCACACACACACACACACACACACTCTACCCTCCACACACACACACGTACCCTCCACACACACACCCTCTACCCTCCACACACACACCCTCTACCCTCCACATACACACACCCTCTACCCTCCAAACACACACACTCTACCCTCCACACACACTCTACCCTCCACACACACACCCTCTACCCTCCACACGCACACCCTCTTCCCTCCACACACACACCCTCTACCCTCCACACACACACACTCTACCCTCCACACACACACACACACAGTCTACCCTCCACACACACACACTCTACCCTCCACACACACACACCCACTCTACCCTCCACACACACACCCTCTACCCTCCACATACACACCCTCTACCCTCCACACACACACACTCTACCCTCCACATACACACACTCTACCCTCCACACACACACACACTCTACCCTCCACACACACACGCACACACACACACACACACACACACACACACACACACACACACACACACACACACACACACACACACACACACACACACACACACACACACACACACACACACACACACACACACACTCTACCCTCCACACACACACCCTCTACCCTCCACATACACACCCTCTACCCTCCACATACACACATAACCTGACAGGCTTAGAGCCCATCAAACAGCTTTGGTGATAAACACACAGTTGCACATGAATGCTCTAGTTGTGCTCAAGCTGTTGGACTATAGCCCGGGAGCCTCTGCAGTGAACCCAGGTGAGAGAGAACGAGTAGAGGAAGAACAGCGTGTGTATGTGTGTATGCACACATGTGTGTGAGTATGTGTTCATACATAGGACAGTGTTAACATTTCCCAAATTGGCAAATGCTCATTAAAATGGTGCCCTCCCTCTCCTCTACCCCTCCAATAATTGGGCAGGGTCTGCCAGATGGGTACAGGCTGAAAATAGGGCACAGCCTGGCAGGGTACATCACACACTGACACACGTACCAGACCTGGGCTCATCTGGCTGTGTTCTATAACAACCACAACAATACTGGAGTAGAGATGTTGATAACGTCTTTACTGTAAGTGATGGTGAGGGTTTGACAATTTTCAAGTGTTTCTCAATGTGATTGTATTGCATGTTTAATAGTGAGCTCAGCGTGTGTCCTCTAGGGTATGACAGGTTGCCAAATGTTTAGATAGCAGTCACCCTTGGGTTGTTTGTTGGGGGTATTTGAGTTATTTTGAGGCTTTGTTCAATCATGTTCTCTCTGTAACAGGTAACAGGTTCTTCCTGACGTCCTTTGGTGCTCTGTACATCTCAGATGTCCAGAAGGAGGATGCCCTCTCCACCTACCGCTGCATCACCAAGCACAAATACAGCGGAGAGACACGTCAGAGCAATGGAGCCAGGCTGTCTGTCATGGGTGAGTGGGACTGTAAAGTATGTCATTGCTCTGATTACCGCTACACAGTGTTTTGTGTGTAATAAATGTCTATGAATGTGAATGAATATACACTACATGACCAAAAGGATGTGGACAACTGCTCGTCGATCGTCTCATTCCAAGATCATGGGCATTAAAATGGAGTTGGTCCCCCCTTTGCTGCTGTAACAGCCTCTACTCTTCTGGGAAGGCTTTCCATTAGACATTGGAACATTGCTTCCATTCAGCCACAAGAGCATTAGCGAGGTTGGGCACTGATGTTGGGTGATTAGGCCTGGCTCACAGTCTGTGTTCCAATTCATCCCAAAGGTGTTCGATGGGGTTGAGATCAGGGCTCTGTGCAGACCAGTCAAGTTCTCGACAAACCGTTTCTGTATGGACCTCGCTTTGTGCACGGGGGCATTGTCATGCTGTAACAGAGAATCGTCTAGAATGTCATTGTATTCTGTAGCATTACGATTTACCTTCATGGGAACTAAGGGGCCTAGCCCGAACCATGAAATACAGCCCCAGACCATTATTCTTTCTCCACCAAACTTTACAGTTGGCACTATGCATTGGCAAGTAGCCCAGATTTGTTCGTATGACTGCCAGATTGTGAGGCCTAATTCATTAATCCAGAGAACGTATTTCCACTGCTCCAGAATTCAATGGTGGCGAGCTTTAACCACTCCAGCCGACACATGGCATTGCGCATGATGATCTTAGGCTTACCACTTCGCAGCTTAGCCGTTGTTGCTCCTAGACGTTTCCACTTCACAATAACAGCACTTACAGTTGACTGAGGCAGCTCTAGCAGGGCAGAAATTAGACAAACTGATTTGTTTGAAAGGTGGAATCCTATGACGATGCCACGTTGGAGATAGCATGGCTGCGTTCTCGATTTTATACACTTGTCAGCAACGGGTATGGCTGAAATGGCCATAAAAAATGAAATCCACTAATTTGAAGGGGTGTCCACATACTCCTGTATATACAGTACCAGCAACAACTTTGGACACACCTACTCATTCAAGGCTTTTTCTTTAGTTTGACTATTTTCTTCATTGTAGAATAATAGTGAAGAAATTAACACCATTAAATAACACATATGGAATCATGTAGTAACCAAAAAAGTGTTTTAGATTTGAGATTCTTCAAAGTAGCCACCCTTTGCCTTGATGACAGCTTTGCAGACTCTTGGCATTCTCTCAAACAGCTTCTCCTGGAATGCTTTTCCAACAGTCTTGAAGGAATTCACACATATACTGAGCACTTGTTGGCTGCTTTTCCTTCACTCTGTGGTTCAACTCATCCCAAACTATCTCAATTGGGTTGAGGTCGGGTGATTGTGGAGGCCAGGTCATCAAAGGACAGATTTCCACCAGTCTGAAGTCCATTGCTCGTGTTTCTTGGCCCAAGAAAGTCTCTTCTTCTTATTGGTGTCCTTTACAGCTTTTCGACCATAAAGGCCTAATTCACGCAGTCTCCTCTGAACAGTTGATGTTGAAATGTGTCTTTTACTTGAACTCTGTGAAGCATTTATTTGGGCTGCAATCTGAGGTGCAGTTAACTCTAATGAACTTATCCTCTGCAGCTGAGGTAACTCTGGGTCTTCCTTTCCTGTGGCGGTCCTCATGAGAGACAGTTTCCTCATAGTGCTTGATGGTTTTTGCGACTACAAAGTTTTCCGTATTGACTGAAAGTAATGATGGACTGTCGTTTTTTCTTTGCTTATTATTATTATAAAATATATTTTGATTTGTTTAACACTTTTTTGGTTACTACATGATTCCATATGTGTTATTTCATAGTTTGATGTCTTCACTATTATTCTACAATGTAGAAAGTAGTATGAATAAAGAAAAACCCTTGAATGAGTAGGTGTGTCCAAGCTTTTCACTGCTACTGTATAGTGTATGTTGTAAACATCCCATCCCCTACCCCAGTCCAAAGTCTAACCTGTTACACCCCCCCCCCCCCCCCTCCAGACCCCACCGAATCGTCTCCCTCTATCCTGGACAGTTTCCAGGCGGGGGAAGTCCCGGCTGGTCAGAGTGTGGAGCTCCCCTGCATGGCAGCAGGGTACCCCAGCCCCACGGTGCGCTGGCTAAAGGACGGGCGCCCGCTGCCCTCCGATGCACGCTGGACGCGGCGCCTCACGGGTCTGACCATCAGTGACCTCAGGCAGGAGGACAGCGGTAGCTACGCCTGTGAGGTCACCAACAGCTTCGGCTCGAAGGAGGTGTCCGGAGCACTCTATGTCATAGGTGAGGAGGGGGGGGGGTTGGCAAAGGGGAAATAAGTTTGGCACAGACCCGCAAAACAAATTTTATTGGTCACAAACATGTATTTTGGCAGATGTTATTGCAGGTGTAGCAAAATGCTTGTGTTCCTAGCTCCAACAGTGCTGTAATATCTAACAGTTCACAACAATACACACAGATCTAAAAGTTAAAGAATGCAATTAAGAGATATATAAATATTAGGACGAATAATGTCGGAGTGGCATTGACTAAAATTCAGTAGAATTGAATGCAGTATATACAGTTGAAGTCGGAAGTTTACATACACCTTAGCCAAATACATTTAAACTCAGTTGTTCATAGTTCCTGACATTTAATCCTAGTAAAAAGTCCCTGTCTTAGGTCAGTCAGGATCACCACTTTATTTTAAGAATGTGAAATGTCAGAATAATAGTAGAGAGAATGTTTGATTTCAGCTTTTATTTCTTTCATCACATTCCCTGCGGGTCAGAAGTTTACATACACTCAATTAGTATTTGGTAGCATTGCCTTTAAATTGATGAACTTGGGTCAAACGTTTTGGGTAGCCTTCCACAAGCTTCCCACAATAAGTTGGGTGCATTTTGGCCCATTCCTCCTGACAGAGCTGGTGTAACTGAGTCAGGTTTGTAGGCCTCCTTGCTTGCACACGCTTTTTCAGTTCTGCCCTCAAATCTTCTATAGGACTGAGGTCTGGGCTTTGTGATGGCCACTCCAATACCTTGACTTTGTTGTCCTTAAGCCATTTTGCCACAACTTTGGAAGTATGCTTGGGGTCATTGTCCATTTGGAAGACCCATATACGACCAAGCTTTAACTTCCTGACTGATGTCTTGAGCTGTTGCTTCAATATATCCACATAATTATCCTGCCTCATGATGCCATCTATTTTGTGAAGTGCACCAGTCCCTCCTGCAGCAAAGCACCCCCACAACATGATGCTGCCACCCCCGTGCTTCACGGTTGGGATGGTGTTCTTCGGCTTGCAAGCCTCCCCCTTTTTCCTCCAAACATAACGATGGTCATTATGGCCAAGCAGTTCTATTTTTGTTTCATCAGACCAGAGGACATTTCTCCAAAAAGTATGATCTTTGTCCCCTTGTGCAGTTGCAAACCATAGTCTGGCTTTTTTACAGTGGTTTTGGAGCAGGGGTTTCTTCCTTGCTGAGCGGCCTTTCGGGTTATGTCAATATGGGACTCGTTTTACTGTGGATGTATATACTTTTGTACCTGTTTCCTCCAGCATCTTCACAAGGTCCTTTGCTGTTGTTCTGGGATTGATTTGCACTTTTCGCACCAAAGTACTTTCATCTCTAGGAGACAGAATGTGTCTCCTTCCTGAGAGGTATGACAGCTGCGTGGTCCCATGGTGTTTATACGTGCGTACTATTGTTGGAAAATTACTTGAGTCATGCACAAAGTAGATGTCCTAACCGGCTTGCCAAAACTAAGTGTATGTAAACTTCCGACTTCAACTGTACATATGAGATTAGTAAAGTGGTATGTAAACATTATTAAAGTGGCCAGTGATTCCAAGTCTATGAATATAGGGTAGCAGCCTAAGGTGCAGGGTTGCGTAACTGGGTGGAAGCCGGCTAGTGGTGGCTATTTAACAGTCTGATGGCCTTGAGATAGAAGCTGTTTTTCAGTCTCTCGGTCCCAGCCTTGATGCACCTGTACTGACCTCGCCTTCTGGATGATAGCAGGGTGAACAGGCCGTGGCTTGGGTGGTTGATGTCGTTGATCTTTTTGGCCTTCCCGTGACATCAGATGCTGTAGGTGTCCTGGAGGGCAGGCAGTGTTCCCCCGGTGATGCGTTGGGCAGACCGCACAACCCTCTGGAGAGCCCTGCGGTTGCGGGCAGTGCTGTTGCCCTACCAGGTGGTGATACAGCCCGACAGGATGCTCTCAATTTGTGAGGGTTTTAGGGGCCAAGCCAAATTTCCTCAGCCTCCTGAGGTTGAAGAGGCGCTGTTGTGCCTTCTTCACCACACTGTCTGTGTGGGTAGACTATTTCAGATCTCCAGTGATATGTACGCAGAGGAACTTGAAGCTTACCATTTTCACCACTACGGTTGCCGTCGATGTGAATAAAGGCATGTTCCCTGTGCTGTTTGCTGAAGTCCACAATCAGCTCCTTTGTTTTGTGAACAGCATTATTACATAGGTATTCCTCTTGTCCAGAAGGGATAGGGCAGTGTGTAGTGTGATGGCGATTGCATCGTCTGTGGATCTATTGGGGCGGTAAGTAAATTGAAGTGGGTCAAGGGTGTCAGGTAAGGTAGAGGTGATATGATCCTTACCTAGCCTCTCAAAGTACTTCATGATAACAGAAGTGAATGCTAAGGGGCGGTAGTCATTTAGTTCAGTAACCTTTGCTTTCTTGGGTATAAGAACAATGCTGGATATCTTGAAGCAAAAGGGGACAGCAGACTGGGATAGGGAGACATTGAATATGTCCGTTAACACTCCAGCATGATCTGAGGATGTTCTGAGGATGTGGCTAGGGATGCCATAATCCTCGGCATCCTTGCGAGGGTTAACACGCTTAAATGTCTTACTCACGTCGGCCACGGAGAAGGAGAGCCCACAGTCCTTGGTAGCGGGCCGCGTCGGTGGCACTGTGTTATCCTCAAAGCAGGCGAAGAGCGTTTAGCTTGTCCAGAAGCAAGACGGTGTCCGCAATGTGGCTGGTTTTCCCTTTGTAGTCCGTGGTTGTCTGTAGACCCTGCCACATATGTCTCGTGTCTGAACCGTTGAATTGCAACTCCACTTTGTCTCTGTACTGACGTTTTGCCTGTTTGATTGCCTTATGGAGGGAATAACTACACTGTTTGTATTCGGCCATATTCCCAGTCACCTTGCCATGGTTAAATGCAGTGTGCACTTACTGTTAATGTCAGACTGACATACAGACAGATACACTCACACCGTTTTCTGAATCGGTGGCAGACAGGCTCATATTCTGTACTCACACACACACACACACGTTCACACGTATAATGTGAGAAATGGATCCGTATGAATGGGTGTGTAGTGTATGATGCCATGTCATATCATATCTAGACCGAGGACAGGACAGTAATGCACTGAGAATGAGCACTTCACACTACCGCCAACACCAGTCACTGTTAGAGAGATACAGAGAGCAGAGGGGGTGGGGGGTGGACTAAAAGATGACAGAGAAGGAACAATGAAACATGTAAATTGAAGTATATCTTTCATAGAGAAAGGAAGAATGAGAGAGAGAAACAGATTTATAAAAACACAGAGAAGATAGAGAGAGAGAGAGAGAGAGAGAGAGAGAGAGACATAGTGCAGGAGAGATAAAAAAAGGAGAGAGCAGAACAGAGGCAGGCTTTGCCAGTGGGCACATCATGGCAGCACACAGTGTGACTCTGACAGGGTGAGGGGGGCTTGGGTTGCACAGCCATACCCCCCAGCACACACCACCAGCTGCCTTATTGCTCACTGACATTTACACACACACACACGCACGCAGGCACGCACGCACGCAGGCACGCACACAAACACACACACACACACACATACATATATATACATATATATATAATAGATATAGATATATATATAGATACACATATATATGTGTGTATATGTGTGTGTGTGTGTGTGTGTGTGTGTGTGTGTGTGTGTGTGTGTGTGTGTGTGTGTGTGTGTGTGTGTGTGTGTGTGTGTATGGACAGAGATGTGAAGTGAAGTGAAGTAATGTCTCCAGCTGCTTTTTTAATGACTGCCTGAAACGGACTGAGTCTCCTCAACTGATTGCGCTGTTTTGTTCTTCTGTCGTGTGTTCTCTCTCCTCCCACAGACCCCCTGCGTGTGACCCTCTCCCCTAAGAGTCTGAAGACGGGCATCAGCAGTACCCTGTTCTTTACCTGTGCTGTGGAGGGTTCGCCAGAGTACACGGTGGCTTGGTACAGGAACACGGAACCTATAGTCCCAGACCAGCACATCTCTATACAGGGCTCCCACAACGACACCCTGCAGATCACAGCCGCTCAGAAGAGCCACTCTGGGGCCTACCAGTGCTTTGCCTCCCGCAAGGGCCACACCGCCCAGGACTTCTCTATCATACTGCTGGAGGGTAAGAGGATGAGAGAGGGAAGGAGGGAGGGAAGGTTGGATGGGAGGGTGGGAAGCAAGCAACGTTATTCTTACAGACAGGGCCGGTTCCAGGCATAAGCGACAGAAGAGGTGATGTTTTTTTGTTTGGAACTCAGTCGGGGTCTCAATTTATTACTGAGAGTATGAATAGTAAAATAACCTGGTTGCAATTTTGAAATTTGGTTGAGCATCAGCAATCTTTCTGTTGTTATGCCAGTCACTACATTTTTGATTGGTAGTTAGTTCTAGCCAGCTATCTAAACTTGTAGTAGTCATCACCGAATACTGACTGGGCACATGACCCTGACCTGCAGCGGGCACACATTGATTTTGTTAGCCATTCTCACTCAGATGTCATATTAACATGGCATAAGTCATTAATTGTTTTTTGAGTTGTAGGAATTTAGCTTTAGAGGCCCACACCAGAGTGCAATGCAGCCCCTATTTTGACATAATTCCTGACCTATAGCGGAATTTCTCATTTATGTTCCACCTCCGAAGAATGATGCAGGCTGCTAATACATATTCACATATTGGGGGATGGAATGTTGTGGAGATTTCCATGTGGAGGGGAGAAATAAAAACAAGTAGGGCACTGATAGCTGTCAGCGTAGCTAGTTAGCATGCTAACCTTATCTAGCTAGCTAATGTTATATGTTGTTGCAACACTAATCAAAAGATTAGCTAGCTGGCTGGCCTACTGTATGGCTGGTTCTGGAGCCTAGTGGTTAGAGTGTTGGGCCAGTAACTGAAAAGTTGCTAGATCGAATCCCTGAGCTGAACAATCTGTCGTTCTGCCCCTGAACAAGGCGGTTAACCCACTGTTCCTAGGCCATCACTGTAAATAAAAATGTGTTCTTAAATGACTTGCCTAGTTAAATAAAGGTTCAATAATAAAACAATTAAAAATACATTTGTCATAAGTATTTAGGGAAATCTTTGCCACAGATGGATATGGAAAACCAGTGTATTTTACTATTGTTATCTCCAAAGTTTTGGCATGTTCCATAAATTGCGGCCTTAAATCCACCATAGAAATAGAAAGAATAAAAGGTAATATTGATAGTCTATCTATTGAACGGTTTGGACTAGATTCTACATTGTAATGGACCCAGTGCAACCTTTGGTAGGCTTCTGGCAGGCTGCGCTACAGCAATGCCACGTCAGCCCGTGCTCAAGAAGCTTGTGGAATTTTCTTTTGCGGGTGCCTTTTCATTATAGGATAGACACTTGTGATTTCTAGCATGTAAAGTGTTGGTCCCATGTTTCATGAGCTGAAATAAAATATCTTATCAATGTTCCATGAATAAAAAGATGATTTCTCTCAAATGGTGTGCACTCATTTGTTTACATCCCTGTTAGTGAGCATTTCTCCTTTGCCAAGATAATCCATCCACCTGACAGGTGTGGCATATCAAGAAGCATGATCATTACACAGGTTCACGTTGTGCTAGGGACAATAAAAGGCCACTCTAAAATGTGTAGTTTTGTCACACAACACAATGCCACAGATGTCTAAAATTTTGAGGGAGTGTGCAATTGGTATGAATTGAATGTTAATTCCTCTAACATAAGCCGCCTCCAACGTTGTTTTAGAGAATTTGACAGTACGTCCAACCGGCCTCACAACCGCAGACCATGTGTACGGCGTCGTGTGGGTGAGCGGTTTGCTGATGTCAAAGTTGTGAACAGAGTGCCATATGGTGTCGGTGGGGTTATGGTATAGTTAGGCATAAGCTATGGACAATGAACACAATTGCATTTTATCAATGCCAATTTAAATGCACAGAGATACCATGACGAGATCCTGAAGCCCATTGTTGTGCCATTCACCCGCCGCCATCACCTCATGTTTCAGCAAGATAATGACAGCTCCATGTCGCCAGGATCTGTACACAATTCCTGGAAGCTGAAAATGTCCCAGTTCTTCGATGGCCTGTATACTCACCAGAGATGTCACCCATTGAGCATGTTTGGGATGCTCTGGATTGATGTGTACGGCAGCGTGTTCCAGTTCCCGCCAATATCCAGGACTTCGCACAGCCATTGAATAGGAGTGGGACAACATTCCACGGGCCACAATCAACAGCCTGATAAACTCTATGCAAAGGAGATGTGTCGCGATGCATGAGGCAAATGGTGGACACACCAGATACTGACTGGTTTTCTGTGACCAACTGAATCATATCTGTATTCCCAGTCATGTGAAATCCATAGATCAGGACCTAATGAATGTATTTCAATTGACTGATTTCCTTATATGAACTGTAACTATTTCTATTCAGTATATAAAATGTCATATATATTTTTGTTAGACAGCCTAGCTCAAACATTTGTGAAACTTTACAATTATAATTTGCTAATAAAGAAAACAAAACAAAAAAAACATACGTTTGCACCCCCTGTTTTAATTTGTTCCATGACTCAGGCGACCAAGTGTATGTTACGACAAAAAGCTGTTTGGCTCAGCCGAAGATTATTATATAGGTCAGTGGAGACTCGCGAAGAGAAAGAACTTTGCAGGGCTTTCTGATTAATAAACAATGCCATGCTGGTGGGTGGTAACATTCAAATGAAACTGTCCTGAAAAGAAACGTAGACTGAAAAGTATTAGCATGTCATAGCATAGGTGAAACACACGGCATTGGCACGGATAATATCCAAAGTTACCACTTCAATTTCCCACTTCAATCCCAAATATTTCATACTTTGACTAAAATTATGACTTTTTGAATTTTTGCACTTGTGGGTGTTTAAAACGGCTAAACTGTAACGGCTCTCTTCTATCTCCTCCTCTGACGAAGAGGTAGAACAAGGATCGGACCAAAATGCAGCGTGGCTATTGCAATCCATGTTTATTAATTAAATAAATAAACACAAACTTTACAAAAAACAATAAACGTAATGTGAAAACCGAAACAGCCCTATCTGGTGCAAACACAAAGACAGGAACAATCACCCACGAAAACACTCACAGAATATGGCTGCCTAAATATGGTTCCCAATCAGAGACAACGATAATCACCTGACTCTGATTGAGAACCGCCTCAGGCAGCCCTAGACTACTTAGACACCCCACAAAACCCTTAAGACAAAAACACACCACAATAACCCATGTCACACCCTGGCCTGACCAAATAATTAAAGAAAACACAAAATACTAAGACCAAGGCGTGACATAAACTTTCTCTCCACCCCATGGCAAAATTGATAGAATTTCAGGAAATAAGCTGTAAAACTGCAAATGATTTCTCTCTGCCCCATGGCAAAGGTAGTATTGCATTACATTCGTTATAAAATTGCAAAATGTTTCTCTCTGCTCCATGGCGAAATGTGTAGAATTGCAGGAAATTCACTTTTAAAATATAAATGTTTCTCTCCACATTCAAGAGAGGGGCCACTAAAATGTTTTGCCGCGGGGTGGGGTCCCCCCCAACCAAATCTCGCTTACAGATGTAGGATCTTAATTTTAGCCAGTTTGCAACAGCATAAAAAGAATCCTGCAGCAACAGGAAATGTTAATTATTATGTGGATTATAATTAATAGACATTTTTGTGGGGGTTGATATGTTTTTCGGAAGGGAAAATCAAGTCTGAAATTTCAAAGTGGAAATTCCAAACTTCAGAAGCCTTTTTAAACCTCAAATAACCTACACGTTTAAAATGTCCTGCATTCTCCTGCAACAGAGTGATCAAATTAAGATCCTACATCTGTAACATTATCTCACATTTCCCCTTTCTCTCTCTCTCTCTCTCTCTCTCTCTCTCTCTCTCTCTCTCTCTCGCTCTCTCTCTCTCTCGCTCTCTCTCTCTCTCGCTCTCTCTCTCTCTCTCGCTCTCTCTCTCTCTCTCTCGCTCTCTCTCTCTCTCTCTCTCTCTCTCTCTCTCTCTCTCTCTCTCTCTCTCTCTCTCTCCATCTATCTTTCCTGTAGACGGCACTCCTCGTATCGTGTCTTCCTTCAGTGAGCGCGTGGTCGCCCCCGGTGAGCCATTCTCCCTGATGTGTGCCTCCAAGGGAGCCCCACCCCCCTCCATCACCTGGACGCTGGACGATGAGCCTGTGGTGCGAGACTCCGCCTACAAGACCAGCCAGTACACCCTATCAGACGGCCTGACCGTGTCACATGTCAACGTCAGCAGCCCGGCCATCCGTGACGGGGGAGTGTATCGCTGCGCCGCACGCAACTCGGCCGGTAGCGCCGAGTACCAAGCGCGCATAAACGTAAGAGGTGCCTGTCTACTTTTCAATATACACGCACCCCACACCTGCACCTATACACGCACTGACAATAAGTATACAGTACAGAGACAGGTGGAGATGTGTGAGGAGTTAGACAAACGTGCAACACGTACACACATCCAAGACACATGCATACATGCACTAACACATACAGCGAGGTTTAGAGTCCATCATTTCACACACCCAACCCCAACCCTCCAACCGTCATCCCTCTTTCTTACTCTCTGTCTTTTTCTCTGTATGTGTGTCTCTCTCCCGCTCTCGCGTCCCTGTTTCTGTCTGTCTATGTCTTGCCCAGTGTGTGTTTCTCTCTCTTTTGCTGTGTGTCTGTCTACCTGGATGTCTCTCTGACTCCTGTCTCTATCTATCTGTTCTCATCAAGACCACAGCAAAGACCATGTCTGTTCTCATCAAGACCATAGGACAGTGTTACTGAGGGTAATGTAGTCAAACATGTGCATACACACCCATGCACACAATCACTTAGAAAACACATTAATAGATATTACAAATATTACCAGTATGATTGGGTTAAGGGGACATCACTAACCTCTTTCTCTACCCCTCAATCTGCCCCAATCACTCTCTACCCAACCTTTATCTTCACCCTCCCCAACCTTTATCTTCTCTCTACCCAACCTTTATCTTCTTCCTCCCCAACCTTTATCTTCTCCCTCCCCAACCTTTATCTTCTCCCTCCCCAACCTTTATCTTCTCCCTCCCCAACCTTTATCTTCTCCTTCCCCAACCTTTATCTTCTTCCCCCCCAACCTTTATCTTCTCCCTCCCCAACCTTTATCTTCTCCCTCCCCAACCTTTATCTTATCCCTCCCCAACCTTTATCTTCTCCCTCCCCAACCTTTATCTTCTCCCTCCCCAACCTTTATCTTCTCCCTCCCCAACCTTTATCTTCTCCCTCCCCAACCTTTATCTTCTCCCTCCCCAACCTTTATCTTCTCCCTCCCCAATCTTTATCTTCTCCCTCCCCAACCTTTATCTTCTCTGCTCCCCTTTTCTCCCATGTCCTCCTCCCCTCTCTCTCCTCTTCCACCCCTGTCTCCTCCTCCCTTTCCCCCCTTCTTCTTCCTCCTTTTTCCCTCCTCTCCTCCACTCCCCTCGTCCTCCCTCTCTTTTCTGTGTCTCCAGGTTCTCCTAGGATCAGGGAGATGCGTGACATCACGGCTGTGGCAGGAAGGAACACCTTTATAACCTGTCGTGTGATTGGTTACCCCTACTACTCTATCAAGTGGTTTAAGGACGGCATGCTGCTGCCTGACAACCATCGCCAGGTGGTGTATGAGAATGGAACCCTGAGGCTGAGTGATGTGCAGAAGGGCATGGACGAGGGTACCTACCTGTGTAGTGTGCTCATCCAGCCACAGACCTCCATCGACCAGACTGTCCACGTCACTGTCAAAGGTAGGGGACTAGACAGGGTTGGAGGACAGGGGGTGGGGGCAAAGGTGGCATAGGTAAGGCAAAGGGGGAATGGATGATGTGTTACACTAAATCTACCAATGACAGGATGTTACCGCTCACTCCAGTGCAATGGATTTGTTGAAAGTCACCAATGTTTGGGCAAGGTTTCTTCCTAGTCGTAAAGAGGCAATCAGCTTAACAGGGTGGTCACACCATGGTGTTAAAAGCATCTAGCTTTATGTGAATGTGTAAGTGTGTTTGTTGGGTGGTAAGCATGTGTGCTTTAGGTGTGTTTGTGTGTGGGTGTTGGGGGGTCTATAGAAGTCTGTGTGTGCGTGTGCACGTGTGTTTGTGTGTGTCTCTGATTTAATTAGATGAATCATAATGAGGCCCAGATTAAATCCCCCAGACGTCTTTGCTGTAGCACCACTCCACCCCCTTCCGCGACCATGGCAACGGAATGACTTCCTCCGCCAGTTGGCCTGTAATCAGAGCACTTATTATGGGCTGGTGGAGATGGAAGCGGGTCAGGGATGGGACCTCTAACCTCTGACCTCTGTAACCTCTGCCCCCTAGTGCCACCCCTGATCCAGCCCTTTGATATCCCCTCCACGTCGGTGGGAAAGCTGATGTACATTGCCTGCGTGGTGTCGTCAGGTGACATGCCCATCCGCATCACCTGGCACAAAGACGGGCAACTCATCGTGCCTGGTTCCGCCTCTGGTGTTGGCATAGAGACCAAGGAATTCATGAGCTCCTTGCAGATCTCCAAGGTGACGCTGAAGCACAACGGCAACTACACCTGCATCGCTAGCAATGCCGCGGCAACCGTCAGCTGGGAAAGACAGCTGGTCGTCACCGGTGAGAGAGGGAGGAGGGGAGGAGAGGATGGAGGGAGGGAGGAGGAGAGGAGAGGATGGAGGGAGGGAGGGAGGGAGGGAGGGAGGGAGGGAGGGAGGGAGGGAGGGAGGGAGGGAGGGAGGGAGGGAGGAGGGGAGGAGAGGATGGAGGGATGGAGGAGGAGAGGAGAGGATGGAGGGAGGGAGGGAGGAGGGGAGGAGAGGATGGAGGGAGGGAGGAGGGGAGGAGAGGAGAGGATGGAGGGAGGGAGGGAGGAGGAGAGGAGAGGATGGAGGGAGGGAGGGAGGAGGGGAGGAGAGGATGGAGGGATGGAGGGTGAGAAGGAGAGGAAGGATTGGAAGATAAGTGGTGTTGAAGAATTTTAGAAAGATAAAGAATGAATGCATGGACAGACTGGTTATAGAAGCTGGAAGATATTAAGAAAACACAGGATTGGATAATAATTGAAGAATATCCACCATTTTAGAGATGCTGTTGTCAATTATAATGACTGTACTAACTATAACCTCTCCTCCCTCAGTTCCCCCTCGCTTCGTGGTCCAGCCCAACAACCAGGATGGGATCTATGGGAAGGCAGGAGTACTAAACTGCTCTGTGGAGGGATACCCCCCTCCCAAAGTCATGTGGAAACATGCCAAAGGTAAAGACCAACACCCGGCAGCACTAACAACATCAGCTATCGAACTGTCTACTATTCTATGTATCATAGTTAAAGAACTTGTACAATAAAGTTGAATTGATGATGGAAGATAAAATTAGCAAATGTTTTTATTTTTATTCTCTACTGTAACATCATAACTAATGTACATCCAAGCGTAAGATTAGAGACCATTATAACCATGCGTAACTTTGACTTGACACGACCGTGCCGTTCCTCCCTGTAGGTATAGGGAACCCCCAGCAGTACCACCCTGTGCCTCTGACTGGTCGGATCCAGATCATGTTCAACGGCTCCCTGCTGATTCGGCACGTCCTAGAGGACGACCGTGGATACTACCTCTGTCAGGCCTCAAATGGAGTGGGCTCTGACATCAGTAAGAGCATGGTCCTCACCGTCAAGAGTGAGTTCATCTGTCTCTCACTAGGTCTCTCTCTCTCCCTCTCTCTCTCGTTCTCTCTTTCTTTCTTCCTTTCTCTCATTCTCTCTCAATTCAATTCAAGGGGCTTTATTGGCATGGAAACATATGTTTACATTCCCAAAGCAAGTGAAATTGATGAACAAAAGTGAAATAAACAATAAAAAGTCAACAGTAAATATTACTGTTCCAAAATAACATTTCAAATGTCATATTATGTCTATATACAGTGTTTTAAAGATGCGCAAATAGTTCAAGTTTAAAAAAAGGAAAATATATAAACATAAATATGGGTTGTATTTACAATGGTGTTTGTTCTTCACTGGTTGCCATTTTCATGTGGCAACAGGTCACAAATCTTGCTGCTGTGATGGCACACGCTGGTATTTCACACAATAGATATGTTAGTTTATCAAAATTGGATTTGTTTTTTCAAATAATTATTTGTGCGTCTGTATAATCTGAGGGAAATATGTGTCTCTAATATGGTCATACATTTGTCAGGAGGTTAGGAAGTGCAGCTCAGTTTCCACCTCATTTTGTGATCAGTGTGCACATAGCCTGTCTTCTCTTGAGAGCCAGGTCTGCCTTTCGGCGACCTTTCTCAATAGCAAGGCTATGCTCACTGAGTCTGAACATAGTCAGCTTTCCTTAATGTTGTGTCAGTCACATTGGTCAGGTATTCTGCCACTGTGTAGTCTCTCTTTAGGGCCAAATAGCATTCTATTTTGCTCCGTTTTCTGGTTAATTCTTTGCAATGTGTCAAGTAATTATCTCTTTGTTTTCTTATGATTTGGTTGGGTCTAATTGTGTTGCTGTCCTGGGGCTCTGTGGGGTGTGATGTGTTTGTGAACAGAGCACCAGGACCAGCTTTCTTAGAGGACTCTTCTTCAGGTTCATCTCTCTGTCGGTGATGGCTTTGTTATGGAAGGTTTGGAAATCGCTTCCTTTAAGGTGCTTGTAGAATTTAACGTCTCTTTTCTGGATTTTGATAATTAGTGGGTATCAGCCTAATTCTGCTCTGCATGCATTATTTGGTGTTTTACGTTGTATGAGGAGGATCTTTTTTTCAGAATTCTGCGAGTCTCAATTTGGTGTTTCTTGGTTGGTGAGTGGTCCTCAGACATCACAACCAAAAAAAGGCAATGGGTTCTATAACCGATTCAAGTATTTTTAGCCAGATCTTAATTGGTATGTGAAATTTTATGTTCCCTTTTGATGGCATAGAAGGCTCTTCTTGCCTTGTCTCTCAGATTGTTCACATCTTTGTGGAAGTTACCTGTGACACTGATGTTTAGGCTGAGGCATGCATAGTTTTTTGTGTGCTCTAGGGCAACAGTGTCTAGATGGAATTTCTATTTGTGGCCCAGGCGACTGAACCTTTTTTGGAACACCATTATTTTGGTCTAACTGAGATTTACTGTCAGGGCCCAGGTCTGAATGAATCTGTGCAGAAGATCTAGGTGCTGCTGTAGGCCCTCCTTGGTTAGGGACATAAGCACCAGATCATCAGCAAACAGTAGACATTTGACTTCAGATTCTAGTAAGGTGAGGCCAGGTGCTGCAGACTGTTCTAGTGCCCTCACCAATTTGTTGATATGTATGTTGAAGAGGGTGGGGCTTAAGCTGCATCCCTGTCTCACCCCACGTCCCTGTGGAAAGAAATATGTGTTTTTTTGCCCATTTTAACCACACACTTGTTGTTTGTGTACATAGATTTGATAATGTTTGATGTTTTTCCCCCAACACCACTTTCCATCAATTTGTATAGCAGACCCTCATGCCAAATTGAGTCAAAGGCTTTTTTGAATTCAACAAAGCATAAGAAGACTTTGCCTTTGTTTTGCTTTGTTTGTTTTTGAATTAGTGTGTGCAGGGTGAATTTGTGGTCTGTCGTATCGTAATTTGTTAATAAGCCAAATTTATGTTAGCTCAGTTCATTGTTTTTACTGAGTTTGCTGTTAATGATAATGCAGAGTATTTTCCCAAGGTTGCTGTTGACCAATATCCCACGATAGTTATTGGGGTCAAATTTGTCTCCACTTTTGTGGATTGGGGTTATCAGTCCTTGGTTACAAATATTGGGGAATATGCCAGAGCTGAGGATGATGTTAAAACGTTTGGAATGTGTGGTCTGTATATTTGATCATTTCATGTACTGTAGTATGCCATCAACACCACAGGCCTTTTTGGGTTGGAGGGTTTGTATTTTGTCCTGTAGTTCATTCAATGTAATTGGAGAATTCAGTGGGTTCTGGTAGTGTTTAATAGCTGATTCTAAGATTTGTAATTGATCATGTATATGTTTTTGCTGTTTGTTCTTTGCTATAGATCCAAATGATTGGAGACTGGGTTTATTCACATCCCCATTCTGGATAGATAACTCTTCGTTTTGTTGTTTGTTTAGTGTGTTCCAATTTTACCAGAAGTGGTTTGATTCTATGGATTCTTCGATTACATTGAGCTGATTTCTGACGTGCTGTTCCTTCTTTTTCCGTAGTGTATTTCTTTATTGTTTTAGTGGTTTAGCACAGTGAAGACACAGACTCAGGTTGTCTGGATCTCTATGTTTTTGTTTGGATAGGTTTCTCAATGTCTTTCTTAGGTTTTTTAATTCTTCATCAAACTATTTGTCATTGTTGTTCATTTTCTTAGGTTGTCTGCTTGAAATGGTTTGATTTGATAAGGGAAGCTGAAAGGTCAAATATACTGTTTAGGCTTTTTACTGCCAAGTTTACACCTTCACTATTACAGTGACATTTTTTGCCCAGGAAGTTGTCTAAAAGGGATCGAATTTCTTAATATTATACAGTTTCTTTGGCTGTTATGCCTCATGATTGAGTATTGCTCTGTTCAGGTAGACTGTGATTTTGCTGGGATCTAATAGGGGTGTTAGTGGGCTGACTGTGAAAGCTCTGAGAGACTCTGGGTTGAGGTCAGTGATGAAGTAATCTACAGTACTACTGCCAAGGGATGATGTGTATCTACCATAGGAGTCTCCTCGAAGCCTACCATTGACTATGTACAGACCCCGCGTGTGACAGAGCTGCAGTAGTTGTGACCTATTTTTGTTGGTTGTTTTGTCATAGTTGTGTCTAGGGGGGCATATTTGGGAGGGAATACTGTTTGCTGAGAGTGTCAGGTTCTTGTCCAGTTTTGGCATTTAGGTTGTCACAGACTTGTACATGTCCCTGGGCCTGGAAATGGTTGATCTCACCCTCTAGGATGGAGAAGTTGTCATTGTTAAAGTATGAGGATTCTATTGGAGGGATATAGGTAGCACACATGAGGACATTTTCCTCTGTGGCGATAATTTCTAGCCAGATGTAAAATGTTCCTGTTTTGACTAATTTAATAGAGTGTGTTAGGTCTGCTCTATACCAAATTAGCCCACCCCCTGAGTCTCTTCCCTGTTTCATACCTGGTAGTTTAGTGGAATGGACTACCAGTTCTCTGTAACCTAGAGGGCAACCAGTGGGTCCGTCTCCTCTATACCATGTTTCTTGTAGGAGGACAATGTCTGTATTTCCAATTTATTTTATGAAGTCTGGATTCCTGCTCTTTAGGCCAAAGTCAGATGACCTCAGACATTGTATATTCCAGAATGAGATAGTAAAATATATGTGTTCCATAGTGTCTAGTGTTTTGTGTGGTTTAGGCCCAGACCATTACAGTAGGTGTGAGCAGAGCATGTTGTCTCACTCTGTCTCTCTCTTTCTCTCTTTAATTTTCTCTCATTCTCTTCCTCACACTTGTCATTCATCCCCCCCTCCTGTTTGACCCCAGCCCTGGGCTACACTTCATTAACCCTCTTCAGGAGGAGGGTTGGCTCTAAACTTAAATACCACTCTCTCTAAGTCTCCCAGACTGGTGTGTGTGTCTGTGTGTGCATGTTGATTGATTTGTTCCTCCAGTCTGTGTGTCTTTTTGTCTGTCTATGGCTATGGTGGGGTAGGAAAGGTTCTGATGAATTAGTGATGAAAACAAAACAGCAGGAACCCTTCAGATCAATAACCCATGTTGGCAAAGAGGAGGGAAGGAGGGAAAAGGAGAGGAGGGAAGGAGGTAGACGGGGAAGAGAGGAGGGGGTGTGAGAGGGCCACGAGGGCTCGGAGCGTGAAATGAAAATAGAGAGTGATGGAGGGAATAAATTGAGATTTCTATTTTCAACACACCTGTACAGTACCTTGATTTTTCTAATACCATCCCTCTTTCCTTCTCTCATTCCCCCATATCTATTCATCACATTCATTAATATTTCTCTCTGTGTGTGTGTCTCCAGTTCCAGCCATGATCACGTCGCACCCCAACACCACCATGGCCATCAAGGGCCAGATGAAGGAGCTGAACTGCACAGCGCGGGGCGAGCAGCCCATCATCATCCGCTGGGAGAGGGGCGACACAGTCATCGACGCCGAGAGGAACCCCCGCTACTCCATCACCATCAACAAGAAGGGGGACGAGGTTATCTCCACACTCAAGGTCAGACACTGAGAAAAGAGGGGAAAATGTTGAGAGAGAATTGGAGGGCATTAGAATTTTAGCCCAATTGAGTTGAGATCAGAGTACAAAAAGGGTTATTTTGTGTGTTGCTGTTCCCCATGTAGCTGAAGCCAGCGGAGCGCGGGGACTCAGTCTTCTTCTCCTGCCACGCCATCAACTCATACGGAGAGGGCCGAGGACTCATCCAGCTTACCGTGCAAGGTGCCTATCTCTCTCACTCTGCTATTACTGCACATAGGCTCACTGTTGACCGACCAGTGATTGAGGTTAAATGTATACCCACACACAGAGCCTCCTGACCCTCCTGAGTTGGAGGTGAGAGAGGTGAAGGACCGAAGTATGAACCTGCGCTGGATCCAGAGGTTCGATGGCAACAGCATCATCACCAGCTATGACATAGAGTATAAGAACAAGTCTGGTACGAGTCCAACCAGTCCAACCCTGTAAACCCTCACATCCCTATTGTCCTCGATCTAACTCCCTTTTCTCTGGTCCTCTAATGTCCTCTCTATCTGCTTCTATTTGTTACAGATACTTGGGATCACAAGTACACCACCAGAAACATCTCCCCCACTAACAACCAGGCTAACATCGTGGAGCTGCACCCTGCCTGTGTCTACAGCATCCGCATGTACTCCTTCAACAAGATCGGACGCAGCCAGCCTAGCAAGGAGCTCACCATCAGCACTGAGGAAGCACGTAAGTCTAACCGCAAACGCGCACGCAAACACACACACATGCACAAGCACGCACACACACACAAACATACACACACACATAGACACACACTTATTTAAAATTATGTCTTGTTTGGTGCTATTGAAACCCTTATTTCAACCTCTCACCTCAACAGAACCTGATGGGCCCCCTATGGAAGTGATCCTCCAACCAATGACGTCTCAGAGCATACGGGTCACATGGAGGGTAAACTTCATTAACCATCATGCCTCTCTTCCTTTATGCTGTAATACCATAATAAGTGAGACATTCAAACTAACTGTCATTAATCTCCAGTCAGGTTCCTAACAGAGCTGTCCCTTGCCTCTCCCTCTCAGGCCCCCAGAAAGGAGCTTCAGAACGGGTTGATCCGGGGGTACCAGATCGGTTACCGTGAGAACGGGCCGGGCAGTAACGGCCAATACAGCATTGTGGAGATGAAGGCCACAGGGGACAGTGAGGTGTACACCCTGGACAACCTGAAGAAGTTTGCCCAGTATGGAGTGGTGGTCCAGGCCTTCAACAGGGCTGGCACTGGTCCCTCTAGCACTGAGATCAATGCTACCACACTGGAGGATGGTAAGACCGGAGGGAGGGAGGTTAGGGAAAGAGGGGGATAGATGATGGTAGAGGGAGGGAGCTAGAGAGAGAGAGAGATCTAGAGAGAGATCTAGAGAGAGATCTAGAGAGAGATCTAGAGAGAGATATAGAGAGAGGTCTAGAGAGAGATCTAGAGGGAGATCTAGAGAGAGATCTAGAGAGAGATCTAGAGAGAGATCTAGAGAGAGATATAGAGAGAGATATAGATAGAGATCTAGAGAGAGATCTAGAGAGAGATCTAGAGGGAGATCTAGAGAGAGATATAGAGAGAGATAGCGAGAGAGAGAGATTCATACTTTGCTAGTACAACGGGTAGATTTCTTTAAGTTGTCAACAGGAATAGAAAATAGAGTCCAATCATGTAAGAATAGAGTGGAAAAGCAGTAAATAAAGATGCACCCACACATTGATTCAGTTGTGCAAACACTCTCACACACACAGTCTCTGAGACAAAATGGAGGAAATGAACATGCAGCACATCCCCCATCATTCTCCTGTTTTAATTAGCTCCCTCAGTAGACTGAGAGAGCGAGAGACCCCATTACTCTCTGAATATGCCTGCCCACTCTACCTCTCTCTATCTCCCTCTCCCTCTCTCTCTGTCTCGTCCTCTCCCTCTCTCCCCTTCATTGGTTATCTCTATATCTCCCTCTCTCTCTCTTTCGTCCTCTCCCTCTCTCCCCTTCATTGGTCATCTCTCTATTCCCTCTCTCGTTTACACCATTTTTTTGTTGATTCATTCCATTTTTTCTCTCCTGAATCTATTTCTCCCTTTGCTTTCATTGGGTGATCCCCCTTCTCCTTCTTTCGCTACTCTCTGTTTTATCTTTACATCAGACAGACAACATCTTAGTCCCTCAGTCTCCCCCCGTGTGTACAGCCTTAATGATAGAGATAGATGTAGATCCTGATTATGATAATTAGTTAGTAGTGATGGTAACTACAACACACACTCTCTGTCTTTCTCTGTCTCTGTCTGCTTGCTGCTGTTTCTACAGCTGCAATTATCACACAGCTGGACACATTGTCCTCCGTCCGCACACTTCTGCTTTTTATCCGCCGTCTGCCTCTCATCACCATCCCCCCTTCCTCCAAGTTAACCCTTAACAGTCAAGACTCGCCTGGTAAATGATACAGTGTATTCCTCTTTCCCTTTTCCCTTATACCTGCCTCTCTCTCTGCCATCCCTCACTTTATACTTCTCTCTTTCTCTCTTCATTGCAGTGATTGAAAATTGAAGATTGGAATAAATAGTATTTTGGGAATGTTATGCAGTTTCTTACTATTACTGTATCTCCGTCCTATTAGTCACAGACAGCTGTGTTCAATAAGGTACACTATGGTCCTCTGTGATGTTAACCGTTGACCTCTCTCCTACCCCCAGTGCCCAGCCAGCCGCCCCAGAACGTGCGGGCTATCTCGGTGACCTCAGACGAGGCGGTGATCACGTGGGCGGAGCCACCGCGTCTGACGCTGCATGGCGTGTTGAAGGGCTACCGTGTGGTGTTCTGGTCCCTCTTCCCCGACGGAGGTGGGTGCTGTGGGGGCCAGGCACAGGGGCCGATGCAGAGTAATTATCACTACTATCATTCTAACTCCACCCCAAACCCATGGCCTCACCTGCCTGTCTATCTGTCTGTGTGTCTGAACACATAACACACTCCCAAACTCTGCCCTAGCCTGCCCCACACCCCATTCCCTATCTGTCTCCTAACCCTTCACACACTCCATTCCCCATCTGTCTCCTAACCCTTCACACACTCCCAAACTCTGCCCTAGCCTGCCCCACACCCCATTCCCTATCTGTCTCATAACCCTTCACACACTCCATTCCCTATCTGTCTCCTAACCCTTCACACACTCCCAAACTCTGCCCTAGCCTGCCCCACACCCCTTCTCCTCATCTGTCTCCTAACCCTTCACACACCCCATTCCCTATCTGTCTCCTAACCCTTCACACACTCCATTCCCTATCTGTCTCCTAACCCTTCACACACCCCTTCTCCTCATCTGTCTCCTAACCCTTCACACACTCCATTCCCTATCTGTCTCCTAACCCTTCACACACTCCATTCCCTATCTGTCTCCTAACCCTTCACACACCCCTTCTCCTCATCTGTCTCCTAACCCTTCACACACTCCATTCCCCATCTGTCTCCTAACCCTTCACACACCCCATTCCCTATCTGTCTCCTAACCCTTCACACACCCCTTCTCCTCATCTGTCTCCTAACCCTTCACACACTCCATTCCCTATCTGTCTCCTAACCCTTCACACACCCAATTCCCCATCTGTCTCCTAACCCTTCACACACCCCATTCCCTATCTGTTTTCTAACCCTTCACACACCCCTTCTCCTCATCTGTCTCCTAACCCTTCACACACCCCATTCCCTATCTGTTTTCTAACCCTTCACACACCCCTTCTCCTCATCTGTCTCCTAACCCTTCACACACCCCTTCTCCTCATCTGTCTCATAACCCTTCACACACTCCATTCCCTATCTGTCTCCTAACCCTTCACACACCCAATTCCCCATCTGTCTCCTAACCCTTCACACACCCCATTCCCTATCTGTTTTCTAACCCTTCACACACCCCTTCTCCTCATCTGTCTCCTAACCCTTCACACACCCCATTCCCTATCTGTTTTCTAACCCTTCACACACCCCTTCTCCTCATCTGTCTCCTAACCCTTCACACACCCCATTTCCTATCTGTTTTCTAACCCTTCACACACCCCTTCTCCTCATCTGTCTCCTAACCCTTCACACACTCCATTCCCTATCTGTCTCCTAACCCTTCACACACCCAATTCCCCATCTGTCTCCTAACCCTTCACACACCCCATTCCCTATCTGTTTTCTAACCCTTCACACACCCCTTCTCCTCATCTGTCTCCTAACCCTTCACACACCCCTTCTCCTCATCTGTCTCCTAACCCTTCACACACTCCATTCCCTATCTGTCTCCTAACCCTTCACACACCCCATTCCCTATCTGTTTTCTAACCCTTCACACACCCCTTCTCCTCATCTGTCTCCTAACCCTTCACACACCCCATTCCCTATCTGTCTCCTAACCCTTCACACACCCCATTCCCTATCTGTCTCCTAACCCTTCACACACCCCTTCTCCTCATCTGTCTCCTAACCCTTCACACACCCCTTCTCCTCATCTGTCTCCTAACCCTTCACACACTCCATTCCCTATCTGTCTCCTAACCCTTCACACACTCCATTCCCTATCTGTCTCCTAACCCTTCACACACTCCATTCCCCATCTGTCTCCTAACCCTTAACACACCCCATTCCCTATCTGTCTCCTAACCCTTCACACACCCCTTCTCCTCATCTGTCTCCTAACCCTTCACACACTCCATTCCCTATCTGTCTCCTAACCCTTCACACACCCAATTCCCCATCTGTCTCCTAACCCTTCACACACCCCATTCCCTATCTGTTTTCTAACCCTTCACACACCCCTTCTCCTCATCTGTCTCCTAACCCTTCACACACCCCATTCCCTATCTGTTTTCTAACCCTTCACACACCCCTTCTCCTCATCTGTCTCCTAACCCTTCACACACCCCTTCTCCTCATCGGTCTCCTAACCCTTCACACACTCCATTCCCTATCTGTCTCCTAACCCTTCACACACCCCATTCCCTATCTGTTTTCTAACCCTTCACACACCCCTTCTCCTCATCTGTCTCCTAACCCTTCACACACCCCATTCCCCATCTGTCTCCTAACCCTTCACACACCCCTTCTCCTCATCTGTCTCTCTATGGGATTTACCTGGAATATATTATTTGTATGTTTACCTTGCCCCCTTGAGCCGAACCTGTATTTTCCTCCCAATTTGTGAATTGTGATATATGAACACACAAGGCTTAATCTCTCTCTCACTCTCTCTCTCTCTCTCTCTCTCTCAGAATGGGGAGAGATGCAAAACATCACTACAACTCGTGAGCAGGTGGAGCTGAGAGGGCTGGAGAAGTTTACTAACTACAGTGTCCAGGTGCTGGCCTACACACAGGCTGGGGACGGGGTCAGGAGCAATGTCCTGTACATCCAAACCCGCGAGGACCGTGAGTACACGCACACATGTGCATTTGTGCAGACACACACACGTGCAAACACTCTCTGTCAACACACACATATACATTATCCTCCCACTGATATCGACTTTAACCCATATATACACTACCATTCCAAAATCTGGGGTCACTTAGAAATATCCTTGTTTTTGAAAGAAAAGCACAATTTTTGTCCATTAAAATAACATCAAATTGATCAGAAATACAGTGTAGACATTGTTAATGTTGTAAATGACTATTGTAGCTGGAAACAAAATATTTTTTCATGGAATATCTACATAGGCATACAGAGGCCCCTTATCTTCATCCATCCCTCCTGTGTTCCAATGGCACGTTGTGTTAGCTAATTCAAGTTTATCATTTTAAATGGCTAATTGATCATTAGAAAACCCTTTTGCAATTATGTTAGCACAGCTGAAAACTGTTGTCCTGATTAAAGAAGCAATAAAACTGGCCTTCTTTAGACTAGATGAGTATCTGGAGCATCAGCATTTGTGGGTTCAATTACAGGATCAAAATGGCCAGAAACAAAGACTTGGATTAGTTAAGACAACGTGCCATTGGAACACAGGAGTGATGGTTGCTGATAATGGGCCTCTGTACACCTATGTATATATTCCATAAAAATGTGTTGTTTCCAGCTACGATAGTCATTTACAACATTAACAATGTCTACACTGTATTTCTGATCAATTTGCAGTTATTTTAATGGACAAAAAATGAGCTTTTCTTTCAAAAACAAGGACATTTCTAAGTGACCCCAAACTTTTGAACGGTAGTGTATATTTAAGCAATAACGCCCAAGGAGGTGTGGTATATGGCCAATATACCACGGCTAAGGGCTGTTCATACGCACAACGCAAGGCGGTGTGCCTGGATACAGCCCTTAGCCATGATATATTGGCCATATACCACAAACCCCCAAGGTGCCTCATTGCTATAATACACTTTTTACCAATGTAATTAGAGCAGTAAAAATATGTGTTTTGTCATACCCATGGTATACTGTCTGATATACCACGGCTGTCAGCCAATCAGCATTCAGGGCTCGAACCCCCCAGTCTATAAATATATATATACCACAGAAAGATAGAACCACAGTCACACTGAGATGCACACTGCTTGGAAGAGAGGAGAAGCTCAGAGGAAGGCTGTATGTGTGTTCATGGGGGGATAGAGAAGAGTGTCAGGGTGTATCTCAAGCCCATGACTAAAGCTCATTTGTGTAGTGAGGCCCCATTACCAGTGATAATGAGAATTAAGAGGCTTTGGGCCCATGGCTAAGGGCTCGAGACTAGAGATAGGGGATAGGGGATAGAAGAGGAGGGGTAGAGGCAGAATGAGGGAGAGGAAGGGGACTGATCCACAGCACCCAGCCCTGCAGCCCACAGCCCCCCTGGACACAAGTAGCCAACCAGCCAGGTAGCCAGGCAGCCAGGCAGTCAGGCAGCCAGGCAGCCAGGCAGCCAGGCAGTCAGGCAGCCAGGCAGTCAGGCAGCTAGGCAGCCAGGCCCAGGAATGAACTCCTCCTGGATTAGAGATAATTAATTTTGTGCTTACACCATTGAAGGCGGGATTACAGGCCGATCCCTGTCTCCTTCACTCCCCTAAACAGGAGGAGGAGGGGGATGGAGAGAGAGAGGAGAATGGGAGGGAGAGAGGGAGAGGTGGCACAGCTGGGCCTGCCCGGGCGAAGGAGCGAGAGACAAAAGATGAAAAGAAAGAAAAAATGGGTTGATTGATGGAGGACAAGAGACATGTTAGCCCTCCTCAGTTTGCCCTGCTTTACTAGATGCTTTGTTAACTCTTTGTAGTACTTCCTATATATATTGTTTTAGCCTTGGTGGTGCCTTAGACTTTATCTATGTTATCCCTCCTGTGCCACATGCTCTTCTTTGCTGGTCCATGGTATTTGAGGCTCTTTGGGAGGCTGAGGTTGTACCTTTCTCTCTGAAGGCTTTTGGTAGCTGTGGTTTGGGATGCATAGTCATGGTGATGGTTAAGACCATGGTTAGATGTAGCTAGTTGTTCAGCAGTAGTGTACTGTAGGTGACTGTATATGACTCCTCATCACTGGGTTGTCTGACAGTGGATCAGACAGTCTGGACTGGGAACGTGCAGATTTTGGGCAGCAGATGGAGCTTAACCCGCCCCCCCTCCCATTCTGACATGAAGGCCCAGTTATGATAATTATGCATTTCTCCTATAACCCACCCCATCCCCCCTCTCATCTCCCCTTGGGGCTGCCCCTAACCCTCTCCTCCCTCACTCCCTCCCCTCCCCTCTCATGTCCCTGGTGTTATTCCTGCCATAATGTGGTTGAGATGGAGCCCCAGGAGATGGAGGGGGCCCAGAGAGACAGAGCAGGATTACTGGGGGGAGCAGGCTGCCCTGGGTGGGATAGAGAGGGAGGAGATAGGGGGTCCTGGATCTCTCTAACAGTCCTCCCTCTTCACTATAATCCGTAAAAGGATCCAGCAGGGTCAAGTGCATCAGGTCACATAATGCTACTGATCTCTATCTAGGGTTGGGTAGGTCCTTAATCTTTGTGCTTTAGGTCCTGTTGTACAGTACAGTACATGGAGAAAGGTCTAATGTAGTGTAGCCTCACAGTATTCATTTGAACCCTGTCCCTTGTAACCCAGGGAGACCCATGCATTTCTATCTGATGAACGGGTTGTGTTCTTAGAATAAAGTCCAGTGTTCTGTATGTGTGGACAGTGGGAGAGTATTGAGGCTTTATGTTGTTGATGACCGATAGAGTTATAAGGCTCTTTGGGCATCTCAGTCAAGTGGCCATGCAGTGAGCATGAGGAGCAGCCTGGTGTGTGTTAATCTGTTTAGGGGTTAGAGAGTTAGACTGTAGGGTGTCAGAGCAGAGCGAGGAGAGCAGAACTGCTGACCACGGTGTCTGAGTGAACATATGTCACCGCTGGCCCTGTTCTGGCCCGGGCCTGGCCTCTCCCCAGGGGACCTCCTCCAAGTCCTCCTAGAGCGGCTTACAGCACAGGATGAGACTGGCAATCTGCAAACTATCCTGCTCACTTTAACACGGCTTTAACACCCACGCGCACGGAAATAGCCACGGCCCTGCACACAGCCGTGTTTACTTGAACATGGCTTTAGTACCCAGTCACACACACGCACACACACACGCACACGCACGCACACACACTCACACACACACACATACACACACACACACACTCACACACACACACACACACACAGATACACATACACACAGATACACATACACACTCACACACACACACATACACATACACACACACTCACACACACACACACACACACACACACACACACACACACACACACACACACACACACACACACACACACACACACACACACACACACACACACACACACACACACACACACACACACACACACACACACACACACACACACACACAGCTCTGCTGACCTGTCTATGTGTTGTGTATCCTCTCCAGTCCCAGGTCCTCCAGCTGGTATCAAAGCCGTGCCCTCATCTCCCAACAGTGTGGTCGTGTCCTGGCTACCCCCCCTTAAACCCAATGGTGTCATCCGCAAGTACACCATCTACTGCTCCAGCCCAGGCTCCGGACAGCCTGTAAGTACCACTAAGAGGGCTGAGTATGGGATGGGGGAGGCGCAGTTACAGGTATTGGAGAGGCAGAGAATTAAGGCCCTAATGACAGGACATGATGTGAATGCATGATATAGCACTTGATGGAATTCATTAGTAACCAACACTCAGTGTGTGTGTGTGTGTGTGTGTGTGTGTGTGTGTGTGTGTGTGTGTGTGTGTGTGTGTGTGTGTGTGTGTGTGTGTGTGTGTGTGTGTGTGTGTGTGTGTGTGTGTGTTTGGGTGTGTCTCTATCTCACTGTGTTTGCACCGTCGCTTTATTTCCTGCCCTCCCAGATGAACAGATGAGGTTGTCTTGGCAACGTGATGAGACGTAGATATGCAAATGAAGCAGAGAACAAGCTCACACATGCCCACTGCAGCATCAGGAGCTCTCACATACACAGGTCTGCACGAGCTATGCAGTTTTCACACATCTACATTATTCTCTCTCTCTCACACACACATACACACACACACACACTAATTTTCTGGTGGCACACATTCAGACCACACACACACGATCCAATAAAATCCTGCTATCATGGAAGAATTCCACTTTCTTATCATTCACAAATCCTCACCCTATGTGGATGAGTACCATGTAAATGAGCATGGAGAAGAGGAGGGAGACGGGGGAGGGAGACGAGGGAGGGAGGAGCAGAGCAGGGTATCAGTCACACAGAGATGAGAGTGCTTTTGTTCCTCTTTTCATTATCTCTCTGTATCACTCCCTGGATCACCACGACACTGCTGCCTCCACGCTGGAGGAATGTTCTAATGTTCCTGTTACTCACCCCCCCAGAGCCCCGCATTCACCCCTTCTCCCTCCTCCCCTCCCTTCTTCTCTCTATCCCTCTGTCATACCCACCCTGCTCTCCAGCAAGCCTGGGTAGAGGCTGAGATAGGGAGGGAGAGAGAAAGAGAGAAAAAGGTAAATGAGGCAAATGGAAAAAGAGGTGAAGATGGGTATTGAGTGGTGAACAGATGAGGGAGGTGGTGCATGTGTGTGTGTGTGTGTGTGTGTGTGTGTGTGTGTGTGTGTGTGTGTGTGTGTGTGTGTGTGTGTGTGTGTGTGTGTGTGTGTGTGTGTGTGTGTGTGTGTGTGTGTGTGTGTGTGTGTGTGTGTGTGTGTGAGAGACACTGGATACTAAAGCCATGTTCAAGTAAACATGGCTGTGTGTGTGTGTGTTGGATGCCTGCATACATGCATGAGTTATACTCCTTAGTTCTAAACTCCTTAGTTCTCTTTCAAGTCATCTGGGCTTCCCTCATGCCATTAGACCATAGATGCCAAGCAGCCCCTCCAAAGTGCTACTGTACCATTATACCATGGTATTACACAGTGTTAATAATCGGACCTGTATCTCTCTCCTCCAGGCTCCCAGTGAGTATGAGGCCAACCCAGAGATGTTGTTCTACAGGATCACCCATCTGACCCGCGGTAAACAGTACCTCATCTGGGCCTCCGCCGTGACAACTGCTGGCCGCGGCAACATCAGCGAAAAGGTCACCGTGGAGCCTGCTGGGAAAGGTAAGGGAGGAGGGGGCGAGGGGTAATTGAGGAGGGATGGAGGGATTTGTGTAAAGGTTATTTAAAAAGAGAAGAAGAAAATAGAGGAAGAAGAATTTCAGAAATAGTCTGTCTTACACAGAGGGCTTTCATCTGTCTCTCTGTACCTTTCTCCTCTCTCTTGTCTTTCTTTCTCTCTTCTCTCTCCCTCTCTCCCTCTCTATCCCAAGTTCTTCCTCTCTCTCTCTCTCTCTCTCTCTCTCTATTGACTGACAGCTGTAGTATTGATTGAGGGCTGGCGGTGTAGCAGGAAACACTGTTGTTAATTATGTGGTGATGAACAGGGCCTACCCAGTAAACTGGCCCTTAGGGAGGGGGGTGGACAGGGATCAATACTGGGGAGAATCTATGGAGCATGGATGGACTGAGCGAGACGGAGGGATAGGAGGGGGGGGGGCACTCCAATGCTCTGCTCTGCTCTCATAACAGTGGGTAAAAGGAAACCCTCCATGCTAACCTACACAATACCAGGATCACTCAGCAAACACTAGAGAAAGATGTTTACACATCAAGAAAGTGAAAACAGAGCAGGGAGGTTAGAGTGTTTGTCTGGCTGTAAATGTACCTGGGTGCTTAAGTGTGTGAATGTGCATGTGTACGTGAGCACATTCAGTGTGTGTGTGTGTGTGTGTGTATATATATGTGACATCCCAGTTTAACCTGTGTCACCTGCCCTCTATCTGCAGCCCCAGCTAAGATCCTGTCGTTCGGGGGCACAGTGACTACTCCCTGGGTGAAGGAGGTCCGTCTGCCCTGCAGCTCAGTGGGAGAACCCACCCCCACCATCAAATGGACCAAAGACAGGTCAGAACACTCCTAACTCATCCTCAATGGAAGTAAAGTGGGGAACTCACAATCAATGCTAGGAGAAACTTTAGACTTGGTGCCAATGCTGGGTTTTGGAAGATAAGGTTCAGGTCAGGGTTAAGTCTACCATAGAGGTGTGAGGTTGCTGTATTATGATCTAACTGGGATCCTCTGTGTGTGTGTCTCAGTGAGGACTCGACTATCCCTGTGACTGTGGACGGGCAGCGTCAGATCCTGTCCAACGGTACTCTGGTGTTACGTTCCGTCAAAGCTGAGGATTCTGGGTACTACACGTGCACGGCCACCAACACCCTGGGCTTTGACACCATCATAGTAAACCTACTGGTGCAAGGTGAGCTGGGATACGCTGGGCTGGTTGAGTGTATGGGTGGGGCGAGTTCTGAGGACCTTCTGGGGTTGTCTCAGCTGGTTTCTGGGTGTTCCGCTGACTGTGTGTGTATCGTATCTCTCTATCTGGTCCCTCAATCTGCTCACTGTAACTGTGTGCTGTTTGTGCCTGGTCTCTGTGGTGCTGATTGACTCTAACTGTGTCTGACTGTGTTCTCTCTCTGGATGTTCAGTTCCTCCAGACCAGCCCCGTCTGACCGTCTCCACCACCTCCACCTCTTCCATCACCCTGGCCTGGATCCCTGGGGACAACGGAGGTAGCTCCATCAGAGGTACACCACTCCCTCCCCCTGGGCCTTAGTGCATTAGGATCAGTCTGAGGAGAGTTCTTTACCTGCTGTATCTCACTGAGAGATAATTCCTCTAAAAATATAAATAATATTGATATAGCCTTTTACCTTTTTGTGTAATTTTCTCGGTTCCCGTCAATGTGTTAACTTTTAGCTCCTAATGTCTGATATACTAGCAAAAGAAGGTACTGTATCACTGAGGGCATTCTAAATCCTTTATCTCCCCCTGGTGTTCAAGGGGTGTAACAGCCGTTAGAGCTGACCTGATTTTGCCTCAGTGGAGTATGTGCAGGTTGTGTAATATGGCTTTAATAATTGAACTGGGACGATATTATAATTGATAGATATTTACAGTATTTCATTGTTTTTTAAATGGTTTATTTGTATATTCGGCAGATTATAAAGAAATGCTTAAATGATTCTGTAGTGTATCCCTGTGTGTCCTCAGGTTTCGTCCTGCAGTACTCAGTGGACAACACAGAGGAGTGGAGGGATGTGTTCATCAGTTCCAGTGAGCGTTCCTTCAGGCTGGACAACCTGCGCTGTGGGACCTGGTACAAGGTCAAACTGGCAGCCAAGAACAGTGTGGGCTCAGGACGCATCTCTGAGATCATCGAGGCTAAGACCCACGGACGAGGTGAGGGAAAAGGAAAGATCAAGGGGAAGGGGGGAAAGTGAGAGAGGGTGTAGCGGAGGAAGGAGCAGAAATAGTTTAATTTTAACACAGCATGATTTTATATTTTACCTCACATCGTGTGTTTTACCTCACATAAACTACATCCCTACTCTAACACACTAACTTCAGTTACCGCCAGTCTGACAATCTCCCTGTCTCTCCTCTTCTCCTGCAGAGCCCGTGTTCAACAAGGAGCAGCCCCTGCTCACCCACATCAACTCCACCCACGCGGGGCTCAACCTGCAGGGCTGGACCAGCGGCGGCTGCCCCATCACCGCTCTGCTGTTGGACTTCCGGCCCAAGGGCACGTGGGCCTGGCAGAGCCTGAAGGCCAACGCCACGGCCCAGCTATTCCTCAGCGAGCTGCGGGAGGCCACCTGGTACGAGCTGAAGATGAAGGCCTGTAATAGCGCCGGCTGTGGGAACCAAAGCTCCCAGTTTGCCACCACAGACTATGACGGCAGTGAGTCACTTCCTGTTTCTACCAGATAACTGCTCTCACTTGCTGCTTTGACATTTTCATGTACATTTTAGCAGACTCTCTTATTCAGAGCTAATTACAGTCATCAAAGAGAAGGGGATAAGGAGGGGGACCAAAAAAGGGAGAGAAGGAGGAGTAGAATGTGAGTGGGCTTGAAAGTGGTGGTAAAAGCAGTCCTTTAATCTACCTCTGACCCCCTTTCCCTCCCTCTCACTTTCCCTCTCACCCCTTCTCTCCCTCCCAGGTACCATCCCTCCTATAAGCTCGGCCCATGAGGACAGAGATGATGTGAAGAAGCTGTTCTCCATCGGTTCTCCTGTCATCCTGGTCACCCTGGGCGTCGCCCTGCTCTTCATCATCCGCAAGAAACGCAAGGAGAAGAGACTCAAACGACTCAGAGGTGAGAAACAAAGGGAAGGAGGGGGAAAGAGAGGGAAGAGGGGGAGGGGAGAACAGAGAGGAAGAGCCATAAGTAAATTAGTAAATAACTGAGAAGCACTAAAGGTAACACGTCAAAATAATTTGCCTAATCCACATGATGATCCATTATAATCTAATAAAGATATTTGTGTTTGCTTTCACAGATGCTAAGAGCCTTGCAGAGATGCTTATCAGGTAAGGATAATACTCTAGATTGATTGGTGCCTGTGGTTATGGATGTGTCATTTTCCAGGGGATCTTGATGGATCTTTGAATATACCTGCAAGTCCCAGTAAACTCTTATAAAGTATCACCAATATACTCCTGTTATATATGTATACATGTACACTATGTAAGTACTGCTGATGTGACAGTGGATCCAGTCTAAGTGTGTGTCTTGTTTTGTGTGTTGAGCAGTAAGAACAACCGCAGCATGGACACCCCAGTGAAGGGTCCTCCCCAGGGCCCTCGGCTCCACATTGACATCCCTCGTGTCCAGCTGCTCATCGAGGACAAGGAGGGCATCAAGCAGATAGGTCAGTATGGACACACTGCAGCTAATCAGATCGATCAGACTGAATATTGTCCAATTAAATAGCCTTTAGTTACAGTACACTAACTAACCAATCAAATTATTTCTCTCAACTTACTAAATACGTGTTGGTAGAGTGTGAGTTACAATCAGCCCATGAGGAGAACATCTGACAAGGGAGATTAATTGTTTATCACAGATATTTTTTAACAACTGTCATAATATGTTTTCCTCATCTCTTACATCCAATAGGTGAGGACAAGGCAGTGGCCCCAGTGACAGACACAGAGTTCAGCCAATCAGTGAATCCACAGAGCTTCTGCACGGGTGTGTCTCTGCACCATCCTGCCCTCATCCAGAACACAGGGCCCTTGATTGACATGTCAGACATCCGCCCTGGAACCAGTGAGTACTTCACATACACTAAGATGTGCATAGTATGGAAATATGTCTTGTTACAGTGTAATGTGTAGGAGTTAACTTGAGCTGACATCCAAAATGTTTGTACATGCTTACACCCAAAAGTATTATAAGTGTTATGAATAGTACCCTGTGAGTGAGTTCTATCCTCTCACCTTCCTCCTCCTATTCTCTCTTTGTCTCAGATCCAGTGTCGAGGAAGTGTGTGAAGTCAGCCCACAGCTCCAGAAACCGCTACTCCAGCCAGTGGACCCTGAGCAGGCCGGGCCAGAGCCAATCAACAGCCTCCGCAAGGACTCTGACCTCTGACTGGCGCACCATGGGCTCCCACGGCATCACCGCTACCGAGAGTGACAGCTACAGCGCCAGCCTGTCCCAGGATACTGGTGGGTACCGCACCGCCCTGGCAACAACACCACTAAAGACCCATCATTAACACATCTATCTTTTACATCCCCAAACCAGACCTGTAGGATACCTTGAAAGGCCTACTGGCACAGCTGTACTGTATGCAAACTTCATATTGCATTGTTCTAATATGATATGGCATTTATTGTTTTTCCAGACAAGGGTCGTAACAGCATGGTGTCCACAGAGAGTGCGTCGTCTACGTATGAGGAGCTGGCGCGGGCCTACGAACACGCCAAACTGGAGGAGCACCTGCAGCATGCCAAGTTCACCATCACAGAGTGCTTCATCTCCGACAGCTCCTCTGACCAGATGACCACAGGCACCAACGACCCGGCCGACAGCATGACATCACTCAGCACCCCATCCGAGACAGGCCTGTGCCGCTTCACCGCCTCGCCACCCAAACCCCAGGACTACGACCGCGGCAGACCTACCAACGTTGCTGTGCCCATCCCCCACCGTGCCAACAAGAGTGAGTACAGAGAGCCACCCTGTCTGGCACAGTGCACCACATTATACTCTGCCACAGGCTGTTTTATGTACATCTCAACAGGTCTCTAAGCCCCTCCCTCTCTCTGTTCTGTCCTCGTTGCTAGGTGAATTCTGCAACCTCCCGCTCTACATGAAGACGGATCCTTTCTTCCGGAAGCAGGCAGAACTGCATGACCCATGCCCTGCGGTCCCGCCCAGGGAGGCCTCCATCCGCAGCCTGGCACAGCGGGCGTACCACACCCAAGGACGTCATATGACTCTGGACCCGTCCAAGCAACAGGCCCTGACGCTAGGCCACTCTGGGTTGGGCAGTCTGGGCGTGAGCTCAGGCACTGCCACCCTGCCCCAGAGGACTCTCACCATGCCCTGCTCCAACCCTGCAGCCACAGCCTCCACTTCCAGCACCAGCAGCAACCCCACTGGCTCCAGCACAAAGATGGGGGGCTCCAGAGACTCACTGCTAGAGAATAGCTCCTCAGCGCTGGGCAGACTGCAGAAGCAAGGGGTTGGGGCCTACTCTAAGTCTTACACACTGGTGTAGCTACTAGCCCCCCTTCTCTCTCTCAAAGACTAAACACTCCTGTCTGGCCCGGCCCCGGCCCACACCCAGCCCCACACCAGTGTTCTACACATCAGGTCAGCGAGGGCATGCAGTGCAGTGCAGCAGGTGTCCCCAGCTAACTGCTAGCTAACATCTAATTACCCAGTAGCGTGATTAGTCTTTATTCAGACTTTAGATTCTGCCTCCCAGGAATGACCAGAGACCATTGTAACCTGCCTGATTCATGCTCACCTGGACCTGTATAAAACAAACTACTATCTCCTACTAACTATCACTTCTAGCCTGATGTCACGCTGCTCAATATGTGTGTCTGGTGATGCACACACACACACACACACACACACACACACACACACACACACACACACACACACACACACACACACACATATATATACACACACATATATACACACACACACACATATACACACACACACACACACACATATATATACACACACACACATATATACACACACACACACACACAGGAAGACCTAGAGCTGTTCTCCAAGGTCAAATCATTGAGTATTACTGAGGAGCTGAACGGTGAAAGCTCACTGCTCGTGCTGATGAAGTCAATGATAGCAGAGGCTGGGCTAAAAATCAGTGTTCATCATACCCTCACACACATTATGCTTCCCTCCAAGGTTTGAGCAGAAGCTCCTGCAGGACTACCAGTTTTATCCCCTATAGTCTTGTCTTACTCTATGTCTCAATGTCCAGTCTCACTCTCCATTTGCAGTTACTCTCTCTGTCTGGATTCCATAAGGAAGGGTTTCAGGTTCACCTCACTCAGAAAATTGAGTTTGTATTTTAGCACATTTATTGTTGATATTTCCTCAAACACCCTCCTCCTTCCAACTCAACAGTATCCGATAGCTTTTGACCGAAACATGACAACCCAAATGACCCAGCAATGAATTAAAAACATCAGGGCTCTCGCAATACTAACAAATGTAGAATATTTGGTATTTTAAAGATTTCGCATATATATTTCTATATAAGTATATCATGTCATTTAAGTGAAAATTATGGCAAAGAATAAAAATATACAACCATTTAAATGTTAAAAAAAATATAAGGAGACAATCGCTCAATCATGTGAAGGGCAGTGAAAATGAAAGAGGGGTAAAGAATAGAAGAGTATTATGAAGAGGGAGGAGCATGTGTATATAGAGGGTTTTCTGTATGTTACTGTATGTAGACTGGCTGAGAGGAAGGAAGTGACTTCCATACAGGAAGTCTCCATCTCAAAGCCCCCTATTAGTTGGTATCTCATGAGGTTGTCAGTGATTGGTTGGTATACTTACTTTTCAGAAGCCAAATCATTTCCTTTAAAGATGGGTGTAACCAAGGCGACCTACACTGTTGTCTATAAATTCTCTGCTTTCGTTCACCTGTTACTTGAGTAAAGAAGGGCCGTGACCTCTCAGGGCCTCAGGTATGGGCCTTTGACCTGTGGTACCAGTGGGGTTATAGGGTCACTGTGAGTGGAGCAGAAGTCAGGTATCAGAGCACGGCTACTGTATCACACAGTTAGCTACTACACAGAGTAGTACACACCAGTAGCCCTGTAACCTTTATCAACCTCTCAGCCCATGTATTACTGCCTCCCTCCCTCCAATACAAAATGTCAGCCAAGGCACCAAGGAGGATAATCATGTGAAGTAAGTGAACTGTCTAGTTTATCAGAGAGACGTTGCCAGCCAATCGGGGTGTTCAGTTTGAATATGAAAGGATGATGTGGTCAGTGGTCTATTGGCATATCTGATGCTGCCCTGTCTTAAGTACTGTATATTTCCCACTTCTTTCTCCATCCCCAATAGCCATGTCCATCCTCATCCCCAGCTCCATTTTGTGCTACTACGTGTAGGCTACATCAACACCGGAACCTGTTGGAATGTCTATTGAAGCATCGCCATTCTAGTGTTTTGTCATTTCTTTTGTTTTTGGATTACGTCCATATGTTCATTTTGATTGAATATGTTCCTTTTTACTTGTTTCTGTTTTTTTGTTGTTTAAAAAAAAAAGTGATTCCAGAGGCCAAACAGTACTGAAGTATGACACACCTACATCTTTGGCCAGTTTTAGCCAAGTGAAATCAGGGACTCCTAGCTCTTTAGGTCACACACACAGAAACTGTGTATATACTGGACTGGGTCAGGAAAACCTGCCACGCCCAACTGGCTCTCCCTATTCAACTCCCTCCCACCTTGGGCATACAGTACTGGACCCACCGCCAATACCTTTGTCGGTGTTGTTTATAGGTTAACTCTTGTACATAAAACAGTTTTGTATGAAGAGCTATTTTCGTCAGAATAAAACAGGGCACAGATCAGGGTTGAATCATGCCCCAACTCCAAATTTAAAACAACATTGATTTGATAAACATTGATTTCCGCAACGGGCAACAAATGTAGTCATTCTTCTCTATTCCCTTTATGTTTTTGATACTAAGTTGTTGCATTTTTATCATTTGTTAAAGATCTTTTGGTGTTCCAAATTCACATTTTTTTATTATAATTTTTTTGTACTTTGTTCATCCTCAAAAATGACATTGCATGCTTGGTAAAAGGGAAAAGGCGAGGGAAAGAAATGTACTAAAATTTTAAATTTGAAGAAAAAAAATGTTGAGGTGATTCCAAACATTCGTTTGAGTTGCTTCTAATAGCAATTGCTTGTGTTTAAAATAAAATTTTCTATTAAATTAAATGAAAAACAAACAAAAATAGTATTCTAACACCTTGTGCAATAAAGCTATCTTTCTATACACCATGGTTTCTGTCATTCTTAATTAAACGTTGCTTGATACACTGCCACATACTGTTACTGTAGGGAACTGAAATCAGAACTGGAACCAAAGAATGATCAAGATGGATAATAATTATACCAGAATGAAAATAAAAAAGCATCAATAGGAATAATACATTCTAATGGAAAAGTCATTTAGCGTGTTATTGTTTTTACTTGTTGAATTCATACCATAAACTTCTGGCTTCCACATCTTAATTCTGGTAATAGGGGGAATCAT
Organism: Oncorhynchus kisutch; assembly: GCF_002021735.2. Taxonomy (NCBI): domain Eukaryota; kingdom Metazoa; phylum Chordata; class Actinopteri; order Salmoniformes; family Salmonidae; genus Oncorhynchus; species Oncorhynchus kisutch. Next base: position 29,125,520 of record NC_034179.2, read on the forward strand.
GCTACAACCCACAATCAGGCTCTCATAATTGTATTAGGCTTATCTAGTGTCAGCCTGGGTCCATCAAGCTATCATCAATCAATAATCACATTCAATGTATGAATGATATTACATCTATGGTGTGACTACATGACCTGAGATATTTGACAGGATCTGTCTCTGGATAAACTCCATTATGCCCTTCTTACCATCCAATCTATCAACCAAAGACAGCATTTATTGATTTTTGATCAATGATGCCCTCTATAAACCTCGTTTACACTGCCACCTAAAATTAGGGCAATATTTGGGCCAAATTCGAGCTGGGTGGAAAGGAATATTCAAATTGAGCTGGGTCGAGAGAAATCCGGGCCTGTACAGCCCAGTTTCACAACTAGTCCCAGTTTCACAACTAGTCCCAGTTTCACAACTAGTCCCAGTTTCACAACTAGTCCCAGCTCGATTATAATTTGGCCTGGTGACGACGTTACTATGCAACCACCAAGCAGATCACTGCTGGACGCTCACGTTTAGCTAGCTCGTCTGGGCTTGTTGCTGTTAGCTAGCACATGGACAAGCAGTACTGCAGTAGTCAGACATGACACAAATTACCACCATAGCTGCATTCATTTTTGCACTACACAATACACATTTATGAGAACAGTCAGCTCTCAAATGCTAGCTACCAAATCAGAGTTGAAACAAGCTAGCTAATGTGAGCTAGCAGGCATTTTAGCTGACCAGGTCGTATTGAAAGCAGGCTAGCTACTGTAGCTATATCATATAAATTCTGTCATCTGGTTTGCTTGGTTAGCTAACATAGCTGGAATGGGCAAGCTAAATACATGGCTCCGAGTCTGGCTGGAACTGGGGGGAGTATGGGGTAACGGTAACGGTAACGTTAACGTTAGTTACAGCAGGGTAAATTCTTCAAAATTAGCAAAACCAGCTGCAGTCACATATTGGCTACCTAGCAACATTACATAATTTGTCATTTCTAGTGGCAATGGAAACGGGGTTTATTGAGGGTAGCCTAGTCCCCTGGTTTAGGTCACCAAGATAACTAACTTTTATGTGATTTCAGTGCCAATAGAAATTGTTTGCATGTTAGTTTGTAAACTTGATACACAGACAATGAATGCAATATTTACCATATTGAAACTGAATATATAAATATTGAATTTGAATATTAATTACATTTAAATTGCATTTTTAAACTGAATGCAATATTCATTTAATTCTCTTTCAAATCATGAAATACAAGTTACATTTGTGAATTAAACTATTACATTTGCGTCATTGGGGCTTCCGGGGCTTGAGCCCCAGATGTTTTTGGTCCAGCCCCGATCCTTTTGACGGTATAGTATATACAGTACCAGTCAAAAGTTTGGACTCACCTTCTCATTCAAGGGTTTTGCTTTATTTGGACTATTTTCCACATTGTACAATAATGGGGAAGACATCAAAACCATAAAATAAAACATATGGAATCATGTAGTAACAACAAATCCAAATATATTTTATATTTGAGATTCTTCAAAGTAGCCACCCTTTGCCTTGATGACAGCTTTGCACACTCTTTGCATTCTCTCAACCGGATTCACCTGGAATGCTTTTTCTTACATATGCTGAGCACTTGTTGGCTGCTTTTCTTTCATTTTGCGGTCCAAATCTTCCCAAACCATCTCAATTGGCTTGAGGTCAGGTGGTTGTGGAGGCCAGGTCATCTGATGTTGCACTCCATCACTCTCTTTCTTGATCAAATAGTCCTTACACAGCCTGGAGGTGTGTTGGGTCATTGTCACTGTTATGCTACAATGTAGAAAATAGTAAAAATAAAGAAAAACCCTGGAATGAGTAGGTGTGTGCAAACGTTTGACTGGTACTGTGTATAGATATATATTACAGTGGGGCAACAAAGTATTTAGTCAGCCACCAATCGTGCATGTTCTCCCACTTAAAAAAGATGAGAGAGGCCTGTAATTTTCATCATAGGTACACTTCAACTATGACAGACAAAATGAGAATTTATTTTCCAGAAAATCACATTGTAGGATTTTTAATTAATTAATTTGCAAATTATGGTGGAAAATAAGTATTTGGTCAATAACAAAAGTTTATCTCAATACTTTGTTATATACCCTTTGTTGGCAATGACAGAGGTCAAACGGTTTCTGTAAGTCTTCACAAGGTTTTCACACACTGTTGCTGGTATTTTGGCCCATTCCTCCATGCAAATCTCCTCTAGAGCAGTGATGTTTTGGGGCTGTTGCTGGGCAACACGGACTTTCAACTCCCTCCAAAGATTTTCTATGGGGTTGAGATCTGGAGACTGGCTAGGCCACTCCAGGACCTTGAAATGCTTCTTATGAAGCCACTCCTTCGTTGCCCGGGCGGTGTGTTTGGGATCATTGTCATGCTGAAAGACCCAGCCACGTTTCATCTTCAATGCCCTTGCTGATGGAAGGAGGTTTTCACTCAAAATCGCACGATACATGGCCTCATTCATTCTTTCCTTTACACGGATCAGTCGTTTACATGGATCAGTCGTCCTGGTCCCTTTGCAGAAAAACAGCCCCAAAGCATGATGTTTCCACCCCCATGCTTCACAGTAGGTATGGTGTTCTTTGGATGCAACTCAGCATTCTTTGTCCTCCAAACATGACGAGTTGAGTTTTTACCAAAAAGTTATATTTTGGTTTCATCTGACCATATGACATTCTCCCAATCTTCTTCTGGATCATCCAAATGCACTCTAGCAAACTTCAGACGGGCCTGGACATGTACTGGCTTAAGCAAGGGGACACGTCTGGCACTGCAGGATTTGAGTCCCTGGCGGCGTAGTGTGTTACTGATGGTAGGCTTTGTTACTTTGGTCCCAGCTCTCTGCAGGTCATTCACTAGGTCCCCCCGTGTGGTTCTGGGATTTTTGCTCACCGTTCTTGTGATCATTTTGACCCCACGGGGTGAGATCTTGCGTTGAGCCCCAGATCGAGGAGATTATCAGTGGTCTTGTATGTCTTCCATTTCCTAATAATTGCTCCCACAGTTGATTTCTTCAAACCAAGCTGCTAACCTATTGCAGATTCAGTCTTCCCAGCCTGGTGCAGGTCTACAATTTTGTTTCTGGTGTCCTTTGGCAGCTCTTTGGTCTTGGCCATAGTGTAGTTTGGAGTGTGACTGTTTGAGGTTGTGGACAGGTGTCTTTTATACTGATAACAAGTTCAAACAGGTGCCATTAATACAGGTAACGAGTGGAGGACAGAGGAGCCTCTTAAAGAAGAAGTTACAGGTCTGTGATAGCCACAAATCTTGCTTGTTTGTAAGTGACCAAATACTTATTTTCCACCATAATTTGCAAATAAATTCATAAAAAATCCTACAATGTGGTTTTCTGGATTTTCTTTCTCATTTTATCTGTCATAGTTGAAGTGTACCTATGATGAACATTACAGGCCTCTCTCATCTTTTTAAGTGGGAGAACTTGCACAATTGGTGGCTGACTAAATACTTTTTTGCCCCACTGTATATGAGTTTCCATAATCACAAATCACTTGCGCTATGCTGTATAAAAAAAATGTTTTTACTGACAATACAATATACTGCACTAGGCAGTAGCAGGTAAAGTAGCAGGCTGTCTTCCCTCTAGATCCCGACAGAGATCATTGCGGCACGGTTGGAATTTTTCATGCTGCAGGTGGAAGCAAGCGATCAGACAGATTACTTTGGGATGAAAATATTTGTGTTGTCCTGCAGATTATTTGGAAACGGTTAGCCTACCTTTTGTATTGAAAGCACATCGTATTCGTATTATTCCTCCACTCAGAATTTGCTGCTTTAATTTCACCTTTCCTCTCCTAGCTGGGCTTGCGAATTCAGTATGTGTGGTCTCAATGAAATAGAATAGGTTGCATAGAGTGGTGTAAAGCACTTACGAAAAAATACTTTAAAGTACCACTTATCTGTTCATTACTATTTCTAGTTTTGACAACTTTTACTTCACTACAATCCTAAAGAAAACAAATGTACTTTTTACCACATACATTTTCCCTGACACCCAAAAGTACTAGTTACATTTTGAATGCTTAGCAGGACAGAAAGATGGTCCGATTCACACTCATCAAGAGAACATCCCTGGCATCTCTACTGCCTCTGATCTGACTGACTCACTAAACACACATGCTTCATTTGTAAATTATGTCTGAGTGTTGGAGTGTGCCCCTGGCTATCCATAAATAAAATGAAAACAAGAAAATGGTGCTGTCTGGTTTGCTTAATATAAGGAATCTGAAATTATGTATACTTTCACTCTTGATACTTCAGTATATTTTAGCATGTACTTTTGGTACTTAAGTATATTTAAAACGAAATACTTGTAGACTTTTACTCAAGTAGTATTTTACTGGAAGACATTCACTTGAGTCATTTTCTATTAAGTTATCTTTACTTTTACTCAAGTATGACAATTGGGTACTTTTCCACCACTGTAACGTAATATTGATAATGGAAAAAAGTGGAGGGTGCAATCAAACAATAATATACTTGAAAAGGAAAATGCGTTCACAGGCTACCATGGTGAGCGAGTTTTTTGCAACTGCATATGGGGACAAAGATTGTACTTTTTGGAGAAATGTCCTCTGGTCTGATGAAACAAAAATAGAACTGTTTGGCCATAATGACCATTGTTATGTTTGGAGAAAAAGGGGGAGGCTTGCGAGCCGAAGAACACCATCCCAACTGTGAAGCACGGGGGTGGCAGCATCATGTTGTGGGAGTGCTTTGCTGCAGGAGGGACTGGTGCACTTCACAAAATAGATGGCATCATGAGGCAGGATAATTATGTGGATATATTGAAGCAACATCTCAAGACATCAGTCAGGAAGTTAAGGCTTGGTCGCAAATGGGTCTTCCAAATGGACAATGACCCCAAGCATACTTCCAAAGTTGTGGCAGAATGGCTTAAGGACAACAAAGTCAAGGTATTGGAGTGGCCATCACAAAGCCCTGACCTCTGTCCTATAGAACATTTGTGGGCAGAACTGAAAAAGCATGTATGAGCAAGGAGGCCTACAAACCTGACTCCGGTACACCAGCTCTGTCAGGAGGAATGGGCCAAAATTCATCCAACTTATTGTGGGAAGCTTGTGGAAGGCTACCCAAAACGTTTGACCCAAGTTAAACAATTTAAGGACAATGCTACCAAATACTAATTGAGTGTATGTAAACTTCTGACCCACTGGGAATGTGATGAAAGAAATAAAAGCTGAAATAAAGCATTCTCTCTACTATTATTCTGACATTTCACATTCTTAAAATAAAGTGGTGATCCTGACTGACCTAAGACAGGGAATTTATACTAGGATTAAATGTCAGGAATTGTGAAAACTGAGATTAAATGTATTTGGCTAAGGTGTATGTAAACTTCCGACTTCAACTGTACATGTTCATCTACAGACAGAGCGCGTAAGGCAATATGCTTGCAGTCAACTGTACCTATGACCCCTGGGAAATTAAATGAGCGGACAAACTCTGCTTTGACGCGTGCCTGTTCGTCGGTTGTAAATGGGGAACTAATAATGTATCTCATGGACAATACTTTTAGAATCGCCTCGATCACTTGTGGCAGGGTGTAGCTGAATGATGGCTGTGATATAGCCGACCTGTCATTAATTTCCCTCTGGAGTGTCCCAGTAGCAAGGAATCCTAGGGTGGACAGTACTTGGACAGATATGGGTATGGCACGATTACAACGTGTCTTCCTTTCCAGATTAGGGGCTAATTCCGTGCACAAGTCGAACAGAAAATTTCTTGGGAGACGATAGCGATTTATAAGCCATGGATCATCATGTGCAAAAAAGTCATTCTGGTCTCTGAAAACTCTCTCCCTTCTAAATGCACAGTTTTCAATGTCTTTCAATAACGCAAGAACAGCCATGGTTACTTTTTTATAATTTGAAACATTTATTATTATTTAACATTTAACATCTATTTATAGAACATCGCATCCTGTTTTTGCTCTGACATGCACTGTCAACTGTGGGACCTTATATAGACATTTGTGTGACTTTCCAAATCATGTCCAATCAATTGAATTTACCACAGATGGTCTCCAATGAAGTTATAGAAACATCTCAAGGATGATCAATGGAAAACGGATGCACCCGAGCTCAATTTCGAATGTCATAGCAATGGGTCTGAATACTTAGTTACATTTTTTTGTTTTTTAATTTGCAGACATTTCTAAGAGCATGTTTCCGCTTTGTCACTGTGGGGTATTTTGAGTAGATTGCTGAGGAAATGTTTTTTTAAATACATTTTTGTATAAGGCTGTAATGTAACAAAATGTTGAAAAAGTCTGAATACTTTCCGAAGGCACTGCACCTCACCTCATCTTTACAACCATTGCATCTTTGTGTTTTGACCATGACAGTTTACAGTCTACAGTCATTTAGTCTCCTCACCTTGTTCAACAGCCACACTATTCATTACCAGATTCAGATGAGGTCTAGAGCTTAGGGAATGATTTTTCCCAAATAGTTTTAGAGATGTTCAGGACAAGTTCCTTCGTGGCCATTCAGACCCTTTACTCAGTGCTTTGTTGAAGCACCTTTGGCAGACATTATACAGCCTTCAGTCTTCTTGGGTATGACGATACATGCTTGGCACACCTGTGTTTGGGGAGTTTCTCCCATTCTTCTCTGCATATCCTCTCAAGCTCTGTCAGGTTGGATAGAGAGTGTTGCTGCACAGGTATTTTCAGGTCTGTCCAGAGATGTTCGATTGGGTTCTGGCTGGGTCGCTCAAGGACATTCAGAGACTTGTCCCAAAGCCATTCCTGCGTTGTCTTGGCTGTGTGCTTAGGGTCATTGTCCTGTTGGAAGGTTTTTCGAGTCTCATTGCAAAGGGTCTGAATACTTATGTGAATAAGGTATTTTTTATTTTTTTAAATACATTTGCAAACATTTATAAAAACCTGTTTTTGCTTATCACTATGGGGTATTGTGTGTAGATTGATGAGGGAATGTTTTTTATTTAATCAATTTTAGAGCAAGGCTGTAAAGTAATAAAATGTGGAAAAAGTCAAGGGGTCTGAATACTTTCCAAATGCACTATCTCTACCAGGAAATGCAACAGAGATGGACAACAGTGGGGAGCTGTGTGGATTTTCACATATTTTGTGTGTGTGTGTGTGTGTGTGTGTGTGTGTGTGTGTGTGTGTGTGTGTGTGTGTGTGTGTGTGTGTGTGTGTGTGTGTGTGTGTGTGTGTGTGTGTGTGTGTGTGTGTGTGTGTGAACTGTACATAAAGCATACCAGAAAGACAGAAACCTACCATAAACAAGACACAGAAAGACACATAGAAAATGGATATAGACATTTGCAGGTAATATGAGGTGTGTGTCGATAGCACACTGATGAGGTTAGACAGAGAGAGCAGTAAGTGGAGAGCACACAGTTCACACACTCACACACAGACACCCAAGCACTCACACAGACACCCACTCTCACACACAGACACCCACTCAGAGTGGAGGGAGGCAGCTGCTCCAGGTTTGAGAACACTGCGCAGATCAAAGCCAAGTAGAAGAGAGGGAAGGACTGACAGGTTGAATGGATGGACAGACTGACGGACGGACAGACAGATGAACAGACATACAGGCAGGCAGACATACAGGCAGGCAGGCAGACAAACAGACAGACAGAGAGGAGCCATCAGGGAGAGAGCTGAGAGAGGAGAACACAGAACACTCATCTCTACACTACAGGATCGCAAACCTCTGCACAGGTACTGTACACTCTCATTTACTGCAAATACTCTAAACTTCTGATTGTCTCTACAAAAATGTGTTTTGTTTTATAGAGATAATGATAGATGGAACAGAATAGAACAGAATTCCAGTCACTGGAATAGAAAACGGCATAGATTGGGAATGTATTTAAAGTCTATTTATCAGTTCAAATAATTATTATCAGAAATAGCCAGTGGACAGTTCCACCAGCTATATAATCCCAGATTATCAAACTAAAATACCAGCAGTTCTGTTGTATGTTTGATTGGACACAGCTGTTGCGCTACCTGGGATAATCAACAGGAATTCAAATTACTATGTTAAAGAGATTGGCGTTTGCCCATATTGCACTTGAGTAATGGAACTGTGTACTGCTGTTTTTATCCAATATTGTTGTATCACTTTCCTAGGAAATTATCTTATGCTGAATAGTAGGATTTCCATAAAAATCATCAAACAGTTACTGGAGTCTCATTGAGGAAAATAGATAGTGCTCTTTGCTCTATTTCTTTACATGCATATTTCTGTTTTTTAATTTCAGAAAGCTTCAACCCACCTTTAGTTTTTTACTATTGTACTGCAACAAAAACTCTCAAATTGTAAATCAGTGATTGGCTGAAAACACTCACACACAGCTGTGTGTATCTCCATTCTATTGACCAGTTCTGGTTAGAGATGGAGCCAGTGTTGGAGAGGTCTGTGGGGGAATCCTCCAATGCCAGCCTGGCAGTACCTCCTCTGAACCGCAGTGACCCAGTAGAGTTGTTCTCAGGTCTGCAGTTACTGCTGAGCTACCGCCCTCTGTTCATCCCACTCTACTGCCTCCTGGTGGCCGTGGCCTGCGTGGGCAACTCCCTCCTACTAGCATGCATCCTGGCTGACAAGAAACTCCACAACGCCACCAACTTCTTCATAGGGAACCTGGCTGCAGGCGACCTGCTCATGTGTCTGAGCTGTGTCCCTCTGACCGCCTCCTACGCCTTCGAGTCCGAGGGCTGGCTGTTTGGCCGGCCGCTCTGCCACCTGGTCCCCCTGCTGCAGACCTCCACCGTCTTTGTCTCTGTGCTGTCCCTCACGGCCATCGCTGTGGACCGCTATGTGGTGGTGGTTCACCCTGTGAGGAGGAGGATCTCCCTGAGGGGGTGTGGGGCGCTGGCGGTGGGGATGTGGCTTCTGTCCCTGCTTCTGGCAACTCCTCCTTCCCTCCACACCCGCTACTTGGACCTGCGTCCCAGTGGGTTAGAGCTGGTGGTGTGTGAGGAGTTCTGGCCAGACTCAGACCACCTGAGGCTGCTCTACTCCTGCTTCATCCTGCTCACCTCCTACCTGCTTCCCCTGCTGTCGGTCAGTGTGGCCTACTGCGGCATTACAGCCCAGCTCCGTCAGCGCTGTCTCCCTGGGGCGCCCTCCCACAGCCTGCATCGCTGGAATAGGACGAAGAGGAAGACCTTCTCTTTGCTGGTACTGTCTGTGCTCTCCTTCGCCTTCTGCTGGCTGCCCTTGCAGGTACTCAACCTGCTACTGGACCTGGACCAGGACTTCCTTCTGGTGGGCAAACGCCACGTCAACCTGCTGCAGGTGTGCTGCCACCTGCTGGCCATGAGCTCTGCCTGCTACAACCCCTTCATCTACGCCTCGCTGCACAGCAAGGTACGCTTGCGCCTCCGCGACTACCTGAGACCCCTGACAGGGCGGGGCCGCCAGAGCAGCCTGCTCTCCCAGCATGCATTACAGCACAACACTAACACCTGTCTCAGCATGGTGTCTGATCAGCCTATCAGAGAGGAGCAGGAAGGGCCACAGACCAACGCTGACAACTCCTTCTAAAAGATGAGACACTCACTCTCCACACTCAGAGAGGACAGGGCTCAGGATAAGGTGATGTTGCGAGAGGTTAAAGGTGGTACTGCTGTTGATTTGACTTCAGGTTTGCCTCCACAGCCATCTCCCTAATGCTTCTCTCCATGACCCTCTCCCGGGTTCTCACCTCTCAGTAATTCAGTTAGCTACACTCTCTCTAAGCGTTCTGTGAAAAGTCTATAGCACCATAGTACTCAGAGTCCTACCTGAGGCCAGTGTTGTTTTGATGCTTGTTTTAATGTCCTCCAGCTCCCCTGAAGGCGCACACTACCAATCCCTCAAATGAGATTATGGCCAATGGATGATGAGCGAACAAGGGTGGCACGGAGGTCTCTGTATATGCCTCTCTGTTTCTCTCTTTCTGTCACATTCTCTCTTCCTCTCAAGTTGTCAGCTGTACAGCACTCATATTCTGCCTCACCTGTGAGTGTGTATGCTGATTATCTAGATTGTCACTCTGCATGTTTGTCACAGTTATCTCCCACAGCATACTGTACATAATTCAAAATGATCTTTACACGTGATTCTGTCAAGTAACATTTAATGTGTATGATATAGTGTCAGTGTATTATGGCGTATAGTTTTACCTCATACATCTGCAAGAATAGTTGGAAAAGGGAGGCGCCTGTATAGTAGTTCACCATTACTTGTTCAAGCTTACTTGTATATCATAGATGTACCAAACTGTGAATAAACAGGTTTCCTCCCCAATGATATTGACTTTTCCTATCCGGTAGTTGCTGTGGTCTGGACTAGAAGCAAAGACACCTGTGTGGGTCGAGCAGTTTTAGTCAGTGTTCTGTGACAACCATTGTCCCTGTATGGAGCCCAGGAACTGGGAGGATTCATAGAAATGATGTTGAATGAAAACACAGGTCAGGTGAGCACCTGGATAATCCTGGTATTATGTTGAAACTCCCAGCTGTGTCTCTCAACTTGTATACACAAAGGGTCCTCTCTTTTACTATATTTCCACACCTCACGACTACGCTACCACATGTACACAAACACACACACATGCACACACTCGCAAGCATGCACACACACACACACACACGCACATCCATCTCTCATGTTACCTGCAAATCTCCATATCCGTTTTCTATGCCCTTGTGATACAGTCTACATGCGGTGTCGTTCTGGTTTCCTGTGTCTTGTGGTACTGCAGAAGGTTCTGTTAGTTTGAGCACCAAACACAAAATCCAACGTTGAGTAATCACCAGCGTTGATATCCCAGGGTCACAGCCCATGCTTTGTTTATCAATCATGACTGATATTAAGTTCAACCGTGTGAACTCTATGTGACATGTTATATTCTCCCCCTTGTTCCTCTCTGAATAACATCTGACAGGGCTGCCTAATGCACTAGCCCCTCACAGGGGTGAGAAAAGGCCCTCTAAAGAGCATTCTCGTGTCAGAAACTGGGAAGAATTCTCAGACGTCAAAGGTCATGCAGGCTGATGAAAGCACAACTGAAAGTAAAGTATAGATCTGCAGTGCTGTCTGCTCCCTCTGCTGACTATCAGTCCCTAGCAGGGATGTACAGTAACAGTGTTAGCCTCTTAAAGTGCCAACCGCAAGAAGAACTTAGAGCTCTGTTATATTTCATGGATTATTGATAAATCCAGAAAATGTAGGAGGCTGTTGCGAATCTTTATGTAACCTCCTTACATGCCCTATAAGCTCCTCCAGACTACAATATTTACACTTACTGTGGTGAAAATGCTAAATACGATAGGTCCTATGTGTGATTTGGCAAAGATTGAGCTAGGGTTTCCCAACTGTGATTTGATTGTGTACATCTTTCCACTATAATGGATGACCATGTGCTAAAGACTGAAAAAGTAATCTCATCTGCTGACTGCAGGAAACACTGATAGACATGAATAGAATCCAGGAGTCATGTATTGTGTTGTGTAGACATTACAATTTTATCCTGTAATAATACAGATTCTATTTCATGCCAAGCTGCATAGAAGCACTTTCTGTATTTTGAGTGATAAACAAGGCACGGGTGCATCTGTATTAGTAATTAGCAGGGAAGGAAACAGCGAGGAGAGGAGAGGAATGCGCAGACAGACAGCTCCTCAGCCTCAACTCAACACAGAGGAGGACCAGGCTCATCAGCCCTGAAGAGCCCTCAAGAGCCTGGGCAATGGTAAACACGCACACACAAACAAACATACACAGTACCAGTCAAAAGTTTGGACACATCTAATCATTCAAGGGTGTTTCTTTATTTTGACTATTTTCTACATTGTAGAATAATAGTGAGACATCAAAACTATGAAATAACACATGGAATAATGTAGTAACCAAAAAAGTGTTAAACAAATCAAAATATATGTTATATTTGTGATTCTTCAAAGTAGCCACCCTTTTCCTTGATGACAGCATTATCATGCTGAAACATGAGGTGATGGCGGCCTCAGGATCTCGTCACGGTATCTCCGTGGATTCAAATTGCCATAGATAAAATACTACGCATTGCACATGGTCTGCGGTTGTGTGGCCGGTTGGTTGTACTGCCAAATTCAATAAAACGACATTGGTAGAGAAATTAACATTCAATTCTCTGGTAACAGATCTGGTGGACATTCCTGCAGTCAGTATGCCAATTGCACGCTCCCTCAAAACTTCAGATATCTGTGGCATTGGAACATTTTAGAGTGGCCTTTTATTATCCCCAGCACAAGATGCGCCTATGTAATGATCAGGCTGTTTAATCAAGTTCTTGATATGCCACACCTGTCAGATAGATGGATTATCTTAGCAAAGGAGAAATGCTCACCAACAGGGATGCAAACAAATTTGTGCCAAAAATGTAAGAGAAATAAGCTTTTTGTGCATATGGAACATTTCTGGTATGTTTTATTTCAGCCCATGAAACATGGGACCAACACTTTACATGTTGCGTTTATATTTTTGTTCAGTGTAATTAAAGAGACTGGATCTACGCTACTATCGTATCAGTATACTGGTCCGTCTGTCTGTCTGTTAGGAGCTCAACTGTCTCTCCACCCTATAGGGTCGATGTCCGCGGCCACACGGAATCGCTGTTTTATTCTTATTTTAATCACAGTTTAATTCATCAAAATCCGTCTGATCAAGCCAGAGACTTTGCATGGGCTGCATCTCAATCGTCTCAATGTTGGTCTTCCACCAAAGATGCGGAAGTCAGCTGAGGTACAGCGCTGTTTTTCAGAACAGGATTAGCCCCTCTTCTCCTGTAAACGTCTGTAAAGTCTGAACGGTTTGAGCAAAAAACTAATGTGACCCTACTATGGAATGTGGATGTTTTGCTCTATGACGCCCACAAGGTTCACAGGACTCGTCTGAAGTCATTCCCTTCGGTGTGCCGACTAAATGTTTTTCTCATGCAAACTTCTGTTATATCCGAATGGTTTGAGTTACAAACTAATATGACCCCACTAAGATAAACGGAGATTCTCACAAAAACAAATATATCGTCCGTTCTGCTCTACAACGCCAACAAGCTTCACAGGACTCTTGAGAAGGTCACCTGTCACTGTCCTGTAAAAACATATATGAAAATGAATAGACTTGACTAGGCTTTTTTGGACCCAAAGTTACACATGTAACCTTTGTCTTTGTCCCAGATGCTTTCCTATGTCTCTCAGATGCATTTCAGACACCTCAAACCATACTTCCTTTAGATTCATTTTTGGACTATCTTTTTTTTGCCATATATGAATGTGTTATTCAAAGCACTCCTATGGGCAAGTAGCAGTAAGGCCAAATTCAATGTTTCAACAGATCATTCTTTTTTTTTTAGAGAGAGAGAGAGGAGGGGGGAGGTATACCTCCAAGGGTCTTAAATCTCAAAGTAAAATAGCTAAATGGTCCATCTTATGTTATGGACATATTAAAACAATGACATATGTTAGTTTAGTAGATATTGCCATCTAAAGGCTTAGACTCTTATTAAACTTATTTAACTTGAACTTGACACACCTGACATTTCTTGTAACATTAGTTACCAAGGTGGCATAGCAGTTCAGACGTCTTTTGTCCTCGTCTTGTCGTGTCCTGTATATGTCCTGTATATATATATATTTACAACTTTTTCACATACATTTTATTTTTATTTTCCATCAACTCATCTTCAAAACACTCTCCTGCAACCCGCCTCACCAATGTATATTTATAAAAAAGTATTATTTACCTCAGATCTGTAATCCTCCAAGAAGTTAGCCAGAAACTCCAAGAAGCTAGCCTGAAACTAGCCAGAAGCTAATCCAGAAGCTAGTTCAGAAGCTAGTTAGCTCCTTTACTGGCAAATCGTTAGTATTCAGCTAACCACGGTTTGTGGTCATCAGCTATCCTTTAGCTCGAAAATCTATCGCCAGTTCTGTACGGCGCAGCGCGGCTCGGAACGGAACATACCGGACCAATTTTTCTCTCCATGTCCCTGGATTTCGACTGCTCTCTGGACATTCATACCCGGATCTCACAGCTAGCTAGCTGCTATCCGTGTGACTATCGGCCTTCGTCGATTCCGGAGCAAACATCAATTATTCCGGAGCTAGCAAGCTCCGTCAATCACTTCTGAGTTCCATCAATCACACCTGGGCTGCAGTCACCTATCCGGACCCGTTTTACTGCCTTCGCGGAGCCCCACCGGGCCTTCACAACTGAACTGCCGACGTTATCTACCCGAAGGAGTTATTCGGCTGGCTCCTCCGTCGCGACGTTACCTGAACGCCCATCTGCGGCCTGCTAACCGTTAGCTGTCTTACCGGCTGCTATCTGAATAGACAATCGGACAATTTATTTATTTTTTATTATTATTATTATGTTTTCTTCTTGGGCCTCTATAACTATATCTATTGTTTTTATTTTTGTTGTTGTTGTGTGATTTGGATTAATCCCCTCTACCACACGGAACCCCACTAATCTACTGACGGAACGCAAGAGGTGGCTAACAACAGACCTCCATCCTATGCTAGCTTGCTACCGATGCCCTGGCTAGCTGTCTAAATCACCAACCAACCTCTCCACTCACAGGAACCTTTTGATCACTCGACTAAGCATGCCTCTCCTTAATGTCAATATGTCTTGTCCATTGCTGTTCTGGTTAGTGTTTATTGGCTTATTTCACTGTAGAGCCTCTAGTCCTGCTCACTATACCTTATCCAACCTATTAGTTCCACCACCCACACATGCAATGACATCTCCTGGTTTCAACGATGTTTCTAGAGACAATATCTCTCTCTTCATCACTCAATACCTAGGTTTACCTCCACTGTATTCACATCCTACCATACATTTGTCTGTACATTATACCTTGATGCTATTTTATCGCCCCCAGAAACCTCCTTTTACTCTATGTTCCAGACGTTCTAGACGACCAATTCTCATAGCTTTTAGCCGTACCCTTATTCTACTCCTCCTATGTTCCTCTGGCAATGTAGAGGTGAATCCAGGCCCTGCAGTGCCTAGCTACACTCCTATTCCCCAGGCGCTCTCTTTTGACGACTTCTGTAACCGTAATAGCCTTGGTTTCATGCATGTTAACATTAGAAGCCTCCTCCCTAAGTTTGTTCTATTCACTGCTTTAGCACACTCTGCCAACCCGGATGTTCTAGCTGTGTCTGAATCCTGGCTTAGGAAGACCACCAAAAATTCAGACATTTTAATTCCAAACTACAACATTTTCAGACAAGATAGAACTGCCAAAGGGGGCGGTGTTGCAATCTACTGCAAAGATAGCCTGCAGAGTTCTGTCCTACTATCCAGGTCTGTACCCAAACAATTTGAACTTCTACTTTTAAAAATCTACCTCTCTAAAAACAAGTCTCTCACCGTTGCCGCCTGCTATAGACCACCCTCTGCCCCCAGCTGTGCTCTGGTCACCATATGTGAACTGATTGCCCCCCATCTATCTTCAGAGTTCGTGCTGCTAGGCGACCTAAACTGGAACATGCTTAACACCCCAGCCATCCTACAATCTAAACTTGATGCCCTCAATCTCACACAAATTATCAATGAACCTACCAGGTACCTCCCCAAAGCCTTAAACACGGGCACCCTCATAGATATCATCCTAACCAACTTCCCCTCTAAATACACCTCTGCTGTCTTCAACCAAGATCTCAGCGATCACTGCCTCATTGCCTGCATCCGTAATGGGTCAGCGGTCAAACGACCTCCACTCATCACTGTTAAACGCTCCCTGAAACACTTCTGCGAGCAGGCCTTTCTAATCGACCTGGCCGGGGTATCCTGGAAGGATATTGATCTCATCCCGTCAGTAGAGGATGCCTGGATATTTTTTTTAAATGCCTTCCTAACCATCTTAAATAAACATGCCCCATTCAAGAAATTTAGAACCAGGAACAGATATAGCCCTTGGTTCTCCCCAGACCTGACTGCCCTTAACCAACACAAAAACATCCTATGGCGTTCTGCATTAGCATCGAACAGCCCCCGTGATATGCAGCTGTTCAGGGAAGCTAGAAACCATTATACACAGCCAGTTAGAAAAGCCAAGGCTAGCTTTTTCAAGCAGAAATTTGCTTCCTGCAACACTAACTCAAAAAAGTTCTGGGACACTGTAAAGTCCATGGAGAATAAGAACACCTCCTCCCAGCTGCCCACTGCACTGAAGATAGGAAACACTGTCACCACTGATAAATCGACCATAATTGAGAATTTCAATAAGCATTTTTCTACGGCTGGCCATGCTTTCCACCTGGCTACTCCTATCCCGGACAACAGCACTGCACCCCCAACAGCAACTCGCCCAAGCCTTCCCCATTTCTCCTTCTCCCAAATCCATTCAGCTGATGTTCTGAAAGAGCTGCAAAATCTGGACCCCTACAAATCAGCCGGGCTAGACAATCTGGACCCTTTCTTTCTAAAATTATCTGCCGAAATTGTTGCCACCCCTATTACTAGCCTGTTCAACCTCTCTTTCGTGTCGTCTGAGATTCCCAAAGATTGGAAAGCAGCTGCGGTCATCCCCCTCTTCAAAGGGGGGGACACTCTTGACCCAAACTGCTACAGACCTATATCTATCCTACCGTGCCTTTCTAAGGTCTTCGAAAGCCAAGTCAACAAACAGATTACCGACCATTTCGAATCTCACCATACCTTCTCTGCTATGCAATCTGGTTTCAGAGCTGGTCATGGGTGCACCTCAGCCACGCTCAAGGTCCTAAACGATATCTTAACCGCCATCGATAAGAAACATTACTGTGCAGCCGTATTCATTGATCTGGCCAAGGCTTTCGACTCTGTCAATCACCATATACTCATCGGCAGACTCGACAGCCTTGGTTTCTCAAATGATTGCCTCGCCTGGTTCACCAACTACTTCTCTGATAGAGTTCAGTGTGTCAAATCGGAGGGTCTGCTGTCCGGACCTCTGGCAGTCTCTATGGGGGTGCCACAGGGTTCAATTCTTGGACCGATTCTCTTCTCTGTATACATCAATGAGGTCGCTCTTGCTGCTGGTGAGTCCCTGATCCACCTCTACGCAGACGACACCATTCTGTATACTTCCGGCCCTTCTTTGGACACTGTGTTAACAACCCTCCAGGCAAGCTTCAATGCCATACAACTCTCCTTCCGTGGCCTCCAATTGCTCTTAAATACAAGTAAAACTAAATGCATGCTCTTCAACCGATCGCTACCTGCACCTACCCGCCTGTCCAACATCACTACTCTGGACGGCTCTGACTTAGAATACGTGGACAACTACAAATACTTAGGTGTCTGGTTAGACTGTAAACTCTCCTTCCAGACCCATATCAAACATCTCCAATCCAAAGTTAAATCTAGAATTGGCTTCCTATTTCGCAACAAAGCATCCTTCACTCATGCTGCCAAACATACCCTTGTAAAACTGACCATCCTACCAATCCTCGACTTTGGCGATGTCATTTACAAAATAGCCTCCAATACCCTACTCAACAAATTGGATGCAGTCTATCACAGTGCAATCCGTTTTATCCCCAAAGCCCCATATACTACCCACCATTGTGACCTGTACGCTCTCGTTGGCTGGCCCTCGCTTCATACTCGTCGCCAAACCCACTGGCTCCATGTCATCTACAAGACCCTGCTAGGTAAAGTCCCCCCTTATCTCAGCTCGCTGGTCACCATAGCATCTCCCACCTGTAGCACACGCTCCAGCAGGTATATCTCTCTAGTCACCCCCAAAACCAATTCTTTCTTTGGCCGCCTCTCCTTCCAGTTCTCTGCTGCCAATGACTGGAACGAACTACAAAAATCTCTGAAACTGGAAACACTTATCTCCCTCACTAGCTTTAAGCACCAACTGTCAGAGCAGCTCACAGATTACTGCACCTGTACATAGCCCACCTATAATTTAGCCCAAACAACTACCTCTTTCCCAACTGTATTTAATTTTTATTTATTTATTTATTTTGCTCCTTTGCACCCCATTATTTTTATTTCTACTTTGCACATTCTTCCATTGCAAAACTACCATTCCAGTATTTTACTTGCTATATTGTATTTACTTTGCCATCATGGCCTTTTTTGCCTTTACCTCCCTTCTCACCTCATTTACTCACATTGTATATAGACTTGTTTATACTGCATTATTGACTGTATGTTTGTTTTTACTCCATGTGTAACTCTGTGTCGTTTTATCTGTCGAACTGCTTTGCTTTATCTTGGCCAGGTCGCAATTGTAAATGAGAACTTGTTCTCAACTTGCCTACCTGGTTAAATAAAGGTGAAATAAATAAATAAAAATAAAGTTGAAGCATTGTGGAGGACTGTTCCAAGTCATTTAATCCATATGAGCCTAAAGATGTCCCAGTCATGCACTGTCAATGAAATATGTTACCTCAGAATTCACTGACGTAAGTGTGATTCAGTGCAATGTCATAGGTAGTATGATGGTGGTGCGGCCCTACAGCTATGTAGCCACCAGGTGGCATCAGAAAATTCAAACCTGATGAGACTTACCTAGAGCAGTCACCCTTCAAGTTGTAAATGCAGACAGCAAATTATCGATGCGTTTCAATGGCACCTTAACCAGGCCCTAAATATTTAACTCGCACATTAGGAGCTCCAGCAGAGTTCCACCTCAGCTTTATAACTGACACTATCTTTACATCAGTCAAGTGGAAAAGGCTATACGGACACCCCTGACCTGCAAACCAATATTTCATTTCAGAATTGGTTAAAATTAGGTAAAGGTCAGTTTGAGTTTTTGGTAGTCATTTTGCAGGTCAGCAGTGTCCTTACAGTCTTTCCCCAACAGAGTGGCTGTGGACCTTTCTTCCCTGGGGCTAAAGGTCCTGAAGCTTCTGCTCATGTGCAGGATTCTCTACTTATGCACATTCTCTGCTCTACTCATGGAGAATGGTGCTTGTTTAATAAAGTTAATCAAAGTTCAATACATTTCTACAAGACCACATAATGATAGTATTATACCAAATATAATGTTACTTACTGTAAGACAAAAAACACCACTATATTTCTTATGAGATTTTAGGATGATTGTGCGAATGGTCACATTTTTTCTCTCGTGTGGGAACAAGTCAACAACGTGTGTCACTAGGCAAAATATAATGCCTTCAGAAAGTACTCACACCCCTTAACTTTTTCCCATTTTTTTACAAAGTGGGATTAAATTGATTTAATTGTAATTTGTTGTCTACGATCCACACAAAATACTCTGTAATGTCAAAGTGGCAGAAAAAATCTAACATTTATGAAAAAAAAATATTTTAAAAATAAAACACTAATATATCTTGATTAAATATGTTTTCTTTGGGGGTAAGTCTCTAAGAGATTTTCACACCTGGATTGTGCAACATTTGCTCATTTATTATTTTCAAAAATCTTCAAGCTCTGTCAAATTGTTTGTTGATCAATGCTAGACAACCATTTTCAGCTCTTGCCATAGATTTTCATGTAGATTTAAGTCGAAACTGAAACTCGGCACTCGGGAACATTCACTGTCTTCTTGGTAAGCAACATTAGTGTAGATTTGGCTTTGTGTTTTAGGTTATTGTACTGCTGAAAGGTGAATTCATCTCTCAGTGTCTGGTGAAAAGCAAACATAACCAGGTTTTCCTCTTGGATTTGGCCTGTGTTTAGCTCCATTCTGTTTCTTTTTTAACCTGAAAAACTCCCCAGTCCTGAACGATTACAAGCCTACTCATAACATGATGCAGCCACATTATGCTTGAAAATATGAAAAGTTGTACTCGGTAATGTGTTGTATTGGATTTGCTCCAAGCATAACACTTTGTATTCCGGTAAAATTTGCTTTGCCACATTTTTTGCTAAATTACTTTAGTGCCTTGTTGCAAACAGGATGCATGTTTTGGGATATTTTGTATTGTGGATTAACAACAATGTTGTTGATCCATCCTTAGTTTTCTCATATCACATCCATTAAGCTCTGTAACTGTTACCATAAAGTAAAGTCAACATTGGCCTCATGGTCGAGCAATACATTTCAAACACAGATTCAACCACAAAGACTATGGAGGTTTTCCAATGCCTCTCAAAGAAGGGCACCTATTGGTAGATGGGTAAAGCAGACATTGAATATCCCTTTGAGCATGGTGAAGTTATTTATTACACTTTGGATGGTGTATCAATACACCCAGTCACTACAAAGATACAGGCATCCTTCCTAACTCAGTTGCCGGAAAGGAAGGAAACCGCTCAGGGAAACCCCTTCCTTTCCGGCAACTGAGTTAGGAAGGATGCCTGTGGTCACCCTCCATTCAGATTTCTTACTGATACACCACTTTGGATGGTGTATCAATACACCCAGTCACTGCAAAGATACAGGCATCCTTCTGTATCTTTGTAGTGACTGAGTGTATTGATACACCATCCAAAGTGTAATAAATAACTTCACCATGCTCAAAGGGATATTCAATGTCTGCTTTACCCATCTACCAATAGGTGCCCTTCTTTGAGAGGCATTGGAAAACCTCCATAGTCTTTGTGGTTGAATCTGTGTTTGAAATTCATTGCTCGACTGAGGGACCTTACAGATAATTCATTGTGTGGGTACAGAGAAGAGGTAGTCATTAAAAAATCATGTTAAACACTATTATTGTACACAGAGTGAGTCCATGCAACTTATGTGACTTGTTAAGAACATTATTCTCCTGGATTTATTTAGGCTTGACTCAAGACATATTTCAGATTTTCATTTTTAAATACTTTAAAAAATCTATTTACATTTTTTTTTAAATCCACTTTGACATTATAGAGTATTTTAATCCATTTGAAAATCAAGGCTGTAAAACAACAAAATGTGGAAAAAGTCAAGGAATGTGAATACTTTCTGAAGGCTCTGTATGTACTTTGATTTAAACAAAACACATATTTATTAACACCATCTTCTAAACAATTTGCTCACTGTACATAATGCAAAACAACACTGTACATAACTAAGAACATGTAAATACATATCCCCATGCAACTGAATGAGATCACATGGTTGGCATGCAGATGCTGCATTGAAGTTTCACGGTAGAATTATAATTTACGATTGACAGTCAGAAATCTGAATGGAGGGTGACGACAAAAATGTGTGCATAGAGGTAAAGAAACACATGGGCAGAACATGATGCAGATCTTTCCTGGAGGGCGAGACCAATAGTTTATAAATACTCTAGATGTGTACTCTAGAGTATAGATGAAGCCACTGTGCCTCCAAATATTTTGGAAGCTATAGAAATGCATTTGTTAATGTCTACATTTGTTTTTGCCACATTTGTTATGTTACACACACCTTAATGCATACTTTTACATTATATTATGTGAGCTAAACATAAAGTACACGTTTTTTTACGTTCTAATGTTATTGTCCCCACTACATGAAGTAAATAGTTAAATACATGTACACTGAACAAAACTATAAAGCTACATGTAGTGTTGGTCCCATGTATCATGAGGTAAAGTAAAATATCCCTGCATTTCTCTCAAATGTTGTGCATAAATTTGTTTAAATCCCTGTTAGTGAGCATTTCTTCTTTGCCAAGATATTCCATCCACCTGACAGGTGTGGCATATCAAGAAGCTGATTAAGCAGCATGATCATTACACAGGTGCACCTTATGCTGGGGACAATAAAAGGCCACTCTAAAATGTGCAGTTTTGTCACAACACAATGCCACAGATGCGATAAGCTACCTCCAACGTAGTTTTAGAGAATTTGGCAGTACGTCCAACCGGCCTCACAACCGTGTATTGACCACATGTATGGCGTCGTGTGGGCGAGCGGTTTGCTGACGTAAACGTTGTGAACAAATCACATTTTTATTTGTTGCATGCGCCGAATATAACAGGTGTAGACCTAACAGTGAAATGCTTACTTACAATCCCTTAACCAACAATGCAGTTCAACAGAGTGCCCCATGGTGACGGTGAGGTTATGGTATGGGAAGGCATAAGCTACAGACAACGAACACAATTGCATTTTATCGATGGCAATTTGAATGCAGAGATACCGTGAAGAGATCCCAAGGCCCATTGTCGTGCCATTCATCTGCTTCCATCACCTCATGTTTCAGCATGATAATGTCACAAGGATCTGTCCACAATTCTTGGATGCTGAAAATGTCCCAGTTCTTCCATGGCCTGCATACTCACCAGACATGTCACCCATTGAGCATTTTTGGGATGCTCTGGATTGATGTGTACAACAGTGTGTTCCAGTTCCCGCCATTATCCACCAACTTCGCACAGCCATTCCACAATCAATAGCCTGATCAACTCTATGTGAAGGATATGTGTCACTCTGCTTGGGGCAAATGGTGGTCACACCAGATACTGACTGGTTTTCTGATCCACGTCCCTACCTATTGTTTTAAGTTATCTCTGACCAACAGATGCATGTCTCTATTCCCAGTCATGTGAAATCCATAGATTATGGCCTAATTAATTAATTAAAATTAACTGATTTCCTTAAAGGAACTGTAACTCAGTAAAATCTTTGAAATTGTTGCATGTTCTGTTTATATTTTTGTGCAGTACACATTTGTCCTTCAAACATTTAATTGAAATACTGTATTCCTAAGGACTGCTTCTTCTTGGGAGTGCCAATATGGCTGATCGGATGCTTCAAAAATCTCTTCTTGGCCAATACATAGCATCAGCCATCCAGGGTTTCTACGGGGAGTTACAGGCAGCCAGTTACCCACGGATCCACAGCCTCGGCCTTACATCTAAGGGGATCTCTCTGAAATAATAATAATTTAAATGCATTTACTTCATTGTAATCGCACAAAATGATATAACTCTCCTGTCAGTCATCGTTGCCTTAAATCAGAATAACTGCTATATAGGCAAAAACAATTGAATGAGCAATGTGTCAGACATCACTTGCCTATTCATGCAGCCAAATGTACAGAAATATCATACTTGATATTCTCTCACACACATGGAATCACAGGAGGTCTGAGGGCAATTTTACAAGATTGAATTTATTCACTATTATACAGATCACATAAGGCCTTCATCGTCATACACCATTCTCAAGTCAGACAAATCCCCTGGTTTGCTGTTGATGAACAGTACTTCATCTTTCACTTGCTATTTCACTTTTGTATTATTTTGTTGTCACACTTTCATGTTTTAAAATAATGAGTTGTTGAACCTTCTCCCTTGGTGTGTTGTTAAATCATGCACTAAACTGAAGTGGCCTTAAACCATTCACAAAATTGTAAAATTTTTACTTTCAAATCATTGAAATGCACACTAAAAAAATGTTTCTACCATTGACTAAAGGGCAAAGTGTTAGACCCCCTAACATACAAATAAACAACCATTTTACTATAGTATGCTCTTGCCTTTTTTTCTTCAATGAACTGCAGATCTGTCAAAGTTGTGTCAGAAATTATGTGATGCAGCCATATTAATCCTCTGAGCCAAAGTCACATTCTAATGGGACAATTAGTTTTTCCTATCCATCTCCCATCTGATCTGTTGTGTGTGTGTGGTAATAATATACTGTACTGGGTGAGGAGTCACTGCAGCGTTAGTATATTGATCACAGAGACAACTGCCTCCCACAGCATGAAAACACAGAGGATAAGTACCAGTGAGTGATCCCAAGTATTGAGTAGAGTTGACCCTCAATACAACCAATAGTTTTGAATGATCTGTTCTGAGCAGGCAGCATGAGAACAATCCAACATGGCCGACAGATTACTGCCATGCCTCCTCAGTCAACCCCAAAAGGTGCCTGTGGCAATGCTTTTATCTTATATTGGTAGAAGAATACATAATATACCAGGAGTATTCATTAAACTACTTTACCTTGACTACTTGTTTTTTTTTCTTCAACAAGAGAGAGGACAGTTAAACACCAACATAAATCCCATAGAACACTGGAGCTAGTTACTCTATGCTTTGTTGACATTCCTGGGTCCATACATCTCTATAGGATATACTATACTGTTATTACTGTACTGTAGTTCGTTGCCGTGGTAGTGTTTTCTGTATGCACACCTTACCTCAGTTTAAGGTCCTTAATATTAGATGAGTACAAAGAGTTCAACTGGCTAGACACCCATAGCAACATATCCGGCATCATTTTGCAATAGGGCAGTGGTTTCCATGGCCACCAGATAACACAGTGGAACAAAGACACCACATAGAGGACTTGTCTGGTATAACTAATGTCTCTCTAACCTCTCCCTCATTGTGCTACTGTCTGAGGTTTCTGTCAATAATTCCCATAATCAAAGTTCCATCATCAAACCCTAACTGATGGAGTGGACCTGAGGTCATCTTAAGCAAGAGCATTCCTCTCCTGGATCCTAAAGGGCCTGATTAACTGACCCTGGCTCAAACTTACTTGCCTAAACAACACCAGGCGACTTCCATATTCACAACAATTAGTAAAGCAACAGCAGTTTGAAAAAGAGAGGGGGAACTGCATGCTATTCAAACCTGCATTCCCAGAACAAACTATGTCTGTCTTGACTAAAGATGAAAGAGGAATGTGTAATCAGTATTATGGTTCGGTTTTCCATGGGGTTATAAAGTGAGCCCCGAATCCTCTAAAATAACACTTATGACAGGGTCATGTTAAGGAGTCCCTCTCTACTACTGCCACACCCACCCAGCCATTAAAACAAAGTCAATTGATCAAGGTTGTATTTCATGGAACTTCACACTAGAGTTTAAAAGTGCTTCAGATAAGTATGTGGTTACAAATACAAGGGTTTGGATGTAAACAACATTTTGATCTGCCAAGGCCCCTTCAGAGAGGCAATGGGTATGGCTGATTGAGCTGGGAACTCATCACACTAAAACATTCTGGCCCAACAACACCCTTTTGGGATACATTTTTTTAAACAAAAACACTGACCATTAAAGTGCATCCTTGGATGTCCCCCCACTCCCCCCCCCCCCCATCCCCACTGAACCCCCCCAACCACATAGCAGGGGTCCTTCAGGCAGAGAGGTAGGCTCCCCAAACAGCGGTGTGGCACGTTACTGCCGACAGCCTTCAGAGCACAGTCCATACATCCAGTGGCTACTTTCATTAACAAACAGAAAGAAACAGATGTAAAATTATTATACACAAATAACAACATAGCTATGGGCACAAATCATATCTTCCAACTTGACATGGAGGCTTGGACTTTTTCATTATAGTTTATCATTAGGGTTAAAATGGTTGGTTGGCAGAGAGAGTCTTACTGTAACATTGAAACCCACTCTGTTCTTTCCCCTGGGCCTCCTGTTGGTGAGTCCTAGAGTCACATTCCAGGTTATCAGGGGCTATAGAGGGGTGGAGGGGAAGAGTCAGCATTGGGATCTGCACTGGCACACAGGTGGCAGGTCAGCTGGATGCTGTTCACTAGTGGCAAGTTTGTTTGTCAAGCGCTGCTCGTCTCCTCTCTCTCTTTATCTATGTTATTATCAATGACCAAACAAGGTAGTGTCAGTGTGTGTGTTGGTGTGTGTGTGTGTAAGTGACGGAGGTTCAGCATCATCAGATCAGGGGTACGGCGTGTGCTCCCTTCTCAGTGTCTTTCACAGTGTCTTTTACAGTGTCTCTTGCTCGGTGGGGGCGCAGTGGGGGTGTTGGTGGAGGGGGGGAAGGAGGGACTGCAGGGGTGACTGGGGGGTGGTGGGGGGCGACTGCTGCAGGGGGCTGAATTGCGTGGTGGTGGGGGGAGGGGAGGAGCGGTAGCAGGAATAGGTAGAGCCACCGGTGAGGGTGGTGGTGGGGGAGGCAGGGAGGCCAGCCAGGCCAGTGGGGGAGTCCAGGAGGGGCTGGTTGTAGAAGAAGAAAGCACACTGGTGGATGAAGGTCTCGATGATTGTCTGGTAGGTTCGCGTGGCCGTCAGGGCGTCCATGGTGGTGAAGTCTGGCCGCATCAGAGTGGGCCAGAAACAGATGGACAGATTCTCACTGGTCATCAGGTTCTGTCTGCTCAGCTGGCTCACCCTGGGAGAGACAACACAATACACCTCCATCAACAACAGCATGACAACAGCTACTAGTGTAATAACATTATTACACAGGTGTAAGAGCTACTTGATGATACATGTTACAAAGCGTGCAAATGGTTTCAGTCACAATGCAGTCAGGGCCAAGGTCATAGAATGGAACAGTTAGCCAGTCTGATCTGCACTCACTTGTGTAAGTGGCTCATGACAAATCTGAAAACGTCATAGTTCTCCCTGGGGAACTTCCTCAGCACATCCTTCATGGTGTAGAGCCTTTGTTCCCTGTCATTGATTTCTGTGCACACACACACACAGGGAGGGGGTCAGGGCTATGACTCACATGTTTTCAACACTGTTACTCCATATGCAGTACTACATACAGTATACAGCGACACAGTTATAATATATTATATTTTCTGAGAACAAAACATGACATATCCTTATCCCACCCTCTACGTGAAATCCTCCCCAACATTTACTCACCCTGTAAGAACTTGACTGTCAGAAATCACAAGAATCACTCCCATTCAGCACCACCCTTGTACCCCACCCTGACTCCCCCACCCTGTTCAATGTCTTACTGAACCCTTCAGAATCCTTGTACCCCTCCCTAACCAAACCCTGCTCAATGTCTTACTGAACCCCTCAGAACCCTTGTACCCCTCCCTAACCCCACCCTGCTCCATGTCTTACTGAACCCTTCAGAACCCCAGTACACCTCCCTAACCCCACCCTGCTCCATGTCTTACGGAACCCTTCAGAACCCTTGTACCACTCCCTAACCCCACCCTGCTCCATGTCTTACTGAACCCTTCAGAGCCCTTGTACCCCTCCCTAACCCCACCCTGTTCAATGTCTTACTGAACCCTTCAGAACCCTTGTACCCCTCCCTAACCCCACTCTGATCCATGTCTTACTGAACCCTTCAGAACCCCAGTACCCCTTCCTAACCCCAGCCAGCTCCATGTCTTACTGAGCTCTCCAGAACCCCAGTATCCCTTCCTAACCCCAGCCAGCTCCATGTCTTACTGAGCCCTCCAGAACCCCAGTACCCCTCCCTAACCCCAGCCAGCTCCATGTCTTACTGAACCCTTCAGAGCCCTTGTACCCCTCCCTAACCCCACCCTGTTCAATGTCTTACTGAACCCTTCAGAGCCCTTGTACTCCTACCTAACCCCACCCTGTTCAATGTCTTACTGAACCCTTCAGAACCCTTGTACCCCTCCCTAACCCCACTCTGATCCATGTCTTACTGAACCCTTCAGAACCCCAGTACCCCTTCCTAACCCCAGCCAGCTCCATGTCTTACTGAGCTCTCCAGAACCCCAGTATCCCTTCCTAACCCCAGCCAGCTCCATGTCTTACTGAGCCCTCCAGAACCCCAGTACCCCTCCCTAACCCAGCCTGTTCAATGTCTTACTGAGCTCTCCAGAACCCCAGTACCCCTTCCTAACCCCAGCCAGCTCTATGTCTTACTGAGCTCTCCAGAACCCCAGTACCCCTCCCTAACCCCAGCCTGCTCAATGTCTTACTGAGCTCTCCAGAAACCCAGTACCCCTCCCTAACCCCAGCCTGCTCAATGTCTTACTGAGCTCTCCAG
This sequence comes from Oncorhynchus kisutch, assembly GCF_002021735.2. Lineage (NCBI taxonomy): Eukaryota > Metazoa > Chordata > Actinopteri > Salmoniformes > Salmonidae > Oncorhynchus > Oncorhynchus kisutch. Next base: position 29,153,186 of record NC_034179.2, read on the forward strand.
AACCCCAGTACCCCTTCCTAACCCCAGCCAGCTCTATGTCTTACTGAGCTCTCCAGAACCCCAGTACCCTTCCCTAACCCCAGCCAGCTCTATGTCTTACTGAGCTCTCCAGAACCCCAGTACCCCTCCCTAACCCCAGCCAGCTCTATGTCTTACTGAGATCTCCAGAACCCCAGTACCCCTCCCTAACCCCAGCCTGCTCAATGTCTTACTGAGCTCTCCAGAACCCCAGTACCCCTTCCTAACCCCAGCCAGCTCTATGTCTTACTGAGCTCTCCAGAACCCCAGTACCCCTCCCTAACCCCAGCCAGCTCTATGTCTTACTGAAGGCCTCGAGCAGCTCCACCTGCAGAATGCAGGGCACCAATGGCTCCGGCAGCTCAGAGAAGAAGGCCTTCAGTGCCCCAGCCACCGTGTTGATGGCAAAGTCCTTCTCCACTAGGTCCAGCCCATGGTCTAGAGAAGAAGAGGTAGAGGGATAGAGAGGTAAAACAAGATGTGGGAGAGGGAGAGGAAGGTGAGATGTAGAAGAAGAGAAAGAGGAGGGAGTGGTAGAGGGAGGTGAGGGGTAGAAGGAGAGAAAAGGGGAGAAAAACAGGTAGGGGACAGAGGAGAGAAAGGGGAAGAGAGAAGAATAGGAATAGTGTGTAAGAGGTAGTCGGCTTTGTCACTGTTCTAAATATATTTTGTTGTAGGCCATAATTTCCTCTACAGCTCATGTGTCAATATATTGATTAGCCAAATAACTAACCAGGGTTAGTCCAGGGGTTAGGGACAGAGTTTGGTGAGTATTACAGTCAATCCATCCATGGGTCTGATACAATGTTTTAGACCAGACAGGACTAGGTACAGTAACTCACCCTGGTCAAACTGCCTCTGCATGCTCTCCATCTCACACTTGTTCCCGCTCACCCTGTACAGCCCCTCTGTGTTGAGGCCTGCAGAGAGACAGAGATTGAAACCAGGAAGAATGCTTCATTCCATCGACTCCATCTGCATTACATCATTATCAATTTCCTGTAAAGTCAATGAGGACACTGCTGAAGTACAGAACTTGATCACTGGCTACATTTGCTCTAGTGTAGTTAGTTCTTCTTGGCTTATTAAACGTAAATAGAGTTGAGAAGAAAAATAATCATTGCATTCACGCTACAGTTTTTTCATTTAGCGGATGCCCTCATCCAGAAGGGCTTACATTAAAGCACATTGAAAATTAACAATCTCATAAAGTGAATATTGTAAGTAAAACTTTCACAGTGCACCACTAAAAAGACATTACACATTTCCATAATTCAACACCACAGATTTACCTCAGAATTATCAACAATAAGATTCTGTCTAAGTGTTGGACAGCATCCACATCAAATAGCATAATGAACAAGACAAATACACACACAAACACAGGGGAGAAGAGGAGACAGAAAACAGTGACCTACCTGTGGTCTCAATGAAGTGGACACACTTGTCAATAAAAAGTGGGATAGGTCTGTCTGGGAACACCACATTGACCAGGGGTACCCCGAAGTAGTTGCTCTCCAGGGGCTTGGGAATAGAGGGTCGAGGCTTTGGTCTGGTTTTCTGCACAGAAACAGGAATGTTGAAATTGTTAATGACCAAGTCCATTTTAGAATGGTTATTCATTATGTCAACACTATTAACAATTCAGCTGTAAGCTGGCAAACCAAATTTGCCTTTATGTATTCAGCATGAACAGCTGCCGCATCTAGTCTTAGTCACTCTGAAATACAGGCTTAAATTCTATCCACTCACTTTTGAACTTACTTTATGTGAATAGAATATTAGCATGGAGGAATAGTTCTGATTAAAACAATCAAGCAATTACACATCAAAAAAGTTATTTAGAAAGTAGAGTTCACATGAGAAATCATATTAACCATGTTGTCAATACTTAACCACGTTTATCGTATCAAAGCTAGCCATCCATTTACCTAAACTTGAAAGACAATAGTCATTCAAACTTGAAAATTATAGTATTAACCCATTAGCAGTTAAGAGGAGAATACTAAGTGAAGAAACACGTACCTTGGCAGTTCGCCGTAGGCTCTTCAGAATGTTCCTCTTCTTGGGGTCCTCTCCCTCCTCATTGATGATGTCTCCTTTCAGGGTTCCGAACTCATCCTCCTTGGTCTTTGGCAGGGCCCCCATCTCGTCGTCGCTGCCAATGAAGCTAGTGCGAAAGCTGCTGAACTTACCCAGGCGTTTGGAGCGGTCACGGTACAGCCGGGGCTTCACCCCCGCCGCCGAGAACTTCCTGCAGCGCTCCAGGGAACTGCTGTCTGCCTCACTGTCCGAGCCGTTCCCGTTGGCGTGCATCCTGTTGGCGTTGCGGATGGTGATTATCTTGCCCTGCGTGCTGTCATGGGGCACAGAGTAGATGATCTCCTCGTTGCTGGGCCGGGGCTTGGACACAGCATCCATAGGCTCTGCATAGTCTGAGGGGTCGTAACCTCCGTCCCCACCTGGTACCCATGTCACAGCAGAGGGCAGGGAGCGACGGTGGCCCATGGTATCCATGTTGTAGGGGTTTCGGCCCACCTTCCGGAAGTCAAAGGTCACAGTGGGCTTGGGCCTCACCTGGGGAGGGACCTTGCTGTTGAGTTTGTTCTCAAAGGAGCTGATGTCAGAGATGACAGAGACATCGCTGGAGTCCAGGTCAGGCAGGTTGAAGCCCCCACCATGGGAGGTGAGTGTGCCATCGAAGTAGGGTGGGGAGGGCTCCACGTCATCCACATCAGAGTCTAGGAACATGTTGCCAGGGCTGGGTGAGCTACAGCGAGGGGAGTAGGCAGTGTCGTTAGTGCAGGCCTCAGCCACGTTATCATACATGTGTGTTGCCTCCACAATGTTGCGTTTCTCCACCACCTCCATCAGGAAGTGCTGAAACATCTCTATCCTGTGCAGGCCGCCCACCACCCCTCCAGACCCACACACCACACTGTTGAACCTGCCTTCTATCTCTTGGGCCAGCTCCTCTCCCTGGACTAGCTGCTCTCTGGCAGACTCACTTTCTGTGAGCTCCACCTGGCTCTCCCCTACTGCCAGCAGCTGAACAGGGATGATGTCCTGGATCTCACACAGGAAGGCACATAGAGTCTCCAGGGAGGCCTTGCGGCGGGCTGAGTACACAGCAATGTAGCCATGCACTAATCTGCTCTTCCTCAGGGAGAAGGAGGCGTGGTAGGAAAGAAGGGAGAGCTCAATCACCTGTTTGTGAGGCCCCACTGTCTGCTCCAGTATCACTGAGGTCCCACTATTGGATGTTGGCCTGCAGTGCTGAGGCAGTAGGAAGGGAGAGAGGAGCTGTTCCACGTCGTAATTGTCTCCACACATCAAACACATGACGATGCGGATGTCTGCCTCTGGGCTGGGCTGGTGAGGAGAGTCTCTTGGGCCTGGAGGTTTAGGGGGCAGAGGTGGGGAGCTGCTACTAAAAGATGAGCTCCTCCTAGAGTCCAGGAGACCCCTCAATACTTGATTGATCTGACTGTCATTCACATTGTGCCCATAGCCCACACCAGGAGAGGCTGGGTCTAGGAAGCTACACTGCAGTCTCCTTGCTACCTGCTGTCCCTGTTTTATTAGGCCTAAGGCAGTTTCTCCCCCAATATCTGCATATGTCCCTACTCCCCTTTTAGTAACCAAGAGCAGAGATGTTAAAAGCTGAGCTATATGGCTCTCCCTTCTACCTATAGTTGACTCCCGCAACCTTTCAATGCTTTCTACAACGTAAGTTAGGGACTCTTTTGAGTTGTACAGACACAGGCATCCATGGGGTGTGAAAGTGGGAGTGTGAAAGGAATTTACAGGAAGTCGTACGTTTCCCTCGATAGGTCGCAGGGTCAGCTCATACATTTTCCCATCCAGCACATACCGGTCGTCATTGGTACACAGAGTCCTGATCTCATTGGCAAACTCCCTGGCCAGTCCGTCTTTGCCCAATATCACAAGGTTGATTCGGTCAGCTTTAATATCCCCAAAATGGGACTTCACATTGAAGAATGGGTAGCATGTTGGGAAACGTGAGGCCAGGAGCTGCTCTATCTTGAAGTCTCCACACTGTGGGCTGCTGGGACAGGTCTCCTTGGTTGGGTGGTAGACAAAGTGGATATGCTTCAACACCAGAGCATCTCTCTCAGCTGGAAGCTTCTGCAGGGTCTTGAACCTCTGCTCCTCCCCTAGAATCTCCTGGATGGCCCCCATCTTCTCCTTGCTGGGCTTGGCATCCACCTCCAGCTCATAGAAGAGCTCAGAGTACTCCAGCAGCAGCTCCTGGAAGTCCTCTTTAGCGTGGTCTATTATCTCTTTCTGGTGGCGGTTGTAGAGGTCCAGGTACTCTGATTCCTCCAACCATTGGTAGAAGTCTTCGTTCATGATGAAGCTGCGGGCCTCTTCCCAGGGCTTGCCTGGCGTGACAAAGGGAGAACAGGCCAGCTTGTGCTTGAACTCCTGCCTCATCTCGGCCCGCTTGCACTCATTCCTCAGGTGCTCCAGGTGGGCGTTGAAAATGTACTCGGCTGGGGCCGTCTCCAACAGGTCTGAGGGGATGCGCTCATCCTCCATGTTATCTATGTGAGACGTGTCCTCCCATGGAGAGTCCTCCAAAACCACAAACCAATGGGCAAAGTGCTGCTTGGACTCCAGGACCTTCTGAACCCCAGACCAGCTCAGCTGGTCGATCTCATCCAGGTCAGGCACCAGGGAGCTAAGTGCTAGAGGAAGAGTGCTCAAATAGATTTTCCGACGTCTCTCAATGTGCTCCTGTTTCAGGCGGTACACATGCTGCTGGAAGAGCTTCTTGCATTTCGCTGTACCCTCTAGAAAGACGTATTCCTTGAACTCTGTGGAGCTGTGCATGCGTCGGCTGGTGTTAAGCCAGGTCTCGTTGTGGTTCTTCACTATGCGGTTGACTAGCCATTCGTATCGGTCTTTAGCCAGGGCTATCTGCTGACTCTGGAGCTTGAGGGCTTCAAAGTAAGGAATGATCTTGGGCTTGCCCCTGCTCTTATCAATGAGTTGCACCAAAGCAATGAAGGCTAGGTCAACATTGATGTTAGAGCGTGCAGATGTCTCCACTACTGGAAGACTCTTTTTAGTGATGGCAAAGGTGTGAGAATCTTTGATGTAGCGTTCAACCCCCTCATCACACTTGGTTAAGACCAGCACAATGGGCTTCTTTGTTTTGCTCAGATGACCGTAAAGGTTTGTGACAAACTTCAACTGGTCGTCAAAGTTGCGGTTCATCCCCCTACTGACATCCATACAGAGCATGAACCCGTCAGCCTGTATCTTGCCCTCAGGCATCTGCTTCTGCTCAAAGTCCTGCTCCAGCCCCAGCTGGTCCGTGCAGAAGTACATAAGCTTCTCTGCAGAGGCCAGCTTGGTGGAGGCCGCCCTCTTGATGTAGGGTTGCATGGCAGTGCTGCGGTGTGGCTGGAACGTCTGGTCATCAATGAACTCGGTCTGCTCCACCACATGCATCCTGCACTCCGGCCCCTCCTCCACCACCCGCCCCACCTCCCCCCAGAACAGGAAGTGGTCATTGTTAACCACTCTGCCCCCAAAGTCGCTGGTGCTCAGCACTGACGTGTGGTCCAGATAGAAGTCATCAGCACTGGGGCGAACAAAGCGGTTGCACAGGCAGGACTTACCCACTCCACACTGGCCCTTCTCTTTCTCCGTCCCTGACAAACCCACAACAATAAGGTTGTATGTGGGTGACTTTGCATCCTGCTTTTTCGCCATCATTATCGTCTGCTGACACTCATCCTGCCATATTCAGGGACTCGATAGAAGAGTACACCTGGATGTGAGTGGCAGATTAGTTGGTGTTTCTTCTAGTGTGCTTCATGTTTTATCAACAGCAGTGTAGGGGTGTAGCAAAGGCAGAGGCTTCTCTCAGTCATTCCTAATGTAGCTATGAGCCTGTCAGGAAAAAAAGAGAGCACAAAAATCAAATAATTAGCTAAACAAAATCTTAATTTATGTTTAAAAGAGGAACAAATATTAGTTCGCGCCAAGTTAACCTTATTTCTGCTCTCTTCATAAAAAGAACAGTCAAACACTTTCACAAGAACGACAGTGGTTAAAAGACAAGACTAAGAATAATTTCCCTTCAACTTAATGAGAGAACACTGAGTAGGGGCAAGAATTTCTCATTTCTAATCCGCTCTCAATCTGGACTGGCCTTTTAATAGAACAGGGTCGTTCCAGCTCAAAAAGTACAACAAAGAGTTGACACACACCATCTCAGATTGTTCTGAAATCGTTTCTGTTGTTAGAAACAGAACATTAGTTTTCCTGCAACATTATTTTGTTTTAATATAAATTGACCTAATTGATTGCATCCAAATTGGCCATTTAAAATATATAGGATTCATATAATAGTCAATAAATATAGTACCTAACATCCAACTTGGACCAAACTTTTTTTCTAACAATGAGTTACACATGAGGAATCCAAAGGAACGGTCAAAAGCCAGTCACAGACCCCCCCATTCCAATCCCACCCCAACAACGAGTATATCAACAATCTAATCAAATGTTATTAGTCACACACGCCTAATACAACAGACCTTACAGTGAAATGCTTTACTTACGAGCCACTAAACAACAATGCAGTTCAAAAAAAATATGAATAAGAAATAAAAGTAGCATGTAATTAAAGAGCAGCAGTAAAATAACAGTAGCGAGACTATATACAGGGGGGGTACCGGTACAGAGTCAATGTGCGGGGGCACCGGTTAGTTGAGGTAATATGTACATGTAGCGTTATTAAAGTGACTATGCATAGATGATAACAACAGAGAGTAGCAGCAGTGTAGGGGGGGTGGCATTGCATATAGTCTGGGTGGCCATTTGATTAGATGTTCAGGAGTCTTATGGCTTGGGGGGGTAGAAGCTGGTTAGAAGCCTCTTGGACCTAGACTTGGTGCTCCGGTACCGGTCTGTGTCTGACAAGTAACATGAAGCTGCGGCTCTGAGTATTGTTTCTCCATTATATGTAATATATTCCTAGTGAATTTGGTGAATGTTTCAAATGGTAACTTTTTAAGATTTGTGGCACAAAGCCAATGCAAATCAATAGTACCTATGTTAGCATTTTCACACTTCATATTCAAATCATCTGAAAGTATCAAAAAAATATATTGTGTAATTCAATGGTTACTTATAGATGATTTGGTTATGAAGCACAAAAATACTATTATAGATACCACTGACTTGCATTTGAAACAGTGGCCTGGTAAACAAAACCAAAGCATGGATTGTCGTCATTCACGTTACCAAAAGTATGTGGACACCTGCTCGTCAAACATCTCATTCCAAAAATCATGACCATTAATATGGAGTTGGTCCCCCCTTTGCTGCTCTAACAGCCTCCACTCTTCTGGGAAGGCTTTCCACTAGACGTTGGAACATTGCTGTGGGGACTTGCTTCCATTCAGCCACAAGAGCATTAGTGAGGTCGGGCACTGATGTTGAGCGATTAGGCCAGATTTCATGCTGAAACAGGAAAGGGCCTTCCCCAAACTGTTGCCACAAAGTTGGAAGCACAGAATCGTCTAGAGTCCTTGTATGCTGTAGCGTTAAGAATTATCTTCACTGGAACTAAGGGGTTTAGACCGAACCATGAAAAACAGCCCCAGACCATTATTCCTCCTCCGCCAAACTTTACAGTTGGCACTATGCATTCAGTTATCCTGGCATCCGCCAAACCCATATTCGTCTGTCAGACTGCCAGATGGTGAAGCGTGATTCATCACCCCAGATAATGTTTCCACGGCTCCAGAGTCCAATGGCGGCGAGCTTTACACCACTCCAGCCGACGCTTGGCACTGCACATTTGATCTTAGGCTTGTGCGTGGCTGCTCGGCCATGGAAACCCATTTCATGAAGCTCCCGACAAACAGTTATTGTGCTGACGTTGCTTCAAGAGGCAGTTTGGAACTTGGTAGTGAGTGTTGCAACCGAAGACAGACAATTTTCACACGCTACGTGCTTCACGACTGAGCAAGTGGTTGCTCCTAGACATTTCCATTTCACAACGACCCATACAGTTGACCGGGGCAGCTCTAGCAGGGCAGAAAGTTGATTAACTGACTTGTTAGAAAGGTGGGATCCTATGACAGTGGCATGTTGAAAGTCACTGAGCTCTTCAGTAAGGCCATTTGTACTGCGAATGTTTGTCTATGAAGACTGCAAGGATGTGTGCTCGATTTTATACACCTGTCAGCAACAGGTGTGGCTGAAATTGCCTAATCCAAATTCACTGAGAATACATTACAAAGGATGAAGAAACAATTCTCAGAGCCACAGCTCCATACTAGATGTCAGAAATAGAAAACTGATACTATATCCCAGTTGAGGCTGCTGAGGGGAGGAGTAAATAGAATGGTATCAGAAACATGTTTTTGTGTTTGATAGAAAACTATTTGGTCCAAATAATAATGTACGGTACTTTATTTATTAAATATTATATGAATCCTATAAATTAAAAATTACCAATTGATGTACAATCAATTAGTTTAATTTCTCAGAGATCAAATTATATCTCAACAAAATAACATGGCAGGGATGCTAATCTTATACATTTCTAACTACAGAAACGATTTCTGAACAATCTGAGATGGTGGGTTTGATGGCTTGCTGAAATGACATGGAACAACCCAACAGCAAATGCAATATACAAAGAAAAACTCAATATCCCTGCAAATCAAGCGAGACACTAAATATGTTGAGGGCGTATGTAGTGAAAAGATTAAATTTTCTTTTATTTGCCTTGTATGAGAGATATTACATGAAAGGAGCCTAAATGGGACCGGAGACATGGGTACTCTCCGCCATGAATACACATACGTTTGTCATTGAGTTGAAGTATCACATGTAGGCTACTGACAATCCCATAAAAGGATCACAACAACTGCAATACAACATCAAGTACAATACAACATCAAGTACAATACAACATCAAGTACAATACAACATGTGAGGAGTTGGTCATGTTAAAGTGGATGAATCAAGGTTAGCCCTAAACCCAACTTGGGATTTGGATCATTAACCTGCTAGTTAGCAGTTAGGTTCCCTAGCCACGAGGCTGTACTGTACTTCTGCTCAGAGCTATCTTTTTTGAGGGTCTTTTTCTGCCTACTTTATGACTTGGCAGGTTTTGGAGTGTGAGCAGGGATGGGAGTGAAGGGGAGGAAGAGGAGAAGCACTCACACTAATTGGAGTCCCATCCTACCTATCGCTAGCCAAAAGCATTGAGGGGATGGATGGTCTGTGTGTCTCATAACCATGTAAGATACGTCCTTATCTCGATGGTGGCCAAGGACCTCTTCAGACAAAGGGCTAAGCAGTGCTCTTGGTTTCCTTGCCAACCGGGACCTTTAGCTGGTCACTATTAAGGATCTATGCTCTTGACTATGGCCTTGATCCTGAATATCATGATCATGGATGAATGACAACACACATTTAGGTAAACATCAACCTCTTTAGACAGCAACAAAAATCTAAACTCATCAGCCAGAGGTCTGTTTGCACTGTTCTTATTGTAATATCTTCCTAATTGCTGTGTTTATACTGTTGCCAAACAAAGAAAAAAAACAACAGATAAAAGATCTGCCCAGCATACAGACAATCACTAATTAGCATAATCCAGTCTACTGTATGTACACAGTAACCTGTCATCATCACCAGCATTAGAATCAGGTAAGGTTTGGTGTACTCTTGTCTGTCAAATTGCCAAGCAGTATATTTGACACAGAGGAAGGGGCCATACTGGAGATACTCCATAACTACAACCAAATTATGACAAGAGGATGCACAAAGTACAACCAGAAAACAAATCACACTTTGTTATTGTGATAAAATCACACATGTAAATAGACGATGTAGACGATGTACTTACTGTATCAATATTGACATGAAATGTGGACTACAAACTGACAGGCTACTGCCATTTAATAAAACTGTTTTCATTATTATTGTTTACAAAAGGAGGCATCTCCATATATTCTAAACCTATATAAACTCCAGCATTTAAAACATGTCTAAATAGCCCATCAAAGGCAAAGTAGGCAGTCCATCATGAAGCTCAGCTGTGAAAGGCCTGACTGACAACCAGATTGAACAGGCAAGTTATTTGGAAATGAAAACAAGCAAGTCACTACCCTACCCTCTGATTGTAAAGATACATACCTTTCTATATTCAGAAGCGCAAACATAATTGCGCCATATTGTTCGACATTGTCAATATATAGTGGGTTGGTAACAACTCTTTATCCATATTTGAAAGGATTTAACAACGATTTTGAAATGAATGTTCATGAAAAGCACTGGCCACGCCAGGCCTCTTGTCCACAGAATGAAATAGCCGACTCGTAACTAAACCCATTCACCTCGTATTTCTGAATCCACTTGCACTTTTTAATCATCCCTCTATTCACCCAAAGATAGATTTGTTACAGACAATTGATACATTGTGAGTAAATTGATGATGAGAATGTTTAGCTTGAACACTGGTTTCCGTCTGGGTTTCAGATTAAAATGGGGAGAAAGTGAATACATACCATCGCATTCTCCCTGAATCTGTCAGGCCAGCGCTTGCCGCAGCCCTCGCCGCCTGATATACATGGACAAGAAACACAAATGTGGCTCGTTTGATTCCGAAACAGACACAAATAACTACACATATGTTATTGTTAGCTTGACAGATTAATTTTAAGTCTATATCCCTATTTTGATTATTTCCAATTTCATTGATATTTTCGTTGTCTTTGTGATAATAAAACTACTAACGTAAAAACAATGATCTTCCTGTTTTTTTTTCTCTCCTCGGAGAATAAAAGCTTGTTTCACCGTCTTCTCCTTGGTTCACCACGTTGCTTTTGACCAATTATTATGTCCATTGTTGTGCCAACATTATGCTGGATCGATCATGCACGGGACACCAGTCGAGGTTGCTGCAATTGCCGTACAAGGTTTATTCTAAACTGGCTTCATGCAATAAATTGGTAACGTCCTTATCAATTTAACAAGAAATTGCGTGTGTGTGAAAGTGTTTTTTCCCCAGCTTCCCAATAATGGCGGCGGCCCTCCTCCCGGAGCTAATTCTCCTCTCCTTTTCTCGGAAAATGGGGAGCTACGGAGACAGACGCGGCGAAGACTCGCCCAGCGGCGCACACACACAACTGCAGAACGTCGCTATTTACAAAGGCGAGACGCTGCTGTCATGCCGACACGCGCAATCACCATCACTGCTACAAAGGTGACTTTAGCCAATAAATGTCAAGGGTGATAATGATGGTGATATAGCTCTGTGCATTCCTGCTTTTCACAAACTAACCAATATATTTTTAATAGAGTTCTATTTTGTCTGAACAAAATGACATCGCCTGCTTTGGTAGGCCTTATGTCTTTGTCTTTGCCTTATTATTTTATTATTGTGTCCTACTCTAAATTCACCCAATGCGTCATAGTAATATTTGTTCAAATTATTATTATTAGGCTCATCCCTGTTCTGATACAGGTCCCAAAATAGATTAAAATACTTTCAAGTAAAAGTGAAAGGATAGGCCAACTTTTTAACATTGTCTAAAAAATAATATTTCCTATCCAACATTGTACAATATACTCTATCTTGGGGTTTCCACTAGCTTCTAGAGACTATAACCACAAAGTCAGATTCCACAGCAACAAAGTCAGATTCCACAGCCACAAAGTCAGATTCCACAAAAACAGTCAGAATCCACAGCCACAAAGTCAAAATTGACAACAACAAAAAAGTAGTAGTTAAGGTTATAGCAGCGTGGTTAAGATTAGAGTTATGTTTAAAATCCAATTTTAAGAAGATACATTAAAATGGGCGGGGTTTATAACTTTGTGGGTAAAGTGGGTAAAGACTTTGTGGGTAAAGAACTGGTTTTAATGTCTATCGTACAGAAGCTAGTGACGACCCTATCTTGTGGGTTTCTATAAATCTGATGCCGTAAAGGCTATTGCCGCCCCCTGGTGTAGCCTACTGTTGTGTACGTATATTTGTACAAATAAATACAGGTTTTACACGTCTATGCATGGGGCCACTGCTACTGCAATATATATGTAATAATTTAGCCCGAATACGCGTTGAATATATGCAATAGATACATGTGAAGTTCAGCCACAGCAGCACACGTCACACCAAAATTAGATATTGGCTAATTGATGACGTACTTACAAAACATTTGCGCACGGGGAGGCAAGCATTGGAACGACAGGACAAGACGCCATGGTGACAGTTGGTCTCCTGACACTTTTCTAATGCGGTTGTTTGAGTGGATTTCGGAGCTCATGTGGGATTTCATAAATAACGGGATCATAAATTAAGTATACAGCTTTAAGGTAAGCTTTAATTCAAGCATGTTCTTATCTTTGGCTATATCATTGCTTCAATTAGCTGAAATATTGCATTTATGGATAAGGTGATCAAGGCTACTCAAAGGAGGAACTCATCATGGTATTTTGTAGCTGGGTGCAACCTTTGCAGCTAACGTTAGCTTTATAATAACAGTTAACAAAGTTACCCATTATATCTGTCCAAACTTGTATCGCATATGCTTCAGAATTGCCACGTTGTGGAAAATGTATTATTAATAATCTGTAGGTTAAATACTTATTACTAAAATCAGACTCATAACCAACACACTTTTGTTCTTGTATTTGCTTTGCAAATTGTATACTTTGCCAATACATATAATATATTGAATATATATATAATATATTTAAATATATTGAATACAAGATTGTATTTATTTGCAAGAATAAAAATATATATAACCAACTGCTATATTCTCCCACTGGTAATTCTGGGGGGGGGTATTTCAAGCAAATATTGCATTTATTGCCATTTTCACAGCGTATTAAGTTTTGCAATCATGCTTAGGTTATAGTTTTAACAGGTGAGAAACAATGTTCCCTCAAATTTTGGGGTGCACTGATTTATATGATATAGACCACAGTAGCCTATATGTGGTGTTCAATGCAGGCCTAAATTGCATGAGACTTTTAAAAATGTTGTTACATTATGAAGGGCTTAATATTACTGAATACGTTTTTACTTGGTCTGTAACACCATGGGCCAAATAGGTGTCTGTGAATTGCATTGTGTTGTATGATGCAAGAAACCACTATACGAAATAACATGTATTATTATTACCATACAGAGAATTAGATCATGTAGGCTACCCCTCTGCCTATTGGCTTATTTGCATATTCAAGCCTGTCTCAAAATACAACACTGCCCATTTAATTAAGAAGTAAGCTTTTTACCTGACTGGCCTTTCAAAGACAGCTTGAAATGTAGCCTACACGTTTTGTCCTCTTGTAGGAAGCAGTAACTCCCCATTGCCGACCTATATTCATCTACAGACCCATCATTCAGGGCAGAGCCACACCTGTTTTGAGTCCCATATTTTTTGCAAAAATAAATAAATACACTACCTGTCAAAAGTTTTAGAACACCTACTCATTCAAGGGTTTTTCATTATTTGTACTATTTTCTACATTGAAGAATAATAGTGAATACATCAAAACTATGAAATAACACATATGGAACCATGTAGTAACCAAAAAACTGTGAAACAAATCAAAATATTTTATATTTGAGATTGTTCAAATAGCCATCCTTTTGCCTTGATGACAGCTTTGCACACTCTTGGCATTTTCTCAACCAGCTTCATGAGGGAGTCCCCTGGAATGCATTTCAATTAACAGGTGTGCCTTCTTAAAAGATCATTTGTGGAATTTCTATCCTTAATGCGTTTCAGCCAATCAGTTGTGTTGTGACAAGGTAGGGGGGTATACAGAATATAACCCTATAAACGACAGTCCATCTTTACTTTAAGACATGAAGGTCAGTCAATACGGAAGGATTTGGAGTTTCTTCAAGGGCAGTCACAAAAACCATCAAGCACTATGATGAAACTGGCTCTCATGAGGACCGCCACAGGAATGGAAGACCCAGAGTTACCTCTGCTGCAGAGGATAAGTTCATTAGTTACCAGCCTCAAAAATTGCAGGCCAAATAAATGCTTCACAGAGTTCAACTAACAGACAGATCTCAACATCTACTGTTCAGAGGAGCTTGTGTGAATCAGGCCTTCATGGTTGAATTGCTGCCAAGAAACCACTACTAAAGGACACCAATAACAAGAAGAAACTTGCTTGGGCCAAGAAACATGAGCAATGGTCATTAGACCTGTGGAAATTTGGAGATTTTTGGTTCCAACCGCCGTGTCTTTGTGAGACGAAGAGTAGGTGAACGGATGATATCCACATGTGTATTTCCCACCGTAAAGCATGGAGGAGGTGTTATGGTGTGGGGGTGATTTTCTCGTGACACTGTCAGTGATTTATTTAGAAGGCATACTCAAGGCATACTTAACCAGCATGGCTGCCACAGCATTCTGCAGCGTTACGCCATCCCATCTGGTTTGGGCTTAGTGGGACTATCATTTGTTTTCAACAGGACAATGACCCAACACACCTCCAGGCTGTGTAAGGGCTATTTTACCAAGAAGGAGAGTGATGGAGTGCTGCATCAGATGACCTGGCCTCCACAATCCCCCAACCTCAACCAAATTGAGATAGTTTGGGATGAGTCGGAGCACAGAGTGAAGGAAAAGCAACTAACAAGTGCTCAGCATATGTGGGAACTCCTTTAAGACTGTTGGAAAAACATTCCAGGCGAAGCTGGTTGAGAGAATGCCAAGACTGTGCAAAGCTGTCATCAAGGAAAAGGGTGGCTATTTGAAAAATCTCAAATATTAAATATTTTTTGATTTGTTTAACACTTTTTTGGTTACTACATGAATCTATATGTGTTATTTCGTAGTTTTGATGTCTTCACTGTTATTCTACAATGTAGAAAATACATAGAGTAGGGGTTGGTAATGTTAGGCTCCCGAGTGACGCAGCGGTCTAAGGCACTGCATCTCAGTACTAGAGGTGGTACTAGAGACCCTAGTTTGATTCCAGGCTGTATCACAACTGGCTGTGATTGGGAGTCCAATAGGGTGGTGTACAATTGGCCCAGTGTTGTCCGGGTTAGGGAGCGTTTGGCCGGGGGTAGGCTGTCATTGTAAATAAGAATTTGTTCTTAACTGACTTACCTAGTTAAATAAAGGTTAAATGAACAATAAAAATAAAGTCTACTAATTAACCTATACAAATAGGCCCTATTATATTTCAAAATTAAAATCAAATTTGCTATCCTATACTTGTAACTTGTAGGCCTCATGTGCTGCACCAGAATCACATGTTCTCTTCTGCTTAATCATAGTTTGAACGATGTGCATAATTCCAGGCCATTTAATACAGTATAATACAATACAGTACAGTAATACAGTTCACACTAAAAAAGATTAACCTACTGGAGCTAGTTTAATTTATTTACCCAAGAAAGCATATAGCTAGCTACATATATGGGTTTTTATGTTTTTATGTTGTGCGTAATGTGCAGTAGCCTACAGTATATCATATATGTATTGGATAATGGTACAATCATTTTGGCTTTTTTGGGCTTGGGATCATTAAATGTCATTAACGTAGGGCTCATAAAATATATTTAATGTATGGCTCATCAGGCTCAGGTAGCATCAGGTATCAAATCCAGACATATGCATATGCTTTATAATGCTTTTGAATGACACTTATGGTTTTGGTGGGAAATACCGGGTTACCCGGGAGAAAAGTGATTTATTTCCGGCATGGGACATTTGTAAATACCGTAAATATTCAACCCTAGCGTGGACTGTGCTAGCCTCCTCTGTTAGATCAGCTTGACCTTGGAATGAGCCTCCCTCCTCACTGGAAGATGATATGTTTTCTCTTTCTGTGGTGCATGAGGGAACATCATTATCTGACATATTTCAGTCAGCTGCGGAATGTCACCAAATATGCAACTGTAATGCCAAGGTCAAACTCCTTTATAAAATTCATCAGTTTCTTATTAGCTTATTAAATATGACCATGCACTCTGTTGTGTGAACTAAAGTTACTAAACTGCAGTGCATAGGGTCACTCAGTTGCTTTTTGTCTCTAGGCCTACAGTTCATCTGTTGTTGTGTGGTTTGTTGCTTGTGTTTGCATGAGCCATGTCCTATTTATGGGCCTACCACACAGTGTCTCTATTGATGCACAGGTACCTGATCTGAGCTCACTTCCTCCTCTCTTCTCTGCCACTTTCTGTTTAAAGGCAAACCATGGTGGTTCCCCGGAACCACAACCCCACAATGCACTTTCAACTTCAAGCAGAAATTATTTCCTGCGTTTTCATAAATTTCAGCATTTCAAGCACTCATTTGAGACAATTTCCACACTGCCACGTAGGGCTGCACGATATGGACAAATAATCTAGGCCTTATTTTTTACTAAATGTTGCAATTGCGATTTGACTTGCAATATAGATCAAAACAATTGGGTGAACTGTTGGTATCATGGAAATATAATGTCTAATTCAATAGTTAGAATATACATTATAGTGGGCACTTTGAATACAGGGTTGTTTGACATGACAACGAATGAAAATGCCAGGGAGGAGTTATTGTGACATGGTAGGAACCAAAGTGTTAGTCAGTGTTTCCCAGGGGATCCTATAATCTTTGGCTATGTTAAATGCTTCTTAATGTAGCCAACATATTCATGCTTCGCCTATTATTCTATGTCAGAAGATACTGTTGCACAAACAACATGCTGATTTAGGCCTACACCATCACTGGTATCAGGCTGTATTAGCTAGCTACGTTTGCTCTGACTCAGTACATATATTAACTAGCTAGCCAGTTAACTAGAGATTAGCAGCTAACACAATTTAGCTAAAACTTGCTAAGAAAAGACTGTTTGCAGATGTAAGAAACACAAACTAACAGAGTAATTATGGACGCTTGTGGATTTATATTAAGAAGCAAAGTGGAAGCAGCATCATTGTCATCAACATTGTTGCATGTGCTGCATTGACCATGTAGACTGAATGGAAGTGTCTCATGGTCAAGCAACAACAAATGCGCTCTTTGAGTGACGGGTCAGGACTAAGTCTGTGTGGAATGCGCCATGGATAGAGAGAGAGAGAGAGAGAGTGGAGAGGGATGACTCAAGTTGCGGTTTAAACCACAAAAATGTACGTTACACATGGCATATCACATTTAACAAACCAAGCATTAAAATACCATTATATAAAGTAAACTGGTCCATGCACTGTATACCAGTATATAGTAAAATATGGTATACCACCCACCCCTAAAGGATGTAGGCCTTTGTAGAGAGTGAGTGAGGTTTCAGAGGAACAGCTCCAGTGTTTTGTCAGGGAGAGGGGGCCTGAGACTGCTGAGTGTGAGTGAAGGTAAGGAGGGGGAGTAAAGGAGAGGGAGAAAAAGATGGTGGCTGTGGGAATCAAACACAGATGGACAGCAAGCAGGAGAAGGTGTGTGATACTGTAGACTCATAGACTTGACCAGGGATTCCCAACCATATTCCTTGGTCTATCCACAAGGGGTACTTGAGAACACTCATGAAACCACATGCTTACTGATAAAATGTACATGAGGGGGTACTTCAGGGGTACTCCGGGAAGAGCTAAATTCAGTTGGTGGTACAGTAAGCAAAAAAGGTTGGGAACCAGTGGACTAGACAGAGCCACATACAAAGGTTGCTGTTTACACAACCTCACAATGACAGGGGCTCCAGAGTGGCGCAGCGGTCTAAGGCACTGCATCTCAGTGTTAGAGGCATCACTATAGGCCCTGGATCGATTCCAGGCTGTATCACAACTGGCTGTGATTGGGAGTCCCATAGGGCGGCACACAATTGGCCCTGAGTTGTCCGGGTTAGGGTTTGGCCGGGGTAGGCCGTCATTGTAAAATAATAATTTATTCTTCACTGACTTGCCTAGTTAAATAAATGTAAAAGACCAACTTTCTGTTAATACACCTAATACTTTTTTTCTGGACAAAGCCCTTCTCTCACAGAACACTGTTTAAGCATCAGTGCTTTATAACACTAACAGACTGGGTGAAATGGATTATAGGTGGCAGCATAAACGGGGATAGAAAGGGAGAGAGGAAAAAAAGTCTGGCAAGAGTTGTCGTGTAGATAACGATGAGTTTATTGCTCTGTTCCAGGGATTATACCTGATACTCATTAGCCTTCCTCTTTTACGCTGTCACCACACATGCATTTTGTGTGTGTGTACCTGTGTGTATGTGTGTGTTTTTGTTACTGATGTGGTACTGATCTGATCTTCCTATTTGATGTATAAACTGTGTGTGTGTACATGTGTGAGGGTGAATACATACCTGCATGTGCGTACATACCTGCATGTGTTACGCATGGGCTTTTGTGTGTGTGGGAATGACATCCAGTGTGATAATCCCCCCTGGCCTCGCTCAGACTTCCTTGCCCCAAATATCATTATCATTCCTCCATGCCTCATCACGCCAGTGATGGAAAACGCACCGGTTAAAACACAATGAGGGGAAAGAGCATAACAAACTATCGGCATAGGCCTAAACCTATCAATGCTGTTGCATGTAGCTTTTGTCAGAATGTCTCATCGTTGGAGATTTAGACTAGGCTACAGTATCATGCACAATTTAGCTGTTTTTGAGTTGGTAATGCAATTAACTGTAATTTCATAAATTTGAGTCAATCTATGCTACTATGAGAAGGACTGAATATGGTAGGGAAGTTATTTAGGCTCTATTTGGTAATGTAAAAAAGTGTTGGGGTGCCTTTAAAAAAAATAATGTTTTATAGCATTTGTAAAAACACATCCAAAGATGTTGTTTATTGCTATTGAGTGAAAAGGGGGTGAAGAGCATAGCATGCACTGTGGGTCTTTTAGGATAGGTCTGGGTGGAGAGATATTGGATCTCACTGTTCTGCACACTGCCCTTATGTGACTCTGTTAAGAGTGGGAGAGAGAGAGGCTCTGTCTGGAAAACATTATTCAAATTCCACAAGGCTGGATTTCTGATGATGTTGGCAAAGAGAGAGAGGGGACTATGGGGGAGGAGGGGTTTAAATGATAGTAACTGGAAATCAGAACAGAGGTGGAGGCGGACAATGGGGAGTGCCGTCCTCAAACTGAGACCAGTGACCTTGGCCTTACCAACCCTGTCAGTAGGGTGAAAGTAAGTGCAGTGCACAAATAAGTGCACTGCTGCACAAACTCCATGTGTACTGTACATGAGGGGTTAGGGGATATAGTTATTACTAACACACAGTCACAAAACGTGTGAACAAATAGCCTGTAGCCTACAAAAACATATGGCATAGAAGGGGCAGCAGAGTAATGATATAAGAGAAATGTCTGTGCTGGTGTTATTGTAAGAGAGTGATGCATCTTGTGTTGAATGGACTGTTTTTTTTCATGGACGGGAAGAGAGCCAAAGGAGAGGGTTGGGTATGAAATGAATCTCGTTGGTGTGACAGTTCTATTGCTGTCATCTCCTACAAATCTGTCTCAGCTTGTGGGAGAAGGGAAGACGGGAGGGAGGGAATGAGGGAGGAGGGAGGGAAATAATGCCCTCAGGCCTCAGTCATGTGATTTTTGTAACTTTTTTATATAGTTTCAGAGCGATTACATGTTTTGTTAACGTCCATGGGCTGTTTGGATATTTTTCCAAACCTTTTGAAATCTTCCTTTTCTTTGCCCTCTATTCTTTGGTCTGGCTCAGACGGCATACTTTACCTCGTATGTTTTCTCTCTCTTTCTTTTTTGGAAGTTGCTCCGGTCCAAATGTGTGACGTAAGTGGAGTTACAGCCCGTGTTTCAGATCGGTGGTTTAAGAACTTGCGGACTAGTGGAGAAGAGGATGTTTTCTTGATCTGTCAATGGGACTACCGGGTTGAAGTTGAACTGCTGGTATTTAGGCTTGATGCTGTGTTTTTTGTCCTCATAGGGTTGCAGGAGGGACTGAGAGAAAAGAGAGAGAGAGCGAGAGAGAGAGGGAGGGAGAGCGGGGTGTATGTGTGTGTTTGGAAGAGAGAACCAGACTTACAGAAACAGAGACAGTATACTGTACTGTGTGCGAGAGAGAGAGAAGAAGGAGAGAGTAACTGTAATCTGAATCTATTGCACATGGACAGAGAGACTAACTAGAACACATAGGGAGTCTTCCTGACGAGGAGGGAGGACCAGTGACTCCAGAGGCACCAAGGACCAGAGAGCGAGATCACCAAACACTAAGCTAGGACAGGATGAGGTACCGAGGCAGGGTAAGATCCTTTTCCTTTCTCTACATGCTGCTCATAACATGTCATAGATGTCTGTTTGTGTGTGTGTGTGTGTTGCAGAACACACAGAGCAGATGTGTACGGAACATCCCTCTGAAGGTAATGTAAGCTCATGTTGGGTTGCCCTCACAGCGACCACAAAGAGGAAAGGGAGACACGTTCAGTCATTCATCAATCACAAATAATGTGCTCAGCATGAGTCATGGTGTACAGTACAAGTCAATTGTTTGGCCACACCTACTCATTCAAGGGTTTTTCTTTATTTGTACTATTTTCTACATTGTAAAATAATAGTGAAGACATCAAAACTATGAAATAACACATGAAATCACATAGTAACCCAAAAACAAATCAAAATATATTTTATATTTGAGAATCTTCAAAGTAGCCACCATTTGCCTTGATGACAGCTTTGCACACTCTTGGCATTCTCTCAACTAGCTTCACCAGGAATGTTTTTCCAACAGTATTGAAGGAGTTTCCACATATGCTGAGCACTTGTTGGCTGCTTTTCCTCCTCTCAATTGGGTTGAGGTCGGGTGATTGTGGAGGCCAGGTCATCTGATGCAGCACCATCACTCTCTTTCTTGGTCAAATAGCCCTTTCTCAGCCGGGAGGTGTGTTGGGTCATTGTCCTGTTGAAAAACAAATGATAGTCCCACTAAGTGCATGGCATATTGCTGCAGAATGCTGTGTTAGCCATGCTGGTTAAAACCTCTCTGGGATATGTGGAACGCTAGCGTCCCACCTGGCCAAAAGCCAGTGAAAATGCAGAGCGCCAAATTCAAATAAATTACTATAAAAATCGAACATGTAAGATACCAAATTAAAGCTACACGTGTTGTGAATCCCACAAACATGTCCGATTTCAAAAGGCTTTTCGGCGAAAGCAAACAATGCTATTATCTGAGGCTAGCACCTCCGTATACAAAGAGAGAAAGCATATTTCAACCCTGCAGGGGCGACACAAAACGCAGAAATAAAAATATAAATCATGCCTTACCTTTGACGAGCTTCTTTTGTTGGCACTCCAATATGTCCCATAAACATCACAAATTGTCATTTTGTTCGATTAATTCCATCCATATATATCCAAAATGTCCATTTATTTGGCGCGTTTGATCCAGAAAAACACCGGTTCCAACTTATGCAATATGACTACAAAATATCTCAAAACTTACCTGTAAACTTTGCCAAAACATATCAAACTACTTTTGTAATACAACTTTAGGTATTTTTTAAAGTCAATAATCAATAAAATTGAATACGGGATTATCTGTGTTCAATACAGGAAGAAAACAAACTGACGCTAGCTTTCTGGTCACGCACCTCTATCAAACAGTACACATGAAGTGACCCTCGTTTTGAACAGGGCTACTTCTTCATTACACAAAGGAAAATCCTCAACCAATTTCTAAGGACTGGTGACATCCAGTGGAAGTGGTAGGAACTGCAAGCAAGTCCCTTAGAAATCTGGATTCCCAATAAAAATTCATTGAAAAGAGAGTGACCTAAAACAAAATAATCTGAATGGTTTGTCCTCGGGGTTTCGCCTGCTACATAAGTTCTGTTATACTCACAGACATGATTCAAACAGTTTTAGAAACTTCGGAGTGTTTTCTTTCCACATCTACTAATAATATGCATATCTTGTCTTCTGGGGATGAGTAGCAGGCAGTTGAATTTGGCCATGCTTTTCATCCAAAATTCCAAATGTGTGCCAAATGTGTGCCAAGTGTGCCTTGAATTCTAAATAATTCACTGACAGTGTCACCAGGTAAGCACCGTCACATCTCCTCCTCTATGCTTCACGGTGGGAACCACACATGCGGAGATCATCCGTTCACCTACTCTTCATCTCACAAAGACATGGCGGTTGGAACAAAAACTCTCAAATTTGGACTCATCAGACCAAATGACAGATCTTTACCGGTCTAATGTACATTGCCCAGTTTCTTGGCCCAAGCAAGTCTCTTCTTCTTATTGGTGTCCTTTAGTTGTGGTTTCTTTGCAGCAATTCAACCATGAAGGCCTGATTCATGCAGTCTCCTCTGAACAGTTGATGTTGAGATGTCTGTTACTTGAATTCTATGAAGCATTTATTTGGGCTGCAATTTCTGAGTTGCAGTTAACTCTAATGAACTTATCCTCTGCAGCACAGGTAACTCTGGGTTTTCCTTTCCCGTGGTGGTCCTCATGAGAGCCAGTTTCATCATAGTGCTGGATGGTTTTTGCAACTGCAGTTGAAGAAACTTTCAAAGTTCTTGAAATTTTCCGTATTGACTGACCTTCATGTCTTAAAGTAATGATGGACTGTCCTTTTTCTCTGCTTATTTGACCTGTTCTTGCCCTAATATGGACTTGGTCTTTTACCAAATAGGGCTATCTTCTGTATACCAACCTTACCATGTCACAACACAAGTGATTGGCTCAAATGCATTTAGAACGAAAGAAATTCCACACATTAACTTTTAACATCTTTGGGATAGGGGGCATTATTTTCACCTCCGCATGAAAAGCGTGCCCAAAGTAAACTGCCTGTTTCTGAGGCCCAGAAGCTAGGATATGCATATAATTAGATAGAAAATCCTCTAAAGTTTCTAAAACAGTTAAAATTATGTCTGAGTATAACAGAACTGATATGGCAGGCGAAACCCAGAGACCAAACCATCCCAAAAACATCATCCCAAAAACACTGTTTTCAATGGCTTGAATTTTAATTATAAGCCCAAGTCCTCCCAAATTGCAGTTCCTAGGGCTTCCACTAGATGTCAACAGTCTTTAGAAAGAGTTTCAGGCTGGTTTTTAGCAAAATGACCTTTAAATTGTTTTTCTAGGTGGCTCCCATTTTGGCTTTAGTGATTCCAAGTGCGTGAAGGAAAGCGCGTTCTTTGTTGTTTATCTCCGGTAAAGACAATTATGATTTTCTGTCTTAATTTTGAATTAAGTTTATTTGCATATTAGGATACCTAAGGATTGATTATAAATGTTGTTTGAATTGTTTGGAAAAGTTTATTAGTAACATTTGGGATTCATTTTGTATGCATTTTGACGGAGGGAAACTGAGTGGATTATTGACTGATGCGCGCAAGCTAAACTGAGTTTTTTTGGATATAAAAAGGACATTATCGAACAAAAGGACCATTTCTGATGTTTATGCAACATTTTGGAGTGCCAACAGAAGAAGATCTTCAAAGGTAAGGCATGAATTATATTGTTATTTCTGAGTTTTGTGTCACGCCTGGCGGGTTGAAATATTATTGTCATGTGTTTGTTTGATGGGGTGCTGTCCTCAGATAATCGCATGGTATGCTTTCGCCATAAAGCATTTTTGAAATCTGACACATTGGCTGGATTAACAAGAAGTTAAGCTTTATTTTGACATATTGCATGTGTATTTTCAAGAATGTTAAATATTTACAATTCTGTAGTTTGAATTTGGCGCCCTGCACTTTCACTGGATGTTGGTCAGGTGGGATGGTAGGGTCCCATCTAGCCTGGAGAGGTTTTTTTTAAATTTATTTTTAATTTCACCTTTATTTAACCAGGTAGGCTAGTTGAGAACAAGTTCTCATTTGCAACTGCGACCTGGCCAAGATAAAGCAAAGCAGTGTGACACATACAACAACAGAGTTACACATGGAGTAAACAATAAACAAGCCAATAACACAATGAACAAGTCAATGACACAGTAGAAAAAAGAGTGTGTGCAAAAGGCATGAGGAGGTAGGCAATAAATTGGCCATAGGAGCGAATAATTACAATTTAGCAGATTAACACTGGAGTGATAAATGGGCAGATGATGATGTGCAAGTAGAGATACTGGTGTGCAAAAGAGCAGAAAAGTAAATAAAATAAGAACAGTATGGGGATGAGGTAGGTAGATTGGGTGGGCTATTTACAGATGGACTATGTACAGCTGCAATGATCGGTTAGCTGCTCAGATAGTTGGTGAGGGAAATAAAAGTCTCCAACTTCAGCGATTGTTGCAATTCGTTCCAGTCACTGGCAGCAGAGAACTGGAAGGAAAGGCAGCCAAATGAGGTGTTGGCTTTGCGGATGATCAGTGAGATATACCTGCTGGAACGTGTGCTACGGGTGGGTCTTGTTATCGTGACCAGTGAACTGAGATAAGGTGGAGCTTTAGCTAGCATAGACTTATAGATGACCTGGAGCCAGTGGATCTGGCGACTAATGTGTAGCGAGGGCCAGCCGACTAGAGCATACAGGTCGCAGTGGTGGGTGGTATAAGGTGATTTGGTAACAATACGGATGGCACTGTGATAGACTGCATCCAGTTTGCTGATTAGAGTATTGGAAGCTATTTTGTAGATGATGTCGAGGGTGGTGATGCTAGTCGGGAGGGCGGGTGAGGGCAGCGAACGGTTGAAAAGCATGCATTTGGTTTTACTAGCGTTTAAGCGCAGTTGGAGGCCACGGAAGGAGTGTTGTATGGCATTGAAGCTCGTTTGGAGGTTTGTTAGCACAGTGTCCAAGGAAGGGCCAGAAGTATACAGAATGGTGTCGTCTGCGTAGAGGGAGATCAGGACATCGCCCGCAGCAAGAGCAACATCATTGATATATACAGAGAAGAGAGTCGGCCCGAGAATTTAACCCTGTGGTACCCCCATAGAGACTGCCAGAGGTCCGGACAACATGCCCTCCGATTTGACACACTGAACTCTGTTTGCAAAGTAGTGGGTGAACCAGGAGAGGCAGTCATTAGAAAAACCAAGGCTATTGAGTCTGCCGATAAGAATACGGTGATTGACAGAGTCTAAAGCCTTGGCCAGGTCGATGAAGACGGCTGCACAGTACTGTCTTTTATTGATGGCGGTTATGATATCGTTTAGTACCTTGAGCGTGGCTGAGGTGCACCCGTGACCGGCTCGGAAACCGGATTGCACAGCGGAGAAGGTACGGTGGGATTCGAAATGGTCGATGATCTGTTTATTAACTTTTCGAAGACTTTAGATAGGCAGGGCAGGATGGATATAGGTCTATAACAGTTTGTGTCTAGGGTGTCACACTCTTTGAAGAGGGGGATGACCGCGGCAGCTTTCCAATCTATAGGGATCTCGGACAATATGAAATAGAGGTTGAACAGGCTGGTAATAGGGGTTGCAACAATGGCTGCGGATAGTTTTAGAAAGAGAGGGTCCAGATTGTCTAGCCCAGCTGATTTGTACTGGTTCAGGTTTTGCAGCTATTTCAGAACATCTGCTGGGGGGGGGGGGTGCTGTTGGCCAGGGTTGGACTAGCCTTTGCTTTCCTGACTTCCCTGAACAGTTGCATATCGCGGGGACTATTCGATGCTATTGCAGTCCGCCACAGGATATTTTTGTGCTGGTCGAGGGCAGTCAGGTCTGGAGGGAACCAAGGGCTATATCTGTTCTTAGTTCTGCGTTTTTTGAACGGCATGCTTATCTAAGATGGTGAGGAAATTCCTTTTAAAGAATGACCAGGCATCCTTGACTGACGGGATGAGGTCAATATCCTTCCAGGATACCCGGGGCCAGGTCGTTTGGAAAGGCCTGCTCAGAGAAGTGTTTTAGGGAGCTTTTGACAGTGATGAGGGGTGGTCGTTTGACCGCAGACCCATAGCGGATAGAGGCAATGAGGCAGTGATCGCTGAGATCCTGATTGAAAACAGAGGAGGTGTATTTGGAGGGCAAGTTGGTCAGGATAATGTCTATGAGGGTGCCCATGTTTACGGATTTAGGGTTGTACATGTTGGGTTCCTTGATGATTTGTGTGAGATTGAGGGCATCTAGCTTAGATTGTAGGACTGCCGGGGTGTTAAGCATATCCCAGTTTAGGTCACTTAACAGAACGAAATCTGAATCTAGATGGGGGGCGATCAATACACAAACTGTGTCCAGGGCACAGCTGGGAGAGGAGGGGGGTCGAAGGCAGGGGGCAACAGTGAGAGACTTATTTCTGGAGAGGTTCATTTTTCAAATTAGATGTTCAAAAAAGTATGACATTACTTTGCAGGCTGTCTCTGCAGTAGATTGCAACTCCTCCCCCTTTGGCAGTTCTATCTTGATGGAAAATGTTGCAGTTGGGTATGGAAATCTCAGAAGAGAGGGGCACCTTATAAGGAAGAGACTGAGGGGAATCAGCCCAACTGAGCTGACTTAAAGGGCCCAGAGCCAAGTCCCTGCTGCCTCTCATAGATCCACAACCCTTTTGGCTACATAGGACTACAATACCTTCAACCCTCACTACTATAGGGGTCGTTCCATGTCATTTCAGCAAGCCATGACACCCACCATCTCAGATTGTTCTGAAATTGTTTCTGTAGTAGAAACAGATAAGATAAGCATTCTGGAAACATTATTTTGTTGAAATATAATTTGATCTCTGAGAAGTTAAGCAAATTGATTGATATATATATAATATTTGGGTGCAATCAATTTATATATATAATATTAAGTAATAATAGTACCTAACATCTGATTTAGACCAAACTGTTTTCTAACAATGACTAAGACATGAGGAATCCAAAGAGATGGTCAAAAGCCAACCACAGCCCCCCCCCCCCCCCCCCCCACGCCATGGTTCCCCAACTGGCGGTTTCATTTGGCCCACCAAGTTTTCTGAGCAACATCATTTTTTTGAATTTTCATTGTTGGACATAAAATACTTTAAAAACACCAGGAAATCAGCTCCAAGTGATTTAAATTTTGGCAATCTGTTCCCAAGTATTCCCACGCATAATAGAGAGACACGTGATTGTATACAAATGCAAGCAAGGTTTGAAATTATTATGTTTTAATCAAATATTATATAATATATCTGTTGGAGCTTCTTGCGGTCAATATGCAGTCTGCAAATGATTTGTAATTATGTTCTGGCCCCCCAACCATCCACTCAACAACAAAATCGGCAGCTGAATCTACAGTGGACTCGGAAAGTCTTCAGTCCCCTTGATAATGACGAAGCAATTACAGGATTTTATAACTTTTTTGCTAATTTATAAAAAAAAAAAATGGAAATATCACATCTACATAAGTATTCAGACCCTTTACTCAGTATTTTGTTCATCACTACAATATGTTTTTCTTAGTATACCTCAATTCTTGTTTTGTCTATTTGAATGAAAACACCCCTCTCTTTCTCTGAGTACCCCTCGACCCTCCCTGACTCACAGTGATGCCCTCTGCCTCGTACTCCTCCTGCTCAGACTTGAGGGTGAGCTCAATGAACAGCTGATGCAGCTTCTCATTGCAATAGTTGATGCAGAACTGCTCAAAACTACAGGGAGATGGTTAGGGTAAAGAATATGCCACAAAACAACTGTGCTACAATGTTTTTTATTTATTGACCTCTATTTAACCAGGGGAACCCATTGATAACAGGGTCTCATTTCCAATGGTGCTCTGAGAACCACAGTTCAAGCAATGTGAGCAACAAATTTAAGCATGATCACCACAAAATTAGTTACAAAGCTTCAATTTTTTTTAAATATTACATTCAAAAGGGCAGTAGAAACAAATATACAGTGCATTCAAAAAATATTCAGACCCCTTGACTTTTTCAAAATTTTGTTACTTTACAGCCTTATTCAAAAATTGATTACATAGTTTTTCCCCTCATTTATCTACACACAATACCTCATAATGATGAAGCAAAAACTGTTTTTTAGAACATTTTAGAAAATAGCTGAAATATCACATTTACACAAGTATTCAACCCTTTACTCAGTACTTTGTTGAAGCACCTTTGGCAGCGATTACAGCATTAAGTCGTCTTGGGTATGTCGCTACAAACTTGGCACACCTGTATTTGGGGAGTTTCTCCCATTCTTCTCTACAGATCCTCTCATGCTCTGTCTGGTTTGATGGGGTGCGTCGCTACACAGCTATTTTCAGGTCTCTTTTCACATTGAACCTAATGTATTGGGCTCCCGAGTGGCGCAGCGGTCTAAGGCACTGCATCTCAGTGCTAGAGGCGTCATTACAGACCCTGGTTCGATTCCAGGCTGTATCACAATCGGCCGTGATTGGGAGTCCCATAGGACGGTGCACAATTGGCCAAGCATTGTCTGGGTTAGGGTTTGGATGGGGTAGGCTGTCATTGTAAATAATAATCTGTTCTTAACTGACTTGCCTAGTTAAATAAAGGATAAATAAAAGTATTGGGAAAAACGTCACCCCTGTGACACTCATCTTTCTCCATTGAAAAAGAGAAAAGTCAGCTACCTTTTCGCAGAAATGTCCCAGAATGAGGCTTTCAGGCTGATAATGGGGTGAACTATCTATCTAGTGGTCAGAACCTGGTAATATCAGAATGTAGGATGAGACATAAACCCAACAACTTCAATTATACATTTCTCTGAATGGGGCGGGGACATCACCAAATTAACAGAGAGTACATTACATAGGATGAAGAAACAATTTTCCGAACCACAACTCCTCCATACTACTTGTCAAACATAGAAAACTGATACTATATACTTGTTGTTGGGGTGGAATTCCCGTGGGGTGTGGGGGTGTCCGTTGGTGGCTTCTGATTTATTTTTTGGATTCCTCATGTCTAACTTATAGTCACAATCAGATGTTATAGTACATACTATATATACTGAATATTATATGAATCCTAAAAATTTTAATTACCAATTTGGGTGCAATCAATTAGATTAATTCCTTTAGAGATCAAATTATATCTGTTTCAGGTGTTTGAAAAATGCTAAATTCATAGAATTTTCCACCTCCGGACCACCTCCGTTCATCCTCATGTACTTCCCTCTAAAAGAATGGGTGCATGACGCCCCTGACCTAGAATCTTGTGCTTTTCTAATGAGTACGTACTGCACATATCTTTTCACTGAGGCCCACAGGACAACAGCAGCTATGCCTACACTACTTGAGAGTCCACTCACAACCCTTTAAAGAGGCAGAAGAAGGGTGTGAGCTAAAGCATTAGAGTTGAGAGAAACACACAAAAGACACATTCAATGGAGTTCCTTGAAGACCTGACCCTAAACCTGACCCTAAAATATTTCAGTTATATCCTTCGGAAAATCTGACTGATTTGCTAATCGCTATGTATTCATGTGTGTGTGAGAAAGAATTCCTCTGTTTTACTGGCTGCAGGAAGGCCACCTGCAGATGTGAGTAGGAGAACAATACACTGAGTTAGAGGGGTTAGAGCACAGAGTGGAAGTGTCTCCTGGCCTTCCTCTGCTCAAAGTTCTTGGCTACACTCCACTGTTGTCCTTGTGTTGTTTCAAGGATTTTCCACCATTAAGCGTTCCGAGATAACGACCAGTTAATTACCTTAACGAGCCCCTAACAACACCCCTGACAGGGCTGTGTGTTCCCAAAGCACCTGGCCCCATTGTTCCTCTCCCTTTGTGTGTGTGTGTGTGCGTGTGCGTCCGTGTGTGCTTGCATGTGTGTATATTTGTGGGTGGGTGGGGGTCCGTGCATGTGTGTGTTAGGAGGGGCTGGCTTACTCTGTTCAAAAGATACAGAGGGTGATCAAACAAACTAGAGGCTATTGGTTGTAGTAGCACTGTGCTGGAATATAGGATGTAGCCTAGCCTTGAAATTATGGTCTGTACTGCTGGATTATAGTACAGTCATAGCTGGATAATCCACAGTAGGTATATTTTTATTTGTGTGTCTGTACCCTTGGGATTTTTTTCTGATGGACATGACGGTGAACTTCTCTGGATATTAATTCCTGTCATGTTTGCCATCAGTGTACCAGTGTTTACATGTACACACACCTCTTTAACGGCATTGGTCTGGAGCTATGGCCTGTATGTACTGTATATACATCCCAATACGCTATCTCACAATCACACAATAGAGGAGCTTAGAGACACTGTTTATATTAGGGATTCTTGAAATGTCATTATTGTTTGATTTGTGTTCTGAATGTCCTGTGTGTGCTTTCCTCTGGTTGATGTGGTTGTTCTTGACAAGCCTCTTGTAGAGCTGTTTATTTGCAGTGCTGTGGTGTTGTCGGTATACACTCAATCCCAACTCGAACCTCTGCCCAACCCTCCATGCACTTGTGTAGATCTAAGAGGTTATGTAAGCGATATGGGGAAAATTACACCAAGCCTATCAGGGGGCAAGGTGAGGATTTTAACATATTGCTTATACCTGTCAAATTCTATCGTGTCTAGATGAAGTGCATATTGGTGGTGTCAATTTGGGTTATGTGTATCTGGGGAAAGAGCAGCAGGCAATGAAGCCCCTCCCTCTTCTCACCCCATCCCTCTCTATCTATCTCTCTCTTTCTAGGATTTGGGAGGTGAGGGCAGAGTTCATCTAGTTATGGAGAGTACTCTGACAGCACGTGACAGGGTGGGGGTGCAGGACTTCGTCCTGCTGGAGAACTACACCAGCGAGGCGGCCTTCATCGAAAACCTGCGCCGACGTTTTGGGGAGAACCTCATCTATGTAAAGAATCATATCATTATGGAAATATTGGTCCTATTAAAAATTATTGTCACATGCTTCGTAAACAGCAGGTGTAGACTAACCCCCCCAAAATTAAAAAAATATAGAAAAGTATAGAAATAACACGAGAAAGGAATAAATACACAACGAGTATTCAGACCCCTTGACTTTTTCCACATTTTGTTATGTTACAGCCTTATTCTAAAATGGATCAAATCGTTTTTTCCCCTCATCAATCTACACACAAATTAAAAATGGGAGCATCACATTTACATAAGTATTCAGACCCTCAGTACTTTGTTAGCCTAGAGCCTTCTTGGGTATTTAATTTTTTATTAGATTTCTTTGAACCTTTATTTAACTAGGCAAGTCAGTTAAGAACAAATTCTTATTTACAATGATGGCTTAAGAACAGTGGGTTAACTGCCTTGTTCAGGGGCAGAACTACAGATTTTTACCTTATCAGCTCGGGGATTCGATCTAGCAACCTTTCAGTTACTGGCCCAACGCTCTAACCACTAGGCTACCTGCCGGTATGACGCTACAAGCTTGGAAAACCTGTATTTGGGGAGCTTCTCCCATTCTTCTCTGCAGATCCTCTCAAGCTCAATCAGGTTGGATGGGGAGCGTTACTGCACAGCTATTTTCAGGTCTCTCCAGAGATGTTCGATGGGATTCAAGTCCAGGCTCTGGCTGGGCCACTCAAGGACATTCAGAGACGTGTCCCAAAGCTGCTCCTGCATTGTCTTGTCTGCGTCATTGGGTCGTTGGCCTGTTGGAAGGTGAACCTTCGCTCCAGTCTGAGGTCCTGAGCGCTCTGGAGCAGGTTTTCATCAAGGATCTCCCTGTAGTTTGCTCCGTTCATCTGTCCCTCCAACCTGACTAGTCTCCCAGTCTCCACTGAAAAACATTCCCAGAGCATGATGCTGCCACCACCATGCTTCACCATAGGGATGGTGCCAGGTTTCCTCCAGACGTGACGCTTGGCATTCAGGCCAAAGAGTTCAATCTTGGTTTCATCAGATCAGAGAATCTTGTTTCTCATTGTCTGAGAGTTCTTTAGGTACCTTTTGGCAAACTCCAAGCGGGCTGTCATGTGCCTTTTTTTTTACTGATGATTGGCTTCCGTCTGGCCACTCTACCATAGAGGCCTGATTACTGGAGTGCTGCAGAGATGGGAGAACCTTCCAGAAGGACAACTCTAGAGCTCTGAGGGTCCTTGGCCACTGCCCTTACCAAGGCCCTTCTCCCCCGATTGCTCAGTTTGGCCGGGGGGCCAGCTCTAGGAAGAGTCTTGGTGGTTCCATACTTCTTCCATTTAAGAATGATGGAGGTCATTATGATCTTGGGGACCTTCAATGCTGCAAACATATTTTTTTAACACAATCCTGTCTTGGAGCTCTATGGACAATTCCTTCGACCCCATGGCTTGGTTTTTGCTCTGACATGCACTGTCAACTGTGGAACCTTATACAGACAGGTGTGTGCCTTTCCAAATCATGTCCAATCAATTGAAATGACCACAGATGGACTCCAATCAAGTTGTAGCAACATCTCAAGGGTGATCAATGGAAACTGGATGCACCCTGAGCTCAATTTCGAGTAACATAGTAAAGGGTCTGAATACTTATTTAAATAAGGTATTTTTTTAAATATTTTTTTTATACATTTGCAAAAAAATAAACCGTTTTTGCTTTTTCATTATGGGTTATTGTGTGAAGCTTGATTTTTTATCAATTTTAGAATAAGACTGTAACATAACAAAATGTTGAAAAAGTCAAGGGGTCTGAATACTTTCTAAATGCACTGTATGTACATATGGGTAGGAATAAAGTGACTAGGCAACAGGATAGATAATAAACAGTAACAGCAGCGTATGTGATAAGTCAAAGGACTTAGTGCAAAAAGGGTCAATGCAGATAAATCGTTAACCAATAGCTAACCTGATTAACTATTTAGCAGTCTTGTGGTTTCGGGTTAGAGGCTGTCCAGGGTCCTGTTGGTTTCAGACTTGGTGCATCGGTACTGCTTGCCGTGCGGTAGCAGAGAGAACAGTCTATGACTTGGGTGGCTGGAGTCTTAGAAAATGTTTAGGGCCTTTCTTAGACACCTGGTATAGAGGTCCTGGATGGCAGATAGCTCGGCCCCAGTGATGTACTGGGCCATACGTACTACCCTCTGTAGTGCCTGCAGTCGGATGCTAAGCAGTGACTTTTTGAGGGTCTCAGGGCCCATGCCGAATATTTTCAGCATCTTGAGAGGGAAGAGGTGTTGTCGTGCCCTCTTCACGACTGATCCTACATAGCTTCACATAATGTTTGGTTAAGGTTGATTTTATGTCAGTGTTTGAGGGGTTGGTGACGGCAGTGTGCGGGTCTTGTCTCCCCGTATCAGACCTACATAGGGTCAGTGTTGGTGTCAGTGAACCCCAACAAGGACCTGGAGATCTACTCCAAGGCGCACATGGAGCGCTACCGAGGGGTCAGCTTCTACGAGATATCACCCCACATGTGAGTCACCCTCTGACCCCTGATCCTGAACCTCTCTCTGACCAAGCAGGACCAGCATGTACTGTATGTGTAGATGTCTTCATGTACATACAGTAGACCTACATATGAATCTGCATTGGGTACAATACATTTACAGTATGTATTGTGTGTTTTCTATATGATCGTGATCAACTGTATGTGAAAACACCAGTATGAGCTGGATCATTAGCTGACATCATGTTTGTATCCCACCCCTCTGTTTCTCTATCCTGTAGCTATGCGGTGTCAGACAACACGTACCGGGCCATGCGGACTGAGAGGAGGGACCAGTGTATCCTGATCTCTGGGGAGAGCGGAGCAGGGAAGACTGAGGCCTCCAAGAAGATCCTCCAGTACTACGCCACTACCTGCCCTGTCACTGACCACTTGAGTACGCTCCGGGACCGCCTACTGCAGTCCAACCCTGTTCTGGAGGTACGGTATACCCCCCTGCCGCCTCTCAAGATCCCCTGCCAAGGATCTCTTCCCATGAGCACCTCTAAGGCTCTGGAGGAGGAAGGACATTTATAGCAGGGGTACTGAGACTGGTGTAACATCAAAGATAAATTAATGGCCCACTACAAAATCATGTTGCTTCAAACTAGTAAATCTATTTGTGGATGAGGGAAATCATGTTGATACATTGCATATTTTGAACCAATCTCCGACAAAGCCATAACAATAGATACATCCTGCTGTGAACATGCTATTACTGTACTGTTAATGTTTCCTCTCTCTCAGCTGTGTTTGATCTTATCTCTGTTGTTCCCCTCACTCACTTCTCTCTCTCTACAGGCTTTTGGTAATGCCAAAACACTGCGTAATGACAATTCCAGCCGGTTTGGCAAATACATGGATGTCCAGTTTGACTTCAGGGTAAGCCTTTTGTTCTTCTTTCTTTTGGCTCCTGGGTTAAGGGATTTTCCTCACATAAGTCTACTATCGCTGATACTCATGCCATACTGTCTCTACAACACACCATTCCATCAAAAGATTGTGCATAACTAAAACATGTTGCATTCAGGTCTTACCATACAGCATGCCTTACTATGAGTCTAAGTCATAATTCAGCTAAAAGATCATTTATGGTCATTCCGCATCTGCATTGGCCGTACAGCATTTACTGCGATGCGGCCTCTGTAGAAGTCAGGGCATTCATACTTTTTGCACTTTGCGGAGCAGAGCTGTTGTGAAGGAAGTTGTCAAGGAATTGAGTTTGTGTTTATATTGTGCTACACAATATGGATCCTTCAGACAGCATTTTCGGATCAAGCATAAATCGTTTTTAATGCAGCTCTAGTAGGACCACACTCAGCAGTACCTTGACTGTCCCTGTTCCTAACCTCCCCTAGGGGGCGCCGATAGGAGGCCACATCCTCAACTACCTGCTGGAGAAGTCCCGTGTTGTGCACCAGAACCACGGCGAGAGGAACTTCCATATTTTCTACCAGCTGCTCGAGGGAGGAGAACAAGACCTTCTCAGCAAGCTGGGATTGGAGAGAAACGCCCAGAAATACCAATACCTGGTCAAGGTGTGTGTTTGTGCGTGCACATAAGTGTGTGTGTGTGTGTGTGTCTGTGTGTGCGCACAGTTATTTGATCAGTGATGTCCTGTTCCTCTCAGGGTTGCTGTCCTAGGGTGAGCTCCATCAATGATAAGAATGACTGGAGAACAGTGAGGAAGGCCCTGACAGTCATCGGCTTCCATGAGGATGAGGTGGAGGTTAGAGACATTTTAGTGTATAATAATAGTGCATACCGTTTTTCACTGCAAACAAATTTCACTCAACCCAAAGTTTCACCATGAAGAATGAGAAGGTCATGGTTTAAATGTCTGTTCACTCTCCCTCTTTAGGATCTGTTGAATATAATCGCCAGTGTCCTCCATCTTGGGAACACTCAGTTTGGAGAAGGAAAGAATGGGGAAAACCAGATCACCACTGAGACTCAGCTCAAATACCTGTCCAAGGTTGGAACTATGAAGATGAACGATACCCTACACCCCCATCACACACACACACACACACACACACACACACACACACACACACACACACACACACACACACACACACAAATTCCCCATTCTAACACACACACACATTCCCCATTCTAAAGGCAGATGTTGATGTTGTCCTGCTTGTCCTGCAGCTGTTAGGTGTGGATGGAGCAGCACTGAGAGAGGCTCTCACTCATAAGAAAATCACTGCCAAAGGGGAGGAGGTGAGTGTCTATGGCGGGCTGTTTCACTTGATACAGAACTATGCCTGGTAATATAATATAATTTAATATCCCACTTACAAACAAGTAATACAGTATGCCTTTGATGTGTATGGCATGCATATTTAGATTGTGGTTTTAAAGAGAGGGTGCTGATACAGTTCAGCTGAGCCCAGAGGATAACACTAAAGTTAACATTCAAGTATTTTGCATCACTAATATGTGTGTGTGTGTGTCCCAGATGATAAGCCCGTTGAGTTTTGAGCAGGCTGTGGCAGCCCGTGATGCCTTGGCCAAAGCGGTGTATGGCCGTGCCTTCACCTGGCTGGTGGTGAAGATCAACCAGTCTCTGGCATTCAAGGTCTCACACAAACATCACTCACGATAGCTAGCTAGCGAAACAATTAGCTTTTTTGCTCATAGTTACTGCTCCTCTTTTTGCTAGCTACATAATGCTGCTTCCTACCTATAAAACTGAGTGTATTGTGTGCTGTCTATCTGCAGGATGATGTGTACAACAGCAGTAAGGGCTCATCATCAGTTATAGGACTGCTGGATATCTATGGCTTTGAGGTCTTCCAGCACAATAGGTACCAGAACAAATGTTAGCTCATGTATTCAGTGCATGAATATGTGTTGTATAGCAATGTGCTGTACATTATGTAATTGTTTGGCTATGACTCAAGTCAAGAATCACTCACCGATCTTAAATGAGTTCTAAATGTCGATAAAACCAGGTTTATGTTTTTCTCCAGGTCTCGTAAAATCTATCCTAAAGACCTGCGTATCTGTACCTTGAGAGGCGTCCAAATTGAGCTTGTCCCCCATTATAAGTATCTAACGTAAACTCACCCCATTCCGTACAAATGTGCGCAACCGCAACATTCAAACAGGCTG
The DNA here is from genome assembly GCF_002021735.2 of Oncorhynchus kisutch. Classification (NCBI taxonomy): domain Eukaryota; kingdom Metazoa; phylum Chordata; class Actinopteri; order Salmoniformes; family Salmonidae; genus Oncorhynchus; species Oncorhynchus kisutch. The sequence goes on from NC_034179.2 coordinate 29,189,538, forward strand.
CAAAGAAAACGAATGGGACTGTAGCGACTGTGTTGACTTCAAAATCTGGGGTGGGAACTAGGTTTCTATTCAAGCGTTGATCGAAATGGTAATGGCTCTATAGTATTGGAGAAAAGTTGAAAAAACAGACCCTCCGTTACATTGTGACATGTCATGCCGTAACGTACAGCAGGCATAAAGCAACTATTTCTGTCTTACAATCTCTCTCCACCAGGTGTAGCACTTCTCTCATTGTTTAAAAACAAGAAATGGACAGTGACGGGGGTAAGGGGGGATACGTCATCACTGTAAGCGATCATGACTTTCAAAGTTGCTGTTTACTTCTGAAGATCTCTTTAGCACCGCCCTAAAAACCTGATTCAAATTTGACACAAACCTTCAAATAGGTATGTAATTGTCACGCCCTGACCATAGAGAGCCCTTGGTTATGGTGTTGTAGGTCAGGGCGTGACTAGGGGGGTGTTCTAGTTTTCCTATTTCTATGTTGGTGTACTTGGTATGGTTCCCAACTAGAGTCAGCTGATTATCGTTGTCTCTGATTGGGGATCATACTTAAGTTCTCCATTGTTCCCACCTGGGTTGTGGGATATTATTTGTGTCTGTGCTGGTAGCACCACTGAGGTTACGTTTTGTTGCTTGTTGCTTGTTGCTTGTTGCTTGTTGCTTGTTGCTTGTTGCTTGTTGCTTGTTGCTTGTTGCTTGTTGCTTGTTGCTTGTTGCTTGTTTATTGTTTTTGTAAGTTTCACTGCAAATAAAGTTGTGGAACTCAACACACGTTGCGCCTTGGTCCCGTTCTTATTAGGAACGTGACAGTAATGACACATTATATAAACTCTTTATAGTGTTTAATTTACATTTTAGAGGCGATAAGTTGGACAGATCGAGTGAAAAAAAGCAGTTTTTCCACACATCTCTCCTCACTACCACGCATTAGTTTCGCTTCCCCACCCGCCATTTTTAAAAAGACCTGAAGGAGCTCATTGCCTTCTTGAATTATGCAGAAACGGGCAGCGTTTAGGTCATGTCATTAATTTAGTTGGAAAGGGGAGAAATTGTGCTTTACAATGGTATTGACATTACAGTTGATCTGGAAGTATTACGTTTTTTGGGGCGCTAAAATAAGGTCAATTGTACGGACCAAGGCGATGTACAAAAGTGAGTGAGTTTACGTTAGGTATTTGGATTGACGGTGAACTGTCCTTTAAAACACACATTGATAAACTGACTAAAAAATTAGAGTAAAGGTTTGGGTTCCTGTATAGAAATAAATCCTGTCTCACTTTTGAAAATAGGAGGAAGATTGTTCAAGCAACACTCCTCCCAGTAATTGACTATGGCAACTCAATCTACATGCACGCGCAGATTCTGTTTTAAAACCTGTTTAAAGTCTACCACTCAGCCTTGTGTTTTATCACTAGAACGTATCACCACGTCTGTAATTTAAGTCCTGTCTGAATCTGCTATGTCGGTCATTTTTACATCGCAGAAGAGTAATAATTCCAGCCGCAAAACACCTACTGTTTTTCGACTAACTCCAAGGTCCTCTGATAATACTATTCCTGTGCGAATCGACATCCCTGTCTTTTGAAAATGAGTTTGACAGGTGTTGCCTGCAGTTTGAGCAACAAAACAACAATTGATTTGATAAATTGATGCTTTAAACGAAGTGCCGCGTATAGCGTATATATGAAGGTCTACATGTATGTGTCAACTTTCACAGTGAATGATTTTGTTTATACGTTTTGTGCCATTGAATTGAACATCGGCAATGCGTCAGTAAATGCATATTGTTCCTATTTAATACAACCCTTGCGCCTAATAGATCGCAAAGCAGCATTACAACTGAGCTAAAGTTTTGGATTTACCAGTTCACTTTCTCATCCATAACCTAAAAACACATCTCAAGTGCAAGTGTGCTGTTTAGCTCACATCTGCAGGCTGGGGGCATTTAGGACGTCTTCTACTGCGGATCGCTAAAATATCCTATTGATTATGATCACACGCAATTAAAATATTATGGCGACACTATACCGAAGATGGTTTTGTATGTTTTAGAAACTTGGGAGCCAAGCTCGAGTTATCAGTGTAGCCTGTTCACCTGGACATGTTGATATACAGTGCCTTCGGAAAGTATTCATACCCCTCGATTTATTCCACATTTTGTTGCGTTACAGACAGTATTAAACATATTTACCTCATCCATCTACACATAATACCCCAAAGTGAAAACATGGTTTTTAGAAATTTTAGCAAATTTATTAAAAATAAGAAACAGAAATATCTTATTTACATAAATATTCAGACCCTTTGCTATGAGACTCGAAATTGAGCTCAGGTGCATCCTGTTTCCATTGATCATCCTTGAGATGTTTCTACAACTTGATTGGAGTCCACCTGTGGTAAATTAAATTGATTGGACATGATTTGGAAAGGCACACACCTGTAAGGTTCCACAGTTCACAGTGCATGTCAGAGCAAAAACCAAGCCATGGGGTCGAAGGAATTGTCCGTAGAGCTCCTAAACAGTTTTGTGTCGAGGCACAGATCTGGGGACGGGTACCAAAACATTTCTGCAGAATTGAAGGTCCCCAAGAACACAGTGGCTTTCATCATTCTTAAATGGGAGAAGTTTAGAACCACCAAGAATCTTGCTATAGCTGGTCACTCGGCCAAACTGAGAAATCGGGGGAGGAGGGCCTTGGTCAGGGAGGTGACCAAGAATCGGATGGTCACTCTGACAGAGCTCCAGAGTTCCTCTGTGGAGATGGGAGAACCTTCCAGAAGGACAACCATCTCGGCAGCACTCCATCAATCAGGCCTTTATGGTAGAGTGCCAGACATTAGCCACTCCTCAGTAAATTGGCACGACAGCCCACTTAGAGTTTGCCAAAAGGCACCTAAAGACTCTCAAACCATGATAAACAAGATTCTCTGGTCTGATGAAACCAAGATTGAACTCTTTGGCCTGAATGCTAAGCTTCACATCTGGATGAAACCTGGCACCATCCCTACAGTGAAGCATGGTGCTGGTAGCATCATGCTGTGTGGATGTTTTTCAATGGCAGGGACTGGGAGACTAGTCAGGATCGAGGCAAATATGAACTGAGCAAAGTACAGAGAGATCCTTGATGAAAGCCTGCTCCAGAGTGCTCAGGACCTCAGACTGGGGTAAAGGTTCACCTTCCAACAGGACAACGACCCTAAGCACTCAGCCAAGACAACACAGGAGTGGCTTCGGGACAAGTCTCTGAATGTCCTTGAGTGACCCAGCTAGAGCCCGAACTTGAACCCAGTCTAACATCTCTGGAGATACCTGAAAATAGCTGTGGAGCAACTCTCCTCATCCAACCTGACAGAGCTTGAGAGGATCTGTAGAGAATAATGGGAGAAACTCCCCAAATACAGGTGTGCCAAACTTTGTAGTGACATACCCAAGAAGTCTCGAGGCTGTAATCGCTGCCAAAGGTGCTTCAACAAAGTACTGAGTAAAGGGTTGAATACTTGTGTAAATGTGATATTTCAGCTATTTTCTAAAATGTTCTAAAAAACAGTTTTTGCTTCATCATTATGAGGTATTGTGTGTAGATAAATGAGGGGAAAAACTATGTAATCAATTTTTTAATAAGACTGTAACGTAACAAAATTTGGAAAAAGTCAAGGGGTCTGAATACTTTCTGAATGCACTGTATATTTGTTTCTACTGCCCTTTTGAATGTAATATAATTTATTTGAAGCGTTGTAACTAATTTTGTGGTGATCATGCGTAAATTTGTTGCTCACATTGCTTGAACTGTGGTTCTCAGAGCACCATTGGAAATGAGACCCTGTTATCAATGGGTTCCCCTGGTTAAATAGAGGTCAATAAATAAAAAACATTGTAGCACAGTTGTTTTGTGCCATATTCTTTACCCTAACCATCTCCCTGTAGTTTTGAGCAGTTCTGCATCAACTATTGCAATGAGAAGCTGCATCAGCTGTTCATTGAGCTCACCCTCAAGTCTGAGCAGGAGGAGTACGAGGCAGAGGGCATCACTGTGAGTCAGGGAGGGTCGAGGGGTACTCAGAGAAAGAGAGGGGTGTTTTCATTCAAATAGACAAAACAAGAATTGAGGTATACTAAGAAAAACAAATTGTCATGTAGTGATAAAGGTGTAGTTCGGTAATGATACTGTATATTTCAGTGGGAACCGGTGAAGTACTTCGACAACAAGATAATCTGTGACCTGGTAGAGGGAAAGCACAAAGGCTTGATCTCCATCCTGGTGAGAATGACTGACATTCACTTCAGTTTAGTAGTGTTTCTGACTCACTTTAACCTTTCACCTCTCTCTAATATCGCTCTCCTTCTGTCCTCTCCCTGTCTCTAGTTGAATGTTAAGGTATAAATGTGTTTTAGGATGAGGAGTGTTTGAGACCAGGGGAGCCCAGTGATATCTCCTTCCTCGAGAAGCTTGAGGACACTTTGGGAGGCCATGCCCATTTTGTCACGTGAGTCTCTTTTACACACACACACATGCACAAAACACATGGGTGCCTTCACAGTTTGTTTGTGTATTTGCACCATGTTCCAAATATGTTTTTGTTTGTATATTTGTGGTTCTGTATCTAAGATATGATTTGTCTCTGTATGCATGTCAGTCACAAGTTGTCGAATGGGAAGACTCGCAAGGCAGTGAGCAGAGAGGAGTTCAAACTGATTCATTACGCAGGAGAGGTCAACTACAGTGTCAATGGTGAGCTAGCTAATCAATCTGGTAATAGTGTAATTGCAGAAAATAATTAACTGATTTCATCCTCACATATACTGTTTGTAATATTTTGTGTTCATCTGCATCAAAGGGTTTCTGGACAAGAACAAGGACCTTCTCTACAGAAACCTGAAAGAGGCGAGGCTGGAGCAACAATAGAGAAATGAGAACACACAGACCACACACTCACACTCACCTCACAATTACTACAGGTTTCCCATGATCTCGCTCAGAATTCCCACTCATGGTTTATGTGTGTGAACTATAGTAGGTATAGAGTGTAGCGGATGTTTTGGTGTGTTGTGTTTACATGGTTCTGTGGTGTGCTTTCTCTGTCCAGGTCATATGCCAGTCAAATAGCCAGGTTCTGAGTCAGTGCTTCCACAGAGAGGAAGTGACTGACCAAAAACGCCCAGAAACGGTGAGATATATATACACACACACACACACACACACACACACACACACACACACACACACACACACACACACACACACACACACACACACACACACACACAGTCTGATATGTCACCTCTCTGCTTCCCTCTGTAGGCTGCCACACAGTTTAAGAACAGCCTGGCCAAACTTATAGAGATACTGATGTCCAAGGAGCCATCCTATGTGCGCTGTATCAAACCCAACGATGCCAAGCAGTCAGGTAATCATACACCCTGTGAAGTCAATCAGTCCAATCAATCAATCAGTCAATTAAATATTCTCACTCTCCCCAGGGAGGTTTGATGAGGCTCTAGTCAGACACCAGGTCAAGTATCTGGGTCTGATGGAGAACCTGAGGGTCAGGAGAGCTGGGTTTGCCTACCGCCGACACTACGAAACCTTCCTACAGAGGTCTGTGTGTGCGTGTGTGTGTCTATATTATGCCACTATGTTTAAATGTTTCTATACCCACAGTTTCTGTATTAACTATATACATTTCTGTAACCATAGTTTCTGTATTAACAATATACATTTCTGTAACCACAGTTTCTATATTAATTATATACATTTCTGTAACCACAGTTTCTATATTAACTATATACATTTCTGTAACCACCATTTCTATATTAATTATATACATTTCTATACCCACAGTTTCTGTATTAACTATATACATTTCTGTAACCACAGTTTCTAGATTAATTATATACATTTCTGTAACCACAGTTTCTATATTAACTATATACATTTCTATACCCACAGTTTCTATATTAACTATATACATTTCTGTAACCACAGTTTCTATATTAACTATATACATTCTGTAACCACAGGTACAAGTCTCTGTGTCCCGGGACATGGCCTAACTGGCAGGGCAGACTGGCTGATGGAGTAGCCACTCTGGTCCAACACCTGGGCTACAAACCAGAGGAATACAAACTGGGCAAGTAGGTACACAGAGAAAGAGAGGGGAGGGAGGGAAGTAAGGGGACATACATTTCCCTTAGTCATGTTGTGAGGAGAAACATGAGACAGTATGTTGTTGATGTATAATTCCATATCTCTTTGCAGGACCAAGATCTTCATCCGCTTCCCTAAGACTCTGTTCAGCACTGAAGATTCCCTGGAAGCCAGGAGGCCTGCCCTCGGTGAGACTATACAGCAGGGAAGATGATGACAAGGCCATTTTGGGGGAATTAATGTAATTAGCTAGGAGAATAACACAGATCATGATAAACAGCAGAGTAGCAGTAGCAGTGGAAAACAGGGAACTGTCCACTTGATCAACTAACCAGCAGCATGAGGATGGATAATACAGTAAGCTATTGTAATTATACTGAACAAAAATATAAACACAACTTGCAACAATTTCAAAGATTTTACTGAGTTACTGTTCATATAAGGAAATTAGTCAATTGAAATGAATGAATTAGGCCCTAATCTATGGATGTCACATGACTGGGCAGTGGTGCAGCCATGGCACCCACCCACATAGGGAGCCAGGCCCAGCCAATCAGAAAGAGTTTATCCCCACAAAATGGCTTTATTACAGACAGAAATAGCTCAGAACCCCCTCAGACAATTCTGCAGGTGAAGAAGCCAGATGTGAATGTTCTGGGCTGTCATGGTTTCACGTGGTCAGCAGATGTGAGGCCGATTGGAGGCAGTTTATGGTAGAGAAATTAACATTAAATTCTCTGGCAACAGCTTTGTTGGACATTCCTGCAGTCAACATGCCAATTGCGTGCTCCCTCAAAACTTGTGGCATTGTGTTGTGTGAGAAAACTGCACATTTTAAAGTGGCCTTTTCTTGTCCGAAGCACAAGATGCACCTGTGTAATGATCACACTGTTTAATCAGCTTCTTGATATGCCACACCTGTCAGGTTGAAATGGATTATCTTGGCAAAGGAGAAATACTCACTAACACTAACAAATGTGTGCACAATTTTATTTGAATGAAACATGGGACCAACACTTTACATGTTGCATTTATATTTTGGTTCAGTGTAGGATCCAATTAAATGTTTCCGTTCTGTGGTCCATTTGGTCTCCTCTGTTCCTGTTCTCTGCTCTAGTTCTCACCCTACAGACCTCATGGAGGGGTTACAGAGAGAGGGCCAAGTACCTCCGCATCAGACAGGCAGGTGAGGGCCTGGATCAAAGAGCTCACACTATTTCTCTGCTTCTCAATTACTGCTTCCTGAAGCAGTTACTCTGTAGCCACTTTCTTGATATCTGCTGAATCTATGAATGAAGTAATGCAAAGGATATTACTTTGTTGTTTGTTCTTATGAGCTCTGCACAGTTGTAGCTTGTTGTGGTGTGTCTGTGACATGACTGATTGTGTCATCTATCCATCTATTAGTCATAGTGATCCAATCTGCGTGGAGAGGGATGATATCCCGTCAGAAGGCCAGGCGTCGCAGACATGCTGTGGACATCATACGCAAGTTCATCAAAGGCTTCATCTACCGCCACTATGAGCGTTGTCCAGAAAACGAGTACTTCCTGGACCATCAGCGTTTCTCCTTCCTGATGATGCTGTTTAGGAACCCACCTAAGAGTGTCCTGGACAAAAGCTGGCCCATCCCCCCACCTTGCCTCACTGAGGTACTGCAACCAGCCGAACAACACTCCACACAAAACTCACTGAGAGACATTAAGCGTAAGCCAAGAGGTGATGGTGAAATGCATCTGATTGTTGTACATTCAATGTGTCAATGTTTTATTTGTATCTGTCCCGATGTCTGTGTAGGCGTCAGAGCACCTGTGCAGGCTGTGTATGCGGAACATGATGCGGGCCTACTGCAGGAGGATCCAGCCAGAGTGGAAGAAACAGGTAGGCTACTCTGTCTGTTACTGTCACTCACCTGACGGGAACACATAGAAAGGATATTTCTATTTATTTTTATTTTTTTGAATTTTACCCCCTTTTCTCCCCAATTTCGTGGTATCCAATTGTTAGTAATTACTATCTTGTCTCATCGATACAACTCCCGTACGGGCTCGGGAGAGACGAAGGTCAAAAGCCATGCGTCCTCCGAAACCCAACCCAACCAAGTCAACTGCTTCTTAACACAGCGCACATCCAACCCGGAAGCCAGCCGCACCAATGTGTCGGGGGAAACACTGTGCACCTGGCAACCTTGGTTAGCGTGCACTGCGCCCATCCCGCCACAGGAGTCGCTGGTGCGCGATGAGACAAGGATATCCCTGCCTGCCAAACCCCCCCTAACCCGGATGACGCTATGGCAATTGTGCGTTGCCCCATGGACCTCCCGGTCGCGGTCGGCTGCGACAGAGCCTGGGCGCGAACCCAGAGTTCTCGGGAGGCACAAAAAAAAGAGAAAAAAAATAAAGGATATTTCTGTCCTCTTTCTATTCGTTTTTTAAATCTCACACACTCTCTCTGTCTCTCTGTCTGTGTGTCTCTCTGTATGTGTGTCTCTCTGTCTGTGTATCTCTCTCTCTCTCTGTGTCTGTCTGTCTCTGTGTCTCTCTGTCTCTGTGTCTCTCTGTCTCTGTCCACATTTCTCCATTCTTTCTCCCTCTGTCTCTCTCTCCAACCTCACTCTACAGGCATCTCTTCTGTCCTCTTTCTATAGATGGAGCAGAAGGTGGTAGCCAGTCAGATATTCAAGGACCAGAAGGACAGCTATCCCCAGAGTGTCCCTAAGCTGTTTGTGGCCTCCAGACTAAGTAGGGTCCACTCACTAACACAGTGTGCACACACTTCCAAACTTCACAGACCACGTAATTGACAACCACACCACTGACAGATGTTCTGTCCTGTATACAGACAGTGAGGAGTTCAACCTCAAAGTGATACAGACTCTGGGCAATGACAAAGTGAAGGTGAGTAATATGATATTGTAATACTATCCCCCTGTAGTGTTTGCGACCCCTGTCTCACCTCTGTCACTCTGCTGTTGTTGGCTGAGTAGTTTAATCCTGCTAATTGTCTGTTTTCTGTGTACATCCTCTTTACATTGTCATGCATTGCTTTGTTTTCTGTGTACATCCTCTTTACATTGTCATGCATTGCTTTGTTTTCTGTGTACATCCTCTTTACATTGTCATGCATTGCTTTGTTTTCTGTGTACATCCTCTTTACATTGTCATGCATTGCTTTGTTTTCTGTGTACATCCTCTTTACATTGTCATGCATTGCTTTGTTTTCTGTGTACATCCTCTTTACATTGTCATGCATTGCTTTGTTTTCTGTGTACATCCTCTTTACATTGTCATGCATTGCTTTGTTTTCTGTGTACATCCTCTTTACATTGTCATGCATTGCTTTGTTTTCTGTGTACATCCTCTTTACATTGTCATGCATTGCTTTGTTTTCTGTGTACATCCTCTTTACATTGTCATGCATTGCTTTGTTTTCTGTGTACATCCTCTTTACATTGTCATGCATTGCTTTGTTTTCTGTGTACATCCTCTTTACATTGTCATGCATTGCTTTGTTTTCTGTGTACATCCTCTGTACATTGTCATGCATTGCTTTGTTTTCTGTGTACATCCTCTGTACATTGTCATGCATTGCTTTGTTTTCTGTGTACATCCTCTTTACATTGTCATGCATTGCTTTGTTTTCTGTGTACATCCTCTTTACATTGTCATGCATTGCTTTGTTTTCTGTGTACATCCTCTTTACATTGTCATGCATTGCTTTGTTTTCTGTGTACATCCTCTGTACATTGTCATGCATTGCTTTGTTTTCTGTGTACATCCTCTGTACATTGTCATGCATTGCTTTGTTTTCTGTGTACATCCTCTTTACATTGTCATGCATTGCTTTGTTTTCTGTGTACATCCTCTTTACATTGTCATGCATTGCTTTGTTTTCTGTGTACATCCTCTGTACATTGTCATGCATTGCTTTGTTTTCTGTGTACATCCTCTGTACATTGTCATGCATTGCTTTGTTTTCTGTGTACATCCTCTGTACATTGTCATGCATTGCTTTGTTTTCTGTGTACATCCTCTGTACATTGTCATGCATTGCTTTGTTTTCTGTGTACATCCTCTTTACATTGTCATGCATTGCTTTGTTTTCTGTGTACATCCTCTTTACATTGTCATGCATTGCTTTGTTTTCTGTGTACATCCTCTGTACATTGTCATGCATTGCTTTGAATCTAATTGATACAGTTAGACTTAGAACTTTGGGTTTTTATGACAACCCCTCCCTCTTTCTGTGTCTCTCCCTCTCTCTCTGTCATTCTCTCTCTTTCTCTCTCAATCCCCCTCTTTTTCTATCTGCCTGTGTCAGTATGGAATTGCGGTGACTAAGTATGATAGGAGGGGTTACAAAGCACGGCCTCGCCAGCTGCTCCTCACCTCCTCCTTCGCCATGCTGGTGGCCGAAGCCAAGCTGAAGCAGAGGATCGACTATGCAACCCTGAGGAGTGAGTCTCTCCTGGGGGCCATAGGGGATTGAGGGGCTAGGGGTGGTCGCTCAGGGGGGGGGGGGGGTGGGGGGGTGGGGGGGGTGTAACCTTGGTTACAAGGTAGTTGTAGTGTATGTGTCCAGTGTATAACACGGATCTAACACGTATAACACAGTATAACACGGTTCTTCTCTTTCCAGGCATCTCTGTGAGTTCTCTCAGTGATGGGTTCATGGTTCTCCACGTGCCCAGTGAGGACAACAAGCAAAAGGTAACAGGATGATCTCATTCTATCTAGCAGTTGTCATGGCGACTTACTGCCATGGTGCCATAAAGTACAGTACCTAACCTCTGACCCCTTGTCTGCCCTGTAGAGTGATGTGGTGCTCCAGTGTGATCATTTGATCGAGGTGGTGACCAAGCTGGCCACTATGGCGGACAAGAAGATCAAGGTCAACATGAGCCCGGACAGGTGAGTTTGGCTCCTCTGATCATCTGGACACTGGATAACTTCTTCAGACTCTCTTTGAGAGCCTGCTGACATTTGTCAACCCATTCCAACTGTCATCCACTGTTAGTGATCATGATAGTTTTCTCTTTTATCCCCTCTTCTCTCTCATCCCCTCTCACCCCCTACCCCTTCCCTCCTTTCCTCTGGTCCTCTCCTCCTGTCTGTTCCTGTGTGCAGTATTACGTTTGCAGTGGCTCGGGGGAAAGAGGGAGTCATTGACTTCACCAGTGGACCAGAGCTGAAGGTGGCCAAATGCAAGAAAGGACACCTGCTAGTGGTGAGTAAGGGGACGGAAGAGACACATTATTATGAGGACAGCAGGGCTGAGGAAGGGGGATAGAGGAGAAGAGATGACTTGTAGATGGAGCATGAGGAGGACTGGGATTGTAAAATGGAAAGCAGTAGTTTAAAGATAGCCACCTCTTTCATCTTTATATTTTCATTGGAAGTTTTGACCAATAATCCACATTAGGTAATAACAATGTAATAACAATTTGTGAATTGACTTGTTTTGCAGACGGCTCCTAAACTCAACCCATGATGATGATGGGAAGTAATAACAACCTCGCTGTAATCCACAGCGAACCAATCATTCCATAGGATGATTTCCTGCCATAGCCAATCAGATTATAGCCACACAGAAGTTGTTTTTCTTCTTTAAATGTGAGACCATAGCCATACACTCACTGCAAAAAATATTATGATTATTTACTTTTAACACAATTGCACTTATTAATCTGCATTTATATAGTTATTGATTTAGTTATTGACGACATTTCATATATAATGGAATCAGAGGTTTTGCCGGCATTCATAATACTTTGATGTTTATTAGCAATAGTCGTATTAAATGAAAACCACACATTTTAAATCTTATGCTTCATCTTTATTTTGTAGTCCTGTTTACAATATATTAGCTCTTGTATGTAATGCAAATACAAAACAATATTTATATTTCCATAGTAACAACAATAAACAGCATTTTCAAATAAATAAGTAATAAATAAGTCAATAAATAGGCAAATAGGCATTGAAGTCAGTGAGGGCTGTGGAAAAAGGGGATGTTGTGTTTCTCAGCACTCTTCTGGTTCTCGGCTGTTAGTCAGAGAGAGTGAGAGACAGAAAAGATGGAAACTCAGGGAGAAACCCAGAGGAGAGTAAGGCTGTACAACTTACAGTAATACTACATGTAAACCTGATTTCTGTCTAACAAAGTGAACAGAGCATCTCACACACGATGAGAAATCATGATCTTAGGATAAATACCAGAAATCTCCATTGAAGTCTTTCTGTCAAAAGCAATACTGAATTATTTATAAATATGAATAATATGAATATCATTATTATTGGTATTAGCTGTATTAACTTTTTACTGCTGAAATAAACTGTGTGCATTGACAACATAAAATATTGTTGTGTTATGATTCATAACAATACGTAAATTCTCACATCCAAAAATATCCCTCGTCCACAAAATAAGTTAAAAGCCACTCTGACCACAACTTTTCCAGGCTAGTGCAGTACTATTACGCATTATGAATATGAATCCATGCACACCGTGTTTATCTGCCATTGGGCTGGGCGCTTGGAGGACCACTGTGTTTGGTCTTCAGGAGGATGAAGTCTCTGGCCAGCTTGGTGAGGTAGCGCTCCAGGTCCCTGAGGATGATGTAGCCCTCAAGGCGGCTGGTCCACAGGGACTTTGATGGGGCCTGGTGGCTGGAGGAAGGGCTCACTGGACGGGTCAGGGCTGGGGGAGAGGTGGGGCTCACACGGGAACTGTTCACACACCTCAACTGTAAAGACCACAGAGAGGTTTATCAGACTGAGCTCGTAACAATATTCTCCTCACGTTGGATATACGGTCGCTGCTGAGTGATGGGTAGCTATGTGAACTCGTAATTTAGTCTGGAAAGACCATAAGTATACACACAATGTGTGTCTGTGCATGTGTTCGTTCATTCATTTATATGGTGGGCATTGTACCTGAAAGTTGACTTTTGTCATGAGATCCCGCAGGTCTGTCTGAATGCGGTGTATTCCCTGGGGTATGGTGGTTTTAGCCTTCCCCCTTGTCCCCATCCAGTGGGCTGCTCTCTGTTCCACCTTATCCACCTCCATCTCCTTTCTCTTCATATCCAGGTGAGCCCAGAAAGTGTGCAGGGCTTGAGAGGCAGCACTCAGACGCTCCCAGTCCTGTACAGATCGTAACATTATACACAATGTCCCTCCTGCTCCATCGCACCTTTTTAAAGCATTAAACCACCACAGGTTAACAGTGATTCATAAACGGGTCACACAACAAACACAAACCTTCATCTGAAGCCAGTGGTAGAAGTCTGTAGAGAGTGATGGTATGGTCTGTAACTCCAGATCTCTGTCCTCAAACTGCTTGTCATCCAACAGCTCCTCTTTCTGACAAGACAAATGAGGGTACATTATGATAACAGCCTGTAGTAGGTGAGGATAGCTGTTGTCTCTGGGCATACAAGTGCTAGCAGACTAGCCACCAGTAACAGAGGAATAACAGAGGAGTTAACTCACATATCTCATGAGCAGCTGCTGAACCCGGGCATGGGTGCACCTGGTAGATTTGAGGGAGTATGAGTAGGCCTGGAGTAGGCCTGGAGTGGAAGCACCACATGGGTACACACAGCTCAGGGTGAGGAAGAACAGGGGAAACAGAACACACCACCAAACAGCCATCTGGAAGAGACAGGGAGAGGATGAATATATGCTGAACTGCACAATCATGTCAACATTTATTTTAATCAATATTCATTACATGTTGGCTACTTGTGGAACTCTCTGTAATGGCTCTATTCAATCTGTATTGCAGACGTTCAGCTTTATAGTGTGATTGAAATTTAAAGGCAATGTTCTGGCTCTAATGGAGACACAGATGGTAAACGCTACATATTTCGTCTCAATAGGAAATTACCTTTGCATTTCTATAGCGCAATCTGTAACGCTTCAGCAATACAAATTGAATAAAGCCCTCAATATGTATTACTTTACAACAACAACACAAAGACAGTACAAATTGTAGATCCTTGACAATCTATTACCTACTATGGAAAACTGTAGAATTTGACAAGCTCCAAAAATCCTTGCTTTCTAACCTAGTATCATTGTCCCATCACAGTAACACAGACTTCTTAGTATCTAAGCCTTCTAGCGATAATGGAGTATACCACAGGTGGTCCAGCTATGGGACACCTGTAAGCTCAACACTAGTTCGGAGAGTGAGCTCCAGAGACAGCAGACTTACCTTTTAGTGATAACAATCTGGGATTGACATACATCCTAGCTGCATCCTTTGATATTTATATATGTCCTTAGTTTCTCTTGTAACCTGGACTTTTTCTCAGCAGCTTGAGTAGGGGTTCCTGCACGGATGATTCATCTCAATTGCCAATTCTGTTTAGAAGTTTGTAAGCACATAATTGCATCATTATTCCGTTTTCACTATCATTTTGAGATAAAAGGGCCTAATATGATGTATAATTAGGCTAATAAATCTTATCTTGATCGAACTCTACTTTTTGAAACTTTTTACATTGTAATTGTAATCTAGCCTAATTAGTCATTATATATGATATTCTGATGAGTTTAGTGTATCTGATTTATTAGACCATTGGATCGGTATTGGGTTTAAAGACCTACAATCCCTCCTTTTCTCTTTACGTTAGTAGTGGGCCAAATAATTTTAAACGTGGCTTATACTTTGTTTATACACTGTTAGTTACTTGTTAATCGTTTATAAAAAATTAATAGACAGTTATAAAACAATGATTGAAATTGTGTGATTTGTCATTTAGCTGGATGCCAAATACAAAATAACAATCACACAAATTCAACCATTGGATTCCTAGCTGTTTATTACTGATGTATAAACTACAGGTATCTGCCAAAATAAAGGAAACAACAACATGCGTCTTAATAGGGTGTTGGGGCACCACGAGCAAGAACAGCTTCAATGGTGTTTTGTTGATGATGGTGGAAAATGCTGTCTCAGGCGCTGTTCCAGAATCTCCCATAAGTGCTCAATTGGATTGAGATCTGGTGACGAAGACGGACATGGCATATGGTTTACATAGTTTTCATGCTCGTCAAACCACTGCGCTTTGGAAGAGGGCATTGTCATCCTATGGAAGCATAGCCATGGCAGCCAAAATAATGGCCTGCCCAGCATTTTTATACATGGCTCTAAGCATGATGGGATGTTAATTGCTTAAATAATTCAGGAACCACACCTGTGTGGAAGCACCTGCTTTCAATATACTTTGTATCAGTCATTTACTCAAGTCTTTCCATTATTTTGGCAGTTACCTGTAGCTCAGTATTTGAAACGTTTATTTTATACAGTTATTATTGCTCATCTTTATCAACGGTGTTAATCATTTCGGACCACAATGTCTTTATATATTAATATATGTGACACACCCTGACGAATCCAGTCGGTAGTCTGAAAACACACATGGGAAATAAGTATAAATAAATAAATATATTTAACGTATAAATACCTACATCAACGTGTAATCTTGAATTTTGTCACATTTTATATGCATACAGCACCTCTTATAATAAGGGCATACATTATGGGTTTGGCTATAGGATAGCACTAGCTGAGACGTTGACAATAACAAGTTTACCAGAAACAGCTGATTCCACATGCAAATTGTTGTTTTAATCCAAATTAAGAGTTAAAGGTAAATTAAACAAATCCCTTTTATTTTTCAGAAACCTTTATAATAGTATAACTTATACTATGTATAGTGTTAAAACTATATGTAACTTGGATGGATGGATGACCAAGACGTAGGAGGGTGGCTATAGAGGAAGAGGATGAAACAGCATTATTATCTAAATTACAGTATTTTGTTCCAGAAATAGAGAACTAATCACTGCCTAAAATAATCGTGGAAACTAAATCTCCATTGGGCAATTACATGTTTTATTCACTTTGATGTTACTGCACAGCCCACCAAGGTAGTTGTAGAGTTTGAAAAACATATCCCATTAATGCCCACCTGAAATAATATCTCATAATGCAATTGATAGTAATTTTGAAAGTGAATAATTGTGAAAGCACTGTTCTCATTCAGGATGCAGTAAGTCACTACTTTAAGTCTGGCAGCACAGTTAATAAAATGGTCAACTTTGCATGGAAGAGCAGCCTGCACTAATCCACAAATCATATCAGGAGTCTGCATGGAATATACACTACCATTCAAAAGTTTGGGGTCACTTAGAAATGTCATTGTTTTCTAAAGAAAAACACTTTTTTTTGTCCATTAAAATAACATAAAATTGATCAGAAATACAGTGTAGACATTGTTAATGTTGTAAATGACTATTGTAGCTGGAAACGGCAGATTCTTTTATGGAAATCTACATAGGCGTACAGAGGCCCATTATCAGCAACCATCACTCTTGTGTTCCAATGACACGTTGTGTTAGCTAATCCAAGTTTATCATTTTAAAAGGCTAATTGATCATTAGAAAACCCTTCTGCAATTATGTTAGCACAGCTGAAAACTGACAGCTGGCCTTCTTTAGACTAGTTGAGTATCTGGAGCATCAGCATTTGTGGGTTCGATTACAGGCTCAAAATGGCCATAAACAAAGTACTTTCTTCTGAAACTCATCCGTCTATTCTTGTTCTGAGAAATGAAGGCTATTCCTTGCGAGAAATTGCCAAGAAACTGAAGATCTTGTACAATGCTGTGTACTACTCCCTTCACAGAACAGCTCAAACTGTCTCTAACCAGAATAGAAAGAGGAGTAGGAGGCCCCAGTGCACAACTGAGAAAGAGGACAACTACATTAGTGTCTAGTTTGAGAAACAGATGCCTCACAAATCCTCAACTGGCAGCTTCATTAAATAGTACCTGCAAAACACCCGTCTCAACGTCAACAGTGAAGAGGCGACTCCGGGATGCTGGCCTTTTGAACAGTAGTGTATATTTTTGTATAATTAACAAAACAAAGTGTAGAAAGCACCTATAGATGTTATCAACCATTTTTTACAGCTTACCTGTTGCTGCACGGTATGAGATGATAAGTCACAAGACAACATTTCACAAAGACAGCCAGCGTTCTTGCATTCACACACAAACACTGTCAGTCATCATGATGTGTACCCATTCTGGTCATTGCACCATATAAATTATGTATACTAAAGGGCCAAGGTGTGCAGGTATGTGGTAATCATACAGTGAAGGGATCAAAGGTCACGCAATAACCTTTGTGCATAGACAAGAATGACCCACCACAATCATCGCTGCAAATGCAGCAGTTTACTGTTTTTGGCTTTCTGTCTTGACATTTATTTATACAATTTGACAGTTGAGACTTTTGGAAAATAGACATTTCAGGCAGTTTTAAAATATGCCTTTGATGGTAAAAAATATATCTGTAGGTATCATAGTATCATAGTTGTATCATAGTGCCGTCTTGAGAGAGTATTGCGTCACATTTGTGTGTCATAGACAGTCTGAGTAATAGTGGTCTCTCTCTTTTCGCTTTCTCTCTCCATCTACTTTCTCAATTACCAGCGAGTGATAGAGAGAGAAGGATAGGGCTGAGTCATTTTCTGGATTGCGGAAGCAGGCCGTTTCATCACAGTCTTATGCAGAGAGTGGCAGGTGATAGAAAGAGCAGAGAGGAGTTTCTATCCTGCCAATCTCCTGGTGATCCCCCGGAATCAGCAGCCTGCAGGGGGACTGCCATGGGAATGTCTCAGAGTACATCATCACTACCATTTTTACCACCTTTACCACCACCGGCATGACCATCATGACTATCCATCCCACTTTCTGTTATCAAGAGCCATAGTATAGATATGATATGGCACTCTGGCATTACCCTAAAGCCAACGGTCATAAATAGTCATAATCAAGATTCAAATGAGAGTTAAAAGATATATTAAGCAGATGCTTAATCGATTTAGTGATCAGTCAAAACCAGCCAAGTATGGGCACAGCTTTGGTACTTGGTACTATCTGGCCTGTGCGAACAGGTCAGGTTCAGACCTGGAGAGAGAGAGAGTGGACAGTCAGGACAACAGTGCTGATGGACAGATATAGTATCTACTTCCTCTCCTTGGGGAGCAGAACACACTCACAGTGATGTGTTATCGGGAGGGGCTGAGTGGGAGTGTGTGGATGTGTGTGTTGTGTGGAAGAAGATCTTTATGAGTCACATACATACAAACTACCCCTTTCAAATCACACACATGACTCACCAGATGGGCTTCCCTCATTCTTATGACTTCCACCTGTGCTCTCTCAGTTTGAAGGAACACTGACAGAGATTCCCCCTGTCTCGGTCACTTTTAGTTTCAATACATCTACTTTAATTTCAATACCATTCCTTACCATTTTTTCAAATAAAAAATCAAATCAAATTTTATTGTTTACATATACATATATACATATGCTTCTGCTCCTAGTTCCGACAGTGCAGCAATATCTAACATGTAATCTAACAATTCTACAACAACTACCTAATACACACAAATCTAAGTAAAGATATGGAATAAGAATGTATACACTACCGGTCAAAAGTTTTTCTTTATTTTTACTGTTTACTACATTGTTCAATAATAGTGAAGACATCAAAACAATGAAATAACACATATGGAATCATATAGTAACCAGAATACTGTTAAACAAATCAAAATACATTTTATATTTGAGATTCTTCAAATAGCCACCAATTGCCTTGATGACAGCTTTGCACACTCTTGGCATTCTCTCAACCAGCTTCACCTGGAATGCTTTTCCAACAGTCTTGAAGGAGTTCCCACATATTCTGAGCACTTGTTGGCAGTTTTTTCTTCACCTTGCGGTCTGATACATTCCAAACCATCTCAATTTGGTTGAGGTCGGGGGATTGTGGAAGCCAGGTCATTTGATGCAGCACTCCATCACTGTCCTTCTTGGTAAAATAGCCCATACTGTACACATCCTGGAGGTGTGTTGGGACATTGTCCTCTTGAAAAACAAATGATAGTCCCACTAAGCACAAACCAGATGGGATGGTGTATCACTGCAGAATGCTGTGGTAGCCATGCTGGTTAAGTGTGCCTTGAATTCTAAATAAATCACAGACAGTGTCACCAGCATAGCACCCCCACACCATCACACCTCCTCCTCCATGATTTACGGTGGGAAATACACATGTGGCTATCATCCATTCACCCACACACATCTCACAAAGACACTGTGGTTGGAACCAAAAATCTCAAATTTGGACACCAGACCAAAGGATCAATTTCCACCGGTCTAATGTCCATTGCTCATGTTTCTTGGCCCAAGCAAGTCTCTTCTTATGGCTGTCTTTTAGTAGTGGTTTCTTTGCAGAAATTTGACCACGAAGGCCTGATTCACAGAGTCTCCACTGAACAGTTGATGTTGAGATGTGTTTGTTACTTGAGCTCTGTGAAGCATTTATTTCGGCTGCAATTTCTGAGCCTGGTAACTCGAATGAACTTATTCTCTGCAGCATCTGGACTGGCAACCTTGCGAGGGTTAACACGTTTAATTACCTTACTCACGTCGGCCACGGAGAAGGAGAGCCCACAGTCCTTGGTAGCGGGCTGCGTCGGTGGCACTGTATATCCTCAAAGGCGGCAAAGAAGGTGTTTAGTTTATCTGGTAGCAAGACGTCGGTGTCTGTGATGTGGCTGGTTTTCCCTTTGTAGTCCGTGGTTGTCTGTAGACCCTGCCACATACGTCTCGTGTCTGAGCCGTTGAATTGCGACTCCACTTTGTCTCTATACTGACATTTTGCCTGTTTGATTGCCTTGTGGAGGGAATAACTACACTGTTTGTATTCTGCCATATTCTCAGTCACCTTTCCATGGTTAAATGCGGTGGTTCGCGCTTTCAGTTTTCCGTGACTGCCGCCATCTATCCATGGTTTCTGGTTAGGGTAGGTTTTAGTGACCAAGTGAGCAGTCACGATACCATGGAACACAAACGCTTGCTCTTCTTTGCTCTTTTGCACCTGACCCCAGCAATCCATTTCCTTATATCTGTACCATATTATTTGCACTAGAGAATCCCTAAAGACAGTTAAAAGCATAAACTGTCAATATTAAACCAGATAGTAATTCTGTTCCTTCTCCTGGGGTCTTTGTCACTATTAGAAATGTATTGGGGAAAGTGCTAACAAATCAAATTGGATTGATTGCCTCAGTTTCTGTCAGTTTGGGGACCAAATGCTGAAGAACAGTTCAGTTTTAGTCTAGATCCTCATGGGGGAGTGCTAGCCTAAAACCATTTCAGTGTGATTACATACTCAAGCCTATGTGCAGTAAGATGAGCTCTCCTTGTCCAAGATAACTTATTTTTGGGATGTGATCCTGTCTCTCTCTGTATGCCAGGGTCAGAATTTTTCATGGACAGTACTGTCTGGATTTGTATCTTGTATAAACTTCAAACATGTACATATACTACTAACAGGGCCCGTCCACCAATTCGGTGTCTTTTGAGATGTGTAACTTGGTGAAAGAAAACCTTTGATTTGCACCTAATTTTAACATTCTGTCACAAAGAGCACATGTTCAACTTCATACAAAGCATGTTTTCCCATCTAAAGAGGTTAAATTTTAAAAAATACTATAGTAAGTGCCTATCAAGTGTAGGGTTCAAGATTTAATCTTAAATCAGCCATAAATCCCCTCGTGACAGGGGAAATGGAAGCTGGCAAGCTTCACATAAAACATTTCTGTCCTGTCTATGGTGTTAGATTCTGGGTTAAACTTGGAATATTGTTATACTAGAGACATGATACATCAGGAGTAATACTGTAGTATATGAGGAGTGATAGAAACTTTTTTAATTATTTTTTTTTTACATCAGACGTTAATGGTTATCTGCTATAGGTGATACGGGTGGAGAGCTTTGGATTAGGCATCAAGGGGGTGAGGTCAGGTCACCTTAAGGGAGGAGGAGCGGTTTATTACCCCATCACTTCGTCTTCCTGTCGAACCATAACAGATGTCAGGGTTGGAGAGAAGGAGGAGTGCCTCTAAATTGGAGTATATATACTTGTGTTGGTGGAAACATGTTTATTCTAATGCAGCTGTATTGAACCTCTGGGAAGGATAAACTTGGTTAATTAAGCTCTCATAGTGTCCGGTGAGTTTTTTACTCTGAGAATTAGAACCTAACAATGGGTAAGAGGGTTGGAGTGTCACGCTCGACCCAGTCAGTTTACCACAACAAATACCTTAAAATGGCCAAAAAGAGTAAGCTGACCTGCTGAATGAATTGACTATTAGATGTTGAATGTTTCTTCAGAATTTTTATTTTTCATAATAGTTTCATCTTATTAAAATGTATGTTCAGTTCATGTTACAGGTTGACCTTAAAATGAGGGACAGGTTGTTGTTGTTTAAATTATAATCTTCAGAAATGACTGTTAAATCAACAAAATAACTAGGACTTTACAATCATGGTGTAAACTTGGAGAAATGTTGGGGTTAAGTGGGTTAAAATCTCCCTTGAAGTCACAGAGGGTGCACGGAGAGACTTGTCAACATGTTGAATTTTGGCAATTTAGCAAGTCATTATTCATATAAATGTTTTTTTTTATTGAATTCTCCACTCCACTGAATATAACAGGCTTTTACATTCAATATTGGTGCACAATTTGTACTTAAAATATCAAAAGGATGCCAAAGGCACTCATTTCGTGGAACAACTCAACTATTACAGTGTTTGGATTGTGTCTATTACAGTCTATCCAGATTTGAATCCTGAAGCATGTGGATGTCCATGCATGTCAGATCACTGATTATAGACCAGTCAACATGCTCTGTAAACTGAGCTGTGGAGCAGTGAAATATATCAAGGTAATATCTCACCATTTTACCACTTTTTCAACAAATTCCTTTTAAGTTGAAGATTTAGTGGAATGTAACCTATTCAGCAATGTGATCATATTCATCCTCGCAAAGGAAAGACAAATCTGTTATCTCATAGAGTTTGCTGTAGAGCAACAGAGGACAGACAGCAGAAGACAGTGGGCCAACCTCATTTCACTCCTACAGAAAGTGAGTCATGTGGCAGACAGGCATCGAGGCATTAAGTTACTGTTCGATTGAATGTTAGAATGGGCAAAACGAGTGACCTAAGCCACTTTGAGCGTGGTATAATCATGGACAGTACTGTCTGGATTTGTATCTTGTAGGAGCGCCGGTTCCAGTATCTCAGAAACGGCCTGCATCCTAGGCTTTTCATGCACAAGCACGCCAGTGTCAAATCACACACATGCCTCACCAGTAGGGCTACCCTCATTCTTATGACTTCCGCCTGTGCTCTCTGTTTGAAGGAACACTGACAGAGATTCCCCTGTCTCGGTCACTTTTAGTTTCAATACATATGTTTTAGTTTCATTAGCTTTCCTTCCCATTTTTGGTAAGCAAGAGAGCACTGACAATACCACGGAATACCAAAACGCTTGCTCTGCTCTTTTGCAATGTACGGACAGTACCTGACCCCAGCAACCCCTTTCTTTATATCTCTATCTCCCACTGTACATCTGTACCCTGCCATATTATTTGCACTAGAGAAGCCCTAAAGACAATAAAAATAATAAACTGTCAACATTCAGTGTGATTACGTACTCAAACCTGTAGTATCGGTGATCTATAGTACCAGTCAAAAGTTTGGACACACCTACTCATTCAAGGATTTTCTTTATTTGTACAATTTTCTACATTGTAGAATAATAGTGAAGACATCAAAACTATGAAATAACACATGTTTAACAAATCAAAATATATTTTATATTTGAGCCACCTTTTGCCTTGATGACAGCTTTGCACACTCTTGGCATTCTCTCAACCAGCTTCATGAGGTAGTCACCTGGAATGCATTTCAATTAACCCATCTCAATAGGGTTGAGGACGGGTGATTGTGGAGGCCAGGTCATTTGATACAGCACTCCACCACTCTCCTTGGTCAAATTGCCCTTACACAGCCTGGAGGTGTGTTTTGGTTCATTGTCCTGTTGAAAAGACAATGATAGTCCCACTAAGCCCAAACCAGATGCGATGGCGTATCACTGCAGAAGGCTGTGGTAGCCATGCTGGTTAAGTGTGCCTTGAATTCTAAATAAATCACAGACAGTGTCACCAGCAAAGCACCCCCACATCATCACACCTCCTCCACCATGCTTCACGGTGGGAACCACACATGCAGAGGTCATCCGCATACATACTCTGCGTCTCACAAAGATAGGGCCGTTGGAACCAAAAATCTAAAATTTGGACTTGGACACCAAAGGACACCACCAGTCTAATGTCCATTGCTCGTGTTTCTTCGCCCAAGCAAGTCTCTACTTCTTATTGGTGTCCTTTAGTAGTGGTTTCTTTGCAGCAACTGGAACATGAAGGCCTGAGTCTTCATGGTCCAGTCTCCTCTGAACAGTAGATGTTGAGATCTGTCTGTTAGTTGAACAAGACAGCTGATAGGGTCAAACGCATTCACTTTTATTTTCTTCCTTTTTCATGGTATCCAATTGGTAGTTACAGTCTTGTCTCATCATTGCAACTCCAGTATGGACTTGGGAGAGGCGAAGGTCGAGAGCCGTGCATCTTCTGAAACACAACCCAACCAAGCCGCACTGCTTCTTGACACAATGCCCATTTAAACCAGAAGCCAGCCTCTCCAATGTGTTGGAGGAAACACCATACACCACCGTATCACTGCGCCCGGCTAGTGCGCGATGGGAGAAGGATACCCCTACCGACCAAACCTCTCCCCTAACCCGGACGACAATGGCCAATTGTGCGTCGCCCCATGGGTCTCCCGGTTGCGGCCGGCTGCGACAGAACCTGGGCTCGAACCCAGAATCTCTAGTGGCACCGCTATCACTGTGATGCAGTGCCTTAGACCACTACGCCACTCAGGAGGCCCAAACAAACTTAAATTCCACACATTAACTTTTAAGGAATACCTGTTAATTGGAATGCATTCCAGGTGACTACCTCGTGATGCTGGTTGTGAGAATGCCAAGAGTGTGCAAAGTTGTCATCAAGGCAAAGGGTGGCTACTTTGAAGAATCTCAAATAAAATAAATATTTTTTTGGTTACTACATAATTCCATGAGTTATTTAATAGTTTTGATGTCTTCACTATTATTCTACAATGTAGAAAATATTTAAAAAGTAAAGACCTTGAATAAGTCAGTGTGTCCAAACTTTTAACTGGTACTGTGTCTGCCTATATTAGTTACTATGCTGTTACTAAGCTGTAATGTATTACGGCACTGTTATGTTATGACACCTAATAGGAAGTGCTGGGAAGCAGATGACTGCTTATGCTAAGTACTGCTAGCAGGAACAGTGTTCAAGAGCTGCCAAATAGCAAGCCTATGGGAGTCCAGAATAGCGACACTACCCTCTGCTGGTGATCATAGGAACTGTCATTGAACCCATTGAAAATAGACTCTCAGTGGAGAAATAGTGTAAAAAAAATAAAGATGAAACGTAACACAGTGTGCACATTATTACAAATGAGCGCAGATATTGAAAACATTTCAGAAACTTCTGAAATGGAGAAAGTGAAGAATTAGATGACATTTCTGAAAATGAAGGAATACAAGGAATGTGGAAACTGAACAATTAACTGTGAAAATGGCAACCATTGGTCGAGTACCAGAGTTTGAGGCTACAAAAGAGGATTTTGATTCCTATTTAGAGTGTTTTGAGCGTTGGCTGGCTGCAAATGAAATTAAAGATGAAAAGAAAGCAGATGTATTTCTCAGTGTTTGGGTCCAACTGAGTATGGATTGCTGGAAGGTCTCATTGAACCAATAAAAGCAGTGGAGTTGACCTTCAGATTCTACCAATTTTTCCAGAGTCAAGGGGAGACCGTGGCTGATTACATCCTTGCTTTGAAACAGCTGGCAAGTATATGTGAGTTTGTACAATTTCTTGATGACGCTCTCCAAGACAAGTTTGTCTGTAGTCTCACAGGTGAAGCATATCACAGATGGCTTCTGTCAGTGAAGGACTTAACTTTCAAGAAAGCCTGTGATATCACACTTGGACTTGAACTTGCCCACAGGGATAGTATTGACCTATCAGGACATATAGATCATCAGAAAGGAGTTCACAAGGTGACACAGTGACACACGTGAAGCAAAATGCTCACATAAGTCACACTTTTCTCAGTCCCATCCTCAAGGCAACACAAGAACACAGCAGCCCATATCACAAAAGTTTAAGCCAAGTTGGTACAGATGTGGGGGAGATTAACATCAGCACAGTGCATATCGATTCCAAATTAAAAAGTGCTACAATTATGGACATTTTGGGCATTTACAGAGAGTATGTAAAGCTCCAAAACTCACAGCAAGAGTGCACAGTGTCAGACACAGCACAAGAAGAGGAAGGTACATCTGAAACAGTATTGGAACTGTTCACAGTGTACACAGCTCAAGAACAAAAATATGGAATCTATCTCAGCATGGGGTTAGCTGGAAAGCCAGTAAAAATGCTGCTGAACACCGGAGCATCTGTATCTTTTGTTCCAGAGAGAATCTACAAAGAAAAACTGATAGAGTGCCCTCTTCAGCTAGCATCCATCCGCCTTTCATCATACACTGGTGACACTATTCCGGTGTTAGGGCAGATCCAGGTAACAGTTGTCGTGACTTTAATACTTTATTTACTCTGATAACTGTTATTCATCTAATCAACTAACTATGTTCAATTGTCACCCGATTAAATTCATCACGTAACAATTAACTCATTAGGATTTGGGGCACCACGAGAGCGTCTCTAAAGAGTTACCATCTCCCGAAATAAACTCTAAAGGGTCTTTACCTATCACATCCATAAACAGTCAACTTATTAATCATAACCTCGTATCATATCATCATTCTGAACAGTCTTAATGATGTTATAAAGAAAATACTATAACTTGAAAAGTATACACACTATGTGTGTGTGTGTGAAGTGTCCATCCGATGCATTGTGCATGAAATATGAACATTTATTGAAGTGTTTTTGTTAAGAGAAGGATGTGATTTTACAAACTATAAGAGGAAATTGTTTCTTTAACTTTGTACAAGTAAGTAGTCACCTTGAGTGAGGTTAGAGAGCGTGTCAGCCTCACGAACAGGCCTTTCTGAACAAACTGTATAAAACGATGGGTTAAGAATGAACATATCAGACCAGAGAGGCATGTAGCTGCAGCTCACGTCCAAAGTTGTTCGAACTCCGAAATCTCAACACGAGGTAGAGACGATGAAGTCACCCCCTAGACAATCACTGGTACAGCTGATTAGCTGTCCTAAGTAAAGTATCTAGAAAAGTGAATTTAAGTAGGACCATTCTCCTACTCTTCTCAAATCACCGTAGTACACTACTCTCATCACCCCACTGAGAATCATCAACATGGCTGGCTAGCCTATCTTCAAATAATCCTCTTCCAGAGCGAGTGGAAGTAGAGCGAGCTTTGTAGTTCTGTTCAGGACTGCACGAAGGGTCGCAAAGGCAGAGGAGAACAACAGTAGAAGACGGGTGGGGACCCCTTTTGGTCAATCAGAGCCTTACAATCGTGCCGTGGAAAGCCCCAACCAATCCCTTTCCAATAATGCTCCGTTAGGATAAATACACAAAAAAACAAGGCATTTCCATGTAAATACACTCTTTTGTAACAAGCTGCCATATTGTGTCAGTCCGCTAGGGACCTGTTTCTAATGTCTTAAGTGTGTATGTTTATCCTGTGTTACCATTTACTTAGCTAGTAAATAAATAATTAAACCAATTTGTGTAGTACTGAATCATAAGTAAGGCTAGGGTTTTTGCAGATGCAGGATGTTAATGACATCACAAAATAACACTCAAAACATCATTAGTGGTCTTTGGGTTAGTTCTGACAATTCTTCACGTTCTATGTTGGAAATATTGTTCCAGTGTTCGCTAACCTGTTAGAGCTTTGTCTGGAAAATGTATGTGAAACAAAGGCACATTCCTGTGTAAATTTCGAGAGGGAGATAGCTGAAAGTTATTGTCCTTGATTTACAACAGGGTGTGGGGCTGTCAACCCAAGCTCCCTTCTTTGCCATCTGCGGGTGAGAGGGGGTCTGGCTGAAGATATTTATTTCAAAGCTGATCTGACCTATTTGAATTCTTACTGGACAGTCATGACACAGTCCGCTATGAGAGGAAGGAGTGGATGCTACCGCGTCTCATTGTTAAAGGAGAGAAACCAGCTTTGCTAGGCAAAAACTGGCTACAGAAGATCAAGCTGAACTGGGGAGAAATCTTCAGTCTGAGAAATTACAAACCAGTGAGTCAGGCTACACTCACTAACATGCTGGAGAAGCACAAATAACTTTTCAATGATGGATATGGCGAGATACAAGACTTCACAGCAAAAGTCAGAGAGCAAGAAGGAACCAAGCCTATCTTTCACAAAACACGTCCAGTTTCCTATGCTCTTAAGGAAGCAGTAGAGAAAGAACTGGAGTGCTTACAGAAGAATAACAGCATCATGAAACTGGAGAGTATCGACTGAGCCGCTCCGATCGCTGTAGTCCCAAAGAAAGACAAGACCGTCAGAATGTGAGGAATCTTCAAGGTTGCAGTAAATCAGCATACTACCAGAGGAAAATCCACTACCAAACGCTGAAGATCTGTTTGCCACTCTAGCTTGCGGGAAGGTTTTCAGTAATCTGGACCTGTCTTTCACTTAACAACAACTGAAGCTGGATCCGGAGTCAGAACAGTATCTGACCATCAATACACACAAGGGGCTATTCAGATTCAATCGCTTGGCGTATGGGATCTCGACAGCTCCAGCAATATTCCAACATGCAATGGATCAGATCTTGGATGGATAGACAATGTTGTGTGCTTCAAAAACGTGTTGTGTGCTTCAAAAACGATAAGAGTAGTGGTGTTTCACCGGCGGCCGGGGCCTCCCACTTATTCTACACCTCTCATGTCTCTTCACAGTGCCAGACGATTCCATGGTATTCCACCCCGGTTCAACTTCAGGTACCTTTTCTGACAGTTGATGCTGCTGCTGAGAACGCAATCCTGTACACATTCCTTTACCTCTCTTGTTGGAATTCACTGATTTGCGGTGCGCCATCCCACCACTGCCACCATATGTCACGTAGAGTAGGCCAGAAGGCTATACTGGAAAACCTAACCTCTATCAAAATAAAAAGATGGCGGAGCCGCAAAAGTTCTTCTGTGCAAGGGTGTTTATTTACATAGTGATTCCGGGAACAAAAACAACAGTACTGCCATCAAACATATACCTTATGGGACAGCTAAAAACAATGCTGCCCCATTCACAGCTCAATCCAAAATGGCCTCCCCATGAACTGAAAGAGAGGCTCCTTTTGTAGGGCTATCCCCTCCCCTCAGAACAATTAAACACCAATTATTTAAGCAATTACCTCGTCAAACCTACATTTTCCATTAACTAAACATACTAAAGTATATACATTGCAACATGTTTTTTTTTTTTTAAACAATATCACCACATAACATTTACAAAATTACATCACTGCTGACAGTGTCTTTTAATATACCCTTTTACAATAATGGGCCATTTGGGACAGGCACTACGAAGTCACCCCAATTCCCTTTGCTCGGGTCCTTATCCAGCATACCCGGAAGCTACAGTGATGGAGAGAGAGAGAGAGGAACAGAACAAACAAACAACGCGCTCATCCATAACATCGATAAGTAAAATACATATTGCTTGTATTAAATATGAACATTGACATAAGTGTGAAATGTATGTACCAAGACAGAAAACTTGTGTGTCGACCCACATTGTTAACTTATCTGATAATGGAGCAGGGAGAAGTGATGAATGTGTGCGTGCGTTAAAGAACCAAATGCTGCCCGCGGCCAGTGATGGACTTCTACGTCACAATGGACAACATCCTTGTCGGCACCAACCATTGAAGAGCACCTTGCTCCTGAACTATTACAGAAAGTTAGTGGCAAACTTGTCTGCATTTATGTAATGGCATTCACAGACTTGCAGGCCAATACAAAGTGGAATTGGTCTCCACAATGCCAAGAAGCATTCAAGACTCAGAAACAGCATCTGCCAAATAGCAAGTGGCTTTACCACTACGACACAGAGGTGAAGCTGAGACTTATCTGTGGTGGCCTGGACTGGATCAGGACATTCAGCAGCATGTAGATCACTTTTCACCCTGTGAAGCTGTTCGCAATAAGCCTGCTATTACACCTCTTCATCCATGGTCCTGGGCTGCAACACCATGGGGATGCATCCATGTGGATTACGCCAAGATTGACAAGCATTTCCTTGTTGATGTCCATTCCAAGTGGATTGAAGTGTTCCCTACTCAACTGACCACAGCTGAGAAGACCATCAATCTTCTCAGACACCTGTTCGCATCCTTTGGACTAGTCAAAGAGCTCGTCTCGGACAATGGCCCTCCTTTCACATCGAACAATTTAGAAATGTTTCTCAATAACAACAGAGTAAAGGCACATCCTGTAACCACCTCACCATCCGGCATCAAACAGAGCAGCAGAGAGAGCTGTGCAAACCTTTAAGACCTGGACTAGACTCGAGGTTCAGTCTGTGCCAACCCACCAAAGGCTTCCCCTTTTCCTGTTTACTTGCCATAAAACACCACGCACAGTAACGGAACGTACACCAGCTGAACTGTTTCTGAAACTCCAACCATGTGCCCTCCTGACATTGTTGAAAGCAGAATTGTCAAACACTATGGCAAAGCACCAGCTACAGCAGAAGAAAGCTCATGACAGACACTCAAAGACTGCCAGATAATTCATAGAGGGAGAGAAGGTGATACGGGATTTCAGATACCCCAAGCACCTGTGGAACTCAGGTGTGATCTTGCAACGCAGAGGACCTTTGACTTACAAAATTCAAGTTGGTCATTGCCATGTCAATGTTCATGGGAATCATCTGCTACGGTCCAACGCCCCAGCAGAGACGTGCCGAAAGAACAAGAACTATAATGATCCCCAGAACTATTCTCCTGATGGTGGATGTATGGGAGAGAGAGCCTGGCCTTCCACCTGAACCTGACCTTCCACCCAAACCTGGCCCACCACCAGAATTTCAGGAGGAGCGGAGATATCCTGTTCAACAGCAAAGGGCACCTCAAAAGCTTGACCTGTGAGTTGAGCTATTTCAGGAGGTAACAAATTGTAAAAACAAACAAACACTTTAATATGTCCTAGATAAAAGGAAAGAAAAACAACATTACCTGGGTTAGTTATTAGGACACAAGTTCCATCTTCTGGGCAAAATATCCCTTGGATTTGTGCTGGGATCTGAAAAGTCTGCTTCAACCAAATAATTGAGAACTGTTTAAGAATGTATTGTTCAGATATTGCATTAGTATTTCACAAATGTATTTACCTTGTTCTCTGGGAGTTGAAAGCTATGGGGAAGAGTGTAGTATTGGTGATCTATATCTGTATATATTAGTTACTATGCTGTTACTAAGCAGCAATGTATTATGGCAGTGTTATGTTATGACAACTAATAGCAAGTGCACATGCTACTATTGGGCCGGGAGCTGTAGGGCACGAGATGTTTTTACTAAACAGCACTCAATTGTACTCCTGTCTCCTGCCTGGTAATTTTCTCCACAACACAAATATTACAGAACCTATATGCACTAAGATGAGCTCTCCTTGTACAAGAAAACATTGTTTTTGGACGTGATCCTGTCTCTCTCTGTAGGCCAGGGTCAGAATTTTTCATGGACAGTACTGTCTGGATTTTTATCTTGTGTAAACTTTGGACATGTACATATATTACCCACATTAAGCATCTCCAATCCAAAATTAAATCTAGAATCGGCTTCCTATTTTGCAACAAAGCACCCTTCACTCATGCTGCCAAACGTATCCTCGTAAAACTGACTATCCTACCAATCCTCGACTTCGGGCGATGTCATTTACAAAATAGCCTCCAACACTCTACTCAACAAATTGGATGCAGTCTATCACAGTGCCATCCGTTTTGTCACCAAAGCCCCATATACTACCCACCACTGCGACCTGTACCCTCTTGTTGGCTGGCCCTCGCTTCATACTTGTCGCCAAACCCACTGGCTCCAAGGTCATCTACAAGTCTTTGCTAGGTAAAGCCCCGCCTTATCTCAGTTCACTGGTAACCATAGCAGCACTCACCCGCAGCTCGCGCTCCAGCAGGTATATCTCACTGGTCACCCACAAAGCCAATTCCTCCTTTGGCCGCCTTTCCTTTCAGTTCTCTGCTGCCAATGACTGGAACCAACTGCAATAATTGCTGAAGCTGAAGACTCTTATCTCCCTCGCTAACATCAAGCACCAGCTGTCAGAGCAGCTCACAGATCTGCACCTGTACATAGCCCATCTGTAAATAGCCCATCCAACTGCCTCAGCCCCATACTGTATTTATCTATTTATGTTTCTCCTTTGCACCCCAGTATCTCTACTTGCACATTCATCTTCTGCACATCTATCACTCCAGTGTTTAATTGCTATATTGTAATTACCTCGCCACTATGGCCTATTTTATTGCCTTACCTCCCTTATCTTACCTCATTTGCACACACTGTATATATACTTTTTTTCTACTGTATTATTGACTGTATGTTTGTTTATTCCATGTGTAACTCTGTGTTGTTGTATGTGTCAAACTGCTTTTTATCTTGGCCAGGTCGCAGTTGTAAATGAGAACGTGTTCTCAACTTGCCTACCTGGTTAAATAAAGGTGTAATTACTAACTGGGCCAGTCCAAAATTAAATAATAATTACTAACTGGGCCAGTCTGCCAATTTGGTGCCTTTTGATGTGTAACTTGGTGAAAGAAAACGTTTGATTGTGTAACGATCATTGTCCTCCTCGGATGAGGAATAGTAAGGATCAGACCAAAATGCAGCGTGGTAAGTGTCCATGTTAATTTGAATAAATAAACTGAACACTGAAATAACCAAAAAACAACAAAGAGAGATAGTGAACGAAACGAAACAGTTCTGTAAGGTGAAGACACAAAACAGAAAACAACTACCCACAAACACAAGTGAGAACAGGCTACCTAAGTATGGTTCTCAATCAGAGACAACGATTGACAGCTGCCTCTGATTGGGAACCATACCAGGTCAAACAGAAATACAAAACATAGAACAAAAACATAAAATGTCCACCCCAACTCACGCTGTGACCAAACCAAAAATAGAGACATAAAGGAACTAAGGTCAGGACGTGACAGATTGCACCTAATTTTAACATTGTCATGAAAATATTTTTTTTTTAGGAAGTTGAACATGTTTTCCCATCTAGAGAGGTGAAATAAATGAAATACTGCATATTAAGTGCCAAATAATGTAACAGGGTTGTAGATTGCATGTTAAATCAGCCATAAGTCCCCTTGTGACATGGGAAATGGAAGCTTGCAAGCGTCACCCCAAAAAATGCAATTGTTAAATCATTTCTAGCTGTTTATGGGTAAACGGGTTGGGGTGTTATGCTCAACCAACTCAGTTTTCCACCACAAAAAAACCTCTAACATGGCTAAAAATAATCCAAAATGAATCACTAATCACATTGAATAAATCATCTTCAGAAAGGACCTTGTCCAAGCAACAAAATAAGACTTTACAATCATGGTGAAAACCTGAAGAGTCCGAGGGACATGTACAAATTATTCATTTTGGCACATTAGCAAGTCTTTATTCGTATAAAGAAAATTCTCCATGTGGTCTATATGAAAGGGCACTTCATTTAATATAAACTGACTTAAAATTCAATATTGGTGCACAATTACTTAAAATATGAAAAGGCACTAATTTAGTGGAACAACTCAACTATTACAGTGTTTGGATTGTGTCTATTACAGTGTATCCAGATTTGAATCCTGAAGAATGTGGATGTCCATGCATGTCAGATCACTGATTATAGACCAGTCAACATGCTCTGTAAACTGAGCTGTGGAGCAGTGAAATGTGGTATTTATCAAGGTAATATATCACCATTTTACCACTTTTGTAACGACGACCCAGTGAGTCAGGAAGCAGGTGCAGATGGTGCCTTTAATAATAACAAACAGAATGTAAGGTTCTGTATTTATTTTCTTAGTCAACCTTGTGTTCTGTTTCTGTGTTCTTGAACGTAGCCCTGTCTTTCATTTTTGTTCATTGATTTCACCTGTGTTAGTTACTCACCTGGTCTCATCAGCTCCTTATTTAGTTCAGTTCATTCTGTTTGTGCCTTTGTGAGGTATTGTTTGTTTTGACTCTAATCCTTTTCCTAGCACGTTTGTAAGAACCAGTTATAGCCTTCCGTCCTAGTTTTGATTCCTGCCTGTTTGCCTACCTGTGTATGACCCTTGCCTGCGACCACGATTCCTGCCTTCTGCAAAGGCGAAATAAAACACCTGCCGGGCTCGAATCTACACCTTTTTCTCCCTGAGTATTCATTACACAGAGTTACAAAACAAGAGAAGCTTCTGGACATGAAAACAGAACCAAGGTAGATACGGTAACTTTTGTTTAGAGAACAAAAAACAAGCAATTGATCAGCAACAACTAATCGTGAACTTAAAGACCCTTGTTCACACACAGACACACGATTTAGACCACTCTGGGGTACTTCTTTCCCACCACAGCAGATCTTGTCTTTGTCTTTTGTCGGCCAGCAACAATGTAGAGAAATCTGAGAGGGAAAAAAGATCAGGCAAGGTTAAAGGGGTTAAGGATATATCATAAACTTGCAACTCATGTTCTGTCGACTCCAGGGGGAATTTTTTGTTTTCATGTGTGTAAGGGCGCAGGGAGTTAGTAAGCAGGTGCAGATGGTGAGTTTAATAATAACAAACAGAGTTACAAAACAAGAAAATACAAGGCGAATGTTACTCCTGCCTGCCTGGGCTCATTAAGCCTAGCCAAGCAGTAGGGCTCTGTCCCAAATGACATCCTATTCCCTATAGTCTGGACATGAAAACAAAACCAATACTGCCTGAGGTTGGTGAGGGCTATATGAAGGGAGAGTAATCATGGTGGTGATGAACTCCAGGTGCACTTAATGATGGGGAGCAGGTGTACTCAATGATTATTGCCAGGCGTGCGCAATATGGGTTGCCAGGACTGGTGGTTAGTAGACTGGCGACGTCAAGCACCAGAGAGAGGGAGCACAAAACCCTACCCTGACATGCGGTTACAGCCGCAGAAAGGAGGACGACCGCGAGGAGCGGGTTGGTCGGCGGGGTTGTAAATCCTGGATGATGTTGGGGTCCAGGATGTCCACCAACGGGACCCAAGAGTGCTCCTCAGGACCGTACCCCTCCCAGTCCACCAGTTACTGGATCCGACCCCCAAAACGGCAGGAGTTCAGGAGGGACCTAATAGCATAGGCGGGGTGTCCCTCAATGTCCAGGGGAGGTGGAGGGGTGTCATGGGGGACGGAATCAGCCAGGGGACCAGGAACCACCGGACTGAGGGGAAAAAGGAAAAGATGATGAGATCCAGTAGTTAGTGGGGAGTTCTAAACGAGGGGTTACCTCATTGACCCTCCGGAGGACCATGAAGGGCCCCACAAACCGGGGGCTCAGATTCCGGCAGGGCAGGTGGAGCAGGAGGTTCCTTGTGGAGAGCCAGATGCGATCACCAGGATGGAACACTGGAGCCTCACAGCAGTGGCGGTCCACCTGATCCTTCTGACAGTCGAGGGCAAAATGGAGCCTCATGTAGGCGGCGTTCCACACCTCGTCAACTGCTAGGGCCCTCGGTCTGGCTCAGAGTCCACAGAGCCAGGGCTGGCTGATATCCCAGGACGCACTGGAAGGGAGTCAGCCCAGTGGAGGAGTGACAGAGTTCTGGGCACATACCGCCCAGGGAAGGAACTGGGCTCACTCCACCTGCCGGACCTGGCAGTGACTCAGATGTGAGGCTGACCGTGGCCCCCAGCTTCTCCATAAAAGTTTTCCAGACCTGCAAAGTGAATTAGAGACCACGGTCGAAAACAATATTCTCCGGTAGGCCATAGTGCCAGAGGACCTGCTGGAATAGTGCCTCAGCAACCTGGAGAGCGTTAGGTAGACCAGAGAGCGGGATAAAATGGCAAGATTTGGAGAATGTCAACAACAATCAGAATAGTGGTAAAACCATCAGAAAGGGGGAGATCCGTTACAAAGTCTATGGACAGATGTGACCAAGACCTCTGAGGCACGGGAAGGGGAAGTAGTTTACCTGCTGGAGAGTGCCGGGGATATTTGGATTGAATACATGCCAAACATGAATTGACATAGTGGGCAAAGTCCTGCGCCAAGGTGGGCCACCAGTATTTATCGGAGAGGGATTAGATGGTGCTGGTGATACCTGGGTGTCCAGCGGCGAGGGATGTGTGTGCCCAGGTCAACAGCCAATCTCTCACCCAGTGGGGATGTAGACGCACTCGAGGACAGAAGCGGGTTCCCTCCAGAGCCTGGCAGATGTCCACAGCTACCTCCCAAAACACGGGGCAAATCATACGGGAGGACCACTTGATAGGGGTAGAAAAACAGGGTGTAGGAAAACAGGTCCTCCGGCATCCTGGTTCCCAGGTGGTGATTCTCATCTTTGATCAGGAGATGGTGGGGTTATGGAGTTGGAGCCACGGTAGGCCGAGCATGACTTTGTGTACGGGTGCAGTGATGAAGAAGGGAAGGCTTTCCTGGTGCTTGGGTCCCATGGTGAGGGTAAGTGGTGCTGTGACGTGAGTAATTGTGTAGGATGGGAGGTGTGTATCCCCTACCTCCTTGGGTTCAGGCTCTGCCTCAGGACAGCCAAAGGAGGGAGGTGAGTGGTGAGGTGGACACCAACGCGCCCGGAGAAGGTTATCCAGACAGATGGCCATCGCGATGAGAGCGTCCAAGGATATGTTGTCATCCCGACATGCCAACTCCATCTGGTCCTCTTCGTGCAGTCCACTGCAGAATAGCGTGTGGAGTGCCGGTTCATGCCATCCGCTGGAGGCTGCCACAGTCCGAATGGCGAGGGCGTACTCCGCAGCGGTCTGGGCATCTTGGTGGAATTGGAAAAGTCGCTCACCTCCCTCTCTGACCTCTGGAGGATGGTCGAAAACCACCTTGTACAGAGCCATGAACCTCTGGTAGGAACCCAGCTCCTCCTCTCTCCCAGACGTCTGTAGCCCACCCCAACGCCTGTCCGGTCAGCAGGGAAACGACCATGGCAACCTTGGACCTCTCGGTGGTGGGGGATCCTGTCTGAGAGGTGAAATAGAGGGAACACTGGAGTAGGAAGCTATGACATTTTGATAGAGTACCATCATACTTCTTCGGAAGGGACAGTTGGGCATCACGGACCTGGGAGGACGGCTGGGTAGGCTGGGGGACTGGCTCACTGACGACCCGTGGTAGGAGGCCATCCATCAGAGGTATGGAGAACTTCGCTGCTGGTGTCGAGTCGGTTGAGAACGTGGAGGACCTCCTTCATGGTCGTACCCAGTAGAGCCAGCTGGTCGTGGTGTTGGTGGAGAAGATGACCCTGTTCCTTGACCATGGTGTAATCTGCTCCTTCCATAATTTGAAGCAGTATTTTGTAACAACGAGTCAGGATGCAGATGGTGAGTTTAATAATAACAAGCGTGTTACAAAACAAGAAAAACATCTGGACATGAAAACAGAACCAATACTGCCTGATGACTGAGGTTGGTGAGGGCTATATGAAGTGAGTAATCCGGTGATAAAGTCCAGGTGTGCTTAAGGGAGCAGGTGTGCGCAATATGGGTTCGAGTGTCGGAGGGAGGGAGCAGGAGTAGGCATGACAACTTTTTCAAAACATACCTTTAAGTTGAAGATTTAGTGGAATGTAACCTATTCAGCAATGTGATCATATTCATCCTCTCAAAGGAAAGACAAATCTGTTGTCTTATAGAGTTTGCTGTAGAGCAACAGAGGACAGACAGCAGGACGACAGTGAGCTGACCTCATTTGACCAGGGCTTTCAGTGTTTGGATTGGACTCCCCCTTAGTTCTTCAGAGGATCGCTGGATCTTTCACAGCCATAGAGACATAAACTGCACAGGAAGCACTATTAATATACTGTAAGGGCATGAATAAAACTTTCGGTAGAGCTTTAGAAGATCTTACACAGTAGATATTCTAGTTTGAGAAGTGTACCATATTCTACGCTATTATAGTTTATTGTTGAGAAGCCATCAAATAAAGTATGTAGGCTGTCTTATTTACACTGGTCTCATCCCTCACACAAGTCTTTAAATGCTGTGACACCCTGTGGAGATTGGGGCCGGGAGTGTTTAGGATACTGTAAACTTGGTATTGTTTGATTGGTCAATGGTGGTTGGTTTTGGGTTGAAAGGTTACACCTTCAGATGTCAGAAATTGAATTAAATGCCTTTGTTCTCTCTCCTATCCTGTATCCTGTCCAATGGGGAAGGTTGTATGATCAGTTCCAATTTCCTAGGCTTGTAGGCCTCCCGCCTAGTAAGCATCACTTTGTTCATGCTTTGTAACTTAAGCTTTATTCCTTGTATGTGAATCCATTCATTGTACAATGTTAATTAAATATCTACCTTTGGTGTAGACAATTCTCAGACGAATTCTTGCTAGTCAACGTCAAGCATGATGCTTGCTTGTATATTTTAATTATCTTTATGGAGTCACATTTATTACTGTCACGTTCTGACCTTTATTTCCTGTGTTTTGTATTTAGTTAGTATGGTCAGGGCGTGAGTTGGGTGGGTAGTCTATGTTTGATTTTCTATGATTTGGGGTTTTCTATGTTTCGGCCTAGTATGGTTCTCAATCAGAGGCAGGTGTCATTAGTTGTCTCTGATTGAGAATCATACTTAGGTAGCCTGGGTGTCACTGTGTGTTTGTGGGTGATTGTTCCTGTCTTTGTGTTTTGCACCAGATAGGGCTGTTGAGGGTTTTCACACGTTTCTTGTTTTGTTGTATCAGTTGTTCATGAGTAAATTTACATATTAAAAGAACCATGGACACTTACCACGCCGCATATTGGTCCTCTGATCCGTTTCGCCTCTCCTCTTCGGAAGAAGAGGAGGAAATCCCTTACAATTACCAGTCGCATGTGAGGCATTTATAATATCATATATACTGCATATACACATGTCAAATATTACTGTCCACTACAAATACATTTATGACCAAGCAGTAAGCATTCATACAGTACTATTATTATCTGAATATTGTCTCATGGCTTACAAACTAATTGGGTGGACCATACCCAAGGAATCATAGAATATACAGTTGAAGTTGGAAGTTTACATACACCTTAGCCAAATACATTTAATCCTAGTATAAATCCCCTGTCTTAGGTCAGTTAGGATCACCACCTTATTTTAAGAATGTGAAATGTCAGAATAATAGTAGAGAGAGTGATTTATTTCAGCTTTTATTTATTTCGTCACATTCCCAGTGGGGCAGAAGTTTACATACACTCAATTAGTATTTGGTAGCATTGCCTTTAAATTGTTTAACTTGGGTCAAACATTTCAGGTAGCCATCCACAAGCTTCCCACAATAAGGTGGGTGAAATTTGGCCAAGTTTTAAAATTTGCGACCAAGTTTGAACTTTCTGACTGATGACTTGAGATGCTGCCTCAATATATCCCCGTAATTATCCTGCCTCATGATGCCATCTATTTTGTGAAGTGCACCAGTCCCCCCTGCAGCAAAGCACGCCCACAACATGATGCTGCCACCCCCGTGCTTCACGGTTGGGATGGTGTTCTTCGGCTTGCAAGCCTCCCCCTTTTTCCTCCAAACATAACGATGGTCATTATGGCCCAACAGTTATATTTTTGTTTCATCAGACCATTTGACATTTCTCCAGTACGATCTTTGTCCCCATGTGCAGTTGCAAACCGTAGTCTGGATTTTTTATGGCAGTTTTGGAGCAGTGGTTTCTTCCTTGCTAGGCGGCCTTTCAGGTTATGTCGATATAGGACTTATTTTATTGTGGATATAGATACTTTTGTACCTGTTTCCTCCAGCATCTTCACAAGGTCCTTTGCTGTTGTATCGGGATGGATTTGCACTTTTTGCACCAAAGCACATTCATCTCTAGGAGACAGAATGCATCTCCAATTAGCCTATCAGAAGCTTATAAAGCCATGACATAATTTTCTGGAATTTTCCAAGCTATTTAAAGGCACAGTCACCTTAGTGTATGTAAACTTCTGACCCACTGGAATTGTAATGCAGTGAATTATAAGTGAAATAATCTGTCTGTAAACAATTGTTTTAATGACTCCAACCTAAGTGTATGTAAACTTCCGACTTCAACTGTAGCACAAGATGCTGACAAGACAAGGGACACACAAGGACAGAACAGGACACACAATGGCAAGGCAGACCATTACTTCATAGTGACTCCATGTGGCTTGTCCTTAAGTCCCTGTTTATGCAGATGTTGTTTGTCAGGGTCCACGTGGAAGGAAAGGTCAACAAGTTTAAACCACCCCTCGTCTCTTTCCAAAACATTCTTCCATTGTTACAGACACTGTGGGGGTTGGACCCATAGAGGTGTTCCGTTTAACCCCATGG
This sequence comes from Oncorhynchus kisutch, assembly GCF_002021735.2. Classification (NCBI taxonomy): domain Eukaryota; kingdom Metazoa; phylum Chordata; class Actinopteri; order Salmoniformes; family Salmonidae; genus Oncorhynchus; species Oncorhynchus kisutch. The sequence goes on from NC_034179.2 coordinate 29,229,210, forward strand.
TTGGACCCTATAAAAGGACCAGTGTCCATCCATCCTGTCACAGTTCCTGGAACCGCTTGGAGTCGTGATCATCCTCTCTGAGTTGTGTAAGTTTGAGTGTTAACCTCAGTCTCCCTCCAAAAGAAGATGCAGGACTTCGCCTTCGCTGCCCTCTCCATCTGGCTGTGTCTGGGTGCCACCGCCCTGGCAGAGTCCCATGGCCCACAACACTGCAGTAAGGATTATCTGCTTTATATCTACTTGTAGTAGTTAATGTTTGCTGTGCACTATGTGGAAAACTGCTGTTACTTGTATGACTGTTTCTGTAATATTGTCAGGGTTCATAGATTTGACAGTCTCTAACTTAAATTATACCTATATGTCTACACATCTCTGAGTTTTAAAATCGGCCTAAATGCCGTTTTTGTCTTTTAGCATCACCTAATATGACTGGGGTCCTGACTGTGGTGAGTTGCCCATTAATCCATTAACCATTATCAATGTCCAGTTTCATGTAAGGACACCATGTGGTTATATTTCTATTATTTCAAAACCAAACCAGACTCTCAGCTCAGGCAATCCTGTTTTAGTCCACTGATGTTTTTGCAGGTACAGAATTGGGTCATACTCATCTCTCTCTCTTTATATCTTCCTCTCGCTCTTCATCTCTTGATAAAACAGATGGCCCTTACAGGAGGTGAAATCAAGGCAACTGGACATTACAGCTACGACTCTACGAACAAGAAGCTACGTTTCACTGAAAGTGAGATGCACCTCAACAAGACTGAGCATCTGGAGGACTACCTGATGCTGTTTGAAGAGGTAACACTGAGAATTAACAGAAATACACACTTATAAGACAACATTTCAGTTGAGTCCAACCCAATTGTAATGCAGAATAGCTGCTTTATAACATCAAAGTATACATGTATAACACACTTGTTTCTATGGTTACGGCACAGCATCGTCATAACCGAGTCTTCCTCCATCTTTACCGTCTCTCAGGGGGTCTTCTATGACATTGACATGAAGAACCAGTCCTGTAAGAAGATGTCTCTGCACTCTCATGCTCACGCTCTGGAACTCCCCGCTGGTGCAGCCCATCAGGTTGAGCTGTTTTTGGGGAGTGACACTGTTCAGGAGGACAACATCAAAGTGAATATATGGATGGGATCTGTGGCAGAGACTAAGGGTAATTATGATACGCATTAGGAGTCAGACTGTCAATGTGATTTTCATTAATTAAGTAATACATGATGGTTTATATACTGTATATTGGTTTACATAGCAAGGCTATTGAGGTGTATCAAAACATTCACATACAGTGTATGTCAGTCCTAATGTCTGTCGGTCTATCTATCTGATCTCCAGGCCAGTATTCTGCGTTAACTACTGTGGGAGAATGTCTACCACTCAGTACTTTCTACTCAACTGAGTCCATCACACTCCTCTTCAGGTGTGTGACACATTTAACTTGCATAAAGCAGTGGTAAGGTCACTGACATGTATGTAAAGTATGCTGCTACCATATTGCCTTATTACAGTACTAGATTTATTTGACGATTGTAGATTTTGTTCTGCACTGTATATCTGATTGTGCTTACATTGTAGGTTCTTGCATGCCCGAAATCTTCATGTGATTTCTCTTTTTCTTACAGCAATTCTGAAGTGGTCACTGAGGTGAAGGCCCCTGAAATGTTCACTCTGCCGTCTTTCTGTGAGGCTGTGGAGCTGGAGGAGACTCCAAAGGGCCAGAAGAATGACTTCTTCAATATTTTCAACACTGTCTGATACAGTGGCACCAGAACCTCCAGCCCCAACCAACCAAGAGCCTGGCAAGCTAATCCACCTAGATGTTTCTCTCACTCTAATGACTACATTTGAGTGTTTTATTATTACCATCTTTCCTCTTCTGTTAGATAAGATCTGTATTATAATTTACTTTCTTTGTTGATTCCCCTTTGAAGACATTGCATAAAAGACGGATCAGATGTAAAAAGGAAAGTTCATTTCAAGTTGTCATGTTAATGTAATCTCTACGTTTGAACAGGATAGATGGGCATATAATGTTTGTACCTTACACTATTAATCTGTCACTTTAAGTTGCAAATGCGTGAGAGGTCTGCATAGGCAAATAAGAATAAAAACTCCAAATCTTTTCCAGTCTCCAAATGTATTTTTCATCTTCAACATCTTCATCAAACATACATAAGAATATCTCTTAATCTCTATCTGAAACTAATTGCAGCACCATAGCGTCTAGCCCCTGTAGCCCACATTGGCTAAACTCTAGTCTCATTAATTAGTCATGCCTTTGATCCAGAACAATAGTCTCACTGTCTTTGTCTGTCAGTATTTCTGGGGTTAGATTTACATAAAATGTATTTCACAGACATGGTCACTTGTGGCCTTTTGTAAATGGGGTTTGAAATAACTTTTAAACTATTTCTGGTTAACAGAGAGGGATGTGATACCTGAAAGGCAATGAAGTCATTAAACCCAAAACAAGCAGGGAGACAGAGCGTGAACCCTAGCTGGGGTGAGTTGCTGAGCATGAGGCCAACTGCTGTCCTTGGTGCTGCAGCTGCCAGGGCTGGGACAGTGTGACTGACTGGGACCCTCCTGGGCCTCCTGGCCCATTTCAGCACCACCACATGGGGCCCACTGCATGGCAGCAGTTGCAGCAGTGGGGGACTAGTCCATGTATATGAAATGAAACTGTCATAGCAACGCTATGAATCAGACCTACCTAATTTATTCCTGGAGGAGAGGACATTCTTTTTTTTCTGTATCACTCAGTGCGTGGACTTGATTGCATATATGTCCGTGGACCTAGGCAAGTCTGGCACTGCTTTTCCATTGACCGTAAAATAATAATAGGATGTGAGCGTTGAGGTGGGTCACGTGTCGATCACCCCTTTGCGGCTAGCCCATCCGTGCAAGTCTAGACCATGAGTAACAGGCATCATTGAATGCACTTTCAGATAAGGAACATGCTTGTTGTTAATTAACTACAGTAAAGCTTAGTTCCTCGCAGTCTTCATAGCAAATAGGCCTAATGTGCGTAAAAACTTGGGACATCGGCTTGCTTTTCGGATGAACAATACTTTTTTATTTGACCCCTTTTTCTCCCCAATTTCGTGGTATCCAATTGTGCATAAAAAGGGAATTACGTTACATTTCCGCACACTTACCTCGGATCTGAATTCCCCCGTGGTGAATTGGCACCAATTGAATTAGGCTATATATCATATTAGTCACCATAAAGATGAAGGAAAATTCATCTCTGCTGAACAAAAACATCTGAAAATTCTGGAGCCTTATTTTGACGGTAAAATATAACAATAGCCTAATTGTCAACCCAAAATTATTGACAATCACTGGATTAGGTTGCATATCAAAATATCTTGAATCATGCATTCCTGTTTGGACATGTTAGATGTAACAACTTGTTTATTGAATACCATCTCGATAGTATTTTACACTTCTTATTAAGCATTGTGGATTACTTGATAAGGTGATTACTCATTTATCTATTGCGTGACGCCGCTATGTTTATTGTTGTTGGTGTCACGGATCCCTCCGGAACATTCATCACGCACACCTGTCCCCTATTCCCACTGATTTGTATTTGTATACATGTGCCCTTTGGTTACCATTAGGGGGTCGATTATTGTTACAATGTTCGTTGGTGAGTGTGAGTACCTATGCTGTGTGTTTTGTGCCCTTGTGGATTGCGCAGATGATTACAGATCTCGTCCCGTGTGTTAATCATTGTGCGCGTGTGATATTTATTCAAGGTACTCCTCGCTCTTTTGTTCGGGTTTCAACCCTGTGTTTTTGTTATGTGTTTGTTTGGTCTTCGTCCCCGTGCCTTTACACAGCACGCTGTAATTTGGGCAAAATAAAAAAAACATACCAGCGTGACAGTTGGGCTGGTGCCACCAACTGAAAAAGTTGGTGTCACCAGTGAAAAACATTAGTCTGGATCGCTGCATGTATTGCATTTTGTTCCCCTATCATCCACCATACTGTATCTGCTATGTAAAGACTCCTCTGTATCCTTAGTGCACTGCATGGGCCCAGGCAGCAGCCTGTTGTATATACAAGTTATTATTATTGGATCCCAGATAAAGGCTCCAGCCATAGGGTCATGATGAAGACGTGTGTTAAGAGACTAAAGATGATTAAAATTAAACCCCAGACTAACATGTTTCTCTATGAAGACAACAGCACAAAACATTTTGTATTGCATAAACACTGGGGGCTGGCTACTGCCGAGAGACAACCAAGCACACACTACCAGACTTATTTTCTCATGAGTGGTGACATCATTCATACAGGAGATATTTTCAGAGCAGATTCTGTTAGTTGACATGCATTTGTCTGTTATGGTTCATTTTCATGGTTTCTTAATAAATCAAATGCTTTTATCAGATGACTGATCATTGTTTTACTTGGAGACTAAATACTGTAATATGTCTGAGGATGCAGAGAGACTGATCAATCTTTACTTTATTAAATCACATGTATATTTGACATTTATTAGAACAAAACCATTTAAAACCCACGCTGGAAGACACAGGGATGACGATGTCATTAATAACAACTTTTTCTACGAGAAGTGTTGTCTGTTGACAAGAGACTTGTACTTGTTTAAATGTTTAAAAATATATATATTTGATTATATGATGATCCATCTTCAACATAAAATGTGGAAAATTACCATTTTACTGTATTTGATGTATAACAAAAACAATTTCTCCTTTAAATCAATGTTTTCTTAAAAATAATTACTGAACCACTTGAATGATCATAATATACTTGCAGCTAAGCACAAGCTCACAACATGAAATATACATTTAGCAATTCGAATCAAATAGCTTTTAGCATTTTTTGGTGTGCATTTCTAAAAGAACTGGATGCAATAATCAACTGTTTTCTATCAATGCCCAATGGAAACATATGCAGGCTATGTCTTGAATCAATTAATATAAATTTATATTTTGCACAGAAGCTTTGATGCCATGTCCAGTACCTCGGTTTCATTCTCACACTTGAACATTTTGTTGGGAATGTTTGGTAAGGGGTGGTAGTTTGGGTATTGAGTGGTCTTGGCGTCGACTCCCAGCTGTTTCAGTTTGCTCACAATGCTGGGTAGAGTGTGTAACTTGGGGCTGTAGTCAGATACCCGCTCAGCCAGAATGGAGATGGAAATGTTGCTGGAATATTGTCCATGTCTTCTGTACTCGGCTGCTATGAGAGCCTTCTCCACGGCCTGATGTACCTTGAACAGAGTCCACTCTGTGGCCCTGCCTCCTGTGTCGTTGTGAGCAGCAGCTAGATCACACTGGGCCTGACTGAGCCAGCGCTGAGCCTCTGCTCGATTGGGTTGTGGTACATTTCCATGATATGTACAGAAGTTGTATCTGGTATTGTGGCCCCTTGCTCTGGAGAACCTCTCTCTCCCACACCGGTGGCGATGAGCCTCCTGGTTCCACTGTTCGTAGAAGTTTCGGAAATTTGTGCTCCATTGCGGGGATGATTGGTTTCCCGTCCTGCTGTTCTCAAGATCCTCTATTCTGTTTTGCAGATACTTGAATACCTCTGTGGCAAGTTGCAGACAGTCTGGATTTTTGTCTGGGTGCCACCTCAACCAGAGGCGATTGATGGCCTTGTGTTTCTCCTCTGCAGACAGAGTCCAGATCTCTGCCAGACAATCCTCAATGTCCTTTTTGGCTTCTTCCAAAGACTGTGGCAAGACCATTGTTGTTGATGACCGTGGAACAGATTCTGTCAGTTGTACCAGTTCTATGCAAGTTGCTCCAGTGGAAGAAGACTTATTTTCCTGTTTAAATTGGTACAGATCAAGGGCACTGACTAAGATTACTTTATCTTTCCCAATTTGTATTTTGTATCTGTGTGCACTCTGTCCTGATTGGCCTGTTGGTACACAGCTGTTCCACTATAACTGCATAACACCAATAATCCTCCTCTGCCGTCTTCTTATAGCCAACGTATTCCCCAGCTTCATAGTTGTTGAGGTAGCTCATGTCCAGGGTGTCGTGCCACTCTTCAGGAATAGGACTTCCTGGTTCTGGCGGTCCTTTCAGGGATTCTTCGGTATTGGTGCTACCAGTATCGGCACTGTTATGGATACCGTTCTGCTCCAGAGCCATCTTGACATCCTCCATGCTATCACACGAGAGAAGGTGTCCCAGAACTAGCAGAAGGTTTGAGCCGAGAATGTTATTGAGAAGGACATTAATCTCATAAGTCAGTCTCATGATGACCTCACTCTTCACTTTGTGGGCTGTGTCGTTGTTGTGTTTCAGGTAGAAGGTGCAACCTTGCTGGCCCTTTTTGACATACAGCTGTGTGGCAGCAGTGGTGCCACTCAGTAACTCCTGGCCAAGCCAAAGCACCGTTTCAAGGCTCTTGCAGCAGGTGATCTCAATGCTGCCAAAGGCTGTCTCACACATGGTGGCAGCGTCACCTTGTGATACCTGGCCCTCTTTCTGCTGTCTAATGAGACAAACCAGACCATGCCTGAAAGGAGTAGAGGACAGATGTGCCTGAAACCATCCGCTGAACTCGCAGCACTCCCCGTACTCACACAGTTGCATGTTGGATTCCACCATGTTCTCTACTACAGTTTGGGAGAGCATTTTGGGTCGTATCTCCAGGGGCAACAATTGCAGCATTTTATGATGCCCATACCTGTCGAACCCTAAATGGCAGTTGCTCAGTTTCTCCAGGAGTTTCAAGTCTTTAAGAGCACCCTCCAATCTGCTACCCTGGAAGACTGTGTCGTTGAAATACAGAGAGTCTGAAGGGTACAGTCTGCCATCTGTTGATGGTAGATACAAAGCCTTGGGAAGTTCTGAGGTCAAATGATTTTCTTCCAATTTCCTAATCAGACAAAAAAGCTGCTCTACAGCACACTTGACAGTTTCCTCCTGATTTGGTTGAAGGGTTTGCTTGTCGGTGGAATCTGCATGGATTTCTTGTAGCACGTTGCAGTACTGCTCTGCAGTAGGCTCGTCTTTGACGCCAATTTTCTTGAAGAATTCTGCATACCTAACATCCTTTGGAGGAATGCAATACAAATATGGCCTAAACTTCACATCGTGAGGCAATACCAGAGCTGTTTGCTTGGTCTTTACAAGAGTAGAATCTTCTTCCACCAGCACCACAGGGAGGTCAGACAACAGCTTGGGGTCAAACTCTATTGTTTGTAGATAGGTGTAAGATGTCCGGAACACTTCAGCTCGGGTTCCAACCAAGTCAGGAGTTTGGCATGGTGACTGACAGATGTTTCTGAGGTTCTCTATCACACGTTCCGGAGGGGGCTGTTCAACAGCGCCTGCTTCTATCATCATCATTGTTATATGCTTTTCAATAAACCTTCTTAAGTGCAGTATTGGCATGGTTGTCCAAATCAGGGACTTGTGGAGATCTTTTCCAAGCAAACAACCTCTGATTGAAACTACAGTCCTCTCTCCAGCAAATGACGGGTGGTAGCTGCACAATCTCTTTTGAATTTCCACAGGAAAAACAAACTTAATGTCAGAAATAATTTTGAGAAAGTTTGGTGCTAGCTTTACGTCATCCCTTTTCAAAATTGTTTCAAACAATGTAGACGACTTTAGTTTTAGCTCTTGGAGGCAGGCAGTGACTTTGGCATCCAATTCAATTTTATGAGCAAACTCAATTATCTCCTCATCTGACACAGTGCACTTCATTTCAAGTTCTTCGAGCAGTTTCCTTGCTTGAACCTTATGAGATATGATCCCTCCATCTGGGAATATTTTCCAGAAGCTTTCTGGCACAAATCTCTCTTGCGGCAGCATGACTTCGTACAACTTCTCATTCTTATCAAAGTAGTAAGAGGCCATCTGCAGATTCCCATTGATGTTCCGAATGAATTTCACATTTTTCATTGTAGAGATGATTTTTTCATGGTACTTGTAGTTGGGTTTTAATTGTAGCAACAACAACAGTTGGACAGAGAGAATAATTTGGTTTTCGTTTAGCTTGTGTAGGAAAGGCAGAATAAACTGTACATAGTACTCCAAATCACTTAAGATTTTAATGCTCAGGTTGTCTGACAAGCTCTCATTTTCACAGTTATATTTGAGGAAGATGTTGTTGTCATCTGCCATGTACAAATCTGGAAAGCTTTCCTTGAACTCTGTTTTGAAGATGAATACATTTTGTTGTCCATCAATCCGCTGCCGTTTACCCTGTATGGTTTCAAATAATGGCAATGACTTGAGCTTTCTCTGGTAGCCCTGTCTGTTTTTAGATGAGCACATCCCAGACTGCAGAAACTGTAGTAGTTTAATCAACTCGTTACTAGACAGATGCCGAAACTCTGAATGTTTCAGCTGGTGGACTTGGTCTAACACAGCACTGCAGTCACTTGTCTTCAAGAGCTCAGGGAGTAGATGTTGATACAGCAGTTGGTCCACATGTCTGAAGAATTGAATGTTTATTTTCACGAGACCAAGTTTCAGGAGGATAGATGACATGTCTTCTTTTGATTCAATGTCAATCACACTGGACATTTTCCTCATTGTTTGGAGAACATGTTTGTTAAGTCTTGGGCACACAACTGGCAAAATAGGGCAGTCAGAGAACAATTCCTTGATGGCCCTCAGAGCCTGATTATCACCTTCACCCTTCTTAGCTGCTAATTTGACTTGACCATCAAAGAATTTCCAAAGCGCTTTCAGCCATGAGAGCATTGTCTCGTCTGGTACGTGTAACCTACTGTGTGGATCAGTTTCACAATTTTGAAGGAGTTGCAGAAGTATAGGTTTCAAATACTTAACTGTGACTGGAATTGTCAATTTCTCAAGAAAGTTCCCATCTTCTAGAACATCAACATGATTGATGTTGGTTGTGTAATCAGCAAAATCCTCTTGATGTCTATGGAACAATCCGTAAAATGTTGACAGAAGCTTGGGAGACTCAGGATCAAACACTCTGAGAATCTGATCTTGAGTGAGAAGGAGTGGAAGTCCACTGACTGATCTGGCAGCTATTTGAAGTCCGCTCTCTGAACTGGAAGTGTTCTTGCTAACTACAACATCTTCGATACAGTACTCCAAGAGCTTGGAGCATCTCTCTTTGTCTTTGATCAAAGTCTGCCCAATGGGTAGAGGTAAACCCATTTCAGTTTGAGTTGGATCATTCAGTGGTTTCTTCCTCAGGTAGTTTCCCACCGTCAAAGGACTGATGCTTTCCACATCAATTCCAGCTGTTTTGAAGCAGGTCCATATTTTTGTCATCTTTGTGGATGAAGGAACCAACTGCATTCCAATATCTTCTAAAATAGAAAATAAGATCTTGTTCTCCATGCTTGTTAAATAAGGAGTGTCAGTTGGTACTGTCTTTCTCACACTTGACCAGTCAACAGTGTACTCCTTTACATTTGTCAGGTGTGTCATTGACTGGGGTTGGACTTGACAAGTTGATCTGCGTAGTACTGGAACAACACAGAGTTCTTTTTCATTGACTGACCTGTACACTTCATGAATCATTTCATGCCAATCTTGGCCAATGTCTTTGGTAATTGTGGGGAAGAAGGACAAGTAGGAGCTGTCCAGGACTGAATTAATAAGATGTATGGAATTGGGTTTCACTTTCTTTAGGTTGCAGATGTAATTCAGAAGGCCAGCATACAGTGGGGCAATGATGTTCCGTTTCAGAGACTCATTCCAATCAGACTTCAAACTTTTCCCATCCTCTTTCCAGAGTGCCCGTCTGGAAGAATCTACCTGAAAGTGTCCGTTTACATGGACTGGAAGTCCAGTTCTACCAGGCAAGGGCAGGGAGCAGAACACTTGCCCACTGAAGTCATCCTGTTTAGAATGAGAACTTACACATGCTGCCAAAGATGCCTGGGGAACTCTGCCAGTCTCTCCTTTCATATCAGTGTTTCCTTTAAAGGAGCCAAACTGCTCTGCAATGATCCACTGGCTTTGCCTTTCATCAGATGATGAAATCTTGACATTGTAAATGGCTTCATGTGGTGTTGTTGGTCCATCAGACAACAGGGACTGTTGTACGTGGTTTTGGAAATTAACCTTTTCTGCATGACTCTGCTCAGAAATACTTTTTTCAATCGAGAAAGTAATTCTAAGCGTTCCTGTGTTTGTGTTGATTTCATGGAACTGTATTTTCCTGATGTTCTTCAAGAAGAGAATCAATCCCTCAGGGTCTTCACGGAGAGCAGAAGACAGTTCATTGATATCTCTGTCATTGACAACATTGTTTGATATCTTTGAGGTTTTTGCCATGGCACACGACCTGATAGGCAACCTAAACATGGTGCCTTTTTCAAGAGAGAATTCGTTTGGGAGAAATGTATTGTAAACATCCATGAAGGTGTTCTTCAATTCGTTCTTCAGAGTGTACTTGCGACCAGGTGATTCTCGTGATCCACCTTCAACATACTTCAGATTGGGATCAGATATGCAGAGCCATTTGTCACCGGTTAGGATCGAAGGACAGTCAGTCAGGTGGTAGACTGAGTTAAATCCAAGTCCATATTTTCCAGTTTTCCCTGGAATGTTGTGCTTTCCACCTTCTCCCAGCTGTTGAATGCCTCTCAGATCAGCTTCAGAAAATACCTGGTTGTTGTACACACACAGTGCAGGGCCCTGCAGTGGATGCCATCTCTCTCCAAATGTTCTTTCCGTGCTGTGATTTCTTTTGTCCAAAACAAAGTGAATTTCTGTGGCCTCTGCATCATCAGCATTTTGGATGAGCTCCTTCAGGATGTCCTTCTTTGAGGGATAAGCTGCAATTATGTTTTTAATGCGGATGGTCAGTTCCTCATGTTGTCCGAACTCTTCGGCAAATGGTGAGAAGTTCTCTACTGAATGCTTTTGCAGTGTGTGGTGTCTTGTTGTGTTCACCCCAAAATAAAGTGCAATGGCATAAAGTGACATCTTCTGACACTTCCATCCACGGGCTGTCATTAAAATAGAGCTGGTTAGATGGCTTCAAAACACCACTTCCATCAGGTATGAGACAGTCATCATGGTTTTCATCAGGTATGAGACCATCATTTTGGTTTTCATCTTTGGCCTTATATAATCCCCTTAGGATTATTGTCAGGCAAATTTCTAGATCATTATTGGAAAGTGGGCTGATACCATAGGCTTGGCTGAGTTTCTGCAGTACACCATGAAACTGTTCTGGTGGGAATTGCTTTTGGATGCCTACACATTTCCAGAGCTCTTTGAAACTGGACAAGGAAGGTGGAAGGACATGAAGATACGGTTTAGCCTCAAAATTCTCCATTTTTGCCACCGATTTCACATCCACAAATCTGTCTTCAACCAGGATGAAGGGGAATGAGTGTGCCCTCTCAAAAATGGCTGTGGATTCCTTCTCATCTTGCAGCCATTCATTCAGAAATCTGTAGCATTCAAGGGCAATGTTGAAAAGCATCTGTTTGTCAAATGTTTGTGTGTGCTTGGATGCTTCCTGCAGCTGCTGAAGAACTGTCTCAAGTGAAGGGCTTTCACAAAGTCCCAGTATGCGTAGCACTGCATCATCACTGTGTATTTTCAAATTTGAAGAGTCTACCACAGACTGTGTCATGTCAACTAGAAGGCGACATCGGTCACTGTAAATGTCAGTAGGCTTTTGAAGCCTGACTGCTCCATCTTTACCTTCCCATGTATTCACTGGAGCACATGCTGGAATGAACTCTGTGTTTCTCAGAGTCTCCCAGTGAGGCGAGGCTTTATCCTGTAAGGAGTCCCTCATCAGCTCCAGGATGCACTGAAGATGCTTGTATGCTTTCCCTTTTTCCTTTTGCCAAATGCTGGCAATGGTCTCTGCTCTCTCTGTGATGTCCTCCAAAGGGAGATGGTTACTCAGCATCCCCAGTTCTGACAGACGTTGAATCCTTTTAGAGGAACAGAAGTCATTTTTGGTCCCCCCAAGGAACCGTCCTTCCTCTTGCTCAAACAAGCATGCTACTTTTCCAGGGGGATTCACAAGTTTTTTGATGAACTGGAGTTGTCCACTTTTCTTTTAGGAATGTATGGGTAGCTCCTCAGTAGATTGTCAATGGCATCGTCATTCAGATCAATAGCATGCAGCACAAGAGCGTTCCTACTCTTCTGGTCCATAGTGCTCAGGTTGTTGAATACCACGTTTTGGTAAAATGTTTCCCAATCAAATGTTCTCTGATTTAGAATCGTATCAACGCCGGTCTGTATGAAGCTCTGTCTCACCCACGATGGCAGTGGGACAACATGATGAGATGCGTTTGGATACCTTTGACAAACCTTCATTGCAAGCTCTCCTACAGCTTTGTCCTCTTGAATTGTTGGGTGCAGAAATCTGGCATTGCACATTGAGCACCAGTTGTCCCCGTCACTGAAGAGCTCCAGAGCTTTGCCAGAGAAGTGCTGAGTGATGGCGAAGTAAAATTAATCAACCAGGGGTTTGAAGGTCTTGCTCACATTCTTTTCATTGGGCCAAAAGGTGTAGTACGGGTAACGTTGAAGGTCTCCATTTTTTGACATATTCTTCAACACTAGTAGTGTAGTGACATATGCAGTTGTAACAGCATCCTGCAGGAGAGCTCTATTCCAGTCATATTTCACTCCACTCTCCCACAGACCTCTCCGATTAGAGGTCACAGCAAAGGATCCATTCAGGTCCACTGGGAGCCCTGTGGCAACAGAGAGGGGGAGGAAGCTGAAAGCCTGGCCAACTTGTTTGGTGTCTCCTGGGACCCATTTCCCAGTCTGTGGTTCTTTGTTTAATGGTACAGCAACACCTCCTATTGGCAAGGAGAACACTGTATGCTTGTTGTCTGTCTGGACCATTTGTAAATAATTTTGTGTCCCAAAGCAATTGTACAGAAGCCAAAACTGGACATCAGATCCATCACAATGTTGTTGAGTTAGTTCTGCTATGTTGGCGCTATGGCAGTCAATGACCTCTTGGCATTTCGCATATTGCTTCATCAGAGATTTCAGAGCATCATTCTGCATCGTTCCTGGAGGAGTGTCCTCTGGAATCTTGAATGTGCTCACAACTTTTCTGGTGGCAGTGAAAAGCGTCTCAATTTGGTCGTCTTGAGGAGGAGTGGAAGCGTCGCTCGGGAGGTTTTGAAGAGATACCATCTTGATGTTCTTCAGAAAGAGAAGATGAGTTTGTGAGTTGATCAGTTTCTGTTGAAATTTCACTATGCCATCGCTGTCATACACATTTCCGCTGATTTCTGACTTGACAGCCTCCTCTCGTGTCCGGAAAGGTAGTTTAATGAGCGTGCCCTGGTAGAATTTCTGAGTGCTCTTTTTTGAAAGATTGCAATCAAAAATGCGCTCATATGGTCTGAATTGTCCAGGAAACCTGTGCAGAAGCTGCTCCCGAGATAAGTCCAGTTTGATTCCAGTATTTCCTTTGTTTTGTAGGTGCTTTTGCAGGTGTGTAACATTTGGGTCAAGTATCAGAAGCCCCTTGCCACTGAGGATTGAAGGAATATCAGTCACATGGTACACAGCATTAAATCCAAGTCCAAACTTCCCTATTTTTTCAACCTTGTTTTCCTTTGAGGCAGATCCGAGTTTGACAATGTTTTTCCAGTCATCCTCAGTGAAGAGCTCGTCGTTGAAGACCCAGAGACATGGTCCCTGACAGAGGGACATGCCTTGGTCTATGAGGCTGTCCGCTGGGTCTTTGTGGTCTCTGAAATCCACCATGAACTTACAGGTGTTTGCTCCAGCATCTTCTGCATTCTGAATGAGCTGTCATATGTCATTCTCTTCATTATACTCCTTCAGGATGTTCTTGATCCTCAGAGTTATGGGTTCTGACTGCCCACACTGCTCTATTCCAATTAACTCTGGACGTAGGATCCGGGTGCTGAGGAACGGGATGTTTAGCCACTCTGCCGTTGCCGGTGAAATCTCCTCGTGGATGACATGCATCTCCTCCTGGTCGTGCTGCATATCCTCCAGACTGATTCTGCTTATGTCACAAAACACCGTTTTGGACAACGGTTGCAGAGTAAATCTCTGACTCCCTGCCATGACCGGCACAGGGATATTGACCTTGACGGTCTTCTTCTCTCTCCACATCCAGTTCAGAATGGCTATTGACACTTTCAGCTCTGAGGGTTCGCTAAATGGTTGGGACCTTTCTTCAATGGTCTGTTTGATGTCATGAAGGATGCCCTCTATTTCTGTTTTTGACAGTGATGTCTTCACTCTAAACTCTGTCAGCAAGGTGTTGTATGGAAGAAATTCATCGGTCACCCTCTCAATGTACGAGCTCAGATCCAAATCAGGTGGGTAGGCCAAGACTACATCACGAGGAAAAACAAAATGGTTGTGGATCCACAGCCAAGGTATGCATCTCTTTTTCAACACTTCCCTGACCGCAGGAATGTGATCTTGCATATATTTGTAAATGCTGTGCAGCTTGGTTTTAAACTCCACATCTTTATCTGGATCTGTCATTGCCTGGGCCACAGCTGCCAGTGATGACACATTCTCCATAACCTTCTCAGCAGGAGGGAGGCGTAACAGACCCAGTTTGCTGCTTACTTTCTGACTGAATTCTCCAGTAAGAGGCATGACATGCCCTACAATGCTCTTGTACTCCGAATGTCGTATCTCCTCTGGCTTGTAGAAACTTTTCCGCTTTTACTTTTCTTTCGTGATGCAAGGATTCTCACAAGGGACCCACTGCAGCTGTGAGAGGTGCTGCAGCTGCTGATGAGAGAACTGGGAAAGCAAGTCATTGTCATTCAATAGTCTTTGAAGTGCTTCTGCCTTTTTGAAAGCCCTTTGTGAGTGAACACGTGATTTCTCAATATGGGTGGCAATATGCAACACGTTGTCTGCTGAGACTTCCATTTCCTTTGTCTGCAATCCAATACGTGTTAAGCCGTCAAGCATCTCTGGAGTCTGGGTGAACACAGCTGGAGGGAAAAAATCTCTTTCAAAAAGGACTTGGAAGGTTTTATTGTTTGGATCAAAAATGCTGGAAGTCTTCTTCAATTTTCCATCTACTTCGATGAAGCTCAAATCCTTACATCTTCTGTACAAGGTCCCATTCTGTAAGAAGAGGATACTGCCATGCTGTAAAATCCAGGTCATGATTCTCTCAGTCTCTTGTTTCTTGAAAGACTTCCTCTCAACTCCATCAACCAAATAAATGGCCGCCTGGGCGGTCTCCAGGAGATCAACCTTGAGCAACAATAGGAGCTTGCGATCAGCCTTAGTTGCACACCGGACAATGGAATACAGCATGGGGAGCTCTGTGGGGAGAGCTGGGGTGGAACTCAGAACCACTGCCTGCTTGGATAGGGCGGCAACGTATTCTCCGGCCATTGATTGGAAGAGAGGCATCTTTGAGAGCAGATCTCGCTCCTGGACTGTGAGAGGATTCAGAGTAGATAGGTAGGCTTTGAGTTCTTCTTTCTCATGGTGAGGAGCAGAACTGATTCCACTGATGACCTGACTGGCAGCTAAGTTCATGAACACCTGTAGAATGTTCTGAGGCGATGGTGGTAGTACGTACGAGTCAAGATCTCGGTGCTTCAGGCATTTATCTCTGTTCACCACTGTTCCCCCAACACTATTTATCACTTTCTCGATTTTGTCTGATAAGATGGTTTGTTTGCTTTCCTGAAAAATTATGGTTGGATTCTGTTGTAGTCTTGCCAGTTTGACAGACTGGCTAGTATCGTGAAGAGACTTGATGGGTATCAGTGGCATGCCTTCAAAACATCTCAGATATCCCCAGTGAGTGTTGAGACATTTCCAGAACTCTCTGAGCCACCTCAAGGGTGGGTGCTGGCCACTCCCTACCTTCCAGGTGACATGACCATCTGTCTGTTCCCAGTCCTTTGGGAGACTCTTCTTGGCAAATGTAGCCACGATGTCAGCATCCACATTGAATATCTCTAAAATTACAGAGATATGGCAATAATAACCATGTAAAAAACATGCAGGTATTTGCAATTCCACATGATATCCAAAACCTTTCAGAATTTGTACAATATTGAACAATATATTATCTTACTTGTTTTAGCTAGTTGCCTCAAATGGTGGATGCTAGTGTCGCTGAGATCATCCGGCAGAAACAGGGCTTTGTAACCTGGCAGCAGCACTCTGAATGATGAGAAGACTTACTTGTAAATTGTTTATTGAAAAAAAGGCATGGATTATCCCTGTGAAAAATACTGCACTGTATATTTAGATTATTAAGAATTTACCTTGGAAATGAATCATTGTCAATAAGAGCAATGTCCTTCTCTTCATTTGTGAATGTCTTGAAAGTCCCGTCGCTGAGAGGCAGCATCTTCAGATCCCTGAGGTTGTGGTATTTCTCATCGCTCAAGATGAACTCCAGCAGAGACCGTTTGTCATCGATGGAGAGGTTGGACATGGCATGGAATTAATCTTAATGGTTGTACAGTCGTCTCAAATAAAACTGTGAAGGACCTCGGCGTTACTCTGGACCCTGATCTCTCTTTTGAAGAACATATCAAGACCATTTCGAGGACAGCTTTTTTCCATCTACGTAACATTGCAAAAATCTGAAACTTTCTGTCCAAAAATGATGCAGAAAAATTAATCCATGCTTTTGTCACTTCTAGGTTAGACTACTGCAATGCTCTATTTTCCGGTTACCCGGATAAAGCACTAAATAAACTTCAGTTAGTGCTAAATACGGCTGCTAGAATCCTGACTAGAACCAAAAAATGTGATCATATTACTCCAGTGCTAGCCTCTCTACACTGTCTTCCTGTCAAAGCAAGGGCTGATTTCAAGGTTTTACTGCTAACCTACAAAGCATTACATGGGCTTGCTCCTACCTATTTCTCTGATTTGGTCCTGCCGTACATACCTACACGTACGCTACGGTCACAAGACGCAGGCCTCCTAATTGTCCCTAGAATTTCTAAGCAAACAGCTGGAGGCAGGGCTTTCTCCTATAGAGCTCCATTTTTATGGAACGGTCTGCCTACCCATGTCAGAGACGCAAACTCGGTCTCAACCTTTAAGTATTTACTGAAGACTCATCTCTTCAGTGGGTCATATGATTGAGTGTAGTCTGGCCCAGGAGTGGGAAGGTGAACGGAAAGGCTCTGGAGCAACGAACCGCCCTTGCTGTCTCTGCCTGGCCGGTTCCCCTCTTTCCACTGGGATTCTCTGCCTCTAACCCTATTACAGGGGCTGAGTCACTGGCTTGCTGGGGCTCTCTCATGCCGTCCCTGGAGGGGGTGCGTCACCTGAGTGGGTTGATTCACTGTTGTGGTCATCCTGTCTGGGTTGGCGCCCCCCCCTTGGGTTGTGCCGTGGCGGAGATCTTTGTGGGCTATACTCAGCCTTGTCTCAGGATGGTAAGTTGGTGGTTGAAGATATCCCTCTAGTGGTGTGGGGGCTGTGCTTTGGCAAAGTGGGTGGGGTTATATCCTTCCTGTTTGGCCCTGTCCGGGGGTGTCCTCGGATGGGGCCACAGTGTCTCCTGACCCCTCCTGTCTCAGCCTCCAGTATTTATGCTGCAGTAGTTTATGTGTCGGGGGGCTGGGGTCAGTTTGTTATATCTGGAGTACTTCTCCTGTCCTATTCGGTGTCCTGTGTGAATCTAAGTGTGCGTTCTCTAATTCTCTCCTTCTCTCTTTCTTTCTCTCTCTCGGAGGACCTGAGCCCTAGGACCATGCCCCAGGACTACCTGACATGATGACTCCTTGCTGTCCCCAGTCCACCTGGCCATGCTGCTGTTCCAGTTTCAACTGACCTGAGCCCTAGGACCATGCCCCAGGACTACCTGACATGATGACTCCTTGCTGTCCCCAGTCCACCTGGCCATGCTGCTGCTCCAGTTTCAACTTCCACCTGACTGTGCTGCTGCTCCAGTTTCAACTGTTCTGCCTTATTATTATTCGACCATGCTGGTCATTTATGAACATTTGAACATCTTGGCCATGTTCTGTTATAATCTCCACCCGGCACAGCCAGAAGAGGACTGGCCACCCCACATAGCCTGGTTCCTCTCTAGGTTTCTTCCTAGGTATTGGCCTTTCTAGGGAGTTTTTCCTAGCCACCGTGCTTCTACACCTGCATTGCTTGCTGTTTGGGGTTTTAGGCTGGGTTTCTGTACAGCACTTTGAGATATCAGCTGATGTACGAAGGGCTATATAAATAAATTTGATTTGATTTGATTTGATCTCTGCGGAGAACACCCCTTACAAGAGCTGGAGTCACCCATTTCAGAGTGTCACGGTTTGGGAAAGCCTGCTGGACAGCTCTGGAGACATGATCTGGGAAGGTGACAAGCTTTTCTCCTCCTGCAATCAAGGTCCTGGTCACGGCAGCCATCATTTCAGATGCCTTGGGGTCATTGGATGGACACACAGACTCGGCAGGAGAAACAAACTGTCTTTCGTCTTCAGCTAGAGAGAAGACAGCAGTGTTCTGTCTAAACAGACGTTGTAGAATGTCCTCAGCAATCTCATGCCATTTGTCTCTGGTCTGACTGAGGTCTGGCCAGATCTTGTACACAGCTGAGACGGGGAGTGTGGTGGTCTTGGCTAGGTTGGTGGCATCCTGCAGCATCAGGAGTTATGTGTGAGGGAGAACCTCCTTCACCAGCAGCTCGTTCCACATTGCAGCTTCATCATACTTCTGGTCTTCCTCCTGCCACTTGATGTGTCTTCTGTTTTCAGTGAGGCCGAAGCAGGCATTCACATGGACCGGGAGTCCAGTCTTGTTGGAGTCGTTGTTAGGAAGGGGCAGGAAGCAGCTGGCCACACGGAAACGCCAAGTCAACATGAGGGCGGAAACTTAGCTTCTTGGCAAGTGAATCTAGCTTTGGTACATTTCCGTCTTTCATGCAACATGTTGTCACAAGCCACCTGGTCTTTGTCTCCTCCTTGTTGGAGGTATAGGCGATGGTTTTGAAGCAGGTTGAGCCCTTGATGTTTGAATCACTCCTGGGCTTCAGAGTTGGATCAGCTGTGGGACTGGATGAGGTCACTGAGAGTCGGGTGTTGACGGATCCGTTCGTGTTAATGTGCTGCAAACAGACTGATGACACGTTCCTCAGGAACAGAGGGATTATGTCTGCATCTGCAATGAAGCTCTCGAAAAGCTGAACTACTTTGTGGTAGTCATACAGGTTATCTGAGATCTCTGAGGCCTCACTGCGCAGAGGAAACCTAAAGAGTGTCCCTTTAAAGTGCTGCTCCTCCTGGATGATGTCCTTCCATCTCTGGCCACTGACTAGTTCGACAACATCTCTGAATGGTTGGAACTGATCCTGCAGATTCAGGAGAGTTATCTGGTCTTCCTCGTTCTCCAGACACCACCGGAAGCCTCCATCCTCCTCAAACAGCTTGTCCTGGGCATCCAGGAATCCCAGGTACTTGGAACTGAATATGGATGGCACATCTAGAAATGATCAGAAGATCAGTATGAATGAAATGCTGTAAATCTTCATGTGTATAATATAGGTTTCCACACTACAGTGGGGCAAAAAAGTATTTAGCCAGCCACCAATTGTGCATGTTCTCCCACTTAAAAAGACGAGAGAGGTCTGTAATTTTCATCATAGGTACACTTCAACTATGACAGACAAAATGAGAAGAAAAAAATCCAGAAAATCACATTGTAGGATTTTTAATGAATTTATTTAGAAATTATGGTGGAAAATAAGTATTTGGTCACCTACAAACAAGCAAGATTTCTGGCTCTCACAGACCTGTAACAACTTCTTTAAGAGGCTCCTCTGTCCTCCACTCGTTACCTGTATTAATGGCACCTGTTTGAACTTGTTATCAGTATAAAAGACACCTGTCCACAACCTCAAACAGTCACACTCCAAACTCCACTATGGCCAAGACCAAAGAGCTGTCAAAGGACACCAGAAACTAAATTGTAGACCTGCACCGGGCTGGGAAGACTGGATCTGCAATAGGTAATCAGCTTAGTTTGAAGAAATCAACTGTGGGAGCAATTATTAGGAAATGGAAGACATACAAGACCACTGATAATCTCCCTCAACCTGGGGCTCCACACAAGATCTCACCCTGTGGGGTCAAAATGATCACAAGAACGGCAAAAATCCCAGAACTACGTGGGGGGACCTAGTGAATGACCTGCAGAGAGCTGGGACCAAAGTAACAAAGCCTACCATAAGTAACACACTACGCCGCCAGGGACTCAAATCCTGCAGTGCCAGACGTGTCCCCCTGCTTAAGCCAATACATGTCCAGGCCCGTCTGAAGTTTGCTAGAGAGCATTTGGATGATCCAGAAGACGATTGGGAGAATGTCATATGGTCAGATGAAACCAAAATAGAACTTTTTGGTAAAAACTCAACACATCGTGTTTGGAGGACAAAGAATGCTGAGTTGCATCCGAAGAACACCATACCTACTGTGAAGCATGGGGGTGGAAACATCATGCTTTGAGGCTGTTTTTCTGCAAAGGGTCCAGGACGACTGATCCGTGTAGAGGAAAGAATGAATGGGGCCATGTATCGTGAGATTTTGAGTGAAAACCTCCTTCCATCAGCAAGGGCATTGAAGATGAAACGTGGCTGGGTCTTTCAGCATGACAATGATCCCAAACACACCGTCCGGGCAACGAAGGAGTGGCTTCATAAGAAGCATTTCAAGGTCCTGGAGTGGCCTAGCCAGTCTCCAGATCTCAACCCCATAGAAAACCTTTGGAGGGAGTTGAAAGTCCGTGTTGCCCAGCAACAGCCCCAAAACATCACTGCTCTAGAGGAGATCTGCATGGAGGAATGGGCCAAAATACCAGCAACAGTGTGTGAAAATCTTGTGAAGACTTACAGAAAACATTTGACCTCTGTTTATATACCCTTTGTTGGCAATGACAAAGTATTGAGATAAACTTTTGTTATTGACCAAATACTTATTTTCCACCATAATTTGCAAATAAATTCATAAAAAATCCTACAATGTGATTTTCTGGATTCTTTTCTCATTTTGTCTGTCATAGTTGAAGTGTAACTATGATGAAAATTACAGGCCTCTCATCTTTTTAAGTGGGAGAACTTGCACAATTGGTGGCTGACTAAATACTTTTTTGCCCCACTGTATGAGGTTGGAATAATACTATGAAATTGTGAAAAGGATAATTCCCTTTAAGTGTAAGGGCTGTTTGAAAAGACCACCTGAATTTTCAGCCTATTTTTCTGGGATGGAGTTTTGGCCTGCCTGGTGACATCACCAGTGGTAAATTAGTTAATAGACCAACAAGAAAGAGTTCCAAAACTCTGCCAATAACAACTAGTTTGACATTTTCCCCTCCACAAATTCTTGCTTGAGAAATTGCTCTTTGCTAAGAAGCTAGTTTTGTTTATTTTTGACAATTTTAATTGAAAACAGTCACAGTGTGGTATTTAATTGTTACCCAGAAATTATATTGAGATGAAAACATCTGCATTTGACATTTAATAAAAAGCTGGCTATAAAGGAACATTTTAATTTAGCAATGGGCGGTATGGCTATATTTCCGTTATACCGGGATACAGTGGGAAGAAAAAGTATGTGAACCCTTTAGAATTACCTAGATTTCTGCATAAATTGGTATCTGATCTTCATCTAGGTCACAACAATAGACAAACACAGTCTGATTGAACTAATAACACACAAACAATGATCATTTCATGTCATGTCTTTATTGAACACACTGTATAAACATTCACAGTGCAGGTTGGAAAAAGTATGTGAACATTGGATTTAATAACATGAAATGGCGCCAACAGATGGACGCCTCGCTTCGATTAGAGTCTTTTACGTATTATTTCTTACATTTGTTGGATTCGGGCTAAACTTTGAACATTGTGATATTAAAGACATGATAGATCAGACGCATAGTATATAAAGGAGAGATCTGTAGAAAGACAGAGTGGCTGTGGAATGTGCTGGGTGAACGGGAGAGAGATCACAGGATTGCTATAGGGGAAGCGGATGGACATATGTGGATTAGGCAAAGGAGGGGTTGAGGTCAGGTCAGATCACCTGAAGGGAGTAATAAGTGTTTAGGATCCTGTTACCCTTTTCCTGTCGAACCATAAGATGTAAGGATTGGAGAGAAGGAGAAGTGTCCAAAGTGGGGTATATATACTTGTGATGGTGAGAACATGTTTTTGTCTGAATTACAGCTGTAACGACCCTTTGGGAAGAATTAAACTTGGTTAAGCTTCTCTAGTGTCCGTGAGATATTTACTCTGAAAAATTAGAACCTAACACATTGTTACCCCAGGAAATCTTAAGTCTTATTACATACAGCCGGGAAGAACTATTGGATATAAGAGTGACGTCAACTTACCAACATTACGACCAGGAATACTACTTTCCCGAAGCGGATCCTCTGTTTGGACCACCACCCAGGACAATGGACCTAATCCCAGAAGCCAACCCAAAACAACAGCGCCACAGAAGGGGAAGATGGAGCGGCCTCCGTAGACGTGCACATTGCCCACCGCTCCAGAGTATACTACTCGCCAATGTCTAGTCTCTTGACAACAAGGTAGATTTGAACAAGGGTAGAACAAGGGTTGCCTTCCAGAGAGACATCAGAGATTGTAACATTCTCTGTTTCACGGAAACATGGCTCTCTCGGGATATCTTGTCGGAATCGGTTCAGCCACGGAGCTTCTCCATGCAACGTGCCGACAGAGATGAACTCCTCTCTGGGAAGAGGAAGGGCGGCGATGTATGCTACATGATTAATGACTCATGGTTTAATTGTGATAACATACAGGAACTCAAGTCCTTCTGTTCACCTGACTTAGAATTCCTCACAATCAAATGTCGACCGCATTATCTCCCAAGAGAATTCTCTTCGATTATAATCACAGCCGCATATATTCCCCCCCAAGCAGACACATCGATTGCCCTGAACGAACTTCATTTGACTCTATGTAAACTGGAACCACATATCCTGAGGTTGCATTCATTGTAGCTGGGGATTTTAACAAGGCTAATCTGAAAACAAGACGCCCTAAATTCTATCAGCATATCGATTGTGCTACCGGGGCAGGTAAAACCCTGGATCATTGTTATTCTAACTTCCGCGACGCATATAAGGCCCTTCCCCGCCCTCCTTTTGGAAAAGCTGACCACGACTCCATTTTGTTGCTCCAAGCCTATAGACAGAGACTAAAACAGAAAGCCCCCGCGCTCAGGTCTATTCAACGCTGGTCCGATCAATCTGACGCTTCAAGACTGCTTCGATCACGTGGATTGGGATATGTTCCGCATTGCGTCCAACAACAACATTGATGAATACGCTGATTCGGTGAGCGAGTTCATTAGCAAGTGCATCGGCGATGTCATACACACTTCAAACCAAGGTGGCATAGCAGTTCAGACGTCTTTTGTCCTCGTCTTGTCGTGTCCTGTATATATATATATTTACAACTTTTTCACATACATTTTATTTTTATTTTCCATCAACTCATCTTCAAAACACTCTCCTGCAACCCGCCTCACCAATGTATATTTATAAAAAAGTATTATTTACCTCAGATCTGTAATCCTCCAAGAAGCTAGCCAGAAACTCCAAGAAGCTAGCCTGAAACTAGCCAGAAGCTAATCCAGAAGCTAGTTCAGAAGCTAGTTAGCTCCTTTACTGGCAAATCGTTAGTATCCAGCTAACCACGGTTTGTGGTCATCAGCTATCCTTTAGCTCGAAAATCTATCGCCAGTTCTGTACGGCGCAGCGCGGCTCGGAACGGAACATACCGGACCAATTTTTCTCTCCATGTCCCTGGATTTCGACTGCTCTCTGGACATTCATACCCGGATCTCACAGCTAGCTAGCTGCTATCCGTGTGACTATCGGCCTTCGTCGATTCCGGAGCAAACATCAATTATTCCGGAGCTAGCAAGCTCCGTCAATCACTCCTGAGTTCCATCAATCACACCTGGGCTGCAGTCACCTATCCGGACCCGTTTTACTGCTTTCGCGGAGCCCCACCGGGCCTTCACAACTGGACTGCCGACGTTATCTACCCGAAGGAGTTATTCGGCTGGCTCCTCCGTCGCGACGTTACCTGAACGCCCATCTGCGGCCTGCTAACCGTTAGCTGTCTTACCGGCTGCTATCTGAATAGACAATCGGACAATTTTTTTTTTTTATATATTTATTTTTAAAAAAATAATAATTTTTTTAATTATTTTTTTATTATTATTATTATGTTTTCTTCTTGGGCCTCTATAACTATATCTATTGTTTTTATTTTTGTTGTTGTTGTGTGATTTGGATTAATCCCCTCTACCACACGGAACCCCACTAATCTACTGACGCAAGAGGTAGCTAACAACAGACCTCCATCCTATGCTAGCTTGCTACCGATGCCCTGGCTAGCTGTCTAAATCACCAACCAACCTCTCCACTCACCGGACCCTTTTGATCACTCGACTAAGCATGCCTCTCCTTAATGTCAATATGTCTTGTCCATTTCTGTTCTGGTTAGTGTTTATTGGCTTATTTCACTGTAGAGCCTCTAGTCCTG
The DNA here is from genome assembly GCF_002021735.2 of Oncorhynchus kisutch. Taxonomy (NCBI): domain Eukaryota; kingdom Metazoa; phylum Chordata; class Actinopteri; order Salmoniformes; family Salmonidae; genus Oncorhynchus; species Oncorhynchus kisutch. The sequence goes on from NC_034179.2 coordinate 29,253,732, forward strand.
CTCACTATACCTTATCCAACCTATTAGTTCCACCACCCACACATGCAATGACATCTCCTGGTTTCAACGATGTTTCTAGAGACAATATCTCTCTCTTCATCACTCAATACCTAGGTTTACCTCCACTGTATTCACATCCTACCATACATTTGTCTGTACATTATACCTTGATGCTATTTTATCGCCCCCAGAAACCTCCTTTTACTCTATGTTCCAGACGTTCTAGACGACCAATTCTCATAGCTTTTAGCCGTACCCTTATTCTACTCCTCCTATGTTCCTCTGGCGATGTAGAGGTGAATCCAGGCCCTGCAGTGCCTAGCTCCACTCCTATTCCCCAGGCGCTCTCTTTTGACGACTTCTGTAACCGTAATAGCCTTGGTTTCATGCATGTTAACATTAGAAGCCTCCTCCCTAAGTTTGTTCTATTCACTGCTTTAGCACACTCTGCCAACCCGGATGTTCTAGCTGTGTCTGAATCCTGGCTTAGGAAGACCACCAAAAACTCAGACATTTTAATTCCAAACTACAACATTTTCAGACAAGATAGAACTGCCAAAGGGGGCGGTGTTGCAATCTACTGCAAAGATAGCCTGCAGAGTTCTGTCCTACTATCCAGGTCTGTACCCAAACAATTTGAACTTCTACTTTTAAAAATCCACCTCTCTAAAAACAAGTCTCTCACCGTTGCCGCCTGCTATAGACCACCCTCTGCCCCCAGCTGTGCTCTGGACACCATATGTGAACTGATTGCCCCCCATCTATCTTCAGAGTTCGTGCTGCTAGGCGACCTAAACTGGAACATGCTTAACACCCCAGCCATCCTACAATCTAAACTTGATGCCCTCAATCTCACACAAATTATCAATGAACCTACCAGGTACCTCCCCAAAACCTTAAACACGGGCACCCTCATAGATATCATCCTAACCAACTTCCCCTCTAAATACACCTCTGCTGTCTTCAACCAAGATCTCAGCGATCACTGCCTCATTGCCTGCATCCGTAATGGGTCAGCGGTCAAACGACCGCCACTCATCACTGTAAAACGCTCCCTGAAACACTTCTGCGAGCAGGCCTTTCTAATCGACCTGGCCGGGGTATCCTGGAAGGATATTGATCTCATCCCGTCAGTAGAGGATGCCTGGATATTTTTTAAAAATGCCTTCCTAACCATCCTAAATAAACATGCCCCATTCAAGAAATTTAGAACCAGGAACAGATATAGCCCTTGGTTCTCCCCAGACCTGACTGCCCTTAACCAACACAAAAACATCCTATGGCGTTCTGCATTAGCATCGAACAGCCCCCGTGATATGCAGCTGTTCAGGGAAGCTAGAAATCATTATACACAGGCAGTTAGAAAAGCCAAGGCTAGCTTTTTCAAGCAGAAATTTGCTTCCTGCAACACTAACTCAAAAAAGTTCTGGGACACTGTAAAGTCCATGGAGAATAAGAACACCTCCTCCCAGCTGCCCACTGCACTGAAGATAGGAAACACTGTCACCACTGATAAATCCACCATAATTGAGAATTTCAATAAGCATTTTTCTACGGCTGGCCATGCTTTCCACCTGGCTACTCCTACCCCGGACAACAGCACTGCACCCCCAACAGCAACTCGCCCAAGCCTTCCCCATTTCTCCTTCTCCCAAATCCATTCAGCTGATGTTCTGAAAGAGCTGCAAAATCTGGACCCCTACAAATCAGCCGGGCTAGACAATCTGGACCCTTTCTTTCTAAAATTATCTGCCGAAATTGTTGCCACCCCTATTACTAGCCTGTTCAACCTCTCTTTCGTGTCGTCTGAGATTCCCAAAGATTGGAAAGCAGCTGCGGTCATCCCCCTCTTCAAAGGGGGGGACACTCTTGACCCAAACTGCTACAGACCTATATCTATCCTACCGTGCCTTTCTAAGGTCTTCGAAAGCCAAGTCAACAAACAGATTACCGACCATTTCGAATCTCACCATACCTTCTCTGCTATGCAATCTGGTTTCAGAGCTGGTCATGGGTGCACCTCAGCCACGCTCAAGGTCCTAAACGATATCTTAACCGCCATCGATAAGAAACATTACTGTGCAGCCGTATTCATTGATCTGGCCAAGGCTTTCGACTCTGTCAATCACCATATCCTCATCGGCAGACTCGACAGCCTTGGTTTCTCAAATGATTGCCTCGCCTGGTTCACCAACTACTTCTCTGATAGAGTTCAGTGTGTCAAATCGGAGGGTCTGCTGTCCGGACCTCTGGCAGTCTCTATGGGGGTGCCACAGGGTTCAATTCTTGGACCGACTCTCTTCTCTGTATACATCAATGAGGTCGCTCTTGCTGCTGGTGAGTCCCTGATCCACCTCTACGCAGACGACACCATTCTGTATACTTCCGGCCCTTCTCTGGACACTGTGTTAACAACCCTCCAGGCAAGCTTCAATGCCATACAACTCTCCTTCCGTGGCCTCCAATTGCTCTTGAATGCAAGTAAAACTAAATGCATGCTCTTCAACCGATCGCTGCCTGCACCTACCCGCCTGTCCAACATCACTACTCTGGACGGCTCTGACTTAGAATACGTGGACAACTACAAATACTTAGGTGTCTGGTTAGACTGTAAACTCTCCTTCCAGACCCATATCAAACATCTCCAATCCAAAGTTAAATCTAGAATTGGCTTCCTATTTCGCAACAAAGCATCCTTCACTCATGCTGCCAAACATACCCTTGTAAAACTGACCATCCTACCAATCCTCGACTTTGGCGATGTCATTTACAAAATAGCCTCCAATACCCTACTCAACAAATTGGATGCAGTCTATCACAGTGCAATCCGTTTTATCACCAAAGCCCCATATACTACCCACCATTGCGACCTGTACGCTCTCGTTGGCTGGCCCTCGCTTCATACTCGTCGCCAAACCCACTGGCTCCATGTCATCTACAAGACCCTGCTAGGTAAAGTCCCCCCTTATCTCAGCTCGCTGGTCACCATAGCATCTCCCACCTGTAGCACACGCTCCAGCAGGTATATCTCTCTAGTCACCCCCAAAACCAATTCTTTCTTTGGCCGCCTCTCCTTCCAGTTCTCTGCTGCCAATGACTGGAACGAACTACAAAAATCTCTGAAACTGGAAACACTTATCTCCCTCACTAGCTTTAAGCACCAACTGTCAGAGCAGCTCACAGATTACTGCACCTGTACATAGCCCACCTATAATTTAGCCCAAACAACTACCTCTTTCCCAACTGTATTTAATTTTAATTTATTTATTTATTTTGCTCCTTTGCACCCCATTATTTTTTTATTTCTACTTTGCACATTCTTCCATTGCAAAACTACCATTCCAGTATTTTACTTGCTATATTGTATTTACTTTGCCATCTTGGCCTTTTTTGCCTTTACCTCCCTTCTCACCTCATTTGCTCACATTGTATATAGACTTGTTTATACTGCATTATTGACTGTATGTTTGTTTTTACTCCATGTGTAACTCTGTGTCGTTTTATCTGTCGAACTGCTTTGCTTTATCTTGGCCAGGTCGCAATTGTAAATGAGAACTTGTTCTCAACTTGCCTACCTGGTTAAATAAAGGTAAAATAAAAATAAAATAAATAAACACAGCAGCTATTAAAACATTCCCAAACCAGAAACCGTGGATTGATGGCAGCATTCGCGCGAAACTGAAAGCACAAACCACTGCTTTTAACCAGGGTAAGGTGACCGGAAACATGACCGAATACAAACAGTGTAGCTATTCCCTCCACAAGGCAATCAAACAAGCTAAGCGTCAGTATAGAGACAAAGTAGAGTCGCAATTCAACGGCTCAGACACAAGAGGTATGTGGCAGGGTCTACAGTCAATCACAGATTACAAAAAGAAAACCAGCCCCGTCGCTGACCAGGATGTCTTGCTCCCAGACAGACTAAATAACTTATTTGCTCGCTTTGAGGACAATACAGTGCCACTGACACTGCCCGCTACCAAAACCTGCAGACTCTTCTTCACTGCAGCCGACGTGGGTAAAACATTTAAACGTGTTAACCCTCGCAAGGCTGCAGGCCCAGACGGCATCCCCAGCCGCGTCCTCAGAGCATGCGCAGACCAGCTGGCTGGTGTGTTTACGGACATATTCAATCAATCCTTATCCCAGTCTGCTGTCCCCACATGCTTCAAGAGGGCCACCATTGTTCCTGTTCCCAAGAAAGCTAAGGTAACGGAGTTAAACGACTATCGCCCCTGAGCACTCACTTCCATCATCATGAAGTGCTTTGAGAGACTAGTCAAGGACCATATCACCTCCACCCTACCTGACACCCTAGACCCACTTCAATTTGCTTACCGCCCCAATAGGTCAACAGACGACGCAATCGCAACCACACTGCACACTGCCCTAACCCATCTGGACAAGAGGAATACCTATGTGAGAATGCTGTTCATCGACTACAGCTCAGCATTTAACAATAATAGTACCCTCCAAACTCGTCATCATGCTCGAGCCCCTGGTTCTTGACACCGCCCTGTGCAACTGGGTACTGGATGCACCGCCACCAGGTGGTGAGGGTAGGTAGCAACAGCTCCACCCTGCTGATCCTCAACACTGGGGCCCCACAAGGGTGCGTTCTGAGCCCTCTCCTGTACTCCCTGTTCACCCATGACTGCGTGGCCATGCACGCCTCCAACTCAATCATCAAGTTTGCGGACGACACAACAGTGGTAGGCTTGATTACCAACAACGACGAGATGGCCTACAGGGAGGAGGTGAGGGCCCTCGGAGTGTGGTGTCAGGAAAATAACCTCACACTCAACGTCAACAAAACAAAGGAGATGATCGTGGACTTCAGGAAACAGCAGAGGGAGCACCCCCCTATCCACATCGATGGGACAGTAGTGGAGAGGGTAGTAAGTTTTGAGTTCCTCGGCATACACATCACGGACAAACTGAATTGATCCACCCACACAGACAGCATGGTGAAGAAGGCGCAGCAGCGTCTCTTCAACCTCAGGAGGCTGAAGAAATTTGGCTTGTCACCAAAAGCACTTACAAACTTTTATAGATGCACAATCTAGAGCATCCTGTCGGGCTGTATCACCGCCTGGTATGGCAACTGCTCCGCCCACAACCGTAAGGCTCTCCAGCGGGTAGTGAGGTCTGCACAACGCATCACCGAGGGCAAACTACCTGCCCGCCAGGACACCTACACCACCCGATGTCACAGGAAGGCCATAAAGATCATCAAGGACAACAACCGCCCGAGCCACTGCCTGTTCACCCCGCTATCATCCAGAAGGCGAAGCAGGGTGCATCAAAGCAGGGACCGAGAGACTGAAAAACAGCTTCTATCTCAAGGCCATCATACTGTTAAACAGACACCACTAACATTGAGTGGCTGCTGCCAACATACTGATGGTTCATTAAAGCCACACCCTCAACGACTGAGGGGGTTTTAAAAAGAGCAAATGTATCCAATTACATTTTCACATCCTTTATGATACATCTGTAGTTCTCAAGAAAATACTTTCAATGAGAGTAACATACATTTTTTTATTATTATTTCATTTTTTTCGTTTTGTTGTTACAAGAAACCTTGTCGAGATGCTAAGCCTGGTTGATAAGCACATCAGCTGCTGCCAATGACGGTGAATCAATCGTCAGTCAGTGTCACAGCTTTGAAGCTGTGAGGCTGATGGGTTGTTTGGTGACCATGAGGTCATTCATTTGGTTTTTAATCTTGAGTTTATGTATGCCTTTTTGTAGTTTCATTGTTTATATATATTTATTTTGGTCATCTTTGAACAACTAATATTCCGCTTGACCTGGCCGACCAAGATGTCAAGAGAGACAGAGCTGGTCCTGGACTTAAGGTAAGATTGCTGTCTCCCTGGGCACATGTGTATCCAACAGTCCTCAAATGCTGATTTCCCACATAAATGCACATATTCATTCAGGTTACAGACCATGTAACTAGCCCTAGGACCCCTAGACAAACCAAGTGCAACAATATCCGTAGGCTAGTTACGGGTTTCGTAACAGTGTTTTATTTTGTGGCAGGATCAATGGAAGAAGAGGAAGCGAGAAATCCCACTTCCTCTTTTTCTGGTTCATATACGGTCAATGAACTAAGTAGCTCAGTTGGTAGCGCATGGTGCTTGTAACGCCAGGATTGTGGGTTTGTTTCCCACGGGGCACTAGTATGAAATGTGTGCACTCACTACTGTAAGTCGCACTGGATAAGAGTGGCGGCTAAACTACGTAAATGTAGTTAGCAAGTCTCCTGCAGAGATAACAAAAAGTGGTATGATATTTTAATTTACTGTAGTCTACTCGCCGAGCAGCCAGCTGTGGTTATTTCCGGTTTCTAATCTCTCATGGGTAATGTAGTTCTCTATTTGGCTGTGTTCAAGTGCTCATTGGAAAGTTATTTCCTCTCACTCTAACGGCAATGAAAAGGGACAAAACGTTTTATTAAAATGTATTTGTAGATTATTTTTTCACAATGTGATCCAAAATACTGTACAACAACAAATAAGCAAAATACGTATTCTTTGTCTTTACATCTAGCAACATGTTCAGCTGGAAGACATCACTTTTTACTAGCGAAAAATGCATTTCAAAGACTGAGAAATTCTCTCCTGTCACCAATTTGTTTGTTAAAGGTCCAATGTAGCCATTTATATCTCAATATCAAATCATTTGTGGGTAACAATTAAGTACATTACTGTGATTATTTTACCATTTTAATTTAAAACAAACAGCTTCTTAGCTAAGATCAATTTCTCAAGCAAGTATTTAGCTGGGACTGTCTAGGAGTGGGGTGTGGGAAACTAAACTAGCTGTTATTGGCAAATAGGTTTGGAACTCTTTCTTATTGGTTTTTTAACTAACTTGCAGCATGGAGATGTCAACAGGCAGGCCATAACTCCATTCCACCTAAATAGGATGACATTTCAGGTGGTCTTTTTAAACAGATCTTATACTAAAAGGACATTATCATACTTTTCTCTTCACAGTATTATTCCAAACTCTGTGTAAATATATATATATATGAAACAGGGAAATCAAATGTGACTGCACTGGGCCTTTAACAGGGTATTGAATCAGCATGACATAGGCTGAACTAGAAAGGCCAACAGTTTGAGTCATGTCTAGATTCAACCATATCGCGGAAGAGCTGCGTTATAATGCAATTAAAATGTCAGATTGAGACACGTGTAAACGCAGTCTCCGCAAATGCAGGAACATTGTTTTTAAATGGCAATCGCGCTATTGCACTGATCTTCCACAATACGGATTTCATCTAGGCCATACTCTTCCAAAGGCACAGTGGCTGAGAAATGGGACTTGTGTCTAGCTGGATTCACGGCCTTATTGATAACAGATGTATGAAGTTACTTTGACATTATCCTGAGATATCAAACATGGCGTAAGCTCCCCCCACTACACACAAACCCTTCACTCACACACACACCATACAAACCCAGGTGTGGTTTTACTGAGCAGGTTTTTGGTGTTCCTTTACTTCAACCTACAGTAGCCTACAGTATATCTTCCCTGTTATACACACAGGCCCTAGAGGTGGCAGTATAGCTTCACTGGACTCTAGTGCCTTAAGGCTTGGCTGGTATTCAATCATAGCTTTGTAGGTCGCTTAACATTTGAAGATATTTTGAGTTGATATCTGCAGCATATAACGTGAATGCGATCACAGCAAACACGGAAACATTGCCTGTAAAAGGCACATTCTTGGTGACAGTGCACTACAACCAGCCTCGGATTGAATCCCAGCCTAAGCCACAGGAAGGACATTCACTCACTCTTCATCTTCATTGTCCAAATCATTCCACAGCACTTGCGGAAGCAGACTTTGCAGCATTTAACGGTGACCATGACAATCGTGAGAATTATAGTAAGTAGCAGAGCGAACACGTCCAGACTGTGGTACTGGATCCAGTTCAGGTCGTGAGCAGCGGGTCTCAGGTGGTCGGCTCCTCCGTGGCGCATCACAAACTCTGTCCAGAACACGGCCAGGTCCAGCGGCTCAATGGGACGGTCCTTATGCACCGTTGACAGCTGTAGCATCTTCTGCTTGTAACTGAGGAGGAAGGATGGAGAACATGAGGAATGCATCAAGGTTTGCCATCTCTTCATAGACGACAACTCATGGAGGCTAATACTGTACCAGTGAAGGAAGTGGGTTCCTCCAACGAGGAACACCGACTGTCACCTCCAATAATGGATTGGTGACCATATATTTGTACTGAAATGCAATGTGTGTGGATTTAAAGTTAGGATTTGGTCTCTATAGTGTTTGCACTGCTTCTTGAGTTCACAGTATCTCCTATTATATAAAGACATTTCCATCTAAAAGGACGCATGACGACCAACATGTGAAGTTCATAGGAGCATGTCAAATGAAAGCTAAGCGTATATTTTTTTGTTTTAGTCAAGGCATATATACATTCTTCAACCATTTTCTATCCAAATAATTAGGAATAAGCAAACACTTATTTCTGGTAAAACAGATGGAAAAGGAGTCTTAAACATCATCTACCAGAAAAAGTCTTAGAAATACATCAAAACACAATGTTAAATTACAGAACCCTGCCAATATCAACACTTATTTGAGTGGGTTGGGGGGCTAGGGTCAGTCTTATATCTGGAGTATTTCTCCTGTCTTATCCGGTGTCCTGTGTGAATTTAAATATGCTCTCTCTAATTCCCTCTTTCTCTCTCTCGGAAGACCTGAGACCTAGGACCATGTCTCAGGACTACCTGGCATGACTCCTTGTTGTCCCCAGTTCACCTGGCCGTTCTGCTGCTCCAGTTTCAACTGTTCTGCCTGCGGCTATGGAACCCTGACCTGTTCACTGTGATTACTATTATTTGACCATGCTGGTCATTTATGATAACAGAACATGGCCAAGATTATCTCCACCTGGCACAGCCAGAAGAGGACTGGCCACCCCTCATAGCATAGTTCCTCTCTAGGTTTCTGCCTAGATTCTGGCCTTTCTAGGGAGTATTTCCTAGTCACCATGCTTCTACACCTGCTTTGCTTGCTGTTTGGGGTTTAAGGCTGGGTTTCTGTACAGCACTTTGATATATCAGCTGATGTAAGATGGGCTATATAAATTTGATTATTTGAGAAATTATTTGTCTTCTGTACGTTTAAGAAACATTGCCTTGTGCCTTAATTCCGTTACCAAAAACCTCATGAGGGAGGATAATGAATTCATAAAAGTAACAAGTAAAGGTAGACTTACCAATTAGTTTTTTGTGGTATCAAGTGATTAAAACTCTGAATTCTGTTCCCAAATCGGTAACGGAATTACAGAAAGAAAATTAACGGATTTCAATTAAATTGGCTAACATGCAAAATCATAGTAGTCAAACCACAGTTGGGTCACATGCTACTGTCCTCCCTTTCACTGGCATACTTTGTTCAGCTCAAATGTTTTCTGTCGTCTGATGGTTAAAGCAACACTGTGAAAACAGTCTGGACAACCCCGCAATCTCACTTCTCTCTCTCCTATAACATGATGTCCTAGTATTATGTTAGCATGATGTCTGACCTCTTGTCATTGATGACCTTGTTGAGGGCCTCCACCAGTTTGTCTGAGGTGACGTCGAACACACTGAGCACCTCCCCTACTCCCCTCACTGCCATGCGGTGTACGTTGTCACCCTGGTCACCAAACAATGGCAGCATCACCATGGGAACGCCGTTACAGATCCCCTCGTAAATACCGTGGGTTCCTCCGTGGGTGATGAAGGCCTTGACCTTGGGGTGGCCTAGAACATAAAATCTTATGAACACAGAACATTCACCACAAGGGTGTTGGCATCAAAATAAAGGAGAAGATTAACTATTTATCTTACAACATAAACAGTGTGTTGGGTTCACTGAGAAGTGCCCTTCTGTAACTTCCCCTATATGGTTTATTATAAATATAACACTAACTGATTAAACCAACCCAGCAAATCATTCTGAGGAAGCCACTTCATCACTCTGACGTTGGCTGGAGCATTCTCAGGCACCACCCCTGTGTACCTCCACACAACCTGAAAAACAGAGACAACAGTTTATTTAGCTAATCAAGGCTTAGATTCAATAAGATCAAGTGTTAATCGGCAACAGACGACACCCGCATAGCTGTTTTGGCAGTGTCTGGGGGTGTAAATCACTGGTAACTGTGTTTGAGCTGTCAAAGTGGTGAGGAGCTGCTCTTATGATCATTTGGTGGATTCGATTATGCTGAGATGCAGGGCCAGGCAAAGGACCATCGGGCAGGGAGGAGTGCCATTCTCAAATCAAACAGTAATCTGTGCCACTGTCATTTTGTCAACAAGGCAGCATGGTGGATTTATGGGAAAATTGTTTCATTTAATGACATCTGCTTTCATATTGTTAATGGGATACAGTTTTACATTTATTTGGTCAATTATTAAGCATCCTAAGTATTAGATTTTTTTGAGTTGTTATTTTCATTTTGCCATTTTGTTTTCTTTCCACGTTCATTTTATATCCTGAGATTTTAGTATTCTGATTTTTATTTTATTTTATTTATTTATTTATTTTAGCAAGGGGAGCATTGAGTTTTCAATATTGGTCAGATATATCAGAAGACCATCTGCAAATAAGTTCAGTTTATATTCATGTCAACCTATACCGAGACCTGTTACGTTTGGGTCCAGTCTAACTATTTCTGCAAGCGGTTCAATTGCCAGAGCAAAGAGAATTGGGGGAGAAAGAGAAGACATCCCTCTTGTTCCCCTTTCAAAAGCAATTTTATCATATAATGTATTTCAGCTGGAACATGTTCTTGTATGTGTTTGTTAGTGTTTATTTTTAATAAACCCTGTTTGATTATGTATCAAGTCTGGTAAGACTTTTGCCATTCTATTGCTTATGAGCTTTGTTATTTTGTCAGTTCATTAAATGTATGGTTCTGTAATTAACAGGGTACTCTCCAGATTTTCCTGGTAGTAATATAACTGAAATAATTGTTTGATACATGAAACTAGGAAGCACTGAATCGAGTGACATGTTATGTGTAAAAAGGGCTTTACTTTGTCCCAAAATTGTAAATATAATTCTATGGGAAAGCCGGTCCATTTCTGGTGCTTTTCACAGCACTAATGTTAAGTGTCTACCTAGTGATATTTGTAGGATTGTGGCACATTATTTCTACAGTCTTTTAAAGTGTGTGTTTCGTTGCTGACTTAGCAGGGACATCATTTTTCAGAGAAATGTTTAAAAAATGAACCAAACTAATAATTAGATCAATATCTTTCAATGTAATAATATAACTCTAGTGACATTTATTTGGATACATCCATAACAATGAGCTAATGAGGCATGATTTCACCTGGCATAGAAAATGTGCTCACCAGTCAGTACACTGTTTAGAGGAGCTAGCGCAATCACTTCAAACTGAAGCTGGAAAGACTGCAAACTAGATGCACTTCGTTTTACATTTGTTCAATTTACATTTCTTTGTATATATCCATAAAAATGATGCCAGCTGATTCATGATTTCGACTGGCTGAGAAACGCTGCCTAAAAAAAATAAAAGGAGAGCCGCACAATCTAGGAGCTCAGATGCAAAAATCTATTGTCCAACGTTTCGACAGAAGCTGTCTTCATCTGGGTATAATGACAAACACTGCAGGGTAACTCGCTTAAAATATATATATATATATATATATATATGTCAAGACACACTCCGTTGTCTGTAATCGTGGCCTGGTGTCATTGTTATTTTAATGAGAATTAACCAAACAAAAACAAAATGGATAGTGTACGATCATAGATACAATTTGGCTACAGAAGCCAACAACCATTTACAATAGCAAAATCACAAGAATGGCTTCAGATCAAAGTCTACGTTGAGACCAAAGGGCGCAAGGGTCTTTAAATTAAAGATCCAAGCAGGCTCTCGTTTTAACAATAAATTGTCGAGGTCACCCCCTCTCCTAGGGAGGGTGACATGTTCGATGCCAATATAACGTAGAGACGAAATCGAGTGGTTTGCTTCCAAAAAGTGTGCCGCAACTGGATAAGTCGAGTTTTTGCACCTAATGATGCTCCGAGATTCGTACTTTTAATTTGCGCTTTGTTTTACCCACATTTTTACCACAAGGACAAGTTATAAGATGCATAACTGCCTTAATGGAGCACCTGATAACACCTTTTGATTGGTGATCTGTTTCCCTTTTTGGGGGTATTTGAATGATCTACAATTAAGTGCCATTGCATTGAGCACAGCCATTACACTTGTAGTTTCCATCCAGTAGGGGCGCAAATGCACGTTGTGCAGGGATATCTTGGGGTGATAAATCAGAGTTTACCAATTGATTTGAGATTTCTGCCCCTGCGAGAATACAACCAAGGGAAGGTCCGAAAACACATTACCAATACTCTCATCGGATCTTAGAATGTGCCAATGTTTGAATGATTCCCTTAACTTGCTCAGAGCACTTTGAATAGCGGGTAGCTAGAACGCAAGGATGCTTCTTTTGCGAGTCTGACCTTAAAAGGTCTCGTCTCGTTTTGTTTAGAATTTTCTCAATGGCAGTATTAATCTGACCATTTTTGTACCCCCTCTCCTTGAATTTTCTTAGTCTCAGCCATATTTATGTCAATCTGTTTTTTACAAATTCTTTTGACTCGACAGAATTGGCTGTAGGGCAAACTGTTTTTCAGGGGAAGTGGGTGACCGCTATCAGCACTCAACAAACTGTTACAATCAGTAGGATGCTCAGAACAGGAGTTAAGAAAAGCATGGAACGCCTGGAGCTGTTTTACATCACCCCTCCATAGAATAAAAATATCAATATACCGTTTCCAAATAATGATGTTAGGCAAGAAAACAGTTGAGAGGATTGAAAATAGACGGTTTCGCCATGTAACTCAAATTACCATAGTAAGGAGCCATGGGGGATCCCATAGCAGTACCCTTCATCTGAATAAAGAAATAATTTAGAAACATGAAGTAGTTGTGTGTGTGAGTACTTTTTCAGCCAATGTTATAATGCATGCACTGGAAGGTAATTCCTTAGGGTCATGTTGCCTGCCTATCTCGTCCCGACACGTTCATTACTATGGGACTATAAGGGCACAGGGCGAGACCCAGATGCAGACATGGGAGGCAGATGGTTTGAGTCTCTGATATTAATTATAATCCAAAAGGCAGGCAAGAGAAGGGTCGTGGACAGGCAAATGATCATAACAAGGTCAGAGTCCAGGAGGTACAGGGTGACGGGCAGGCTCGAGGCCAGGACAGGCAGTACGGTCAGGCAGGCGGGTTCAGAGTAGAGGCAGGAAGGGGTCAAAACTGTGAGGACTTGCAAAAACAGAGAAGGGGAAAAACAGGAGCATGGAAAAACATGCTGGTTGACTTGACCAGACAAACTGGCAACAGACAAACATGGAACACAGGAATAAATACCCAGGGACTAATGAGGAAAACATGTGACACCTGGAGGTGGGTGGAGACAATAACAGGAACAGTGTGTCTTATACGCTTTCTTCCCAAACTACAATTAACACAACTCCCTAATGAAGATGGAGCATATTGAGCCTTCCTTATTTTGCAAGGATTGATAATCTGAAATCAGAATAGTAATAGCTTTTATTATGAATGAGTTAAATGTTTTAGTAATGGTGGTATTTTTCTAGAGTTCTATGGAATGTTCTGTGATCAGACACTTTTGTATCTGGGTAGTGCAATCTGAGGTGCAGTTAACTCTGCAGCAGAGGTATGTCTGGGTCTTCCTTTCCTGTGGCAGTCCTCACGAGAGCCAGTTTCATCATAGCGCTTGAAGAAACGTTCAAAGTTAGACAATTTCCGGATTGACTGACCTTCATGTCTTAAAGTAATGATGGACTTTCGTTTCCCTTTGCTTATTTGAGCTGTTCTTGCCATAATATGGACTTGGTCTTTCACCAAATAGGGCTATCTTCTGTATACCCCCTACCTTGTCAAAACACAACTGATTGGCTCAAATGCATTAAGGAGGAAAGAAATTCAAAAAAATTACCTTAACAAGGCACGCCTGTTAATTGAAATGCATTCCAGGTCACTACCTCATGAAGCTGGTTGAGAGAATGCCAAGAGTGTGCAAAGCTATTATCAAGGCAAAGGGTTGCTACTTTGAAGAATCTCAAAATCAAATCAAACTATATTTTATAATGCTTTTTTTGTTTACTGTGTTATTTCATAGTGTTGATGTTTTCACTGTTATTCTACAATGTAGAAAATTGTAAAAAATAAAGAAAAACCCTGGAATGAGTAGGTGTCCAGACTTTTGATTGGTACTGTATATGTACCCCAAGAAGAGTAGCTGCTGCCTTAGCAGCAGCAAATGGGGATCCCTAATAAATACAAAGGGCACCTATTGGTAGATAGGTCAACAACAAAAAAGAGTGCAATTAATAACTTCACCTTGGATAGTGTATTAATACACCCAGTTACTACAAAGATACAGGCATCCTTGCTAACTCAGTTGCCAGAGAGGACGGAAACCGCTCAGATTTCACCATGAGGCCAATAGTGACTTTAAAACAGTTGCAGACTTTAACTTCTCTAGGGTATGGGGCAGCATTGGGAATTTTGGATGAAAAGCATGCCCAAATTAAACTGCCTGCTACTCTGCCATAAAAGCTAGAATATGCATATAATTAGTAGATTTGGATAGAAAACACTGAAGTTTCTAAAATTGTTTGAATGATGTCTGAGTATAACAGAACTCATATGGCAGGCAAAAACCTGAGAAAAAAAATAAACCAGGAAGTGGGAAATCTGAGGCTTGTAGTTTAACTCAACCAATATCCCACTGTAAATTCAACAGGGGCTATGTTGCACTTCCTAAGGCTTCCACTAGATGTCAACAGTCTTTAGAAACTTGTTTGATGCCTCTACTGCGAGGTGTGGCCGAATGAGAGGGGATTGAGTCAGGTGTCTGCCAGCAGCCTCGACATCAGTCTCGTGAGCTCTGTTCCATTGCTTCTCTACAGACAAAGGAATTCTCCAGTTGGAATATTATTGAAGATTTATGTTAAAAACATCCTAAAGATTGATTCTATAATTAGTTTGACAGGTTTCTATGGACCGTAACGGAACTTTTGGACATTTCATCTGCAACTGGTGGACGTGCTTCATGAGTGTGGATTTGTTTACCAAATGCGCTAACAAAAAGGATCTATTTGGACATAAATGATGGACATTATCGAACAAAACAAACATTTAATATGGACCTGGGATTCCTGGGAGTGCATTCTGATGATCATCAAAGGTAAGTGAATATTTATAATGCTATATGTTGACTCCAACATGGCGGATATCAATTTGGCTTGATTTTGTCATCTGAACGCTGTACTCAGATTATTGCATGATTTGCTTTTTCCGTAAAGTTTAAAAAAAATCTGACACAGCGGTTGCATTAAGGAGATGTTTATCTAAAGTTCCATGTATAATAGTCGTATCTTTATCAATGTTTATTATGAGTATTTCTGTATACATGCATTGTGTAACATGTTTTTATTTATTTATTTTATTTATTTTTTACCTTTATTTTACTAGGCAAGTCAGTTAAGAACACATTCTTATTTACAATGACAGCCTAGGAACAATGGGTTAACTGCCTGTTCAGGGGCAGAACGACAGATTTGTACCTTGTCAGCTCGGGGGTTTGAACTTGCAACCTTCCGGTTACTAGTCTAACGCTCTAACCACTAGGCTACCCTGCCACCCCAACACGAAGTCCTATCTGATGGAGAGTGATTCATTTGATCTATATTTCTGCTTTTTGTGACTCCTCCTTTTGGTTGGAAAAATTGCTTGGTTTTTCTGTGAGTTGGTGGTGACCTAACAATCATTTGTGGTGCTTTCAGACTGTGGCTGGATTAACGAGAATGTTATCTTTAAAATGGTGTAAAATACATGTATGTTTGAGGAATTTTAATTATGAGATTTTTGTTGATTTGAATTTGGCGCCCTGCAGTTTCACTGGCTGTTGACAGGTGGGACACTACCGCCCCACGTACCCTAGAGACGTTAATGGCTGTGATAGGAGAACTGAGGATGGATCGCCAACATTGTAGTTACTCCACAAAACTAACCAAATTGACAGAGTGAAAAGAACAAAGTCTGTGCAGAATAAAAAATATTCCAAAACATGCATCCTGTTTGTAACAAGGCACTAAAGTAATACTGCAAAGCAATTACATTTATGCCCTGAATACAAAGTGTTATGTTCAGGGCAAATCCAATACAATACATTGCTGAGTACCACTCTCCATATTTTCAAGCATATTGGTAGCTGCATCATGTTATGGGTATGCTTGTGCTAGAATTGGCTAAACGTTGATAATTGAGATAGGAAATTAAAGAGACTGGGTTATGTCAGAAGTTAATGGTTCTCTGAAGAAAAACAATGGACATCTATGGATTAGATGAAGGAATGTGTTGAGGTCAGGAGGTGAGGACAGATTCTCTTAAGGCAGTAATAAAGGTTTGTCATCCCGTTACCCTCTGTATTAGCTTCCTGTGGGCCATAAACTGTAAGGATGTGTTTTAAGTAGGATGTATATAAATGTGAAGAAAGAAATGTTTTGCTGTCTCATTACAGCTGTACAGAACCTTTAGGAATAATTAAACGTGGTTAAAGCTTCTCTAGTGTCCGTGAGTTATTTACTCTGAAAAATAAGAACCTAACACTTGTAATCATTAAGGACTGGGGAGTTTTTCAGGATAAAAAATAAACGGAATGGAATTTAAGCACAGGCAAAAACCTGGTTGTTTGCTTTCCACCAGACACTAGGAGATGAATTCACCTTTCAGCTGGACAATAACCTAAAACAAAAAGCCAATTCTACATTAGTTGCTTACCAAGAAGGCAGTGAATGTCATCCACATGTACTAATAACATTTTTACAAATACTGTAGAACTTGTATCTGTACCCATTGATTGCAGTGGCAATATCCAGGAAAGCCAAAGTAAAAAATAAATACAAATCTGGGCCTAAAATATCATACAAAAGATTTAGCTGTGAATTATGTGGATGTTAAAAATATTTGTTGGTCTGATGTGATTTAATAAGGAACATACAGATGCTGCACTTGATGAATTTATGAAATTGCTTCTTCAATTATTGATAAACATGCACCTGTTAAGAAACTGATAAAACTGTGAAGGCTCCATAGATTGAGGAATTGAAGAAGTGTATGGTTGAAAGAGATGGGGCAAAAGGAGTAGCTAATCTGTTGAGGAATTATGTGACTAAACTAAACTAAAAATAATAAAGTATATTATGAAGTCAAGATCAATGATAAAGATTGATGGAAAAAAAATAGAGTACTTTAAAATAAATGATGGGCAGAAAGACATTCAACTCCATCTTTTATCGAATCAAGATGGCTTATTCATCACAATTTTGATGTTGCCAATTATCTTAATGATTACTTCATTGGCAAAGTGGGCAAATTTAGGCAGGAAATGCCAACAATGAGCCATCATACTCATGTATAATTTTTCTTTTTAAATCATTGCAAGTTTGAATTTTGTAAAGTTCGTGTGGGAGGTGGAAATATTGTTATTGATCAATAATGACAAAACTCCTGGCATTGACAACTTGGATGGTAGCTGACTCTATAGCTACTATTAACTGTCTCATCTTAATCTTTAAGCCTGGTGGAAATTATTTGACCTTAGGCCAAAGTCATTCCACTACCCAAGAGTGGTAAAGCGGCCTTTACTGCTTCTAACAGCAGACCTATCAGCATGCTGCTAGCTCTTAGCAAACTGTTTGACCAAATACAATGCTACTTCTCTGTAAATAAATGAACAACAGACTTTCAGCATGCTTGTATAGAAGGGCACTCAACATGTACTGCACTGACACAAATTACTGATGGGTTGAAAGAAATTGTGGGAGCTGTACTGTTAGCTCTCTAGGCCCTCTACTCTTTTCTATTTTTACCAATGACCTGCCACTGGCATTAAACAAAGCATGTGTGTCCATGTTTGCTAACGATTCAACTATATACGCATCAGCAGCCACAGCTAATGAAGTAAATGAAACCCTTAAAGAGTTCAGTCTGTTTTGATTGTATTTGGTAGAAATCGTTCTAGACCTCAGCTGAATCTGGTAATGAATGGTGTGGCTGCTGAACAATTTGAGACTAAATTACTTGGAGTCATCTTAGATTGTAAACTGTCATGGTGAAAACATATAGATTCAATGGTTGTAAATATGGGGAGATGTCTGTCCGTAATAAAGAGATGCTCTCCTTTTTTGACACCACAATCCACAAAGCAAGTCCTGCAGGCTCTAGTTTTATCTTATCTTGATTATTGCCCAGTCATATAGTCAAGTACTGCGAAGAAATACCTAATGAAGCTGCAGCTGGCCCAAAGCAGAGCGGCACATCTTGCCTTTCAATGTAATTAAAGGGCTAATATTAGTACTATGCACGCCAGTCTGTCTTGGCTAAGAGTTGAGGGAAGACTGGCTGCGTCACTTGTTTTTTTTATAAGAAACGTGTTGGAAATTCCAAATTGTTTGCATAGTCAACTTACACACACAGCACTGAAAACACTTACCCCGCCAGACATGCCACCAGGGGTCTTTTCAGTCCCCAGGTCCAGAACAATTTCAAGGAAACGTATAGTATTATACAGAGCCATGAGTGCCCTTCCATCTTATATAGCGCAAGTGAACAGCAAACCTGGTTTCAAAACACTAATAAAGCAACACCCCACGGCACAAGGCCTCTCCCACATGTGACCTACTTTTTGTATGTTTGTACTGACATGTATGTGTAACTGATAAATGGATGCACACACACACTACATGTCAATGATTTAAATGTATGTAAAGTATTTTGTCTGGAATGTCTTTCATTATATGTCGGACCCCAGTAAGACTAGCTGTCGCCATTGCGCCGGCTAATGGGGATCCTAATAAAGCTAATAAAATGTTCCTGAGTGGTAAAATTATATTTTTGACATATCTGCTCGGCAAGACTAGCAATGATTTAACAACCAATTTGACAGAGCTTGAAGAATTTTGAAAAGAACAATGGGCAAATATTGAACAATCCAGCTATGCAAAGCTCTTAGAGATTTACCCAGAAAGGCTCTAATCGATGCCAAAGGTGATTCTGAAATGTATTGACTCAGAGGTGTGAATAGTTGGATAAATTAGGTATGTCGGTCTTTAAATTTCAAGAAATTAGCTAACATTTCTAAAACGTGTTTTCACTGTCATTATTGGGTATTGTGTGTAGATGGCTAAGAAAAAATATTTTTAATTCAGGCTGTAAAACAATATGTGGAATAAGTCAAGGGGTATGAATACTTTATGAAGGCACTACAGATATTCTAAACAAAGTGTTTTGATAACTTTCAAGTGTAACAGTTTCATGTACAATAAAGAGACTGGGGCGTTCTGCTCCTGATATGCTAAGGGGGTTCCCATAACACTGCTGAACAACAAATCCACCAGGTTTTGTAAGTAGCCTGTGAATAGAATAAAAATATCATCACTCAATAAACATACAGGGAAGAAAAATTACTTTTCTCTAGTTTGGAAGTAATTATACAAATATAGTGACTAAGTACAGAATAGATTCAGGCCAGTGATGTTGACGTTTCTATGCAACCAGGTGTGTAAAGTTACATTGCTGAATGCTTGCTGACATGCATTTGTAGCATGCTCGCTAAAAAGACTTGTACTCGGGCTAGACAAATGCCATCCTTCATTTATTTTTGCAATATAATAATATACAATATACTTTTATGATAACAGGCATTTTGTTTTAGCACTAGTAGCAGACGAAGCCCCCAAAAGCTAGCTAACTAACCTAGCCATTGATCATAACTCCGAGATCCATTACAGTAAAGGCAGAATTCCGTCTGGGCCAGAGTTATCAAGAGAGAACCCAAATAACATTCCTGTTCTCAAAAAAGTATATTAGCTAGTGGTTAAGGGCGCTGTACTGCAGCGCCAGCTGTGCCACCAGAGACCCTGGATTCGCGCCCAGGCTCCCAGATGTCATCTGGGTTAGGGAGGGCTTGGCCGGTAGGGATATCCTTGTCTCATCTCGCACCAGCGACTACTGTGGCGGGCCGGGCGCAGTGTGCGTGCACGGTGTTTCCTCCCACACATTGGTGCGGCTGGATACCATGGATACATGGATACCATGAAATTGGGGAGAAAAAGGGTTAATTTTTTTTTTAAAGAAAACAAAGTATATTAGCTAGCTACATAACTTGCAAATCCAGGTTAGTTATCTTTATCCTAATTTAAATTAATTAGCATACGTTCGCTAATAGGGAGCTTAACTAGCCAATTCAAGTTGAAACCTTATCGATAGCAAGCTGACTGTTACATCCCATCAAATTGTACTGTCAGGTATAACTATGCAAATTTTTCTCTATGACATTACACATAAAGAGAGGATATGTATTTAGCTAGTTACATCACAGTATCATAGCTAGCTAGCTACTCACCACACACGTCACAGTCATCTTGTCGTATGTAATCCATTCATTGCAATATTGTCGAATGCATTAGAAGTTTGCAAAGTGTGCATGCGTTACACATGGCAGCTGGGGGCGGACCACACCTTGTTGTCTCTGGGCAATTGGACATCATTGACAAAATTCGACATGTAAGTCATCTAAAACCTACCCATCCATACCCGTTTTGACCCATTGACTTCCAAATCTCGTTTTGGGCGAGACTCACTTCATGACCAAAATGATCCTCTTTACACATTGTAGTAAATGTTGACACTAGAATGAATGTTTCTGATTCCTATCGATGCCACATAGGCCATTTATAAACAGGGAAGTTGGTTCTAGGAGGCATTTCCTCTTTAAATGGTGGAAGCCCTCAATGGAAAAGTCTACAACAGAACAGTTATTTCCATCTAGAGTGCTCTTTTATCTCTATGATTGACACTTAAGACTGAAACTGCAGTTTGTTTTGCCAAAATAAAGATGGGTAAAGTGATATTTTAAACATCTAACAACAATTAATCAACATTGAACATTTAACAGAAAACAATACATTCGATTTAAAGGTTTTTAAAATCAGGTTAAAAATCATGTTTTTTAATATTTTGTTATGCAAATAAAAATATTACAATTAATCTAATAGAAGGTTAAATCAAAATAATCACTACTGTGCATGGTTCTCCCTTTATTGCAACTTTTTCAGTATGTTTCAGTAGTGACACATTTAGTGGAGTGGTAAGGTAAATATTTAAAATATGCTATACAAATTGTGTGAGTATATGTCTACCTGACGTACTGTATGTTGGAAGATGTGTGCTGAAAGTTTGTTAGACCCCCAATTTACACCACTTCTGTAGAACGACAGTGCACTACATTTGGCCAGTTCTGGTCAAACGTCGTGCACTATGTAGAAAATAGGGTACCATTTGGGATGTATTTGCATTGTCCTTACCCTCTGAGGGATCCTGCTGAAGGCATCAAAGAACTGCTTGGCTCTCTCCTCTGGCATCTGGGAGACCAAAGAGCCCAGGGTGAAGACCACGAAGCCATCCTCTCCTGACTCATCCACAAACTCCTGCAGGTCCTGAAGAGGCACGGGGGTGAATGGTTACTTAACAAGGACATTTTACATTTAACATTTTAGTCATTTAGCAGATGCGCTTATCCAGTGACTTAGTCATTGCATTCAACTACAGTGGCAAGAAAAACTATGTGGACCCTTTGGCATTACCTGGATTTCTGCATAAATTAGTCATAACATTTGATCTGATTAGTCACAACAATAGACAAACACAATTTGCTTAAACTAATAACACACAAATTATTGTATTTTTATTGTCTATATTGAATACATAATTTAAACATTCAGTGTAGGTTGGAAAAAGTATGTGAACCCCTAGCCTAATTACTTTTCCAAACGCTAATTGGAATCAGGAGTCAGCTAACCTGGAGTCCAATCAATGAGACGAGATTGGAAATGTTGGATAGAGCTGCCCTATAAAAAACACTGACAAAATTTGAGTTTGCTATTCACCAGAAGCATTGCCTGATGTGAACCATGCCTTGAACAAAGGCATGGTTCAGGAACACACACCACACACAGGCATTAGAAGGAACACACACCACTTTGTGTGGAGGAAAAAAAGGTACGGCACATCAAAATCAACCTTATCCCAACTGTAAAGTATGGTGGAGGGAGCATCATGGTTGGGCTGCTTTGCTTCCTCAGGGCCTGGACAGCTTGCTATCATCGACGGAAAAATGAATTCCCAAGTTTATCAAGACATTTTGCAGGAGAATGTAAGTCTATCTGTCTGCCAATTGAAGCTCAACAGAAGTTGGGTGATGCAACAGGACAACAACCCAAAAGACATAAGTAAATCAACAGAATGGTTGAACAGAAGAAAATACACCTTCTGGAGTGGCTCAGACAGAGTCCTGACCTCAACCCGATTTAAAATGCTGTGGCATGACCTCGAGTGGTTCACACCAGATATCCTAAGAATATTGCTGAATTGAAACAGTTAATGATGAATGGTCCAAAATTCCTCCTGACCTTTGTGCAGGTCTGATCCGCAAATACAGAAAACGTTTGGTTGGGTTTATTGCTGCCAAAGGAGGGTCAGCTAGTTATTAAATCCAAGGGTTCACATACTTTTTCCTCCCTACACTGTGAATGTTTACATGGTGTGTTCAATAAAGACATGAAAACGTATAAATGTTTATTAGTTTAAGCAGACTGTTTGTCTATTGTTGGGACTTAGATGAAGATCAGATCAAATTTGATGACAAATTTATGCAGAAATCCAGGTAATTCCAAAGGGTTCACATACTTTTTCTTGCCACTAAGTTTAGTGGGAAAGTACAACCACATATCACAGTTATGCTACTAGATCCTTTGAAATATCTTCACACTATGCAATGGAATTGTATGTCCACAGGCAGAAAACAGACAGCAACTGGTGTGTACTCTTACTCTGAAATGTTCCCTCATAGTAGCCATCAACATTTCACATTGGACAAAATAAAACGTGTAGGGGATTAAATCATATAGTTGACATTGGACAATATGTCTTAACTTCCATACATCAGTGTTACAACAGTAGTTGGTCTAGTTAGTAAAACATTGGCTGAAGAGTGAGGTTATGAAAGGACGCCATGCTTTGAAAGCACACCCTGTAGTCATACAAGGTAAAGGCATACTAAACCCTAACCCCAACCCTACAGAAATATCCCTGCAGAGTAGTTTCCCTTCCTGAGGTTTGTAGTGTTGAAAGAACACAATAGGGCCCCTCAGTTCCTCTGTTAGATTATAATGGCCACAGTCCAGGAGGAAAGAATTGCTGTTCCTGGCTCAGGTTTCACTGGCTGCACAGAGCCAGTGTCCCACATGGCACCCCATTCCCTATATAGTGCATTACTTTTGACTAGAGCATATGGACCCGGTCAAAAATTGTGCACTATATCGGGAAAGTGTGCCATTTGGGATACAACCAGAATGTTTAGAGAAGAGTGAGGAATACTCTCCCAAAACTAATGTTGAGCAATACTTCTTTCTACAAAATATGAAGAACCACACCAATGATTTCCCTGCACATCTGCTTTGTCATTTTTGCCTTCTCCAAGCTCAATGATTGGGTTAGAAAAACACATCTCAATTTAACTAAGAACTGTTTTCAGAAACTCAATTTGAAAGTGTAATTACGCAGAATTTCTATTGGTGCATTGATTATTTTATGCCTAAAACATTGTCAGGATAACTTATGTTTCACATGATTCCTATAGCACTCTGGCACCCCAAGTGGTGCAGTGTTCTAAAACACTGCACTGCATCTCAGTGCAAGAGGCGTCACTGCAGTACCTGGTTTGAATCCAGGCTGCATCACATCTGGCTGTGGTTGGGAGTCCCATAGGGCGATGCAGCCTGGCCCAGTGTTGTCTGGGTTTGGCTGGGAAGGCCGTCATTGGAAATAACAATTTGTTCTTAACTGACTTGCTTAGTTAAATAAAGAAATCCATTATCAATGGAGGAAAGTGAGGTAAGTTGAGCCATTTCTCAGATTCAGCATCACTCTGTCAAGGGAAATATACTGTTCTTTCTAACAAATATGTATATCGTTGTGTATATCGGGAAATAATCAGAATTAATGTAAACATTACAAATTTGAAAACATAGCTTGTCTAAAAAAGGTGGTCTCTTGGCACAACTTACCCCGGGGTAAGTTGAACCGCAGGACAGGGTAAGTTAAGGTGCCCACAAATTTCTGTCCTGAATGAAATATTATCACTACCTTTCCCAAACACATCGCAATTTTTTGTCTTTTGATCATTTTAAGCATCTATTAATACAGGCTTAATAACACCTAACAAACACTTTGCACTTTTTTTGTCCACTTTTAACAAAGGCCATAGGCCCTGTTACCTCATATCCAATCGATAATGCCTTGCATTATGCCTGGGAAGACAACGCATCAATTTGTTCAACCTGCCATTTGCTCAACCATCGGCTCAACTTACCCCAAGTTACAAGGATGTACTTTCATGCTAGGTCTATAAGCTCCTCACATTGAAGCTTATAAAGACCCCAACTTATATATAGAACCATCTTAAAATAATCTACTTTGGTTTAGATAGAGGTTTCATGATACCTGTAACACAAGACATTCAATTGGCTTGGGGGAAATTCATTTTTTTGGACTTAACTTGCTTACCACTTTTTCCATGTGGTTTCTTCCTTCAGATTCATTAAATGATGACCTCTTTCCTAAATATTTGGTAAAATGCTTAATTTTGCGTGTGTGTGTGTGTTTGGGAGGAAAAGGGTGGCTCAACTTACTCCACTCTCCCCAACGCATGATACTTAGAATTGACAGGAAAGTAGCTGGTTCTCTAGTCTACACTATGTTTCTAGATCGGTTCACAGATTTGAAGGCAAATTAGGTTGGAATGCATGTTGTATAACGTGAGGAGGAGCTGAACATGGTACACAAACATTGAGCTTTGTCAAGTCAATCCTCATGGAGGAAACACAGATCAGGTTACAGACGGTTGCTAATTGAGTGTCTGACAACACCCCAAAAAAAACAAAAAAAAGTGATTCAGAGAACACGTTAGAACATAAAGATCTTGAAAAGAGATATTGTCCCAAATAAGAATTTGATATCTTGAAATATGTAAACATGTTGAAAGTTTGCTGTGTTTTATCCAGAGGAAGCATTGCTGTGGTCCAACTGCCACTACAGTGAATCTATCCCTTTAAAGGAAAATTCCTTTTGAAGTTTTCCTTTAAGGTTTCTGTACCTGGATCCATATAACATATAAGGTGCACAACTCCGCAAAGTGGAAGTTTCTCCACTTGTTTGTTTGAAAACATTTTTACAAGAGACTCACCGGTGGCAGTGGAGCTCTTTTACCACAGTTGATGCCTCCTATGTTGACCATGTTGGGCATCCTGGGTTTGGGATATTCAAAGGAGTAGTCATACCTCAGCAGCCAGATAGCACCGTTTCCCAGCAGCTCCCTGTATGTCATGTCTTTCTCCAGATACCTACTGGTCAGCTTGTCAAAGCTGGCAAACATGAATGTACACAGGTAGCTCTCCAGACTGTACATCATCATGTTCTTCAACCTCCCTAGGAAGTCCATGTGGTCAGTGTTGCCTGAGTGGAAGCGTGGTACATAGGAGGGGGGAGTGGGGCACTGGGCAGCCCTGTCATCCAGCCCACAGGGGATCCCCCTCAGGAAGTACACTGCTGGGATGTTGAAGGAGTCAGCAATGATGGATCCACAGGGTAGGAAGGGATCCGTCAACATCAGTTGAAACCCTTCTCCTCTGAGGCGCTGCATCAGGGGTTCATCATACAGCAGACCCTCACAGCCTTTCACCTGCATGGTGGTGAAGTCAACCAGATGCTGCACGCTCACAAATATATCCATTACCTCCGGCATCTTGAGAAACACGCCGTCCTTCAGTTTGTTGACGCTCTCGTCCAGCTGGGCCTTGCTGTAAGGGACCCTAAAAGTCTCAGTCCTGTAGTAGTCAGAGCCCTGGATGAGGATGGACGTCTCAGGGACCAGCACCACCATCTCATGGCCCCTGGCTGCCAGCTCCTTCACCAGCAGCTTCATGCTCAGCCAGTGGCTCCCATCTACAGGCATCACCAAGACCTTGTCCCCCTGGACGGTCCCCGGACACAGGGCCAGGCAGTACAGCAGGGCCAGCGATCCCTGTCCCAGACACTGCCCCATCTTCAGCCCTGTCCTCAACCCCAGCACAGGAACATTCTCCCCCCAACCCATGCCTCTCTGCCTTTCAGCTCAGTAATGCGAGCTGCTGTGAGAAGGACAATACGTCCCTGAGATCTGGCACTGAGTGCTACTGAGAGGGGGCTGGACCTCAGAGTAAACTGTGGATGGGTGGGTTGGTGAGTGTCTCCCTGCTCATTCTCGCTGCCTCTATGGGCAGGCTGTTATATAAGATCAGACAGTCCTTCCTGTGGGCTAAAGTTTATCTGTAGGCTGAATGGTTCATGATTCCTTAAGATCAATTGAGAGAGGTACAAGATTGGCTCGCCAGTAATCTCGTGACAACCTTAACAGTGGGTTAGCTGAGTTGGTTCTAGGTGCTGAGATTAGCTAGCTAGTGACTTATAAAGCAATAGTTTTGAAAGCAAAACTGTACCAGAGATATTTATGATCAATTCGATATTTTTTAACAAGTACTGAAACAAGAAAAGTAAACATGGCTAATTTAAATGGACTGTTTTCTTGTTTGAAGTGTTTTCTTATTTCCACAAAATAAACTATTTATTAATTTCCCATTGAGCAGCATGATATTGAAAAAAAAGTCATTACAGAGCATGTAAGTCAAAGTTACCCGTACCATGGGAGGAGTCATGGTCGTATTCTAATCCTCAAACTCAGAGTATGACCTCATGTTTCGTGAGGAATCTAGATCATTAACTTCAGCTCCTCCCCTTTATCCTCCCACCCAAAACACTGACATACTTTTCACATACTTTCACACACTTTCTCAAACACATACACACACTCAAAAAGACCAGTGGCGTGCGAAGGCAGCTGTCTTTGGAAACAAACACTCACACGTCCAGTCCGGGGGAGATAACATCTAACATATGATATATAGAGCAGTATTTCACCTACGGTTAAAACTAATATTACTATTGACAAACCACCTTTATCACAGTGACACAAATACATTACATTTGTCCTCCTATGTTAATGAAGAATAAAATATTTGTTTCCTTGAACATCAACAAAAATACATAAGCATTGAAAGAATGCTGAGTGTTACGTAATCAACCATATTTGAATTACAGTACATATTACAATACAATACAGTATACAGTGCTAATCAACTATTTTAAAGGTGAAGGACTGTAATCAATAATAACACTGTTATCCTGAGTACAGTCCCACCCACAGACTGAGCCTCTCTACACCACGTTCTATTTACTCCCTGAACAGGAACTGTTGAGGTGATCAACTAACTCAACTAACTCACTGTGATGGTTTCTAATGACGGAAGCTAAATATAAAAATGACTTTCAGTGCCCATCATTCTGGATATGATCAGACAGTTTACTGGTGTTGTTACCATGTTTGTTTGTGTATCTGGGGTATCAGGGCACTACAGTGTAAACAACTAGCTGAGAAATACAGCCAGGCCCCCAGGGACAATACAACAGTCAATACAGCCAATGGCCATCTGTTTTCACTGAGATGATGGTTCTTCAACAGAGTAAAGAGAGACCACACAGAACACCCAATTAACCAACGGTCTAATTCAGAACACACATCTGTCCATGCCCTGAGGCCAGGCTGGAGATTCTATTCTGGACGGTTCTAAAGGTTGGGCCTCTGTCTGTTTTTTTTTTTCCTAATGTGTGTACAGAAACATAAATCGATGATTGAGAAGAAGCGAAGAGGGCTAGAAGTTTGGCTCATCTGATCAATAGACTGTGAATATGTCCCAAATGGCACTACTTTTGACCAGAGCCCTGAGGGAATAGGGTGCCATTTAGGACACAATCAGTCACCATCTGCAATTGTCCTACACATCATTATATTATCTGGCTTTTTTTTATAGTGACAAAAAATAATCAGTTCAGACTATTGTCTAATTGACCTTAGGGCTCGATTCAATCCTTACCTCGAAAGTTCAATGTGATTGAAATTGAAAGGTAATTTCCGATTGTGCCGACATATGCAGCATTTACAGTGATTGCAGTCTACGTGAATGCAGCAACATTGCAATCGCACTGAACTTCTGCAATACGGATTGAATAGAGCCCTTGGTTACATGCACTGAATAAGAAGTCGCTCTGCATAAATGACAAATGTAAAATGTCTTTAGCTTATAGCTACCTCTGGCAGTTCATTTGGCTCCTCAAAGTTCATTCCTCCAATCATCACCATATTAGGCATCAGAGGCCTGGGGAACTCGAAGGTAAAGTCGTTGCGCTCCAGCCACAGTGATGCCTTCTTCATCAGCTCTGGGATGGTGGTCTCTCTCCCCAGGATCTCTGAGGCGATGACGTTGACATCAGAGTACAGGTACCTGCAGGACAAGGGTTTGAGGTCAGGGCAGCCATACTCAATAGGCGGACCACGGACCGGATCTAGACCCATAACGGGGTCAAAACGGACCGTGGGTCCTAACGAAAAATATTCGGTCTAGATTGTTTTCCTTCACTCCATGGCATAATGTGTAGAATTGTAGGAAACTAGCAATAAAACTACAATTTTTGTCTGCCAACAAGAGGGGTGTGAACAGTTTGGGATCGCATGGGTTGCGAGGAGCGGGTTTGTTACTACACTGATAAATATCCATCCGGACCATTGCCACCTAGGAAATATGTCTGACCAGACCCTCTGAAATGGTATTTGAGTACCCCTGTTTTAGGGTTAGGGTTGACATCAGAGTACAGGTACCTGCAAGCCAGGGGGCGGAGCAACGCCCAAAGGAAGTTGACGCTCCTCTGCCTCAGGGTCATGTGATCAGTGAAGTGAGTAAAGCGTCCAGGGGTGTAGGAGGGTGGGCTGGGGCACTGGGAGGCCTCAAAGTCCATTCCACAAGGCAGGCCATTGTGAATGTAGATGGCAGGCAGGGAGAGGAGTGCTCCTACAATCACACCCAATGGCTCAAAGGGGTCAGTCAGTATGGCATCAAACCGCTGCTCCCTCAGAGTCTGCATCATGTCCTGGTTCGATAGCAAGCTGTCACAATTGTTACGGGTGTAGTTCCTGAGAACCGTCAGGGTCTGGTAGTAGCTCCACATCCTGCTGATGTCGTTGGAGGTGTCGGAGGCCATGATGGCGTCCAGGTTGGCCCTCTGAATGGTCTGGAGCTGTGTCCGAGTGTAGGGCACGGGGTAGGTCAGTGTGATGGTGTGTTCCGATGGACCCAGAGAGCCACTTACCTCTGGAATCACCACCACCACCTGGTTTCCGCGGCGACCCAGCTCCTCCAACAATGGTTTCATGCCCGTCCAATGGCTGCCGTCGGCTGGGATCACCAGGAGTTTACCGGCCCGGCAGGACACCACCAGACACAGAGAGAGGACCAGGCCTGCTGCTGCTCCCCTCAACCCTACCCCTCCAGCCATAACACAGCAGTACAGTACAGTCACACTGTAGGATAGACAGAACAGTATACCCAATTAGAGTAACTGAACTGTGCTTCCTAGCAGAGAACCAAGTGTTTAAATAGAAAAGGGTGTGTCCTTATCAGGGGCTGGCCTGATTCAACCGGCTGAAATCAAGACTTCACCACTAAACATACAAAACGTTGTTTGACAGTTTTTTTCATTGGCCATAGTGCCAAACAACAGTGAGCTGTGCATTCAGAAATGTGTTTACTACAACTGGGTGTCATGCTGTCAAATGGGAGCTGATGCAGGGTTTGTAGAAGGATCTGTCTGCACCAAGATGCAACGCCATACTCATTCTGTGCAATAGCATGCTACACTACTAGACCTATAGTCATGCTGTACGTGAGAGAAAAGGCAACATCCAACTGGGCAGAAACTGGTTGAATCAAGTGTTTCAGGAATTTGTCAACAGATTGTGACGTGGAATCAAAGTGGAAAATACAATGGATTTAAAAAAAAAAGAAATGTTAAAAAGAAAAATGCTATTACAGCCTCTTTGCAATAAGGAATTGAGACCAAAAGCTTTAAGTTTCAAGTGTTTAATACCAAGGATAGTCAGCTGAGGGCATATATTTAGAAAGTTCAGAAAACATCTTATACTCATCATTCCTTGTAGGTGTCACCTCCTCAGCCATACATTTTATGACCCCAATGAGTGTCCCTCCTTTCCCCTGTGGAATGTCCATGCTCCGCTCTTTGTTTAGCCAGATGTCAGAATCACACCCCGTCCATCTTCTGTTCTGGGCCTGACCCTGCTCTCTGACCCTGGGCAATTTCCTCTTATCTGATTAGGTTCATCTTTCTAAATGAGCATACACACAGTTTCATGGCCTAAACTCACAGTAATCATTCACTAAACAGGATAAAAACAAACTACAGTTTAATTTGAAACATTACATTTTTGACAGAATCCATCAGTCCCCCCATTAAAACCATAAACACTTCTTATTGTTTAATATCACTAAACAATCATTCAACTGCCGGCTGTATACATACTTCTTTTCGTTTTCTCCAGACCTGAGAGTGTGATAGAAACCGACTTGATAGACATAGAAAAGACTAGAAGACACAAAACAAAAAAACACTGAGTTAAAACAATCCTAAATTCTACTGATTATCATAAGCATCTATGTAGATACATGTATAAACTAAATCTCTGACCACAGCTTGAGGGACACAACTGACAAAATATCTTGCTACCCCTGATCCCTATACCCACTGATATGCTTTTCTGCTCAGGTCCACAAAAGTAGGGCTCTACATATCCCCATTATGCTTTTCCTCAGTCTTCCATCAAGGGCTACAGGATCACAAGATATGTTTTTCAGCCAAGTCCTTCTCACTGCGTTCACCTCCTAAAGCTGCCCTAAACCTGCAAGCCGTAGCCTGAATCAATTTCACCTCCTCTTGTGGAAAATCCACACAATAGGTGTGTTTGAACAACAAAGCTTTACTATATGGAATCCTAACAATGCCATCATAGCTACACCCGTAACTGCCAACACTGCCCATGCAGCATATTCCAACATCCACCTTATTTGATCAATAGTCCAACACCATGCTGTTCCTACAACACCTTCCACAACCTTAAGTCTCTTTTGTTATTACTCCCAATGTAACAGCAGTAAGTATTGTTACAGCATTAACTCTGTCACTGTCAGTAACTTTCATCACCCGCTTTGCCGTTAGATCTATGATTGAGTTTGTGATATTCTCTGCCTTTTTCCCAGTCCTCTCCTAACCTTTTCCTGACCAGCTTATCTATTGCCTCCTTATGTGGTGCTACAGTAGGGACTGGCGGGCAATAATGACCATTACTCAGATCTGGATCACATCTCTCATCCCACAGCATACCCACGCCCCTGTGAAAACCCTAATTGTTTTTCCGCAATCCCTCTACAGATTTCTGTTACCGTGTCTTGGTCCCAGTTCTCTGGGAGGTATGTCAATGGATTATCTGCCCTTTGACATGGAGGAGAGAGCAGTGGGGTTGAGAGAGTGTCCAGTTCTACATATCTCTGGGTCACATGCTTCCTGATCGTCCCCTGCAACAGATGGGCTGCCACCACGACTGCAAGCTTTATCTCTGGGAATACAGCTTCCCGTATACATGGGTCTGTGGCAACCTTCTCAATTGTTGTTCCCTCATCAGTAAAACCGTCTCCATATGTGGCTATTAAAGTCTGAAATTGCAAAACTATTTCAGAAATGGTTATGATCACCCTGCTAGAGTCCTCCAAGCTAAATTCCCAGGCTCACTACTGTTCAAAGGTTTGGACTCACTTAGAAATGTCCTTGTTTTTGAAAGAAAAGCAAATGTTTTGTCCATTAAAATAACATAATAAAATACAGTGTAAACATTGTTAATGCTGTAAATGACTATTGTAGCTGGAAAGGGCAGGTTTTTTAATGAAATATCTACATAGGCGTACAGAGGCCCATTATCAGCAATCATCACTCCTGTGTTCCAATGGCACATTGTGTTAGCTAATCCAAGTTTATCATTTTAAAGGCTAATTGATCATTAGAAAACCCTTTTGCAATTATGTTAGCACAGCTGAAAACTGTTGTCCTGATTAAAGAAGCAATAAAACTGGCCTTCTTTAAACTAGTTGAGTATCTGTAGCATCAGCATTTGTGGGTTCAATTACAGGCTCAAAATGGCCAGAACAAAGAACTTTCTTCTGAAACTCGTCAGACTATTCTTGTTCTGAGAAATGAAGAATAATCAAAGCAAGAAACTGCCAAGAAACTGAAGATCTTGTACAATGCTGTGCACTACTCCCTTCACAGAACAGCGCAAACTGTCTCTAAACAGAATAGAAAGAGGAGTGGGAGGCCCTGGTGCACAACTGAGCACACACCGATACTGGCAGAATGTACATTTACATACAGTATATTAATCTTATATTTCTAGCATTAACTTTTCTCATCACTTGTGGTAATGACAGATTGGTATCTCAATGCATTCTCAGTCTAAATTACTATATATTTCAGTGTACAGACCTCCACAATCAACCTGATACCCCAAATAATCAATTTTGGATAAGCCTAAATCAATTACGGGCACGGTTGACCACCCCCCTCCCTTCCGGCAATCATCCTTCTGGTGTTTCTTCATGTTCTTCTTCAGATAGTGTTTCAATTCATCCTCCCAATGGCACATGTTCAAAGTGGATGGCCCTTGATAATGTCTCTCACCTGAGCCGCCACTGTCCTTTACAGTCCATTATGTCTGGTTCCTTTTCCTACCAGTACACCAGCATGTTTGGATCGGATCTCTCTCCATGCTCACTCCACGTGGACTCATGTCGCACTCCTGAGAGAAAAGGCAGTTGATAGCTTCGACTGGATGCTGTGTACAGGTTGCTGGCTCAGACTCAGGTCTCACGGTAGACGTGGTGAAGGACTATACTGAACACCATTGTCGCCATTGCTTCAGACGGTTAGGGGGGAGTTGAGGTTCACACAGTTCTTGGTGTGAATTATCCCATTGATGATCATTTTTGCGATCATGCTGGAGAGTTACAGGGTCAGGGAGTTAGAGGGCTAATCCTTAGGGAGAAATCCCAACCATCCAGCAGACCCAATCTAGTGAGATTTGTTATTGAAGCAAGACAAAAACAAAAAAGAGAAGAAAGGAAAACAGCAACAGCAATGCACATCACTTGAGGTGGGGAAAACTTAAATCATTTGGAGTAATTGTCAACCATTACCAACATATATTTATTCCTTTTTATAGGCAGACGTGAACAAAAACAATTTGCATATCTACCAAAGGGCCAGGGCTCCAGGGGACTGGTAATTCTCCCTTTGTACACATGACTCACATCGGGATCTGCTCAACATTCGCTATTAAAAACATTTACTTGGATCTACTTCAATTCTGGACACAGTTCCGCGTAATGAAAACATATTATTGTTTTAGATGACATTACTTAATTAAATCACTGGTGCTACACAAACTATAGAATTGAGTAATAAATTGTCAAAAACATCTTATTCAAATGTTCATACCTCCATCCAAAATTCCCCCACTGTGCCCCTTACAGCCAGTTTGGGTACAGTGTGTACTGGCGGCAATCTATTGTTCCACAGGAAGCTGATCTCTAACCCAAACAATAGAGGGCTTAAACACGAGAGCAGTGAACCAGGCCTTGAAGAGTGAATGGCCTCTAATTTAATATCAGTTCCAATGCTCAATCCCTCTGTTTTACGACTTCAAATTACTAAGATATTGCATTATTGGAGTGCTATCTGAAAGCCAGTTGCAGATACTGATGGTGAAGATTCATTCAATCAGTCACTTGCATGAACACAGAAAACAGTTATTAGAAAAGTACAAACCTAGAACACAAATGTATGGGTAGAAAAGCACCAACATGAAATGTTCCATCACACTACATCAAGTCAAACTTTAAATCACGTGTGATTTGATTTAGTCCTATTCTTTTTGGTTGAGATGTAGACATGAATCCAACAAGTCAAACTGGAATTAAAGCCAGACTAAGTCAATGGCACAAAATATACGTCTCCTTCAGATGTTGATATTTGGTTGCGTTGACAAACATAAACAGTTTAATGTCAACTTTGCAATACAGTAGCTAAATAACTTTTCAACAAGTTAATAGGCTAACAGATGATATGTTGGTTTCATGTCTAAAACCAAACCCCAAAAGAAAAGTTAAAGAAAAGGATTAAGCCAGTAGCTCAGATGAATCTATGCAAGCACTAGATACATCTCCTATAAATGTTCATATTTGGTTGAGTTGTCAACCAAACACAATTCAATATTACTTTTGTAAAACAGTAAATAGCCTAAAGTCAAGGCTCTCTTACAAACTAATGCAGGGTTCCCCAACTTGCAGGCCGGGTGTTTGTTTTTTTTGCCTGTAAGACTGTAAAAACACCAGGAAATCTGCTCCAAGATATTTTAATTTTGGAAATCGGTTCCCAAGTATTACCATACGTAAAAGAGACACGTGATATAAGTAAGGTTTGAAATGATTGTTTTAGTCAAATATTATATCTGCTTGAGCTTCTTGCAGTCTACAAATGATTTGTAATTATGTTCCGGCCCCCCAACCATCCGCTCAAGAAAGAATTGTCCCGTACCTGAATCTAGTTGATGATCCCTGAACACAGGAGGTTGGTGGCACCTTAATTGGGGAGGACGGGCTTGTGGTAATGGCTGG
The DNA here is from genome assembly GCF_002021735.2 of Oncorhynchus kisutch. Taxonomy (NCBI): domain Eukaryota; kingdom Metazoa; phylum Chordata; class Actinopteri; order Salmoniformes; family Salmonidae; genus Oncorhynchus; species Oncorhynchus kisutch. The sequence goes on from NC_034179.2 coordinate 29,288,623, forward strand.
AGCGGAATAGGAGGAATGGTATCAAATACATCAAACACTTGGTTTCCATGTGTTTGATGCCATTCCATTCGCTCTGTTCCAGACATTATTATGAGCCGTCCTCTCCTCAGCAGCCTCCACTGTCCCTGAACTAATGTAACAGTATTTATTCAACCTTAAAATGAGTAACACATCCATGGACACATTGAGGTTACTGTAACTACAAATGTCTGATTTAATCATAGAAATCGTGCATGTTCAAGGAAGCATGCAAAGGTCGCATGTCTATGGATATTTTCACCATTGCTATAATAATCTGTGCAGAATCTCAATGAAACCTCAACTACAATCCAGGTTATTTGGTTATTTGATAAGGCACAGTGATAACACATTAAGTTGTTTGTATAAATACAAAATATCTGACATTGTTTTGCCATTTGAATTTTGTTTAAATGGTTGAAAGTGTAGTGATAACACATTGGGAATTCAACAAACTTCTGGCTGGCTAGGTTGAAATCTCATTGATCAACGTCTCAACCAAATATTAAAATGTCCACGTTGAACTGCCGTGGTGTGCACAGTGGAATATTTCAGACAGACCATCTCTGTACCCAAAACTAATATCACAAACCTTTGGTTGTGTGGCAATAAACACATTTCTATTCAGATCTATCAGGCTGGAAGTAACAGCAGACTGTTATCTGTCATTAGTAATAAAGTCATTAGTGAAAGTTCTAGCAAGCTGATTGGTGATTAATCTACCTGATCAGAACACTACCTCAGCCCAGCCCACTGATAATATAACAAATACATAATATGTGCCATTTTATCAGACATTTTTCTGCAAAACAACTTAGTCATGTATGCATTCATTTTACATATGGGTGGCGCCGGGAATTGAACCAACAATCCTGACGTTCTAAATGCCATGCTCTATTGTACAGAGTGATTAACCAGCTTTCCATTACTTTGACTAATGTCAGATAACAGAGTGAGTCTGATGTTATTGCCAGTGACTCTGCACCCAGCCCAGAGCAGAGCCCTCTGGTTCAGAAGTGAAGTAGTTTGAATGAATGGGAGCTGCTGTGTAAACCAAGGTCTGGCCATGATGACTTGACAATATTTCAGTGTGAAAAAGAAGCTCAATCTCCAAAATAGTTTGGTACATAATGATGCAATCACTCAGACTGTTCCCCTACTGGTAGACTAGATGTGGAGGGGTAAATCCCATTTTAATTACAGTAATTCCAGAGAGAAATATCCTCACAGAAAAGAATGAGAGAATTGCAGATTTTAAATGTGGGTTCATTTCAGCCTTGATCTGAAAGCCATGTCCCAAACATATTAACAGGGATCTGTAGTTTTCTATCGCTTTCCCTCATTCAATTTCTGATAATTATGTTAACTTAAATATCTTCATTGAACCCCTCTTCTCCTTTTAACTTTCATCCCCCTCCCTCCCTTTGGCAAATCTGAGGACGACTCCATTTTTCTTTTCCCGTCCTACAGGCAGAAATTCAAACAGGATGTACCCGTGACAAGAACTATTCAACGCTGGTCTGACCAATCGGAATCCACGCTTCAAGATTGTTTTGATCACTCGGACTGGGAAATGTTCCGGGCAGCGTCCGAGAATAATCTAGATTTATACGCTGATTCGGTGAGTGAGTTTATAAGGAAGTGCATTGGAGATGTTGTACCCACTGTGACTATTAATACCTACCCTAACCAGGAACTGTGGATAGATGGCGGCATTTGCGCATAACCATGGAAAGGTGACTGGGAAAATGGCAGAAAACAAACCGTGTAGATATTCCCTCCGCAAGGCAATCAAACAAGTGAAATGTTGGTATAGGGACAAAGTGGAGTCACAATTCAACGGCTGTGGCAGGGTCTACAGGCATCCACGGACTACAAAAAGACAACAGCCGACGTCACTCTTCCAGACAAACTACACACCTTCATTGCCCGCTTTGAGGATAATACAGTGCCACCTACGAAGCCCACTACCAAGGACTGCAGGCCCTCCTTCTCCGTGGCCGACGTGAATAAGACATTTAAACATGTTAACCCTCGCAGGGCTGCCAGCCCAGACGGCATCCCTAGCCGCGTCCTCAGAGCATGCGCAGATCAGCTGGCTGGTGTGTTTACGGACATATTCAATATCTCCCTATCCCAGTCTGCTGTCCCCACATGCTTCAATATGGCCACCATTGTTCCTGTACCCAAGAAGGCAAATGTATCTGAACTAAATGACTATTGCCCGGTAGCACTCACTGCTGTCATCATGAAGTGCTTTGAGAGACTAGTCAAGGAACATATTACCTCTACCTTACCCTAAACCCACTTCAATTTGCTAACCGCCCCAAAAAGTCCACAGACGATGCAATCGCCATCACACTGCACACTGCCCTATCCCATCTGGATGAGGAATTCCTATGTAAGAATGCTGTTCATTGACTACAGCTCAGCATTCAACACCATAGTACCCTCCAAGCTCATCATTAAGCTTGAGGCCCTGGGTCTCAACCCCATTCTGTGCAATTGGGTCCTGGACTTCCTGACGAGCCACCCCCGGGTGGTGAAGGTAGGAAACAACACCTCCACTTCGCTGATCCTCAACACAAGGGTGTGTGCTCAGTCCCCTTCTGTACTCCCTGTTCACCCATGACTGCGTGGCCATGCAGTTTGCAGATGACACAACAATAGTAGGCTTGATTACCAACAACGACGAGACCGCCTACAGGGAGGAGGTGAGGGCTCCAGGAGTGTGGTGTCAGGAAAACAACCTCTCACTCAATAGCAACAAAACAAAGGAGATGATCGTGGACTTCAGGATAGGAGGGAGCACCCCCCTATCTACATCAACGGGACAGCAGTGGAGAAGGTGGAAAGTTTTAAGTTCCTTGGCGTACACATCACGGACAAACTGAAATGATCCACCCACACAGACATTGTGGTGAAGGAGGCTGAAGAAATTTGTCTTGTCACCTAAAACCCTCACAAACTTTTACAGATGCACATTTGAGAGAATCCTGTCGGGCTGTATCACCGCCTGGTACGGCAACTGCAACTCCCACAACTAGAAGGCTTTCCAGAGGGTGGTGCTATCTGCACAACGCATCGCCGGGGGCAAACTACCTGCCCTCCAGGACACCTACAGCACCCGATGTCACAGGAAGGCCAAAAAGATCATCAAGGTCACCCTGCTACCATCCATAAGGCAATGTCAGTACAGGTGCATCAAAGCTGGGACCGAGAGACTGAAAAACAGCTTCTATCTCAAGGCCACCAGACTGTTAAACAACCATCACTAGCACAGAGGCTGCTTCCTACATACAGACTTAAAATCATTGGCCACTTTAATAAATGGATCACTAGTCACTTTAATAATGCCACTTTAATAATGTTTACATATCTTGCATTACTCTTCTCATATGTATATACTGTATTTTATACCATATATTGCATCTTGCCTATACTGCTCTGTCATCACTCATCCATGTGTGCATATTCTTATTCCATTCCTTTACTTAGATTAGTGTGTATTAGGTAGTTATTGTGGATTTGTTAGATTACTGTTAGATGTTACTGCACTGTCGGAACTAGAAGCACAAGCATTTCGCTACACTCTGCTGACCATGTTACCAATAACATTTGATTTGATTTAGACACAGATTTACTATGCCCTCTAGTGGTGGGATGGTACAATGACATACTTTAATATTTCCCCCCAAAAAATACATTAACCCTCAGTCAATGCTGAGACCAATATATTTTTTCCTGGTGAGCCCTGTATAGCACCATAATACACATCCAAATACAAGAAACACAGTACTACAAATGCATATACACATTAAAATACACTTTATTTTACACAACAATACACAAAAAGCTAAACGCAATCATAAAAAACAGACACATTCTTCAATAAAAAGGTCCCCTTACAGCCATCTGAAATGCCCTAGAGGTACCAATTCCTATTTCTTAAGTGCATTGTAGATCATTCCACACACAAGGCGCAAGGAAACCGACCTAACTCTCTAGACACCAAAGGAGTCTCCAGAGTTAACCAACCCTGTGAACTAGTTTGATAACTTGTCATTGTAAATCTTAACAGTGATGTTAGGTAAGTCGGAAGTTTGTGGAGCAGGGCTTGGAAACAAAAAGAGTGTAAGGATGTGATCTATGTTACTTCAAAGAGGTCCAGCCAACCTTTTGGTAAAGAATACAGTGATGAGTAATAATACTGTTTTCTGTGATAAAACTGAAGGCGCTTTGAAAAACGGTGATAAGGTGTTTAAGAGTAGAGGCAGCTGCACTTTGATAAATACACTGAACAAAAATATAAATGCAACATACAACAATTTCAAAGATTTTACTGAGTTACAGTTTTATATAAGGAAATCAGTCAATTGAAATAAACTCATTAGGCCCTAATCTATGGATTTCAAATGACTGGGAATACAGATATGCATCTGTATACCTTTTAAAAAGAAAATTAAAAGTAGGGGTCTGAATCAGAAAACTAGTCCGTACCTGGTGTGACCACCATTTGCCAAATGCAGCATGACACATCTCCTTCGCATAGAGTTGATCAGACTGTTTGTGGCCTGTGGAATGTTGTCACACTCCTCCTCAATGGCTGTGCAAAGTTGTTGGGTATTGGCAGGAACTGAAAAACGCTGTCGTACATGTTAATCCAGAGCATCCCAAACCTGCTCAATGGGTGACACGTCTGGTGAGTATACTCGGCATGGAAGAACTGGGACATTTTCAGCTCCAGGAATTGTGTACAGATCCTTGAGACATGGGCCATGCATTATCATTCTGAAACATGAGGTGGTGGCGGTGGATGAATGGCACGACAATGGGCCTCAGCATCTCGTCACGGTATCTCTGTGCATTCAAATTGCCATCGATATAATACAATTGTGTTCGTTGTCCACATCTTATGCCTGCCCATACTATAACCACATCGCCACCATGGTGCACTCTGTTCACAACATTGACATCAGCAAACCGCTCGCCCACACGACGCCATACATGTGGTCTGCGGTTGTGAGGCCAGTTGCATGTACTGACAAATTTTCTAAAATTATGTTGGAGGCAGCTTAAGGTAGAGAAATGAACATAAAATGTTCTAGCAACAGCTCTTGTGGACATTCTTTCAGCTGGCCAATGCATGCCAATTGCACACTCCTTCAACTTGAGACATTTGTGGCATTGTATTGTGTGACGACAACGTCACATTTTAGTGGCTATTTATTGTCCCCCGCACAAGGTGCACCTGTGTAATGATCATGCTGTTTAATCAGTTTCTTGATATGCCTCACATGTCAGGTGGATGGATTATCTTGGCAAATGAGAAATGCTCACTAATAAAGATGTAAACAAATTTCTGCACACAATTTGAGAGAAATACAATGTTTGTGGGTATGGAACACTTCTGGGATATTTTATTTCAGCTCATGAAACATGGGACCAGCACTTTAAATGTTGTTTAAATCTTGTTCAGTGTACTTTTCAAGCCAACATAATGTGACTTGTGGAAGTCCACAGGACTGAAAATGGATGAATGCAACAACCATGGCTAGGTTTCCATCCAATTGGTGACAGATTTTCATGCTAATATAAAAAAAATTCTGCATAAAAACAATAACTATGCAGAGCTGAGATTGAGCAGAGATTGTTGTATGCACAGCCAGGCACACAAAAGAGCCCTGGAAAGGCCAATGACAAATTGTAGCCAGAAGGACTACTGTACCCTTAAGGGATCTGTGGGAGATTATATAATTGGATCTTGAGTTGTATTATTTGGACGGTTGATACAGGTTTATATTTGGACAGCTCCCTCACGGTTACCCCTCACTTTTTGTGAAATGGAAAATGGAATCACACACACAACCAGTCCCTTGTTTAATGCCATGATAAATGCTATTTTTAACTCCATGGGACTGGAACATGGGCATCACAATATGGTGATGTGGCAATATAAATATATATGAGACATATGATGGTGTGTATAGACATTATGGACAGTATATAGGATGAACCTTGACTATAATACGGTATATACATATGAAGTGGGTAAAACGGTATGTAAACGTTATTCAAGTGACCAGTGATCAATGACTATGTACAAAGGGCAGCAATCTATAAGATGCAGGGTGGTGTACCGGGTGATAGCCGGCTAGTAACAGTGACACAATTTCAGGGCAGGGTACTGGGCGGAGGCTGGCTAGTAGTGAATAGTCAACAGTCTAATTACCTGAAGATAGAAGCTGGCTTTCAGTCTCTCGGTCCCAGCTTGGTTGCACCTGTACTGTCTCCACCTTCAGGCCGTGGTTCAGTTGGCTGATAGATAGAAGCTGGCTTTCAGTCTCTCGGTCCCAGCTTGGTTGCACCTGTACTGTCTCCACCTTCAGGCCGTGGTTCAGTTGGCTGATAGATAGAAGCTGGCTTTCAGTCTCTCGGTCCCAGCTTGGTTGCACCTGTACTGTCTCCACCTTCAGGCCGTGGTTCAGTTGGCTGATAGATAGAAGCTGGCTTTCAGTCTCTCTGTTTTTTTGTGTGATGTGCCATAATGTGTTTGAATAGTAGCTGCTACATTAGGGTACTGTGGTCATAGAGGGTACAGGATACTGAGTTGGAGAGATTTCACCTTCAGTCTGGCCAGTAGAGGGTCTCAATCCAAAGCATGGAATCCCTTTCCTTTTATAATACTGAAGCGCTTAGCTTACAGATAAATGGGATGTCTGGAAAAGACTGGCTCTTTAAGCTCTTTAATGAGTGGACCTTAGCAATGACCTTGGTAGGAAAAACTCAACTTCCAGCAAATTGAAAATTTTAATAGAATTTTTTTTTTTTTACATTGCTCCTACCTAGAATTGGATTCTTTGCAAATAAAGTTGACGTAGTGGTGATTGTCTTTTTTATCTTTTGTTTCATCAAAACAAACATTTCAATTTGAGAAACCTATCCTAATTTCCTGGCTTAATATATCACAGTGCCAAGTAGAATGTCAGAGAATTAGATGGTTGCTGATGCTGAGTAACCCTTCAATTACATCCTTATTTAGTCAGTCTAAATTCTGCTAGTTGACAGGCTGAACCATATCATTCTTTTAACATCTGAAATATATAGGCACTTTGAACAAAGTGAGATCAATGGTCCAGTAGATGCTGTGAATGGGAGTGTGAATAACCCTTGTTCTGCTCAGGTCAGCCTCTTGCTACTGCAGCTTGCTCATCTCATACAGTATTTTTTTTTTTACAGCAGCAAATCGCTATGGCCCTGATTCCAACCTGAGTTAAGCGCGTGTAAATGGAACGTTATTCCCTTTATATGCACTTCTCTTTCTGTGTATTCTGACCTTGAACTTAAGCATGATAATAGGGTGCTATTCACCTGCCATTCATTTTGGGTTTAGATGGAATAAATGAAGGTGTGGCAGAGGTGTGCCTACAGATATGCAGTTTTCTGACCTTTACTTCAATCCCCTAATATTTCCACCAACTTTACGCATGACGAAACCATGAATAAGGTCCAGCGAACTACCAAGTGGAAAAATAAGACTTTATTTTTTCAGATAGAAATAACGCTATTGATAAGAGCTAGGTAAATGAGTAATCTGTTTGGATAAGGGAATTTTAAATATAAATGACACTTGTTTTTAGATATATTTTACCTTATCACTGGAGAAGTGAAACCAGTCATATGGCAGCAAACTGAAGCATATCAACTTTCTCACAGTAAAGTTTATGAAATGCTGTGCCATTATGCAGAATAAACATTTTACAGCCTTTTAACTGGCGGGGATGGACACTCTCAAATGTTGTAATTACAGGCTACCCCAACTTTCTAAATACCACGATCAGTCTCGACCCTCAGTAGGCCTAATAACAACAACACATATTCAACTGCCAATTGACTGTTAGTTCCCTTCAGTTGGTATAGCCTACATTATCATTCCATTCCATTGTTTAGTTTGCCTTCATTTGCTTCCTTTGTGAACTCCATCACAGACGTGTGGTTGTTGCAGGGGATCATTCGTAATAGTTAATGAAATTGTTATGGAGCAGAGCAAAGACCAAGACCGAACAGTTTGAACCCGACACTTGACTATGTCATCACATAGTTCCATGGCTAGTGCAGGCAATAAATGAGGGTTTAGCCTGCTATTGTACGCTATTCTCCCTATTACAAATTGTATATACATTACCTTGGGTTAAACATTTTCTGAATGACTCAAACCACCATTTTTTATTCATCAATATCTTTCATGTGTAAAGGCTCTCCAAACCAGTTCTCTTTTTAATGATTCATACAACCCTAAAATGTGCCTAAATCATTAACATGAGTATTTTTAAATCTACCAGTTGGTGTTGAAACAGAGACGAATAGGCATATATTTAGATGACTTTCTTTCATTAATCCCTATTTTCTGAACCCGTTCTCTCAATGTATTCTAGACTGTAGACAAATTTCTAATTAAAGGCACACCATCTTTAAAGGGATGGCTTAAGATAAATGTACTGAGAAGTGCCTAGGAAAGGCAAATTCCTAAGTCGGAATGGGTCTCTTTATGATTACTGTTCAGCCTTTGCGTGAAAGAGAACAGCCGATAATATAATAACTTCTGTACATCTGAGGACTGCGTTATTGCAATCACAAAGACCGTCAGTGGAAGGTCTTCCAATGACATGTACCTTTTTGTATTCTGACAAGGAAAAATCACACTGGCAATACATTCAACCAAAGCGCATGTTTAGGGAACAAACTGAATGAAAAAGTGCATTCTTATTTGATTTCCTTTTTCCTCTGAGAATGGCTAAAAATAGTGTATAAGTTCAGCAAAGTAAGATTGTTCAATCATGTTGCTCAGTTCTACAAACAAAAACATAGGTTGCATTCAGCCAGTTAATCGTTTTGTTATGTTTCCCCACAAGACACGTACTATTCTTAACTTTGGTATGAAAGGTTGTACAATCAAATGTATTTATGAAGCTCTTCTTACATCAGCTGATGTCAAAGTGCTGTACAGAAACCCAGCCTAAAACCCCAAACAGCAAGCAATGCAGGTATAGAAGCACAGGGGCTAGGAAAACCTCCATAGAAAGGCCAGAACCTAGGAAGAACCCTAGAGAGGAACCAGGCTACGAGGGGTGGCCAGTCCTCTTCTGGCTGTCAAACGTTCAGATGACCAGCAGGGTCGAATAATAATCACAGTGGTTGTAGAGGGTACAACAGGTCAGCACCTCAGGAGTAAATGTCAGTTGGCTTTTCATAGCATCTCTACCGCACTTGCTGTCGCTAGAGTTGAAAACAGCAGGTCTGGGAGAGGGAGCCCGTCCGGTGAACAGGTCAGGGTTCCACACCCGCAGGCAGAACAGTTGAAACTGGAGCAGCAGCACGACCAGATGGCCTGGGGACAGCAAGGAGTCATCAGGCCAGGTAGTCCTGAGGCATGGTCCTAGGGCTCAGGTCCTCCGTGAGAGAGAACATACCTAAATTCACACAGGACACCGGATAAGACAGGATAAATACTCCAGATATAAGACTGATTCTAGCACCCCCAACACAAACTATTGCAGCATAGATACTGGAGGCTGAGACAGGAGGGCTCAAATGACCTACCTACCATGGAAGTGAGGAGGAAATTAAGAAGGCAGGAACCACATGGAATAAGGTCAAGAAAACCACCCAGAACAGAGTTCCCTGGAGATGTACTGCTGGCTGAGGACCTAATCTGCTGAAAGGAAAAAGTATGTCGTCATAATTAAAGTGAAGAATGTCTATTGCAACATACAATCACACCATCTCAAAATGAATGTCAAGCACATCTGCAGAGCTAAATGTTTGCCTTTATCACCATGAGGAAAATAACATCTGGCAAGGTTAAATTCAAACGAGAGAACACATTCAGTGGGACAGCTTAGCACATCAAAGCAGACGAAATACAAATACTTACTAATCTTTCCACATTTCTCTGCCACACTGAGTAGTATGATGCGTTATGAAGAATATGGCTGGACTCATTCACCAAAGGAAAGGGAGCACTGCCACAACCTCGCTCTCCAACCAAGGTGCATGAACTGAAGAGCAAACTAAAGGGGAGATTCAGCAACTATTGGAGGACAATGGAAGTTAAAACATTACAAGTAAAACCAGTGTTTCGGCTTTTGGCCATCGCATTAGTTTTACTTAACTTCCATTGTCCGTTAAATAGTTACAACATCTCCCCTCTAATTCTGAGGACATTCACCAGTGTGTGTGAACCTCCTTTTGAAGGCAGTCAGTCGGGGTGGGTTGCAGCTAGTTTGCAGCTAGACAGTAAGTTTAACCAACACTTCACTTCAGTTAAAATAAACATCCTCTGCAGAAAGGTTTAACCTCATCTCAATTAAAAGGCATGAGTCATGAAGGTAATGTGTCACATAGGCTTTCAATGACAACAAAATAAGCCCCCAAAACAAAAGGAGAGAAAAGGCATGCTGTCGAGCTTGCCATTGCAGAATTATAACTCCTGGGGCACAAAGATAAAAGCAATGACAAAACCATAAAAGCCCTCTCACAGACAGGTTTTATTTATTGTTTTATTAACATCGCTTAAAAAAAAGGCTAAAAGCAAAATAACAAAAAGTTGACGATGTCGCAATTGCAACCATTAATTTCAAGGATAGAAAATGTTAACACTAAACAAAATTAGTTAATCTGTTTATGTCAAGCATTAGATTCATTTATATACAGAGGATTCGGTACGTGGGGGTCCCTCCATTCTTCAGGTTCATTCAATGATTTCAGACGAATCCCTATCAGTCAGTGATGAACTGGAAACAGAGCAGAGTCGAGTGAAATGAAACACCTTCAAAGCAGAGTTGTAAGTTCTACTTCACATATTTCTCCATGAATTTCTTGTGGAACTCGGAGCGCAGAGTGTCATTGACGAAGCGTTTCTCCCTGCGTGCCTCATCCACTCCCTTTGCACAGTTCTTGAACACTACATCATCGTCCCACCTTAGAGAGAAAGACAGGAGAGGATATAAAACAACTGCCATCCACAGCCATGCCCCAGGCAGTTGTGTTTGTGTGTGTTTACCTCCGCTTGACGCTGAAGGCAGTCGGGGTGGGGACTATCTGTTGCTGCTGCTGCTGCTGCTGCTGTCCTGCCAGGTTGAGCAGAGGATTCCCACTCAGGATGTTCTCCATGCGGATCCTCTCCTCCTCAGCTTTCTGCTCCCGCTCCTGGTACAGGACACAAAACGTGGACAGAGGACCAGGTGCAAAGCTCTCATTGTTGCCAAGATCAATACTATAGCCACTTTCTGGTAGGCCTTAATAAAAGGCTCAAATAGTTGCTTGCAAGCATCTCAAAAATCAACAAAAAAGGTAGACTCAGGACTGTCCCTTTAAACATATGTAACCACTCTGAAATTCATAGACAGAGCTATAGATGCAAGGACTGACCAGCCAATATATCAACATTAGTTTCATGCATGTTTTGAGGCATTTACTCAAATCTTATATTTTGGGTTCTGATGGGGTTTGACAGTTGAATCCATATGTATATATCCAAGTCAGAAAATGTCTGACCAGGATTATACACTATAATGACGAAAGTATATGGACACCACTTCAAATTAGTGGATTTGGCTATTTCAGCCACACCTGTTGCTGACAGGTGTATAATAATCGAGCACACAGCCATGCAATCGCCATACACAAACATTGGCGGTAGAACAACCTTACTGAAGAGCTCAGTGACTTTCAACGTGGCACCGACAAAAAAGTCAGTCCGTCAGATTTCTACCCTGGTCAACTCAGTGCTGTTATTGTGAAGTGAAAATGTCTAGGAGCAACAACAGCTCAGCCGTGAAGTGGTAGGCCACACAAGCTCACAGAACGGGATCAGTGAGTGCTAAAGTATGTAGCACATAAAAATAGTCTGTCCTCTGTTGCAACACTCACTACCAAACTGCCTCTGGAAGCAACGTCAGCACAAAAACTATTGGTCGGGAGCTTCATGAAATGGGTTTCCATGGCTGAGTAGCCGCACACAAGCCTAAGATCACCATGTGCAATGCCAAGTGTCGACTGGAGTCGTGTAAAGCTCGCTGCTATTGGACTCTGGAGCAGTGGAAACGCGTTCTCTGCAGTGATGAATCACGCTTCCCCATCGAAGTCCGATGGCCGAATCTGGGTTTGGCAGATGCCAGGAGAACGCTACCTGCCAAAATGCATAGTGCCAACTGTAAAATTTGGTGGAGGAGGAATAATGGTCTGGAGCTAAAAAAAAAATTATGGTTAGAGCTAGGCCCCTTACTTCCAGAGAAGGGAAATCTTAACGCTACAGCATACAATGTCATTCTAGACTAGTCTGTGCTTCCAACTTTGTGGCAACAGTTTTGGGAAGGCCCTTTCCTGTTTCAGCATGACAATGCCCCGATGCACAAAGCGAGGTCCATACAGAAATATTTGTCGAGATTGATGTGGAAGAACTTGACTACCTGCACAGGGCCCTGACCTCAACTCCATGGAACACCTTTGGGATGATTTGGAACGCCGACTTAGTGCAAGGCCTAATCACCCAACATCAGTGCCCGACCTCACTAATGCTCTTGTGGCTGAATGGAAGCAAGTCCCCACAGAAATGTCTCAACATCTAGTGGAAAACCTTCCCAGAAGAGTGGAGGCTGTCATAGCAGCAAGGGGGGACCAACTCCATATTCATGCCCATGATTTTGGAATGAGATGTTTGGCTAGCAGGTGTCCACATACTTTTCAAACAAAACAACCCATTAATTTAGCAGGTCAATTGAGCCCTATTCTCTACTACTCAGCAATACCGGAGTAAGCCATTTGCACTTGGCTTGACTCAACTGGCACGACTGTGACCTTGCAGCTATTGACTATCTTGTAGTGACTCGTATCTCTGCATGGGAGGCCTTACCTTACGTTCCTGCTCCTCAGCCCGCTCCTTCTTGATCTTTTCCAGTTCAGCCAGCAGAGCTGCAGTGTCATCATCATCACTGTCCTCAGAGTCATCATCTTCCTCATCATCCTACACCCAAAAACATAAAACAATAAAAGGTTAGCGGCTGAGCTTTCAAAAAAGAAGGGAAAAAAGAAGTGTGACAGGTGGATGAACATGTGGCACCTACGTCAGTGAGGGGGTCGTCTGCATCAAGGTTGGCAGCAGGAATCTGATCTAGTCTGGGCCTCTTTGAGGACGAGGATGAAGATGTGGTGTGTTCTGAAAATTAAAAAGAGAAACCACAATTTCAATGATACTTGCTTGAGATGAAAGCCCCTGCAGATGACTCATGCCAACAAAAAAGAACCTTTGGGCATAATGGTATGTCAGATGCTAAATCCTCTTGATCTTTTTTTACACACAGAAGACAATATTTTACGTTCAGGTCAAGCTTTACCTCAGGTCTGAGTTTATGTGTATGCCTGGATACCCACCTCTAGGTCCCCTCTCTCTGGTCTTCTCCCGGACAGCAACACGCTCCCTCTCCTCCAGCTCTCTGCGGAAGTCACGGGCACGCACCTCCTCGGGGGCATCCTGGGTGGGCTGTCTGAGGGGATGAGACAGGGACACAGTGAGACATCACTCTACCTTCAACCAGAGGGACCTATTCCCAACTACTGGTGCAGTGCAGCACTAAGCCATATGGTATGGGGAAAGACTGATGCCAAGATGTCAAAACACAACAAGAATAGGTTTTGTTACTTGTGTCACTCACCTGTATTTGATCTTTGTGTGACCAGGCAGATCTCGGCTTGAGTACTGTTTGGACAAGGCACTGAGATCGCCCTCTCCCTTCCCTCTCCCTCCTCTCGCTGGCTCAAACGTTGGTCTCGCGGCTGTTGTCATTTTTGGTAGCTCTAAAAATAGAAAACCCGAGGAAATATAGCTAGCTAGCGAGAACATAAAGGGCAACACATACATAGCTAATCTGCCATTATCACATCAAATCACGTGACAACTTTTTTTTAATGTCACGTTTACATAACTCAATACATATTTAGCTAACTCGCCATGATGAAACAATCAAACGGTGGACGTCTGAGATACGTTAGCTAGCTAGTAGTACTGTACTTAAACAGACATCTAGGCTAGCTAGTTATATGGCTAGCTAACCAGCCGACACAGCTAGTTAGTAAAGCACATTTAATAACGATTTCAGCATTGCATGGAATTTAGTACAAACGTGGTATTGATTATTGCTGTGCAAACACCAGCACACTCGTCTACGCTAGGTAGTAATTTATGAGTACCGGGGTTGTTAGCTAGCAAGCTGGCTGCCAGCTAACGTTAGCTTTACTATCTTTTCAGCGAGAAAAATAACAGTCATACAGTAACCAAAGCTACAAGATTACTAAAATAATAAACTATATTTCTATTTTAAAAAATAAAACCAACTAGCTAGCAAGCTAATATGGAATAATGTCGAGGAAATGTACCTTTTTCCTCACACTATGAGGAAGAGAAAGGGCCTTTAGATGTAAACAGTGACGTCACGTCTTCCTTCTTCTTCTGTGGGTTTTATCGCGGACTACAACCCCAAAAGGTGTATTGCCGCCACCAACTGGACGGGTTGAAACGTGACGTTACGCCGTGTGCGAAATGTCCTTTCGTAGGATAGCTGGAGCCAAAGGCATTAACATTAATGATTTAGGTCGGGTGATTGGTGAGCCTTCTTGGGTGTGTGACGTCTCACAGAAGCACTTTTACCATTCTACAAACTGTCCGTATTTTTCTTTTTGTGCTTTCAAGAAACTGGGAACAAAAAACGAGGTCAAATCATGATGTCGGTGATCTTCAAGTCGGAAAGTTGGAGCTGTAGAAAGATGCCTGAGTTTCCAACTTCGAATTCCGAGTTAGATCTGAGCTTTTTTGTATATATTTTGTTGAGTTCCCCAGTTATCTTGAATGCACTTAAGTCGGAAGTCAGAGATTTCTGAGGTCCCAGTTGTTGAACGTTTTTACCTCTGCATTTTTTTAACCGAGGTGCAATCTGAATGAGATGGTTGCCGGTATAGAGTACCACAGTATAAGTCATAATACCCATAACACCTAGCGGTCAAATAGGGAAATGGTTCCAATCGTTTTTCCACCATTCATTTTTCCTATAGGGGATTTTAGAAACACTTAAAATAGTAAGATGTCACTGACAGATATGGCAGCTCTGCTTCTAGCGCCTAAGCAACTTTGCAGTATTTTGTTTTTTTGTTTTGTTATCCTTACATTATTAGGCCAGAAAATGTTTTGTGTAACTACATACAGCCGGAAAGAACTTTTGAATATCAGAGCAGCGGTAACTCACCAGCGTTACGACCAGGAATACGAATTTCCCAAATTGGATAATTTGTTCGTAGCCCCCAGGGCAATTGAACTTATTCCAGAGGCAGCTCCAAAACACAGCCAGCTGAGAAGTGGTATTCAGAGTGGATTTCTAGTCCGACTCAGGAAAAGTGCACACCATCCACCACTTCCGAGTATATTACTCGCTAATGTTCACATCCCCGTTCATACATACTGTCCCCGTTCATACAGCCATCTGGGTTCTCAGTACATCGTGCAGACAGGAATAAAGACCTCTCTGGGAAGAAGAAATTCGGGGGTGTATGTTTCATGATTAACTACTCATGGTGTGATTGTGATAACATACAGAAACTCAAGTCCTTTTGTGCACCATACCTAGAATACCTCACAATCAATTGCCGACCGTATTACCACCAGAGGGAAGCCGATACCACGATGGCCATCAAAGAACTACACTGGACTTTATGCAAACTGGAAACCACATACAGTGCCTTCCGAAAGTATTCGGCCCCTTGAACTTTGCGACCTTTTGCCACATTTCAGGCTTCAAACATAAAGATATAAAACTGTATTTTTTGGTGAAGAATCAACAACAAGTGGGACACAATCATGAAGTGGAACGACATTTATTGGATATTTCAAACTTTTTTAACAAATCAAAAACTGAAAAATTGGGCGTGCAAAATTATTCAGCCCCCTTAAGTTAATACTTTGTAGCGCCACCTTTTGCTGCGATTACAGCTGTAAGTCGCTTGGGGTATGTCTCTATCAGTTTTGCACATCGAGAGACTGAAATGTTTTCCCATTCCTCCTTGCAAAACAGCTCGAGCTCAGTGAGGTTGGATGGAGAGCATTTGTGAACAGCAGTTTTCAGTTCTTTCCACAGATTCTCGATTGGATTCAGGTCTGGACTTTGACTTGGCCATTCTAACACCTGGATATGTTTATTTTTGAACCATTCCATTGTAGATTTTGCTTTATGTTTTGGATCATTGTCTTGTTGGAAGACAAATCTCCGTCCCAGTCTCAGGTCTTTTGCAGACTCCATCAGGTGTTCTTCCAGAATGGTCCTGTATTTGGCTCCATCCATCTTCCCATCAATTTTAACCATCTTTCCTGTCCCTGCTGAAGAAAAGCAGGCCCAAACCATGATGCTGCCACCACCATGTTTGACAGTGGGGATGGTGTGTTCAGGGTGATGAGCTGTGTTGCTTTTACGCCAAACATAACGTTTTGCATTGTTGCCAAAAAGTTCAATTTTGGTTTCATCTGACCAGAGCACCTTCTTCCACATGTTTGGTGTGTCTCCCAGGTGGCTTGTGGCAAACTTTAAACGACACTTTTTATGGATATCTTTAAGAAATGGCTTTCTTCTTGCCACTCTTCCATAAAGGCCAGATTTGTGCAATATACGACTGATTGTTGTCCTATGGACAGAGTCTCCCACCTCAGCTGTAGATCTCTACAGTTCATCCAGAGTGATCATGGGCCTCTTGGCTGCATCTCTGATCAGTCTTCTCCTTGTATGAGCTGAAAGTTTAGAGGGACGGCCAGGTCTTGGTAGATTTGCAGTGGTCTGATACTCCTTCCATTTCAATATTATCGCTTGCACAGTGCTCCTTGGGATGTTTAAAGCTTGGGAAATCGTTTTGTATCCAAATCCGGCTTTAAACTTCTTCACAACAGTATCTCGGTCCTGCCTGGTGTGTTCCTTGTTCTTCATGATGCTCTCTGCGCTTTTAACGGACCTCTGAGACTATCACAGTGCAGGTGCATTTATACGGAGACTTGATTACACACAGGTGGATTGTATTTATCATCATTAGTCATTTAGGTCAACATTGGATCATTCAGAGATCCTCACTGAACGTCTGGAGAGAGTTTGCTGCACTGAAAGTAAAGGGGCTGACTAATTTTGCACGCCCAATTTTTCAGTTTTTGATTTGTTAAAAAAGTTTGAAATATCCAATAAATGTCGTTCCACTTCATGATTGTGTCCCACTTGTTGTTGATTCTTCACAAAAAAATACAGTTTTATATCTTTATGTTTGAAGCCTGAAATGTGGCAAAAGGTCGCAAAGTTCAAGGGGGCCGAATACTTTCGCAAGGCACTGTATCCTGAGGCCACATTTATTGTAGCTGGGGATTTTAACAAAGCAAATTTTGGGAAAATGCTACTGAAGTTCTACCAACACATTGACTGTAGTACTCGCGCTGGGAAAACATTGGACCACTGCTACTAAACTTTTCAAAATGCCTTCAAGGCCCTCCCCCGCCCTCCATTCGGCAAATCTTATCACGACTCCATTTTGCTCCTACCTTCCTATAGGCAGAAACTCAAACAGGAAGTACCTGTCCTAAGGTCTATTCAACGCTGGTCTGACCAATTGGAATCCATGCTTCAATCACGCGGACTGGGATATGTTCCGGGTAGCCTCTGAGAATAACATAGACGAATACACAGATACGGTGACCAAGTTCATCAGGAAGTGTATAGGAGATGTTGTAACCACTGTGACTATTAAAACCTACCCAAACCAGAAGCTGTGGATAGATGGAAGCATTCGCGCAAAACTGAATACACAAACCACCGCATTTAACCATGGCAAGGTGACTGGGAATATGGCCGAAAACAAACAGTGTAGTTATTCCCTCCGTAAGAAAATCAAACAGGCAAAATGTCAGTACAGAGACAAAGTGGAGTCGCAATTCAATGGCTCAGACACGAGACGTATGTGGCAGGGTCTACAGACAATCACGGACTACAAAGGGAAACCAGCCACATTCCGGACATCAATGTCTTGCTTCCGGACAAGCTGAACACTCTTCGCCTGCTTTGAGGATAACACAGTGCCACCGATGCAGCCCGCTACCAAGGGCTGTGGACTCTCCTTCTCCGTTGACGACGTAAGACATTTAAGCGTGTTAACCCTCGCAAGGCTGCCAGCCCAGACAGCATTCCTAGGCGCGTCCTCAGAGTATGCGCAGACCAGCTGGCTGGAGTGTTTACGGACCTATTCAATCTCTCCCTATCCCCAGTCTGCTGTCCCCACTTGCTTCAAGATGTCCACCATTGTTCCTATACCCAATAAAGCAAAGGTAACTGAACTAAATTACTATCGCCCCGTATCACTTCTGTCATCATAAAGTGCTTTGAGAGGCTAGTTAAGGATCGTATCACCTCCACCTTACCTGACACCCTAGACCCACTTCAATTTGCTTACCGCCCCAATAGATCCACAGATGATGCAATCGCCATCACACTGCCCTATCCCATCTGGACAAGAGGAATACCTATGTAAGAATGCTGTTCATTGACTATAGCTCAGTATTCAACACCATATTGCCCTCCAAGCTCATCATTAAGCTCAGGACCCTGGGTCTGAACCCTTCCCTGTGTAACTGGGTCCTGGACTTCCTGATGTGCCGCCACCAGGGGGTGAAGGTAGGAAACAACACCTCCACTTCGATGATCCTCAACACAGGCCCCCACAAGGGTGCGTGCTCAGCCCCCTCCTGTACTTCCTGTTCACCCATGACTGCGT
The DNA here is from genome assembly GCF_002021735.2 of Oncorhynchus kisutch. Lineage (NCBI taxonomy): Eukaryota > Metazoa > Chordata > Actinopteri > Salmoniformes > Salmonidae > Oncorhynchus > Oncorhynchus kisutch. The sequence goes on from NC_034179.2 coordinate 29,307,481, forward strand.
GGCCACGCACTCCTCCAACTCAATCATCAAGTTTGCAGATGACACAACAGTAGTAGGCCTGATTACGAGACAGCCTACAGGGAGGAGGTGAGGGCCATGGTAGAGTGGTGCCAGAAAAAAACCTCTCACTCAACGTCAACAAAACAAAGGAGCTGATCGTGGACTTCAGGAAACAGCAGAGGGAGCACGCCCGAATTCACATTGACGGGACCGCAGTGGAGAAGGTGGAAAGCGTCAAGTTCCTCCATCAAGGACATTAACCACCTGAGCCACGGCCTATTCACCCCGCTATCATCCAGAAGGCGAGGTCAGTTTTTGTGCATCAAAGCTGGGACCGAGAGACCGAAAAACAGCTTCTATCTCAAGGTCATCAGACTGTTAAATAGCCATCACTAGCTGGCTTCCACCTAGTTACGCAACCCTGCACCTTAGAGGCTGCTGCCCTATATTCATAGACTTGGAATCACTTGCCACTTTAATAGGGGAAGACCAGTCACTAATAATGTTTAAATCATGTTCACATACAGCTTTACTCATCACGTATGTATATTTTGAATTCTATTCTACTGTATTTTAGTCAATGCCACTCCGACATTGCTCAATCTAATATTTAGATATTTCTCAATTCCATTCTTTTACTTTTAGATGTATGTGTATTGTTGTGAATTGTTCTTAGATACTACTGCACTGTTAGGAGCTAGAAACACAAGCCATTCACTACAGTGTGTGATCAATAAAATTTGATTTGATAAGGGCTATGTTTCATGTAGGCTTACCCTGGCATGACGTTTTGTATAATTCTGTCTAGGACTAGGTGACTTTTAGCAATATATTTGCCTGTATTTACCCCCCCCCCCTCTAAAAAAATGTAAATGCTAATTAGCTGCTAATGTGGCTAACATAAATAACTACAAATGCCCTGATGATCTGGACAAGTCTACCTGTCACGTTCTGACCTTTATTTCCTTTGTTTTGTCTTAATTTAGTATGGTCAGGGCGTGAGTTGGGGTGGGCAGTCTATGTGTGTTTTTCTATGTTGGGGTTTTGAGTTCAGCCTAGTATGGTTCTCAATCAGAGGCAGGTGTCTTTAGTTGTCTGATTGAGAATCATACCTAGGTAGCCTTTTGAGTTGTGGGTGTTTGTTTCCGTGTGAGTGTTTTGGCCACACGGTACTGTTTTGGTTTTCGTTCATGTTCACGTTTATTGTTTTGTAGTGTTCAGTTTATGTCTTTTAATAAACGTTATGGACACCTACCACGCTGCGCATTGGTCCTCCGATCCTTCTCGCTTCTCCTCCTCCTCAGAGGAGGAATGTTGTTACACTACCGAATCGAGGCAAAGGTAAGAATCTCTGGATTAACTACCTAATGTTAGCTAAATGTAGTAATGAATAAATTGCCAACATTTCTTTAAATGGACAATTCTGTGAACTATCTTGTGCAAGTTTTTAAATAACTGTTTGCAAAAGTATCAGCTAGAGATGACTTGCAGGAGCTTACAGGGATTTGTAGTTTTGCATGATGACTCGAAGAGGAATCGTGTAGATATTTTGCGTTTCTGCCGTCTAGAGTGAGTGAACGTGTGCCACACGATTGGGGACAAGAACTGTGACTTGCTTTCCTCTCTGGAGCAGGGCACCGTTGAAAGGAGTGATAACTAGAGTGGCATTAAGTGTTGAGGAGGATAAATTGAGAAGTGTGCAGAAGGACATGATACAAAGGAAGGTTTATAGGTGGAAAAAGTTGTGTGTGTAAACTATAGGGGTACCCATGATGTTGGAGATCAGAGGTGTCTGGTAAGAGAAAGGCTGGTTGAGGTTGCCAGGATCAGAGTTGTACAGAAGGTGTCAGATGCTGAGGCAGTGAAGAGTAGTAGAGAAAGATGGGTCCAGGGTTAGGGATCCTAAGAGGAGAGGGCAGAGCCAAGCACGCACTAACGAGATCCTATAGGCACATTCTAGCACATATTTGCATATTTCCATTATGGAAAGGGAAGGGAAAGGGGGATACCTAGTCAGTTGTACACCTGAATGCATTCAACTGAAATGTGTCATTCGCATTTAACCCAACCCCTCTGCTGCCTTAATTGACATCCAAAGCCAACTCTGTGACATGCGTGTGCAAGAACTCAATTCGCCTCATTCTAAACAACAATATTGTTTTTTATTTGGCAAAGGGTAAAATCTACATGACTTAGTCCACTCTGTTCGTAACATATTCTAGTTTTGGGAACAGAAAACAGGAAACACCAAGCAGATGCTTCACACTTATACATCCAATGAAATATCTGGCTCATTGTTCTGTGGCATTATCATGTCTAGCTAACCAGTTGAACCTCTGAGGTCAAACAACAATCTTGAAACCCGATTTTACAGTATGTGTATTTGTGGGAGTCATTTTTCTAAATAGCCTAATTTTCGTGCCACAGTTTTTCTATCTAGAATGAGTTATTAAAATGTTGACTGATGCTACAGATACACCAGTATCATACATCAAGTTACCAGTATGCATGTTGATATAATCAATAAACAGAACAATGTATTTGTAACTTCTTTATTGTTTTGAAAATGTCCTTACAGGCGAGGTACAGTTTCAGTTGCACTGTTGTCCTTTTAGCTTTTGGGGAGGGGGGAGGGGGGCAAATGGCTGAATGTGGCTTTGATGAAGGCACGACCTCCCAAAACTATTACAACAATCCTGAAGCACAATCTGGGAAAGAGAGAAGTGCAGCTTTAACTCTCAGACCAGTATATTATCATTTTGTAAAGTTTGGACAACTCAGCTTCCATCATCTGTTATAATTCTGATGATACAGAGCCTAATTGGTATTGTTAACACTATGTTTATTCAAATAAAATATGAAAATCCACTCAAACTATTTGGGTATTTTTTTCTTTAGTCCACTGTTAATACAGCATCATGATTATGTGTACTAATGAAAAAAATATCCCTTTAAAAGGTAGGTTGGCAAAAAGTAAACAGTACTTTGGTGAATGTCATCTGAGTTCACAGAGGCATTGATTAAACATTGTAACTAAACCTATACATGGGGGGGGCTAAAATATGACACATTTCACATCTGAGAAATTAAATGCAAGAAAGATTTGAGAGGGAGGGGATTTAAGGAAATACTGACATTTCTTGCATATTTCCAACTGGGAGTTTTTTTTTTCCTACAGTAAATATCTGCAAAAATGATTGACACTGCCATCAGCAGTTCCTACCTTTGCAGATACAGATGTGCAAAGAGCAACAATCATTCACAAAAACACTATGATTTTTTCAACCCTACACTGTTGAAGAAATAAGCTACAAATAAATGCTGGTGATACAAAGTTAACAGCGCAGATTTCAGGATTAGGAACACACTCATGTGGTGATACTTCAGTAATTATAAAACAAAACATTCCCAGCATTATATAGCTTATTGCAGTTCTAAAAATGTACTTCCTAATGGAATATAAAAATGTTTTGAAAATGTCTCATGGATCTAACATCTGTACACTGCATCTTTGGTCGACATAAACAAGTATGTCATCTTAATGTCTTACAGACCCAGTGAGAAACATTTGGCACAGAACAGGATGAGAGAAGTCCTAAAATTGCTGATAATGTTGCCACAAAATCTTGTGCGCTACCTGCTGTGATTTATATTCTGTATTAGGACAAACATTGCAGATAAATAGTTCTCTAGAAATATTTTAAGTTGACAGATTTATTGACAAAGGTATAAATATACTGAAAAGCATAATTATTCTGTCAAAGGTAAACTCAGCGATATGACAGATGCATAAAAGTAAAACAGCATAGTGGGTCAATTTCTTCAACAACTAAGGATGATGAAGCGAGAGGTTCAACTTCTGTTTTGGTATCCTGGCTACCACGCTGTAAGTGTGAAGCGAACTCATACCCATGCGAAGATACTGTGTGTGACTGTTAGAGTGAAGTCTTGCATCTCACTCATCTCAATATCTGCGGTGCTGCTCATGGCAATGGCATTTAGCTGAGTCTACCTTTTTAAATTGCAAATAATGTAGAAATATTGCACTTTTTAAAATAGTGCCACAAAAGGGCTTGCTCTCTCAATCAGATAACATTTTAATCTTACACCTGATATTGGTGGGACTGTACCAAATCAAGGCATTACATTCAGAGGTATATTCTACGTTGTGCAACACCGTTTCCGGCTATTCAGTATTTCCCTAGACTTTTAAAGTTAGTCATGAACTCCAACCCCTCCAACCCCTTCACTATGTCACTAAAGCCAAACTGGCAATATCATTTTGGCAAAAAAGGATGAGAACGTGCACCCGTTTTCACAATTTTTACACACTCACAGTAGGATTTCCTTCATTTTCACATACTTCCTCTTTTAAAAGGGCATTAAGCTAAAAGAAAATGGGTAAAGGTCCCCATCCAACCATACAGTAAGAGGCCAGTGACATGTGACTGGTAGTGAGACAGTTTCCTGGTTCCCAGAGGCCGCATTCCTGGGGCTGTGGAGAGGGGGAAGGCCAGTAGCGGTGTTGGGGGGGACGTGGGCTGGGGTTTCTATTGGTCAGGTGGAGACAGATGGCCCGCTGTGGTTGGTCAGGTCATGTAGCGTGTGATGGCGCGCAGGGCATATAGCAGTTCTGCCTGCATCCTGGCCTCCATTAGGAGTAGGTTCACATGGACCTGGAAGGGGCATGGTGGCCAGAGGATTAGCATGCCATACATAATATAACACAGTGCAGTTACTTTATATAACTGGAATGGTATGGACTGCAGTATGGACAGCCATTGAGCTGTAAAATGGATATGCATTTGCAGAATGTAGCACAAGGCTGTAAGAGACAAAAGACATCTCACTGAGTTGGATATGTAAACCAAGTGAGATTCTGTTGAGAAACGTTTTAATGGGGTCTGAAGAAAAAGATGCTTGTACAGACATAATTACTAACTAAAGTGAATGCTGCTGCCCTCATTATGTCAGGGATGAGACATTTGTTCCAGGTTGTCTTGACCGGAGCATTAAAAACAAGACAATGACCCACTTCCACGCTGCTGGTTCTAATAATAACTCGAGCTCGTCTTTCATCTCTTTCAGCCCAGTCAGATTCCAACAGGGGGCCTCTCTGCAGAACAACCAAAACACAATAACAGCATGTTCCTGCAGCCAAGAGCTTAATTTCCTCCAGCTCTGCTCAATAGTCCTAGTGTACTCATGAGCCAAAGCCTCCTGCAGAAACACAATCTAACAGCATGACCAATCCTGCCACTGAACTCTGGCCTAGTTACAAAGACATATCAGGATTCACAAGATCATTTTTGTGGCTGTTGACAGTGTAAAGCAAAGCAAAACGTTGTTTTTCAAAGGATACACACGTACATAAACACCATACGATTATACACTCTCACAAATACGAGCATCTGCAGCTTTCTAACCTTCTCGGAGTGGCGGAACTGCCTCCAGTAGCTGTCATACATGCGACGAGTGGTCCTCTCTGGATAACATGTTACGGTCTTTATATAGACCTTCAGACTGCGTTCCAATAGCTGATTCACCTCCCCATAGTCATAGTCATCATATCTGCAGACAGGACATCAAGCCTGGAGCATCACTTTACGGTCTGCTATGGACTACTTCAGGGCTTCAATAAACACTTACTCACTCATTTAAATATTATCACACTAACTTGATTAATACTAAGTATCCACACTTGATAGTGAATGAGAAATGTATGTGACAGAAAGGGCACTGATGCCTTACCTGATGCCATACATGCAGTGCACGTAATTGAAGAGTGCACGTCGGAGCATGGTGGTGTCCACGTCCTCGTGACTGGCCATGTTGTAGTAGGTCAGGTCACACGCTGTCCGGAACTTGTCATCCAGCAGCAGCCCGATGTCTGAATAAAGCCTGTTGACCAGAGAGAAACCATGGTCCTCCCACGAGTAGTCCTACAGACAGAGAGAGACAGAGAGAAAGCGAGTGAAGTTGTTCAGGCATGACAGTGGAATTAAGGTTTTCCATTATCACCCACCTGTGCTCTAAAAGTTGGTGGATTGTCTTCCCCTCGTCGAGCAAAGTCCTGGTACCCGAAGGTGGCATCTTCCACAAACTGAGACACTTTGGATGTGGGCATCACCTCATCCTCCAAATCTGCAGAGTCACAATGGAGATGAATCATAATCAGTAATCACATAATCCCTTTACTCAGTGAGAGAGAGACAACAGGAACAGGTGTGGTAGCAGTACCTCCAGAGCCCACCAATAGACTCTCTTTCTTCTCCTTCTCGAAGCGTGTGGCCATCTCCTCCTGCGAAGCCTCATCCTCCTCTCTCTCCTCCTGCAGCCTCTTCATTCTGTCCATCAGCGCCTCCAACTCACTGACAGAGTCTGTGGTCTGAAACACACACAACAAAGCAGAACTCTATTATTATGACAATAGAGTTACACATACTTAGATACATTTCCAACACAATCCCTCCAAACACACATAGTTAAATCTCACCTCATGGCTGCTACTGCTGAGATCTCGGTCCAGGTGATGGTCGCTGGCCAGGTCACATGTACAGTAGTTGCTGATGTAGACGGCCTGGAAGCCATTGGTGTTTTGTGTGTCAACCTGGGGGTTGATGCCACTGCCAAACACAAAGCTGGCCAGAGCATGGAAATGGGCCAATATGACCACAGCATGGACCAGCTCTGCCAAAGACCAACTGTGCTCCCCTGTCTTCACCAAGTTCTAAAGTAGAGGGGAAGAAAAGGGTTTGGTGTGAGTTACTTTGTGTGTGTATGTGGATAAAAGTCGTGTTTTTGAATAGATACAGTATGTGCATATGTGGATAATGTACTTGAATATGTGTATGTTTTATGTATGTCTGTGTTCTAACCTGAATGTGCTCCTTGGTGATGAGCCATGGTCTGTGTGCTAGGAGCTTGTTGATCTCGTTGAGGTTCCTCAGTCTCTGAGGGACGTACTGCAGGCCCTTCAGCCAGTCCAGACACACCCCCATCCTGTAGAACTCACGCACGTGCAGAGACACCAGGAAGGAACACTGGTGACGCGCTGCAGCCTGGAGAGAGAAAGAGGGGAGGCTTTCATATCTATATTTATAGCCTACTGGGAAAACTCTTCCTTTACTGCATATACTTTGTTGTTTTCTACCTTCTAAACTATTTATATTCTTGTTCTGTATACTATAGTTGTCTGGCTAGACTGTAAACTCTCCTTCCAGACTCACATTAAGCATCTCCAATCTAAAATTAAATCTAGATTCGGCTTCCTATTTCGCAACAAAGCATCCTTCACTCATGCTGCCAAACATACCCTAATAAAACTGACCATCCTACCGATCCTCGACTTCGGCAATGTCATTTACAAAATAGCCTCCAACACTCTACTCAACAAATTGGATGCAGTCTATCACAGTGCCATCCGTTTTGTCCCAAAAGCCCCATATACTACCCACCACTGCGACCTGTACGCTCTTGTTGGCTGGCCCTCGCTTCGTACTGGTCGCCAAACCCACTGGCTCCAGGTCATCTACAAGTCTCTTCTAGGTAAAGCTCCGCCTTATCTCGGCTCACTGGTCACCATAACAACACCCACCCATAGCACGCGCTCCAGCAGGTATATCTCACTGGTCACCCCCAAAGCCAATTCCTCTTTTGGCCACCTTTCCTTCCAGTTCTCTGCTGCCAATGACTGGAACGAATTGCAAAAATCACTGAAGCTGGAGACATATCTCCCTCACTAGCTTTAAACACCAGCTATCAGAGCAGCTCACAGATCACTGCACCTGTACATAGCCCATCTGTAAATAGCCCATCCAACTACCACATCCCCATACTGTATTTATTTATTTATCTTGCTCCTTTGCACCCCAGTATCTCTACATGCGCATTCATCTTCTGCACATCTATCACTCCAGTGCTTAATTGGTATATTGTAATTGCTTCACCACCATGGCCTAGTAATTGCCTTCCCTCCCCTCTTATCTTACCTCATTTGCACACACTGTATATAGACTTTTCCTATTTTCCTATATTGCCTTCTGTATGTTTGTTTATTCCATGTGTAACTCTGTTGTATGTGTCAAACTGCTTTGCTTTATCTTGGCCAGGTCGCAGTTGTAAATGAGAACTTGCTCTCAACTAGCCTACCTGGTTAAATAAAGGTGAAATAAAAATTAAATAAATATTCTGGGTAGTACTGTATTTAACAGTCCTGTTTTAGTTTGCATTCACCATGTAGCTAGCTTGGCAGACTAATATAAAGCATACATTTAGCCTGTATATGCACGATCTATACTAAATTAATATTTTATATGCATGTTGTATACTGTCACTTCTAAGCATGACTTATTTTAAACTGCACATTGATGGTTTCCACATGGTTCTTTGACAATGCATTGCATTCAGCTGTTCCTCCTGAAATAACATGCTGTGTCGTTAAGAGTGAGGGGGCAGACTTTGGCCTAGTTGTGGGCCACATCAGGAACTGGGTGAGTTGGAGGTGTGCTGGGAGGACCGTCTGAGATGGCTGCATAACAAAGCTCCACAGACGGAGGTGTTGAGTGGCCAGTATGGAGGTGTTGAGTGGCCAGTATGGAGGTGTTGAGTGGCCAGTATGCCTAGGCGCGCGCGCACACCTCTCCCTCTCTCTCCCTCCCTCCCTCCGGGGAATCTCAGCACTGAGACGAAAGTTTAAACACTATTAAGAAAAATATAATCCGTCACGTCGGGACAGATATTGGTTGTTAGGGAAATGGGTGAATATGGAGATTATATAAATCAGTAGAATATGTGTTAGGTAGGTCTCCTGAGCAGGGAGGGAGAATCTAAGAGAGGACCCTCGGCTTAGCTTGACCGTTGACCTATCCTGTATCATAGAAGTTGCCTGTAGGATCAGCTTACCTTACCTATATCCTAACCTCAACCATTGCAGGGAAAAATGGCACACTATATATACTACACTTCTTTTGACGAGTTCCCAGGGCTCTGGTCAAAAGTAGTGCTCTATATAGGGAACTATGGTGCAATTTTAGACACACCCAATGATAATCTCTTGTTCATCCTACTCCAGTGTTTACCATGATGGCGATGAAGTGTCGGCAGTGGAGAGGCAAGGGGCCGTCCATCCTCAGCAGGTAGAACTGGCTGTGCAGGAAGGACTCCAGGTAGTGGGGGTGCAGTCCCATCACCTGGGTCAGGTGGTCCACATGGCCTGACGGAGAGTAGGCCTCGGCCAGGAGCTGCTCTGTGAGGGGGTCCACTTGGGACGCCTCCACAATCTGGAACCAGGAAGGAGGGGTAGGGGGAAGGGGTCCGGCAGGACAGGGAAGAGAGAGGTTTCAGTTAGGCAGTGTGTATTGAAATCGTGTTACAGTAGAAATGCTGCTGCTGTAATCTAAAACATGGTTTACACCTAAATTCGAGGCTAGAAGAAGATAAAGGTGGAAAGAAAGACAAAGGGGAAAAAGTTAGAGATAAAACAAAAGTGACAGAAAACGAGAGTGTAAGCAGGACAGGGGGAAGTATAGCCTCAAGACAGAACGAAAGCATTTTCTCACCTCTTCCTTTGGAATGAAGGCACTGGGTCCACTGGAGAAGGGTCGCGGCACTCTGACTCCTTTATCCTGAGACGAGACAAGAGCGTTAGATAAGGAAACTGGGTTAGCTAAGGAACCATAGTACACAAGGAACTTATATGTACAGCACCACTTAAATGATGGGGAAACAAAACAAACAAAAAAAAGGTTTAATTAAGTGAAAAAGAGGGCATGTACGGTGCCTTCGGGAAAGTATCCAGACCCCTTGACGTTTTCCACATTGTTACATTAGCCTTATTCTAAAATTGATTAAATTGTTTTTTTCCCCCTCAATCTACACACAATACCCCATAATGACAAATATTTTTTTTTCAAAATAACAAAACTGAAATATTGCATTGACATAAGTATTCAGGCCCTTTATTCAGTACTTTGTTGAAGCACCTTTGGCAGTGATTACAGCCTCAAGTCTTCTTGGATAGGATGCTACAAGCTTGGCACACCTGTATTTGGGGATTTTCTCACATTCTTCTCTGCAGATCCTCAAGCTCTGACAGGTTGGCTGGGGAGCGTCTCTGCACAGCTATTTTCAGGTCTCTCCAGAGATGTTCGATCACAATGCCCGCTTAACCCGGGTTCAAATCCGGGCTCTGGCTGGGCCAATCAAGGACATTGAGACTTGTCCCAAAGCCACTACCGCGCTGTCTTAGCTGTGTGCTTAGGGTCATTGTCCTGTTGGAAGGTGAACCTTCGCCCCAATCTGAGGTCCTGAGTGCTCTGGAGCAGGTTGCCATCAAGGATCTCTCTGTACTTCTTTCCCTCGATCCTCACTAGTCTCCCAGTTCCTGCCGTTGAATGAAAAACATCCCCACAAGAAGACTTGAGGCTGTAATCACTGCCAAAGGTGCTTCAACAAAGTACTGAATAAAGGGCCTTAATACTTATGTCAATGCAATATTTCAGTTTTGTTATTTTGAAAAAAAAAAAAAGGTCATTATGGGGTATTGTGTGTAGATTGAGGGGGAAAAAAACAATTTAATCAATTTTAGAATAAGGCTAATGTAACAATGTGGAAAACGTCAAGGGGTCTGGATACTTTCCCGAAGGCACCGTACATGCCCTCTTTTTCACTTAATTAAACCTTTTTTTTTTTTGTTTTGTTTCCCCAACATGGCGGAGTTCATTTAAGTGGTGCTGTACGGATGGTGCCAGGTTTCCTCCAGACGTGAGAGTCCTTTAGGTGCTTTTTGGCAAACTCCAAACAGGCCATCATGTGCCTTTTGTCTGGCCATTCTATCATAAATGCCTGATTGGTGGAGTGCTGCAGAGATGGTTGTCCTTCTGGAGGGTTCTCCCATCTCCACAGAGGAACTCTGGAGCGCTGTCAGAGTGACCATCGGGTTCTTGGTCACATCCCTGACCAAGGCCCTTCTTCCCCGATTGCTCAGTTTTGGCTCCAGGAAGAGTCTTGATGCTTCCAAACTTCTTCTATTTAAGAATGATGGAGGCCACTGTGTTCTTGGGGACCTTCAATGCTGCAGAAATGTTTTGGTACTCTTCCCCAGATCTGTGCCTCGACACAATCCAGTTTCTGAGCTAGGACAACATGGCTTGGTTTTTGCTCTGACATGCACTGTCAACTGTGGGACCTTATATATTCCAAATCATGTCCAATCAATAGAAATGACCACAGGTGGAATCCAATCAAGTTGGAGAAACATCAAGGATGATCAATGGATACAGGATGCATCTGAGCTCAATTTCAAGTCTCATATCAAAGGATCGGAATGCTTACGTGTATTAAGGTATTTATTGTTCTTTTGTAAATGTGAAAAAATGTCTAACCTGTTTTCGCTTTGTCATTATCGGGTATTGCATGTAGATTGCTGAGAAAAACATTTATTTTAAGCAATTTTAGAATTAGGCTGTAATGTAACAAAATGTGGAAAAATTTAAGTGGTCTGAATACTTTCCGAATGCACTGTATAGAAGTGAGGTTTGATATGTAATGGGCAGCAGGTAAACCTAGCGGTTGAGAGCATTTAGCCAGTAACCGAAAGTACACTGGCTCAAATCGCTGAGCTGACTAGGTGAAAGATCTAACGATGTGCCCTTGAACAAGGCATCCAACCATAATTGCTCCTGTAAGTCGCTCTGGATAAGAATGTCTGCTAAGTGACTAAAATGTAACAGCCAGGCCTTTGTGCATCAATCCATTTGCTCAGAGGTAAAGTAACCCCCTCCTCTTGTAACCTTTTGAGATGAGCAAACAGCCTGTGTGCACACACATTAGCCATGGAACATTGGGATCAAGTCCTGGGCAGAGGAAAGAACGGCAGCTTTATGGTTCACATTGTCGTGTGTGTGTGTGTGCGTGTGTGAGTCTGGCATGTTAAAGTGTAGATTTATGTTAGGTTGTGTATGTCACACCTGTACATCTATTGAACTTAATGTACTGAGAGCTCTGAGGAGAGAGGGAGGTTAAAGAGATCTCTTCCCAGAGGCAGTGATGTAAAGTAACTAAGTAAAAATACTTTTAAATACTACACTGAACAAAAATAGAAACGCAACATGTAAAGTGTTGGTGCCATGTTTCATGAGCTGAAATAAAAGATCCCAGAAATTGTCCGTATGCACAAAAAGTGTATTTCTCTCAAATGTTGTGTACAAATTTGTTTCGTACACTAGCCCCACAACTGCAGACAAATTAGTTTCGTACACACGTCAAACTAGCCCCACAACCGCAGAACCCACGTGTAAACACACCAGCCGAGGACTTCCACATCTGGCTTCTTCACCTGCGGGATCGTCTGAGACCAGCCACCGACAGCTGATGAAACTCTGGGTTTGCACAACCGAAGAATTTCTGCACAAACTGTCAGAAACCATCTTAGGGAAGCTCATCTGTGTGCTCACCCTTCACACCAGGGTCTTGACCTGACAAGAGTTTGACGTCGTAACCGAGCAAATGTTCACCTTCGATGGTCACTGGTACGTACACTGGAGAAGGCTATTTTACACACAATTCCTGGAAACTGAAAATGTCCCAGTTCTTCCATGGTCTACATGATCAAGAGACATGTCACCCATTGAGCATGTTTGGGATTCTCTGGATTGCATGTTCCAGTTTGCGCCAATATCCAGCAACTTCTCACAGCCATTGAAGAGGAGTGAGACAGCATTCCACAGGCCTGAAATGGTGGTCACACTAGATACTGATGGATTTTCTGATTCACGACGCTAACTTATATATATTTCTTTTAAACATTTTATTTATTTTTTCTCCACAATTTCGTGGTATCCAATTGGTAACTCCCGCTGCAACTCCCATACGAAACACAACCCAGCTTCTTGCTTCTTGACACAATGCCCACTTAACCCGGGAAGCCGCACCAATGTGTCGGAGGAAACCAGGGAGTCGCTAGTGCGTGATGGGACAAGAACGACGCTGGGCCAATTGTGCGCCTCCCCATGGGTCTTCCGATCGCGGTTGGCTGGGACAGGGCCTGGACTCGAACCAGGATCTCAATTGGCACAGCAATTGGCACAGCTAGTGCCTTAGACCACTGCGCCGCTCGGGAGGCCCCCTAACATAATTTTTTTTTTTTTTAAGTATCTGTGACCAAGAGATGGATATCTGTATTCCCTGTCATGTGAATTCCATAGATTAGGGCCTAATGAATGTATTTCAATTGACTGATTTCCTTATATGAACTGTAACGCAGTAAAATCTTTGAAATTGTTGCATGTTGCATTTTATATTTTTGTTCAGAAGGATAGTAAAACAAGAAAATTGGGGACATGACTAACCCTAACCCCACAAGAAAAAAGGCTATTTTAGATTTAGGGATTAGGAAACATAGGATTTTGAATGTGAATCAATTGTTTGGTAACTGGAAAATGTACCAGTTTCTCTAGTGAAATCACAGTTGACATATTTAGTCATGTTCTACTGACTCCAGGAGAATCCTTTTTTCAAACAATGCAAGACGTTTTTTTTTTTTCAATTTATTTGGAATGGCAAACCAGATTAAGTTAAACGAGCATATTAATATAACGAACATGAGCATTAAAACTATTAAATATTAAGACATTAAACCTCTCTTAAAGCCTCCATTGTACCACAATTGTATCCATTGTAAATCCAAATGGGATTTCTAGCAAGCTACTAAGAGAGGCCCATCCTATCTTTAGCTTTTTGCAGATTAAAACCTTACATTTCGGTGGATTGACAATGGATGCCTGTTTAAAGTATCCTCCTGTTTAAATGAAGTCATACAGAGTTGGCTACAATTTCATCCTCCAGAAAAGGCAGATATAATATTACAGCAAATAATATAGCTAAAGTCCAATATACCGAGAGAAAAAATATATACAATTTTGAAAAAATGTACATGTAGGGTATAATATTTATGAAGGACATTGTAAACAAGAACTGTAAAATGATGTCACACAAGCTAACGACAGTGTAGGCTCAATACATATGGGGGTGGAGGAGAAAGAGTCAGAGAGACCCCTCTCTGTTCCAGTGGCATATGTCTTATTACATAACAGACCTTTGAATGTGCCTTCTGTCAACAGACAGGCAATTTCCCGTGAATTTAGCTAATTGGGTTGAAGCCCTGTGTCTCCCACTGCCACCGGTGACACACACAGACAGACAGACCTGCCCTGTGCTGCAGACAGGTGCAACCTGGTAGCAATCCCTCCCTCTTTCTCCCTATCCCCCTCTATTTTCCTATTCTCTCTGCCCCTTTGTGTGTGATGTGTGTCTGTTGCTGGGGCAGCGTGGCTGATGCAACTACCTGAGATGATACAGAGAGATGTGGCTCAAGTGCTCCTATATATCCTGGCCTGTGCAGACCTAAAAAGAGCCTGGACCCGTCTGTCTCCATCACACAAAAAACTAATAGACAGTTGATATTGTGGGATAAGTATTTGTTAAATAAGTAATAAAGTAATCAAAAACAAGAATCTTACATCATAATTAAAGATAAATTAAGTAAAATGCCAAGTGACAGTTCTCTCCCTCTCTCTCTCAGTAAACTCTAATTTCCAACCAATAGGGTGTTGAGAACAACCTCTATGAAACCTTTTGGGTTTTAACCTACAAAATAAAATATCTATAGTTTCTGTCTTTACCAGTATATGTATATCTGATTGAGACATAGAGTATTTACCAGTATCTATTGGTAAATGTAGGAGGCAGACATGAAAGTGTTTTTTTTCTGTCAGTGATGTTTGTCATGAAAGGGCTGACTCTGGTGTGCATACAGACAAAGCTGTCTCTAGGCATTGTAATCTGTATGTCCTCATGTTTTGTTGTTAAACCGATAACTATGGCAACAGGGATAGGACAGAGTATTGATGCATTCATTGACTGAGAGCTGCTTTTGAAGTTCTTCAACAGAATGTTGTTTAGACCGAAGTAGAGATTTAGAAAGAAGTAGGAATTAAGAGGTGGATTTAGATAAAAGTAGGGATTAACTAGAAATATACCAAAACATTTTTAGAAATGTACTTGAAATGAATATTACACTTGAAGTCAATAATAACATTTTTTTAAAGTATTCGATGACAGATTACAATCATTTTAGCATATAGGTTCATGGTATAGTTGTCCAAATCTATACACTCACATGCCTATACAAATATTACCACTAAATGTAAATACAAATTGTACTTCACAGTGAATCTGCAGAGAAAATGGAAGTGATGCAGTGGAAATATGATCACCATGCTAAACTAATATCAAAGGCAGTCTCTATTTGTTCTGCTAAATGTTTTTGAGTACATTAATTATGTAATGGATATGTGCCATCTTTGTGCAAAATGCAGATACATTTCTAATGAGTTTACCATTTACATGCAGTGAGTGAGTTAGAGACTCTTATCAATTCCCCCCCAACTATATTGCTATCATACTGATTGATGACCACACTGGGAATTAAATCAATGCAAATGGAACTATTTTTGCAGATTGTTGTCTGATATGTTTGAATGGAAAAACAGCCTGATTGTCATCGAAATTATTATTAACTTTCATGTTGTTCATGAACTGCAAAAAAGCCCATGATTAATGACTAAATTATTAGATTTCAGATTATTTACAATAGGCCTAAATCTAAAGCAATTTAGGTCCTGAAGCAAATATAGAGATGATGTTGAAATACAGAATGTAATACAAACATATCAGTAAGGGAAGGATTAGACCCATGAAAAGAAATGTGTATGTCTGCTGTATGAATCAGTAGATCTAATCAAAGCCTACTAGAGTCTATAGGCGACTTACTGTACTAGGATCTAATTGAAAACTTAATAGGGTGCAATGATATTTTATCTAAATTGGAAGGAATGACTAATCACCTTGATAAAACATGCTATTGGTCGACTAGTAAAAATAACATTTGGAGAAATCAATCTGAAAACACCATACCTTTTTCCTTATCACCTTTTGACAGATGTTACACATGTGAAATGGGTTGGGGGAGGTGGAGTCCGCACTGAAGCTCATGCTGGCCGCCACTGTAACCGTCGTAGAAACGGTACTTTAAATAACTGTAGGCCTATGTCACACTCTTGCAGGTGTGGTAGTGGTGGGTTGGGGAGACCGAAGAGTTGTTATATCACGAAGCCGTTTTTCGAGAGTGGTATACGGAGGCTCTGTCTTCCCCAGTCTCGCTCACCACACAAAAGCCAGGCAGTTCGGTGAGCAAACTTCTGACTTTGCTCTGCCGGAGGTGGGCACGCCCACCAGCCAATAGCGACGCACAACAGCTAGAGGGGTGTGTTTGCGAAACAACATACGCCTGCTGTCTTTAGTTAGCTATTAAAGCAATAACTTTCCACAACCCGCATCCTTTTATTAGACCCAAGACAACTAAAAAGCAACTTGAATCCGTACCAAATAAAGGAAAAAACAACATTCAGCAAAATAATACAACTTGATTACTTTTCTTTGTGTTACGATGTATAGATAAATTACAATGAGGTTTGTCATAAGTAATTTCAATGGGATATAACAGCATGGATAGAACCAGGATAAAATACTCTGGTCTACAAGGTTTGTTTTAGTAATAGGCAATAAAGTTTTACGTAGGTGTGTGTGTGTGTGTGTGTGTGTGTGTGTGTGTGTGTGTGTAAACAAACAAGATGAAAAACGAAGGCTCAGCAATTTACAGAGCAACGCAACACAGGCCTACAGCCAGGTAAGATCTTCAAGAATAAAACCATTATTTTCATCTTTATACTAAAAACTATAAATAAATACAGACATAAAGGAAGGATCCTGCTTTTGTTTTTCGTGTATGGGGCCATGGTAGTACTGGCAAGTCTGACGTGAGTCACCATACTTTCTGCTGGTACAGTGCCTTGCAAAAGTATTCGGCCCCCTTGAACTTTGCGACCTTTTGCCACATTTCAGGCTTCAAACATAAAGATATAAAACTGTATTTTTTGTGAAGAATCAACAACAAGTGGGACACAATCATGAATTGGGAACGACATTTATTGGATATTTCAAACTTTTTTAACAAATCAAAAACTGAAAAATTGGGCGTGCAAAATTATTCGAGGGGGCCGAATACTTTCGCAAGGCACTGTATGCTGTAAATTATCTTTAATTTGAAATGCATTATTAGTTGAGGAAGCAGAAAATATTTCATACAAGTGCAACATTGAGTCAGCAAACAAAGACAGCAGCAGTGGTAACAAAACCATCCAGCCCCACAGACGTCTCATCATCTTTCACCTCCTCTCTCTTCTTCCTTTCAAGTCTCACCCAGGGCTGGGGAGAATATAAACGCAACATGCAACAATTTGGAAGATTTTACTGAGTTACAGTTCATATAAAGAAATCGGTCAATTGAAATAAATGAATTAGGCCCTAATCTATGGATTTCACATGACTGTGTAGGGGTGCAGCCATGAGTGGTAGTGATGGGTCGTTCGCGAACGAGTCGGCTCTAAGATCCAGCTCTTGTGGTGAACGTTGGGAGCCGGCTCGCATATCAAAAGAGCCAAATCTATTTATACAAATATTAAAACATTAAGATATGAATAATCAAAATATTTAAATGAATAGAATTAACACATTCAAAGAATAAACAAAGAAATCAAATATATAGGCCTAAATGCTCAACACATTCTTTCAGACTGTCTGCTCAGACTAACAGCCTTACCTGTTGTTCCTGTCAATCAGACACACAGTGTCAACCAATGAACCAAAGATGCGTGAGGGAGGGCCGAGCCAACTCGCTCACAGTCACACATTTAGCAGCGAGGAGAGAGGGGAAGGACAGCTGTGAAAACAACAGCTGGAAAATGAGTCGGAAGCACAGTAGCATGTGGATGCATTTTTAATAATGTAGACTATGTTAGAGCACAGTGTAGAATTTGCCAAAACAAAATCTCATGTAAAGCCGGTTCTACGCACAACCTACACCGGCATATGCGAACTGTGCACCCAACTGTGAAGCTAGCTGTAGCGGAGCTTCGAGAAACTAGCGGGCCTGCTAGTGATACCTACCTATAGGCAAATCGTGCCATTTTGTTTTTACCAAGTTACTCAAGGCCTCTACTTTCTGTGTGCCAAATTAGAAAAAAGTTACCAATCTGTACTTGAGTTATTTGACCATGTCAAGAGAAAAAAAATCTAAGAATAAAAATAGGTTTAACAGCCTGGCTGTGAACCCCTAAATATGGGTGTTGGGAAAGCTACTCTGAAAATATAGTTTACCAAGCTACCAATTCCTACACACTGGAAGAAGTTAAGCTACACTAAAGCTACCTTTAAGAAAAACAGTTTACTTAACTAAAGCTATTTTGACTACTTCGTGAAATTCTCATATCTAAATCTGAAATGTCATCCAATACAAAATGCAATAACATAATGTGTAATTTATGCTATTAAACACAAAAGCAATGTCTGCACCCATATTTTATTTTAGCAAAAAAGTAATTATCTACTGAAAACACGATGTAGATTTAAACCAAGCTACTGAAAACTAGTTTAATTACTAGTTGAACTATATGTAGTAAACTACTCCCCAACACTGGTAATCTTATGAGTGCCACTGATGCAATCAGTTTCTCCCTTACATTATCTTTTGGAATTATCTCTTTTGGAACAATCTACATAGTTTTTTACTTAACTGATTGAAAAGGTGACAGGTCAAAAGGTAGTTAGGGACAATCTCCTCCACCTCATTGCCAGGGAGTCTCAGCAGGCGATACCAGGTGACTCTGGCTTAGGTGCTCTACTGCTCATTATCCCTGTGCATTAGGCTTTGAGTTTGGCTTTCCCACTTATATTTGTAAAGTACAATTCTTTAAATCTCCCTATAACAAACAATTACTAATCATTAGCCATGAAACTGAAATGTGCTCCATCAAGTATGTATCAAAGGTCATTCAAAGTCTTGATCAAAGGTCATTCAACAACTGGCTCACCCAAAATTCTCGCTGCTTAGTTTTTCATCCCGACTATTGTTGTTGTCGTCGTCGTCCTTTTTCTAAGAAGAGTGACATTTAGATGATTATTTACTGTTTGTAATGCTATGTGAATGGATTGTACATACACAGTACAGGCCTTTAATTTGAACAGTTTTACACTTGAGTGTATCTGTATCTGCACTTATCTTCCAAAATTGTATTTTTATATTTTTTATTTCACCTTTATTTAACCAGGTAGGCCAGTTGAGAATAAGTTCTCATTTACAACTGCAACCTGGTCAAGATAAAGCAAAGCAGTGCGACAAAAACAACAACACAGAGTTACACATGGAATAAACAAGCGTACAGTCAATAACACAAAAGAAAAATCTGTATACAGTGTGTGAAAATTAAGTAAGGAAGTAAGGCAATAAATAGGCCAATAGTGGTGAAGTAATTACAATTTAGCAATTAACACTGGAGTGATATATGTGCAGATGAGGATGTGCAAGTAGAAATACTGGTGTGCAAAAGAGCAGAAAAACAAAAACAAATATGGGGATGAGGTAGGTAGTTGGTTGGATGGGCTATTTACAGATGGGCTGTGTACAGCTGCAAACATCCAGAGTATGTATATACTGTATGTTGGGGGAATTGAAGACCTTCATTGTACTGTAGGTGATCACTATGCTGTACTAATACTGTAAGAATAACTGGAGAGAAAAATACTCAAGCCCTCATGTCAAGTTGGCATTATCTGATTGGCTGTGTCATTGATTCCTGGCTCCTCCCATACAAAGCTAAAGACTTATACATTTGACATCTTATAGTCTCAATATTTCAAACTAGTCACAATTGTTTATTCAGGTGTAATTCAATGTGTATTATTGAATTTGACACTAATCTGGATTTCAGCTTGTGTTTTCATACACACTGTAAATCTGCCGTGCGAGAGCTTGAAACAAGCAAAAAGTGTTACCCAGTAAGAAATCCGACATTTACAATGCTGTAAACTGAGAGACTGTCCAGCCGAAAGCTACAGTGAAAATGGTCAGTCTGCACAAAACATCCCATAATGACAAAGCAAAAACAGGTTTTTAGAAATGTTTGCAAATGTATATAAAAAATTTAATAATGAAATATCACATTTATATAAGTATTCAGACCCTTTACTTAGTTCTTTTTTGAAGCCCCTTTGGCAGCGATTACAGCCTCGAGTCTTCTTGGGTATTACGCTACAAGCTTGGCACACCTGTATTTGGGGAGTTTCTCCCAATTTTATCTGCATATCCTCTCAAGCTCTGTCAGGTTGGATAGAGATGTTCAATCGTGTTCATACCCGGGCTCTGGCTGAGCCACTCAAGGACATTCAGAGACTTTTCCCGAAGGTACTCCTGCGTTATCTTGGCTGCGTCCTTGGGTCATTAACATGTTGGAAGGTGAACCTTCGCCTGAGGTCCTGAGCACTCTGGAGCGGGTTTTCATCAAGGATATCTCTGTACTTTGTTCCGTTCATATTTGCCTCGATCCTGACTAGTCTCCCAGTACCTTCTGCCTCAGCCTCTGAAAAGCATCCCCACAGCATGATGCTGCCACCACCATGCTTCACCGTACAGATGGTGCCAGGTTTCCTCCAGATGCGACGCTTGGCATTCAGGCCAAAGAGTTCAATCTTGGCTTCATCAGACCAGAGAATATTGTTTCTCATGGTCTGAGTCCTTTAAGTGCCTTTTGGCAAACTCCAAACAGGCTGTCATGTGCCTTTTACTGAGGAGTGGCTTCAGTCTGGCCTGATTGGTGGAGTTCTACCGAGATGGTTGTCCTTCTGGAAAGTTCTCCTATCTCCACAGAGGAACTCTGGAGCTCTGTCAGTGACCATCAGGTTCTGGGTCAGCTCTAGGAATAGTCTTGGTGGTTCCAAACGTGATGTAGGCCACTGTGTTCTTGGGGACCTGCAATGATGAAGACATGTTTTGGTACCCTTCCCCAGATCTGTGCTCCTGTCTCAGAGCTCTATGGACAATTCCTTCGACCTCATGGCTTGGTTTTTGCTCTGACATGCACTGTCAACTGTGGGACCTTTGTATAGACTGGTCTGAGCCTTTCCAAATCATGTCCAATCAATTGAATTTACCACAGGTAGACTCCAATCAAGTTGTAGAAACACCTCAAGTGTCATCAATAGAAACAGGATGCACGTGAGCAACATTTCAAGTCTCATAGTAAAGGATCTGAATACTTATGTAAATAAGGTATTTCAGTTTTTTTTGCACATTAGCAAACATTTCTAAAAACCTGTTTTGGCTTTGTCATTATGGGATTATTGTGTGTAAATATTGTGTATGTAATCCATTTTAGAATAAGGCTGTAACGTAACAAAATGTGGAAAAAGTCAAGGGGTCTGAATACTTTCTGAAAGAACAGTAACCCCTCTATTTGGTCAGTGCTGCTGTGTGTCGCATACATTATAATCTCTCTGTGGCACTGAAGCTACCCACTGGACAAAATCTGGTTGAATCAACGTTTTTTCCCAAGACATTTCAACCAAAATAATATGTGATGACGACTCAACATGCAAAACTGATTGGATTTGTAAAAAGTCATTAGCATAAGGGCATTGTGTTTTTTCCCCCTAAATTTTAACATAATTTCAATGACACTGTGAATTATTTTGTTGATTTCTCGTTGAATTAACGTTAGATGACAACTCAACCAAATGTAAATCAAAGCTATACCATGAAGTGACTTCTGCACCCAGTGGGTAGTTTGTGTCCTTCGTTAAACCTGTCCCTACTACAGGACACATATGCTTCTCATTTTGGTTCCAATAGGTGGGTATTGAATGTGCACCTTTCTTCCAGTTCCTTTGTAGCTGGTTTACTTTCAAACTCTAAACTCTGTCATCAGGTATTGCACTGCCTGACCCTCAATGGCTGGTTTACACAACACTCAGTCCCACTGGCAGCAACAAAATAATACATCTTATCATAACACAGGGTCCTCCAACACAATGAAGCCTGTCTGAGCTCACTGGGAAACCCAGACACAGATCACTGGCTGTGGCTAGAGCAAGAGACTGATTTCCAGACCCTGTTAGCTAGGTGTTTGGGAGGTTATGCGGAAATGGCTTGGCTATATTGCAATTTGTGTTTATGCATATTACAGTCTGCCCCACAGATATGTCTGCACCGTACAGTGAGCATACTAAAAACATTTTTAAAAAGAATAGAAAACAAAGTGATAACTGGCTCAGGCCACAGTGTACTGTGCATTAGTTTGGTCCGCTAGAAAGTGAATTGTTCCATTTCAATCTTCAGGCCACTGCTTATATTGAGTGCAGCGCAAAACTGAAATTATTTTCTCCTCTACTGGCCTATAAGATAATTTCATGCAATGCTTACATTAGATCCACTATTCGCTGTGTCGCTGATAAGTGTTCAATATATGCTGAGAATATTTCAAAGCAATAAAAGATTTTGTTTCCATTGCTGGACAGTGACACAGAGGAAGGTCAGATTGGTAGCTGGCAGGAGCGAGTGGCTTCTGATTGGATATCAGATTCTCAGTACTTCCTATACTGTGTGAGGATGACTATATTATGCAGTACAACACATCGCAGTATAACAATCAAATTCATAAACAACTCCTACTTCATATCTCAGCAATCAAGGTTCAATGCCTGGTCACAATTCAGTTCATACAATGAATAACAAAGCTTTATTGTGTGCCTTTGTTCATAAAGTTTTAAGTCTCATTATTGTTGAGACTTATGTAATGTGATTCTTGTGAATATACAAAAATATGTTGGTCTGATTCAGGTTTTCTTGGCAGAAGTATTCACTTCCTGTTTTTTTATGAACAGATCCAGAGTGCCTTTCTTTCTGTCAGAGCTCTGTGAATACGTACTGCTGTTCTCTCTTCTCTGCATGAGTTTGAGCAGATTAAACTTGGACATTCACCTGCTGTTTCTGTAGTTAAGGCTGTGTTAACTGTATGGCTTTTGTCAAGCTGTCAGTAATAATTGTATTATCCTTACATTATTGGAAGGCTGAAGGACAACATAGTGTATTATCAACAGTAAATTCCATAAGAACCATTGTAATAGTGCAAAATGATCCCGGCGGATTCCGTAAATGGTAAAGGGCATAATAAAACAGAATCTAAAACCATAAATGTGGGGCCACATATATTGGGTCTAAGTTACATCTACTTTACATAAAATGTAACTCTTAAAGTAACTGTGAAAATATCCTTTTTAAAAGTTAATATTCTGTTAACCCATACCCCAAAAATGCTGTTGACTAGTCTTATACTCGTATTTGTGGTCAAAGCATAAATTGGAGAAAAAACACTTCAAAATCCCCACCTCAAATTTGGATCTCAAACAGAAGTTTAAAAAATGCTTGCTATTTCCTAAAAGAGAATGCCATCCTGCTTCATTAGCTAAGCTGGCCGATCAGTGGTCTACATTAATATTTTTAATGACTAGTAAACGCCCACACCATTCTGTTGTTGGGGTAGGTCTTTGACATCACCAATAAATTCTGACAGGGAGAGCAGGAAAGGGGGAGGAGAAAAGAAGCATCCATATAGATAATACTGCTTCAGTCAAGAGGACCCGAGTGTAGACCCCAATGCATTGATCCACATTCATACCTGCATTGACCCACATTCTGGACTGTTGACCCTTACTTCAGCCCAGCTGACCGTTCTGAAGCCTATGTCCTTCTACAGGGCTGAACTACCTGATCCATAGACTGCAATGTGTTTGCTGTTTGTGCATACCATTTTGAATGACTAGCAGATAACATGTGTAAATAGAATTGCGAAAACTTGTTTCTAAACAAAGTGACATGGGATGACAGGACCTTCAATGTTGGGCACCTTCTCTCTGCACTCACGTAACTTTTTTGATGGAAATCACAAGTCTAAGGGAGATTCTTACTTGAGAAAAAGACTGTCCTCTCCTTGACTCCTTCGTCCTCTCTCCTCTGTGACCAGGAAACCTATAAGTGGTTGAGGAGAATATCAGTTAGTTTGTAGGCAAACGGAGGAGTGTCCTCACCTCCTTGACAGCCTCCTTCCGCTGAGGAAGCACAAGAGTATCCTACCTGAGTCCTTCGGGGAAGAATTTAGAGATCCGCCACACCCCCTTTGAATCAGCTGTTGTTTACACGGAGGAGAAAGCATGCATATATTTCAAAAACAATATACTTTTTTTATCCTTTAATCTATAAAATGTTTATCACAACTAGCTAAATGTATTTTTACTACTTTACACAATTAATTGAGGACTCCACCACTGTAAACGTCATTTGCATGATGTCCATTTGTTTCTACTTTCCTCTCCTCCCCTCGACTACCATTTACCTTTTTCAAAAGGAGGTGAGGAGAGGACGGAAGAGTTGATCAAACCAATTGAGAATCTCCCAAAATTCCACTGTACTGATTCCCTGTCATTTTCTCATTTGGGCAAAAGTCTGTCCTCCGTCCGCTCTCCTCCGTCACCTGTAAATTGATAAATGGTTGAGGAGTATGCTAAACAGAAGATTGTCCTCCCCTCCTTGATAGCCTCCTTTTGGTGAGGAAGCACAAGTGTATCCTACCGTGGAAGAGTTTTGATACCTGCCATACACCCTTTGAATCAGCTGTTGTATTTTCAAAGGAGAAAAGCATGTGCACATTTAAAAACGATATGCCTACCTACCTTAATTAGTTTTATCACTTTACACATTTATTTTTGGAACCAATCCTGTAAATGTCATTTGATGACTCGCAAGTGAAGGATCTTCTCACAAGCACATTTTCGTCTACGTTCATCTTTGACTTTTTTCAAGAGGCAAGAGAGGACGGAGGAGACAGGACGCGGGAGTTGTGCAAATCCAATTGAGAAAAGGCCCTTGTTGTAGGGTTAAGACAAAACAAATCCAAAGGTGAAAGAGGACTTTAGTGCCTTAAAGTTTTAGCATGGGCAGCGCAATTGAGGATATTCGCCATTTTGAAGTAGTCAACTGGGTGGGTCTTCCTATGGGATAAGGGAGCATCATATAATTCCATCCAGGTCATCAGCCAATGAATTATGCTCATGATCAAACATTTTATAACTACAGGTAGCAGTAAATCAACAACCTTGGCTTCATATCTGTTCAAACACTCCAGGTGGCAATGTGCACCCTTTCAGTTTGTTTGCCAACTCAGAACTATCAGAAGGAAATTGACTACTTCAAAATGGAGATGGCCTCACTAGCACCGCCCTTCACCTCAGATGCCACAATTTGACAGATAGAGAATTCTCTATCGGTCTTCTTTGGAAAATCCTCAGGTAATGTTAGATTAGTTCCAGACCATCCAAACTGTGATCATGGGTAAATTGTAGTGATGGGTGAAAAATATCCATAGTTACATATCAAGATATTTTTGCTCTCTTTTTTAATAGAGCCAATTTGTTTTCAGCTTTCTTTCCCCATGACTGATTCAAACTCATTCTCATGTCTCGCTGCATCAGACAAATGGTGAGCAATGTTTGGAACATCAAATAGTAATTTTATTACTATCCAATCGCAATTCATTAGCCTATCATATTGGGACTTTAGTATCGTGATAACATATCGTGAGGTCCCTGGCAATTTCCAGCCCTAGTAAATTGTGACACTGACTGATCAATAATTAATATCGAGTAGTTATTTGTGATGCAAGCTCATTTGTAGATCAATCAGTCTGGACTCACCTTTAAAGTTGACTGTCCAATGCACCCATTGAATGTAGAGCAATGTCTGAATCAGATTTTATAGAGTAAAGCAAACAAGTGCCACCTAGTGGTCAAACCCTGAATATCATTTGACACGTACACCAGCTCTGGTGGAACAGGAAAACGTACAGGCACAATATGGTGGTGTTTGGGTGGGTCTGACAGTATTATGAAGGAATGATACAGGGCACAATAGTAGAGAGCCACTCCTTGCTGAGAATGCAACAAATAAAAAACAAAACATGTTTTACCAGATTTATTTTTTATTTATTTTTTTAAACATTGGGTTTGGAAAAAAAGTACAAAAGTGATCTGTACGCCACAGTATGAAACCAGTTTGGTCCAGAGCTGTAAAGTGAAAGTTGTGTTCCTTTAAAAACCATATTCTACATAGAATTACCCAGCCTACACATACTCACTAAAAACGATACAAGTTACACATTTTAAATACATAGGCTGACCCCTGTAATACCTTTACATGTGATAAAAAAAGGACAAAAGTCTAAAAGTACATGAGACCACAATGCCAACCTGTATATGGCACTAAGTCATGCAGTATTACAATCGTTCCACTACAGAGAAACAGCAAAGCACTACAGCTGTCACAGTGAGAAAGAGGGCAGCCGGGAGGTGTCTCTAAATAACAAGGTTTAAAAATCTCTCAAAGAGTTCATGGTTTTTAGACTTTAACGCCGAGAGAAGTCTCCGCTGCTGGCCAGCAACGCTGTGGTTGGACATTATTTTAACATTTGCATACATAGTAAGTTGAGAAGGGTCTCTCCAATGAGGAGAGAACCTATTCCATAATTATGTCCAATTAGAAAAATATAACTAATATGTTAAGAGAAAGTTGCTGTTGAAGACAAAAATCCCCCAAACCCTGGGAAATGCTCAGAGTATGTGGTGAGAAAACACTAAGAAAGACAATTGAATAAATAATTCCATGACATCTATAAAAATCAACTTGGTTCTGTGATGTTGGCAATCTTTTCCACCTTGCGCAAACCATGCTGCTGGATCCAGGCAGTGTTAACGAGGCTCTCTCCTCCCTCCATCCACAGTCAGACAGATAAAAAAATTATAACTTGGTGTCAAAACACGAGGGCGCATTCTTATTGTCATGTCAACACGAAAGACAATTTCATGTACAGCATGTTCACCAGGTTTTCCAATGAAGAAAACTGAAAAGGATCAAAATTGAGAAAACAGAAAGGAGAGAGGAAAGGTTGAATGGCATCAGCCTTTCACAGTGTTAAAACAACAAAGCCCCTCCAAGCTGTAGTTGGGTGGGCTTGTCGTTACGGTAACAGCAGTGAACTCCCTGTTCTGTCAAACTTCTTGCCCTTTGAGAGTCCGGCCACTTGTTTCAGCAGATCCCGATTTTTGGCCTGTAGTAAAAGAAAAGTAGAGAGTATGTAACCATCTATGTTTAATGAAAGCATTTACCGCACAAGCTAGTAGTGTTTGATTACATCCTACTGTGCCTCTTTCTTAGGAAAGTTGTTTGAATCCCATGTAC
The DNA here is from genome assembly GCF_002021735.2 of Oncorhynchus kisutch. Lineage (NCBI taxonomy): Eukaryota > Metazoa > Chordata > Actinopteri > Salmoniformes > Salmonidae > Oncorhynchus > Oncorhynchus kisutch. The sequence goes on from NC_034179.2 coordinate 29,334,719, forward strand.
TTGAGGGGCTAAAAGGTCAACATATTGGGTTGGAACTTGTCTCAATGGCTGCGTTTACACAGACAGCCAATTCTAATCTTTTTCCACTAATAGATCAACCCATTTGCCAATAATTGGGCAAAAGATCTGAATTGGGCCAACCGTGTAAATGTAGCCAATGGCTCACAAGATGTCAGGTTTTTTTCTTGTAAAGGCATGCATGGAAATTTCTAGTCTACCTGTTGCTGTTCCATGGACTCTTTGTGTGCCTTCTCCATGTTGTTCATCTTCACCCTCATGTTGGATTCCTGGTACTGGAAGTCTGCCTTGAGCTCTGTGAGCTAGAAGTACAAAAAAAAAGAAAAGAAAAAAAAGGGAGGCAGCCATTCTAATGAATACAACACGACCAAAAGTCAAATTTCACATAAAGTTTAGAAGTGTGTATGCATACCAGCCAAAAGTTTGGACACCTACTCATTCTAATTGTTCTTCAGTTTTATTATTTTCTACATTGTAGAATAATAGTGAAGACATCAAATATGAAATAACACATATGGAATCATGTCAGTGTTAAATCAAAAATATATTTTACATTTGAGATTCCTCAAAGTAGCCACCCTCTGCCTTGACGACAGCTTTGCACACTCCTGGCATTCTCTCAACCAGCTTCACCTGGAATGCTTTTCCAACAGTCTTGAAGGAATTTCCACATATGCTGAGCATTGCCTGCTTTTCCATCGCTCTGCAGCCCAACTCATCCCAATTGGGTTGAGGTCAGGTGATTGTGGAGGCCAGGTTATTTGATGCAGAAGTCCCTTCTTATTATTGGTATCCTTTAGTAGTGGTTTCTTTGCAGCAATTCAGCCATGAAGGCCTGATTCACACAGTCTCCTCTGAACAGTTGATGTTGAGATGTGTCTGTTACTTGAACTCTAAAGCACTTATTAGGGCTGCAATTTCTGAGACTGGTAACTCTAATGAACTTATCCTCGGCAGCAGAGGTAACTCCGGATCTTCCTTTCCTGTGGCGGTCCTCATGAGAGCCAGTTTCATCATAGCACTTGATGGTTTTTGCAACTGCACTTGAAGAAACTTTCAAGTTTAAGACATGAAGGTCAGTCAAAGTAATGATGGACTGTCATTTATCTTCGCTTATTTGAGCTGTTCATGCCATAATATGGACTTGGTCTTTTACCAAATAGGACTATCTTCTGTATACCAACCCTACCTTGTCACAACACAACTATTGTCTCAAACGCATTAAGGAAAGACATTTTTAATAAGGCAAACCTGTTAATTGAAATGGATTACCTCATGAAGCTGGTTGAGATAATGCAAAGCTGTCATCAAGGCAGAGGGTAGCTACTTTGAAGAATACTTTGAAGAATCTCAAATATATTTTGATTTGTTTAATTTCTTGGTGACTGGGGGGGCAGTATTGAGTAGCTTGGATGAATAAGGTGCCGAGGGTAAACTGCCTGCTACTCAGCCATAAAAGCTAGAAGAATGTGCACATAATTAGTATATTTGGACAGAAAACACTGAAGTTTCTAAAACTGTTTGAATGTCTGAGTATAACAGAACTCATATGGCAGGTGAAAACCTGAGAAAAATTCAACCAGGAAGTGGGAAATCGGAGGTTTGTAGATTTTCAACTCTGTCATTCCAATATACAGTGTCTGTGGGGTCATTTTGAACTTCCTAAGGCTTCCACTAGAAGTCTACAGTCTTTAGAACCTTGTTTGAGGCTTCTACTGTGAAGTGGGGCCGAATGAGAGGGGATTGCTTTTCTACAGACAAAGGAATTCTCCGGTTGGAACATTACTGAAGATTTATGATAAAAAACATCGTGAAGATCGATTCTATACTTCATTTGACATGTTTCTACGACCTGTAATATAACTTTTAGGACTTTTCGTCCGACCTTTCCTCTGGACTTGCAAGCGCGCTTGGATTTGTTTACCAAACGCGCTAACAAAGGGAGGTATTTGGACATAAATTATGAACTTTATCGAACAAATCAAACATTTATTGTGGAACTGGGATTCCAGGGAGTGCATTCTGAAGATCATCAAAGGTAAGTGAATATTTATAATGCTATTTCTGACTAATGTTAACTCCACAACATGGCGGATCTCTGACTGTTTGTCTCCGAGCGCTTATTGCATGGTATGCTTTTTCCATAAAGTTATTTGAAATCTGACACAGCGGTTGCATTAAGGAGAAGTTTATCTAAAGTTCCATGTATAATAGTTGTATCTTTTATCTATGTTTATTATGAGTCTTTCTGTAAATTGACGTGGCTCTCTGCAAAACCACCGCATATTTTGGAACTACTGAACATAACACACCAATGTAAAATGAGATTTTTGGATATAAATATGCACTTTATCAAACAAAACATAAATGTATTCTGTAACATGAAGTCCTATTAGTGTCATCTGATGAAGATCAAAGGTTAGTGATGAATTTTATATATATTTCTGCTTTTTGTGACTCCTCTCTTTCGCTGGAAAAATGGCTGTGTTTCTGTGACTTGGTGGTGACCTAACAATCGTTTGTGGTGCTTTCGCTGTAAAACCTTTTTGAAAATCAGACTCTGTGGCTGGATTAACGAGAATTGTATCTTTAAAATGGTGTAAAATACTTGTATGCTTGAGGAATTTTAATTATGAGATTTTTGATGTTTTGAATTTGGCGCCCTGCACTTTCCCTGGCTGTTGGCGGGGTGAGACACTACCGTCCCGAATATCCCAGAGATGTTAACACTTTGGTTACTACCTGATTCCATGAGTGTCATTTCATAGTTGATGTCTTCACTATTATTCAACAATGTAGAAAAAAGTACAAATAAAGAAAAACCCTGGAATGAATAGGTTTAGGTATATCTCTATTGGTTAGGCATGTACCTTTCGGTCCTTCTCCAGCATTGTCTGATCCCTCTGCTGAAGCATTCTCTTTAATGACATCACTTCCTCTTTCAGCTGGCTGATCAGAATGAAGTTGTCCGTTCCTCCAGAATCCATAGATTGGGTGATTGAACTACTGCAGGGAGAGAGCAGGGAAAAAACAAGTTAGGGTGGCAGAAAAAGGAAAATACCTGTTTGGAGATCTTTTTCACACTGGCCAACTTTACCTGCTCCAACAACACCTTGATGGCAACCATCACAGATGTGTGTTAGAACCAAGAAGGCCAAAAATAAGTGTCAGGAACATACTGGATGTTCAGCCCGGTTTACTTCAAAAAGTTAGAACGAGTTTAACTCCTTACATCTGATTGAAACTCCTCTCGTACCTGTCCCCGTTGGATGGCTTCATCTCCAGTTTTGGTTTCTTCTTTGGGGTATCCTTCTGGATCGAAGAAGATTTATGGCTGACGGGAGAACCAACACACAACTTAAGCCACAGAGGCTCCATCAAAAACAGAACTCGTCCCAGATTGCCCCATAGTTAAAATACATTGCATAACTAAGCAAATGGGCTTGTCATAAGTCAAAACACTAGGGAATGTGATTCAGAAAGAGGTGGTAAGTCACCTCTGCTTCCACAGTCCCTGCTCCTGCTCTGGACTTAAGCTCCCACTGAGTCTACAACACAGAGACAAGAAAATACACACACAAACAAAAACCAAGTTATGTAATTTCATCTTCCAAGATGTTTCTTCTGATATTTGACACATACATCATTACTCAGACCCCTACATCCTTCCAAAAAGTGCCTGTTCAGCACAATACATATATAGTATTGTGACAGAGCAGAGACCTGCATTACAGAGGATGCAAAGGACTAACATGTAGAGGAGAGGGCTGTGGCGCCAGGGCCTACTTGTGTGAGCTGCTGTGTCTTTGCTGCTGGTGGTGATGGTGCTGTCTGGAGTGGTGGTCCTTCTCATTGAGCGAGGAGTTGGAGTGGGAGGAGCTGAAGCCTTTCCTCTGCTCCTTGGTCTTTTGCAGTACACGTCGGTAGGACAGAGTGCACAGCCAGCACAGCAGTTTCCCATCCACCTGACAACACACACAGGACAGTGGAGGATAGTGAATACGCAAGTGTTGAACAACATGCATGTCAGGGTACCAATGCAGCAGGAATCTGTGCCTACCTTTCTCCTGCCCTCCTCCTTGCGGTCAAATGCGCACTGTTGTTTGCACTGCTCGCAGGTCTGTGGAGGTCCATACTTCTTCTCTGAGTTGGTGCAACGCTGACACTTTGTCCCGATGAAAGCAGCAATGATGTTACAGTATTGGCAGGGTTTGGGCTATGTGGGAAACAACAGAAGACTGTTTCAACCTGATTTGGTAGACAATTTGGCCAGCATAACCAGAACTGAGTCAATCAGTACATAATGTACAATTATAAACAGATAATTCAAGTCAAACATACTGTCCCAAACTGCTTTACATTCTGGGCACACTTCTTGCAAATGGTGTTTGTTTTGCTGAAATAAAGAACAGTAAAGAGAAATCACAACAACATCCTGAAACCAATGTTTTCACTATATTAAGAATGGAATAAGAATACCAGGTGCTGGAGCAGAACTCACCTCTCCTGCTGAAACTCTGATCTGCAGTATGTACACTTGACGATGGGATGAGCGATGCGACACTCCTGTTGACACAAGAAACAAAGCATTAGTGATTCATCTCTTCAAACGCTTATAAAGCTCTTTCAAGGACAAAATATAAATATAATCGTGTTTTAAAAATAATAATAATGTTGGCAATAACACTAATAAATAACTTAATTATTAAAAACCCTCAATCATGAGTTGTTTGTCCTACCTGTCAAAACACCTTTGTCTGCCTTTATTTAGTGTTAAGCATTTGTTCATTATTATTTACCATGAATGGGAAGTATTTACAACGAACCTGTTATTTAGTCAATCTGGGGAGAAAGCTTGAAAACCTGTGTGTGTGGTGGTGAGCTTATGGCAATGGGAAATATGTATTTACAACGCACCAGCATGAATAGAAAAATGTTTTAATAAAATGTAATAATTTGCCACTGGAATTATTACTCGATTTTTGCCCATTCCATTTTGAATTTATGTGGAACATAGCCTACCCTACAGGCCGAAGAGGAATGCTACATTGAGCCCACTGGAATTCAGTTTTGTAAATGCCGGTAGTTAGACTACATTGATGATAAAATAGACTTGTTAGTAAGTAGCATGAAGTGTAAACTAATGACAACTGAACAGGTCATGGACGATGCAATGTGAAAATAGATAACGTTAGTTAATAACACAAGTTCATCTGACATTATTTTGTCTGTTACACCCAGCGGACACTTCGATGAGAAAACAACTCGCGGATACATTGTATAGTCCCATTGTATATTATCTAGCTAACGAGGATGCCATTTGCGTCCCAGACATGTTGCAATGATATAGCAAGTGATAATTATGTAACCGCTATAAGGGCTGAATGTGGCCAGAGACCTTGGAATTCTACATCCAGGTAGCAGTCTAAACACGCGTGAAACACGTATACGTCTGTAATAGTACAGTAACGTTAGTGAACTTAACCATTCATATTGCCAGATTTTGGGCTAACTAAATAGCAGGCGCCCACAACTAGCTAGCACCCACACCTCCAGTCCAAACCTTGCACAGCTGCTGTCCCTGCGACAGTTCTTCGAACGGATACCGCTGGTTACACTTCGTACACGCGTAGAGGGCCGTTGTTGCCATTCTCACCAAGATTAACAAAAAGTCACAGATAAAAACAAATAGAGTGAAATATGTAGTCACCTAGACAGCGTGCCGTCTTAACTATTTAGCTAAGCATGTAGCTAGCCAGCTAGCTAATAATAGTTAGCTAGGCTAATGCTAAATAAAACAGCTAAATGTTCTCAAATATCTATCATCTCTTTCTGTTGGCAAGCTAACATAAATTTGTTAACATCGGTAGTCAAAACAGCTGATAATGGATTCGCAAAATATAAAAACGAGTAAAATATTTAACGCTGATCTTAGCTAGCAATTCTCCTAGCTTTTTTCCCTTTCTCTTTTTTTTGTATCCGCGGCGGCGTCATTCATACCGGATGCGGCCGACTAGAAAAGAAAGAAAGATAAGCCAATCATGACATATTATTAGTGCGCGGGACTTTGCATTTTGAAACACAGAAGCCAATCAGAGAATAAAACAAGACTGAATGATTAAGTTCCACCAGAGAGGAGGCGAAAGCGAGAGGATTTTTTTGTATATGAGACTTTCGAATTACGTGAGGCCTGATCGAATAATAGTTTCGTAATGTTTAGACTATTACAAATGTACTGACATAAGTGGATGCACGTGGCATTCCAGCAACTTTGAGAAAAACTACATCGTTTTGCCAGTTGTTCACACGCGTATCTGAACACTCATTGGCTAGAATGGTCCCTTCATGAAAACATGTATTTCAATTGTTAGTTCGGTCATCTTGTCAATATAATATATAATCTCCGATTCTAATAGCCTCTGCAGAGTGGCCATGTCTAGATGGGATACAACTTTTCTAGATGGGATACAACGTCAAAAGTCGTTTCTTGCATTTTAGCGAAACCTTTTCTTAATGTAGGTCGCAGTTGTAAATGAGAATTTGTTCTCAACCGGCCTACCTGGTTAAATAAAGGTGGGGGGAAATGACCTAAACCTGCTACGAAAAGTTTTGACAAAAGCTGTATCCTTTCTAGACAAAACCGTACAGAGCCCCAACAACCGAATGTTCCGGTTTTCAGGGGAACTGGAAAGAGACCTTGTGACGCGTGTTCAGCTTTTGGGCAAGTTCATGGAAACTAAAAATAGCTTTTTGATCTTAATTTAAGGTTAGAATTATGCATAAACTTAGCAGCGTGGTTAGGTTTAAAATTAGATTTTAAGAAGAGAAATCTTTGAAATATGCAAGGTTTATGGTTGTGGTAACTAGTGACTACCCATAAACAAGGCAACACTCCATCTTAACTCCACCTCCACATTTAATGGTTTGGTTGAACAGTACAGGAGAGAACCTCCTTGTTAAGACCAGTATGTAGGGGATCTAGTTTCAGGCGTTTCTTTTACGACTCCTACATTAGGTTAGAGTTACCTCAATTTGTATCACTTTGTGATAAGAGGAATTTGGAAACTAAGTAACTAGAATATACATGTGCTGTGTTACTATTAGATCTTATAATTATACAAGGTAGACACATTTAATGTATTGTTCGTTTTGACTCTACTACGCCTTTTCCTAGCTCGTTTGTGTGAACCAGTTATAGCCTTCAGTCCTAGTTTTGATTCCTGCCTGTCTGCCTACCTGTGTATGACCCTTACCTGCCTGTGACCACGATTCCTGCCTTTAGTGAAGGCGAAATTAACACCTGCCTTGCTCTGCGAATGAATCTACACCTTTTCTCCCTGAGTATTCATTACAGAATACCTAACCTAAAAATGTAATGGATTCAGTGGAGCTACAGCGGCGCCTAACCCAGCAAGAGGAGCGTATGGAGGAAATCTGCCATCTTCTCCGCCAGCCTATCCCTAAATCAAATCAAATCAAATGTATTTATATAGCCCTTCGTACATCAGCTGATATCTCAAAGTGCTGTACAGAAACCCAGCCTAAAACCCCAGACAGCAAGCAATGTAGGTGTAAAAGCACGGCGGCTAGGAAAAACTCCCTAGAAAGGCCAAAACCTAGGAAGAAACCTAGAGAGGAACCAGGCTATGTGGGGTGGCCAGTCCTCTTCACTCTGTGCCGGGTGGAGATTATAACAGAACATGGCCAAGATGTTAAAATGTTCATAAATGACCAGCATAGTCAAATAATAATAAGGCAGAACAGTTGAAACTGGAGCAGCAGCACGGCCAGGTGGACTGGGGACAGCAAGGAGTCATCATGTCAGGTAGTCCTGAGGCATGGTCGTAGGGCTCAGGTCCTCCGAGAGAAAGAAAGAGAGAATTAGAGAGAGCACACTTAAATTCACACAGGACACCGAATATGACAGAAGTACTCCAGATATAACAAACTGACCCTAGCCCCCCGACACATAAACTACTGCAGCATAAATACTGGAGGCTGAGACAGGAGGGGTCAGGAGACACTGTGGCCCCATCCGAGGACACCCCCGGACAGGGCCAAACAGGAAGGATATAACCCCACCCACTTTGCCAAAGCACAGCCCCCACACCACTAGAAGGATATCTTCAACCACCAACTTACCATCCTGAGACAAGGCAGAGTATAGCCCACAAAGATCTCCGCCACAGCACAACCCAGGGGGGGGGGAGCCAACCCAGACAGGAAGATCACATCAGTGACTCAACCCACTCAAGTGACGCACCCCTCCTAGGGACGATATGAAAGAGCCCCAGTAAGCAAGTGACTCAGCCCCTGTAATAGGGTTAGAGGCAGAGAATCCCAGTGGAAAGAGGGGAACCGGCCAGGCAGAGACAGCAAGCGCGGTTAGTTGCTCCAGAGCCTTTCTGTTCACCTTCCCACTCCTGGGCCAGACTACACTCAATCATATGACCCACTGAAGAGATGAGTCTTCAGTAAAGACTTAAAGGTTGAGACTGAGTTTGCGTCTCTTACATGGGTAGGCAGACCATTCCATAAAAATGGAGCTCTATAGGAGAAAGCCCTGCCTCCAGCTATTTGCTTAGAAATTCTAGGGATAATTAGGAGGCCTGCGTCTTGTGACCGTAGCGTACGTGTAGGTATGTACGGCAGGACCAAATCAGAGAGATAGGTAGGAGCAAGCCCTTGTAATGCTTTGTAGGTTAGCAGTAAAACCTTGAAATCAGCCCTTGCCTTGACAGGAAGCCAGTGTAGGGAGGCTAGCACTGGAGTAATATGATCACATTTTTTGGTTCTAGTCAGGATTCTAGCAGCCGTATTTAGCACTAACTGAAGTTTATTTAGTGCTTTATCCGGGTAGCCGGAAAGTAGAGCATTGCAGTAGTCTAACCTAAAAGTGACAAAAGCATGGATAAATTTTTCTGCATCATTTTTGGACAGAAAGTTTCTGATTTTTGCAATGTTACAATGTTGTAGATGGAAAAAAGCTGTCCTTGAAATGGTCTTGATATGTTCTTCAAAAGAGAGATCAGGGTCCAGAGTAACGCCGAGGTCCTTTACAGTTTTATTTGAGACGACTACAACCATTAAGATTAATTGTCAGATTCAACAGAAGATCTCTTTGTTTCTTGGGACCTAGAACAAGCATCTCTGTTTTGTCCGAGTTTAAAAGTAGAACGTTTGCAGCCATCCACTTCCTTATGTCTGAAACACATGCTTCTAGCGAGGACAATTTTGGGGCTTCACCATGTTTCATTGAAATGTACAGCTGTGTGTCATCCGCATAGCAGTGAAAGTTAACATTATGTTTTCGAATGACATCCCCAAGAGGTAAAATATATAGTGAAAACAATAGTGGTCCTAAAACGGAACCTTGAGGAACACCGAAATGTACAGTTGATTTGTCAGAGGACAAACCATTCACAGAGACAAACTGATATCTTTCCGACAGATAAGATCTAAACCAGGCCAGAACTTGTCCGTGTAGACCAATTTGAGTTTCCAATCTCTCCAAAAGAATGTGGTGATCGATGGTATCAAAAGCAGCACTAAGGTCTAGGAGCACGAGGACAGATGCAGAGCCTCGGTCTGATGCCATTAAAAGGTAATTTACCACCTTCACAAGTGCAGTCTCAGTGCTCTGATGGGGTCTAAAACCAGACTGAAGCATTCCGTATACATTGTTTGTCTTCAGGAAGGCAGTGAGTTGCTGCGCAACAGCCTTTTCTAAAATTTTTGACAGGAATGGAAGATTCGATATAGGCCGATAGTTTAAAAAATATTTTCAAGAGAGGCTTTATTACTGCCACTTTTAGTGAGTTTGGTACACATCCGGTGGATAGAGAGCCGTTTATTATGTTCAACATAGGAGGGCCAAGCACAGGAAGCAGCTCTTTCAGTAGTTTAGTTGGAATAGGGTCCAGTATGCAGCTTGAAGGTTTAGAGGCCATGATTATTTTCATCATTGTGTCAAGAGATATAGTACTAAAACACTTGAGTGTCTCTCTTGATTCTAGGCCCTGGCAGAGTTGTGCAGACTCAGGACAACTGAGCTTTGAAGGAATACGCAGATTTGAAGAGGAGTCCGTAATTTGCTTTCTAATAATCATGATCTTTTCCTCAAAGAAGTTCATGAATTTATCACTGCTGAAGTGAAAGCCATCCTCTCTTGGGGAATGCTGCTTTTTAGTTAGCTTTGCGACAGTATCAAAAAGGAATTTTGGATTGTTCTTATTTTCCTCAATTAAGTTGGAAAAATAGGATGATTGAGCAGCAGTAAGGGCTCTTCGGTACTGCACGGTACTGTCTTTCCAAGCTAGTCAGAAGACTTCCAGTTTGGTGTGGCGCCATTTCCGTTTTTCTGGAAGCTTGCTTCAGAGCTCTGGTATTTTCTGTGTACCAAGGAGCTAGTTTCTTATGAGAAAGGTTAAATTGAGTTCCTCAGTTAGGTGGTTAACTGATTTTTTCCTCTGGCGTCCTTGGGTAGACAGAGGGAGTCTGGAAGGACATCACGTGAATTTGTTGTCTGTGAATTTATAGCATGACTTTTGATGTTCCTTGGTTGGGGTCTGAGCAGATTATTTGTTGCAATTGCAAACGTAATAAAATGGTGGTCCGATAGTCCAGGATTATGAGGAAAAACATTAAGATCCACAACATTTATTCCATGGGACAAAACTAGGTCCAGAGTATGACTGTGACAGTGAGTGGGTCCAGAGACATGTTTGACAAAACCCACTGAGTCGATGATGGCTCCGAAAGCCTTTCGGAGTGGGTCTGTGGACTTTTCCATGTGAATATTAAAGTCACCAAAGATTAGAATATTATCTGCTATGACTACAAGGTCCGATAGGAATTCAGGGAACTCAATGAGGAACACTGTATATGGCCCAGGAGGCCTGTAAACAGTAGCTATAAAAAGTGATTGAGGAGGCTGCATAGATTTCATGACTAGAAGCTCAAAAGACGAAAACGTCATTTTTTGGGGGTAAATTGAAATTTGCTATCGTAAATGTTAGCAACACCTCCGCCTTTGCGGGATGCACAGGGGATATGGTCACTAGTGTACTAGTGTAGCCAGGTGAGGCCTCATTTAACACAGTAAATTCATCAGGCTTAAGCCATGTTTCAGTCAGGCCAATCACATCAAGATTATAATCAGTGAAGTAAGGGATCTAACATTAAGTAGCCCTATTTTGAGATGTGAGGTATCATGATCTCTTTCAATAATGACAGGAATGGAGGAGGTCTTTATCCTAGTGAGATTACTAAGGCGAACACCGCCATGTTTAGTTTTGCCCAACCTAGGTCGAGGCACAGACACGGTCTCAATGGGGATAGGTGAGCTGACTACACTGACTGTGCTAGTGGCAGACTCCACTATGCTGGCAGGCTGGCTAACTACTCCTCCGATGCCAGGTATCGTAACCCATAGCCCTCCTCCATTCATATCCATGCCTGGAAAATATGACGGTTCACCTGGGAAATGTCAGGGATTTCTGATGCAATGCAGCAAATACATTGAGCACAACCCCACTAACTTCGCCACCGACAAGAGCAAGGTGGATTTTGTTGTGTCTCTACTCACAGGCAAAGCCCTGGATTGGGCAGCTGTCATATGGACTGCCAACAGCACAGAACTGGTATCTGAGACCCATTTCCACACCCTCTTCAAAGAGGTATTCAATCACTCTCCTTCCGGTCGTCCTATAGGACTTCAACAAGGACGCAATTCAGCTGCCCTCGAGTTCCGCACCATGGCTGCAGGGAGTGGATGGAGTGAGGCTACTTTACTTACCGTCTACCGAAGAGGGCTCAACAGGGAACTTCAGGTGGAGCTGACCTGTAGAGGTGACCTTCAGGATTTAAATCAATACATGAGGTGGTCCATCTCCATCGACCACCTCATCGCCGAAGAACTCTGCCACCCAGGAACCCAAAACCTTGTCTTTCCATGATTCCGTCATCCCATCCGAGTCTTCCAGAGCCATGCAGTTGGACCATGCTCCTCTCCTGTGTATCGAACGTCAAAGGCGGATCAAAGAAGGGCTCTGACTATACTGTGGAGGGAAAGATCATCTACTCAGCCATTGCCCTGTTCGCCCCACACAGAGAGATGAGAAGGGTCCCTCCGCTGCCACGCGTGTCCTTATTTATAAAGATCTCCCAGAAGCAATTCTCCGTCCCAGTATTGATAACCGTGAAGGGGGTTACTAAGTACGTAGAGGGCTTGACCAGCTAGTACAAGAGCTTGACATTGATCTAACACCTGTCACCCCTCCCTTAACTTCTTATGGGCAGGTGGGATGGTAGCAAAGCGCAAATTTCAAATTACAGAAATATAAATATTTAACATTCATGAAAATACAAGTATTATACATCAAAATAAAGCTTAACTTCTTGTTAATCCAGCCACTGTTTCAGATTTCAAAAAGGCTTTACGGCGAAAGCACACCATGCGATTATCTGAGGACAGCGCCCCGCATACAAAAACATGAAAAATACATTTCAACCAGGCAGGTGCGACACGAAAGTCAGAAATAGCGATATAATAAATGCCTTACCTTTGAAGATCTTCTTCTGTTGGCACTCCAAAAAGTTCCAGTTACATCACAAATGGTCCTTTTGTTCAATAAAGTCCTTCTTTATATCCATAAAAATTCAGTTTAGCTGGCGCGCTTCATTCAATATCCACCGGTTTCCCTCCTTCAAAATGCATACAAAATGAATCCCAAACGTTAGCAATAAACTTATCCAAACAAGTCAAACAATATGTATAATCAAACCTCAGGTACCCTAATACGTAAATAAATGATCAAATTTAAGACAGAGAATAGTATGTTCATTTCCGGAGATAAATAAAAGAAAGTGCTTTCACCCATGCGCATGGAAACACTACAGCCAACATGGGAGCCACTTGGAAAAACTACAACTAATTTTTCCAAAAACCATCCTGAAACTCTTTCTAAAGACTGTTGACATCTAGTGGAAGCCCTAGGAACTGCAGTCTGGGAGGACTTCGCCTCATAATAAACATGAAAGCCATTGGAAACAGTGGAAGGCAGAATTTTTTTGGGGGGGATGGTTTGTCCTCAGGGTTTCGCCTGCCTGTTATACTCACAGACATCATTTTAACAGTTTTAGAAACTTCAGAGTGTTTTCTATCAAGAATCTACCAATTATATGAATATCCTAGCTTCTGGGCCTGAGTAACAGGTAGTTTACTTTGGGCATTCTTTTCATCCGGATGTGAAAATACTGCCCCCTACCCAAAAAAGGTTAAGGATTAACAACCTGGACGGGCAGCCATTGGGCACAGGCTTCATTACGCACTTGACACAGAGCGTCACCCTCCAGATTGGAGACTTCCACACCGAAACCATTCAACTCATGGAACTCTCATCCCCCAAACAGCCACTCCCCTGGCTTTGTCGTCACGACCCTGCCATCTCGTGGCGACAAGGTGAACTACTGTCCTGGTCTTCTACCTGCTTCACCAGTCGTCTCAGCCTACCCTGCAAAGCCACCACCATTGAGGACTCTGCCTCTGAAGTGGCACCCACCGTACCGTACGCCCAGTACAGCAATCTCTTCAGCAAAATCAAACCCTCCACATCACCCAGGGGACTGTGCTATTGACTTACTCCCTGGAGTGTCCCCACCGAAAGGCCGTGTTTACCCCGTATCTATCCCAGAAAATGAGGCAATGGAGAACTACATTGATGAAGCACTCAAACGGTTTAATTCGTCCTTCTTCCCCGGCTGCGTCCAGCTTCTTCTTCATTGGAAAAAAGGACGGTGGTCTCTGTCCATGTATTGATTACCGTTCCTTGAATGACGTCACGGTCAATAACCTTTTCCCTCTTCCTCTGATCCCAGCGACCCTTGAACAAGTGGGCTGCGCCAACATCTATACAAAACTCAACCTGCGAAGTGCATATAACCTTGTCTGTATACGTGAAGGCGATCAAATAGACGACAGCCTTTATCGCACGAGGGCACTATGAAAACCTGGTCATGCCCTACGGCCTTGCTAACGCCCCTGTCATCTTCCAATCTTTTTATCCTTCACTGAAAGGAATTACGATGTGGGGAACAGAGAACTCCTCGCCATCAAGCTGGCCCTTGAGGAGTGGTGCCACTGGTTGGAGGGTGCACAACATCCCTTTCTCTTAAACTACTGAAACTACTCTTAAACTACTCTTAAACTACTGAAAGAGCTGCTTCCTGTGCTTGGCCCTCCTATGTTGAACATAATAAACGGCTCTCTATCCACCGGATGTGTACCATACTATCGCAAAGCTAACTAAAAAGCAGCATTCCCCAAGAGAGGATGGCTTTCACTTCAGCTGTAATAAATTCATGAACTTCTTTGAGGAAAAGATCATGATTATTAGAAAGCAATTACGGACTCCTCTTTAAATCTGCGTATTCCTTCAAAGCTCAGTTGTCCTGAGTCTGCACAACTCTGCCAGGACCTAGGATCAAGGGGGACACTCAAGTGTTTTAGTACTATATCTCTTGACACAATGATGAAAATAATCATGGCCTCTAAACCTTCAAGCTGCATACTGGACCCTATTCCAACTAAACTACTGAAAGAGCTGCTTCCTGTGCTTGGCCCTCCTATGTTGAACATAATAAACGGCTCTCTATCCACCGGATGTGTACCAAACTCACTAAAAGTGGCAGTAATAAAGCCTCTCTTGAAAAAGCCAAACCTTGACCCAGAAAATATAAAAAAAACTATCGGCCTATATCGAATCTTCCATTCCTGTCAAAAATGTTAGAAAAGGCTGTTGCGCAGCAACTCACTGCCTTCCTGAAGAAAAACAATGTATACAAAATGCTTCAGTCTGGTTTTAGACCCCATCATAGCACTGAGACTGCACTTGTGAAGGTGGTAAATTACCTTTTAATGGCATCAGACTGAGGCTCTGCATCTGTCCTCGTGCTCCTAGACCTTAGTGCTGCTTTTGATACCATCGATCACCACATTCTTTTGGAGAGATTGTAAACCCAAATTGGTCTACACGGACAAGTTCTGGCCTGGTTTAGATCTTATCTGTTGGAAAGATATCAGTTTGTCTCTGTGAATGGTTTGTCCTCTGACAAATCAACTGTACATTTCGGTGTTCCTCAAGGTTCCGTTTTAGGACCACTATTGTTTTCACTATATATTTTACCTCTTGGGGATGTCATTCGATGTCATTGCCCTCGCTAGAAGCATGTGTTTCAGACATAAGGAAGTGGATGGCTGCAAACTTTCTACTTTTAAACTCGGACAAAACAGAGATGCTTGTTCTAGGTCCCAAGAAACAAAGAGATCGTCTGTTGAGTCTGACAATTAATCTTACTGGTTGTACAGTCGTCTCAAATAAAACTGTGAAGGACCTCTGCGTTACTCTGGACCCTGATCTCTCTTTTGAAGAACATATCAAGGACAGCTTTTTTCCATTTACGTAACATTGCAAAAATCAGAAACTTTCTGTCCAAAAATGATGCAGAAAAAGTAATCCATGCTTTAGTCACTTCTAGGTTAGACTACTGCAATGCTCTACTTTCCGGCTACCTGGATAAAGCACTAAATAAACTTCAGTTAGTGCTAAATACGGCTGCTAGAATCCTGACTAGAACCACAAAATGTGATCATATTACTCCAGTGCTAGCCTCCCTACACTGGCTTCCTGTCAAGGCAAGGGCTGATTTCAAGGTTTTACTGCTAACCCAGAAAGCATTACATGGGCTTGCTCCTACCTATCTCTGATTTGGTCCTGCCATACATGCCTACACGTACGCTACGGTCACAAGACGCAGGCCTCCTAATTGTCCCTAGAATTTCTAAGCAAACCGCTGGAGGCAGGGCTTTCTCCTATAGAGCTCCATTTTTATGGAATGGTTTGCCTACCCATGTGAGAGACGCAAACTCGGTCTCAACCTTTAAGTCTTTACTGAAGACTCATCTTTTCAGTGGGTCATATGATTGAGTGTAGTCTGGCCCTGGAGTGTGAAGGTGAACGGAAAGGCTCTGGAGCAACGAACCGCCCTTGCTGTCTCTGCCTGGCCGGTTCCCCTCTTTCCACTGGGATTCTCTGCCTCTAACCCTATTACAGGGGCTGAGTCACTGGCTTACTAGGGCTCTTTCATACCTTCCCTAGGAGGGGTGCGTCACTTGAGTGGGTTGAGTCACTGATGTGATCTTCCTGTCTGGGTTGGCGCCCCCCCTTGGGTTGTGCCGTGGCGGAGATCTTTGTGGGCTGTACTCGGCCTTGTCTCAGGATGGTAAGTTGGTGGTTGAAGATATCCCTCTAGTGGTGTGGGGGCTGTGCTTTGGCAAAGTGGGTGGGGTTATATCCTTCCTGTTTGGCCCTGTCCGGGGGTATCATCGGATGGGGCCACAGTGTCTCCTGACCCCTACTGTCTCAGCCTCCAGTATTTCTCCTGTCCTATCGGTGTCCTCTGTGAATTTAAGTATGCTCTCTCTAATTCTCTCTTTCTCTCGGAGGACCTGAGCCCTAGGACCATGCCTCAGGACTACCTGACATGATGACTCCTTGCTGTCCCCAGTCCACCTGGCCGTGCTGCTGCTCCAGTTTCAACTGTTCTGCCTGTGATAATTATTATTTGACCATGCTGGTCATTTATGAACATTTGAACTTCTTGGCCATGTTCTGTTATAATCTCCACCCGGCACAGCCAGAAGAGGACTGGCCACCCCACATAGCCTGGTTCCTCTCTAGGTTTTGGCCTTTCTAGGGAGTTTTTCCTAGCCACCGTGCTTCTACACCTGCATTGCTTGCTGTTTGGGGTTTTAGGCTGGGTTTCTGTACAGCACTTTGAGATATCAGCTGATGTACGAAGGGCTATATAAATACATTTGATTTGATTTCTCGTCGAAGAGGTTAAACTCCAGACAAGTCCGCTGGGCTCTGTACTTCACGCGCTTCCATTTTCATGTCACTTACATCCCTGGAAAGAAAACGTAAAAGCTGATGCTCTCTCCCGCCAGTTTGAACTTCTGACCAGTAACACAGACCCTACACCCATTCTTCCTTCCTCTTGAATTATGGGACAGGTACAGTGGGAGGACCCAGCTCCTCCTGAGACACCAGCTGGGAAGAGTTACGTACCAGCAGCTGTTAGACCTCAACTGATGGTGTCACACGTCCTTGGGGTCAGGACATCTGGGTATTACACAAACCAACAAACATCTAGCCCGGAAGTTCTGGTGGTCCTCACTTGCATCCGACGTAAGGGATTGTGTACTCTCCTGTCCAGTCTGTGCCCAAACCAAAAGCCCTCGTCATCTCCCTTCCGGTAAGCTTAAACCTTTGCCAATCCCTCACAGACCCTGGTGCCACATAGCTGTTGACTTCATCACAGACCTTCATGAATCCCCTGGTTACACCACCATCCTTGTCATAGGAGACCAATGTTTTCAAAAATGTGCCGTCTGGTTCCTAATCCTCATTTACCTAATGCCATGGAATTGGCTGAGTGTATGTTCCAGCAGGTGTTCCGTCTGTATGGGATTCCGAAGGACATCGTCTCTGACTGCGGGCCCCAGTTTATCTCCCGGGTGTGGCGAGCCTTCTGTGACCGACTGGGGGGGTCGCCCTCAGCCTCTCCTTCAGGTACCATCCCCAGACCAACGGGCAGAAGGAACCTCAGAACCTCTGAACCAAGAAATAGGGAAGTACCTCCACCAACAATGTTCTGCCTCTTCACACGACTGGAGTCGGTATATGGCCTGGGCCGAATACGCTCAGAACTCACTCAGGCATTCATCCCTCCGCCTTACTCCGTTTCAATGTGTACTTGGATTCCAACCCCCCCATGTTTCCCTGGGAGGCGGAGCCTGGTACTGTCCCAGCTGTTGATGACTGGTTTCGGCATAGTGAGTGGTAATGTGAGACCGGCATCTGCAGGAAGCCTCTAATACCCAGAAACGCTTTGCCGACAGACGCTGCCGACCTACGCCACTCTTTCACCCCGGACAGCATGTCCGGCTCTGCCTCCCCTACAGTTCTGTCCTCACTTCATTGGTCCCTTCAAGGTAATCCATCACATCAACCCTGTCACGTACCGCCTCGTTACCCGTCAGTATAAAATCTCCTCGTCCTTCCATGTAACACACAGTTCAACAGTTACTGATTTATGTTGATTAAGGATGTGCCCTTGTGAGACCATTAAAAAAGCCACTTCATCATTGCGCTAGTGGGGAATGAGTCACATTTCTTTCCCTCCGTTTAGTAATCAGATTACTGTTCAAAGACAAAGCCCTGGGGGCGTATTCATTAGGCGACTGTTGCAAAATGTTTCCTTACCTCTCTAGGGGGTGTGACCAACATCCGGTGAAATTGCAGATCGCCAAATTAAAAAACAGAAAAATATAAAAATTCTGAAAACATAAGTGTTATACATAGGCTTAAAGATGAACTTCTTGTTAATCCAACCATTGTGTCAGATTTCAAAAAGGCTTTACGGCGAAAGCATACCATGCAATTATCTGAGGACAGCGCCAAGCACACAAAACATTACAAACCAGCCAAGTAGAGGAGTAACAAAAGTCAGAAATAGGGATAAAATTAATCACTTACCTTTGATGATCTTCATATGGTTGCACTCCCAAGACTCGCAGTTACCCAATAAATGTTAGTTTTGTTCGATTAAGTCCCTCTGTTTATCCAAAAACCTCCGTTATGTTGGCGCGTTTTGTTCAGTAATCCAATGGCTCCAAGGCGGTCACAACAGGCAGACGAAAAATCCCCAAAGTACCAGTAAAGTTTGTAGAAACGTGAAATTATGTTTATAATCAATCCTCATGTTGTTTTTAGTCATAATAATCAATAATATTTCAACCGGACAGTTACGTCAATATAAAAGAAAAACAAGAAAGGCGCGCTCTCGGTCGCTCGCACTAAACAGCTCTGGGACACTGCAGGATCCACTCATTCAGAGTGGTCTTACTCTCTCATCTTTCAGAATACAAGCCTGAAACAATTTCTAAAGACTGACATCTAGTGGAAGCCATAGGAAGTGCAATCTGAGTCCTAAGTCATTGGAGACTGTAAAGGCAGTCAATGGAAAACTACAAACATTTAAAAAATCGCACTTCCTGAATGGATTTTTCTCAGGTTTTTGCCTGCCATATCAGTTCTGTTATACTCACAGACATTATTTTAACAGTTTCCTATCCAAATATAACAATTATATGCATATCCCAGCTTCTGGGCCTGAGTAACAGGCCGTTTACTTTGGGCACGCTTTTCATCCGGAGGTGAAAATAGTGCCCCCTACCCTAGTGAGGTTAAGTGGAAGTGAATGAAACAGGGAGGGACCTACCTGAATTTGTCCAATAGAAACTATCGTTTTGCTCTATTTGTGTCCTTTTGGTCCTACAACTGTAAAGTTTCCATAATGAATATGCCCCAGGATGTAATCATTAGTCCAAGCAGTTGCAACACGTTCCATTTTGTAACAAACTAGCGTTTCTATTGGACAGGTTCAGCAAACAGGGAATCTGTCGAATAGAAACACTAGTTTTCGTTGTAAAACAGAACATCTTGCAACTGTTTGTAGTATTGATTACATCCCTGTTGCGACTATTTATTTGAAATAGTGCACACAGCTCTAAATCACTGTGCCTGTTTGAGGTATGTCGTTGGTGAGACTGTTACCATCTTCCATGGAGGACTGGTTAGTGCCACATCTGTGGCATTCAGTTTCTAGTTTATGTAGAATTAATTTGTTATTCTATACTGTTAGGTTCTGAAAAAACAGATTAACACTCACAGACAACTAAAGTTAAAACCAAGTTTATTCCCCACTGGGTCAAACAGATGCAAAGACAAACACGTTTCCACCAGCACCAGTATTTATACCCTCCTATTAGGCGGAGTTCCTCCTTGCCCATCTAGACAGCCAATACACCTCTGTTGCTAGGCAGGAACTTAGGTGCTGTGTGTAATAAAATGGTTCCTTCTCAGTTCATCTGACCTGACCTGGGGCCAAATTCCTCACTAATCCACAGCTATCCAACTTTTTCAGTGACCACAACCAAGTGATTGCATTTTCCCTCACTCAGTAACTTTCAAGACCCCTAGTTTTTAATCCACCCTCCACTGACTCCACCATATACAGTGCCTTGCGAAAGTATTCGGCCCCCTTGAACTTTGCGACCTTTTGCCACATTTCAGGCTTCAAACATAAAGATATAAAACTGTATTTTTTTGTGAAGAATCAACAACAAGTGGGACACAATCATGAAGTGGAATGATATTTATTGGATATTTCAAACTTTTTTAACAAATCAAAAACTGAAAAATTGGGCTTGCAAAATTATTCAGCCCCTTTACTTTCAGTGCAGCAAACTCTCTCCAGAAGTTCAGTGAGGATCTCTGAATGATCCAATGTTGACCTAAATGACTAATGATGATAAATACAATCCACCTGTGTGTAATCAAGTCTCCGTATAAATGCACCTGCACTGTGATAGTCTCAGAGGTCCGCAGAGAGCATCATGAAGAACAAGGAACACACCAGGCAGGTCCGAGATACTGTTGTGAAGACGTTTAAAGCCGGATTTGGATACAAAAAGATTTCCCAAGCTTTAAACATCCCAAGGAGCACTGTGCAAGCGATAATATTGAAATGGAAGGAGTATCAGACCACTGCAAATCTACCAAGACCTGGCCGTCCCTCTAAACTTTCAGCTCATACAAGGAGAAGACTGATCAGAGATGCAGCCAAGAGGCCCATGATCACTCTGGATGAACTGCAGAGATCTACAGCTGAGGTGGGAGACTCTGTCCATAGGACAACAATCAGTCGTATATTGCACAAATCTGGCCTTTATGGAAGAGAGGCAAGAAGAAAGCCATTTCTTAAAGATATCCATAAAAAGTGTTGTTTAAAGTTTGCCACAAGCCACCTGGGAGACACACCAAACATGTGGAAGAAGGTGCTCTGGTCAGATGAAACCAAAATGGAACTTTTTGGCAACAATGCAAAACATTATGTTTGGCGTAAAAGCAATACAGCTCATCACCCTGAACACACCATCCCCACTGTCAAACATGGTGGTGGCAGCATCATGGTTTGGGCCTGCTTTTCTTCAGCAGGGACAGGGAAGATGGTTAAAATTGATGGGAAGATGGATGGAGCCAAATACAGGACCATTCTGGAAGAAAACCTGATGGAGTCTGCAAAAGACCTGAGACTGGGACGGAGATTTGTCTTCCAACAAGACAATGATCCAAAACATAAAGCAAAATCTACAATGGAATGGTTCAAAAATAAACATATCCAGGTGTTAGAATGGCCAAGTCAAAGTCCAGACCTGAATCCAATCGAGAATCTGTGGAAAGAACTGAAAACTGCTGTTCACAAATGCTCTCCATCCAACCTCACTGAGCTCGAGCTGTTTTGCAAGGAGGAATGGGAAAAAATTTCAGTCTCTCGATGTGCAAAACTGATAGAGACATACCCCAAGCGACTTACAGCTGTAATCGCAGCAAAAGGTGGCACTACAAAGTATTAACTTAAGGGGGCTGAATTATTTTGCACGCCCAATATTTCAGTTTTGTTTGTTTGAAAGTTTGAAATATCCAATAAATGTCGTTCCACTTCATGATTGTGTCCCACTTGTTGTTGATTTTTCACAAAAAAATACAGTTTTATATCTTTATGTTTGAAGCCTGAAATGTGGCAAAAGGTCGCAAAGTTCAAGGGGGCCGAATACTTTCGCAAGGCACTGTACATTCATTATACATGTAATCATTATCAACAGTCCCTCCTTTTTAATAGTAACTTCATACTGTTCAACATTATATAAACTTTGAAATGACATAAATGAACAGAAGATAAAACATGATTAACATTCTCAGTTGATTTGTATGTTTGCACCTCCGAGACTTATGACCTCTGATTTATGATCACGCTATGCACACTAATTCCCACTCCTATTGTACTGATAGTGACATTTCAGCTGGAGCTTTTGACTTGATCAATTTCCTCCTTCGGGTTCCTAAGAGAGTGATAGCACAATACTTGAAAAGCAAAAGGAAACAAAAAACATAACAAGTATTAATAATGCGTTAAGCTATGCATAATTATATGTGCAAAGAAAAACCTAAGTTTGATATCATGATGATTCCCACTCTCTATTAGCCTGACTCTATACCTTCGGGATAATGTTCTTCTGGGGTCCACAAAAATGAAGGCCCTAAAAAAACCTCCTCATGCTTTCACCCAATCTTCCTCCGTTAGCCACAGGTTACAAAAAGTGTTCTAACGCCATATAATTTTCACTTCACTCACAATCTACTTCTTCCTCCATGGCCACCTGATATACACGTGCGGTGGCCTTAATCAACTTTACCTCATCTTGAGGTAAATCAGCACTCTATATACGTTTCAACATCAATGCCTTCAGAAGGTGATATCCCAGCAATGCTAACAAGGTAACTCCTGCTACCACTAACACTGCCCATGATACATACTTCAAAATAATCCTAATTTGCGCCGTTGTCCAGTTCCATGCAGTTACTATAGCATCCTTCACCACTACTACTGCTCCTTCAGTTACTGTCCCTACAGCGACTGCCGTGAGAATAGCTATTGCATTAAATCTGTCTTTTGCTCCCGATCTCCTGTTGCCTTTGTGGTTCACTGATAGATCTAGGACTGAATCTTTCAGATACTCGCTACCAACTCATACCCGGTTTTCTAGCCACCAACATCTCCAATGACATCCTATGTTCAGCTAGAGTCGGTATCTGTGGATAATATTTCCCTGTGCTCAGGTTAGGTACACATCTCTCATCTTGAGGCCGATCTACACCCCATCCCTTTGTGAACATCCTCGTTACAGTGTAAACTTTGGGTCCCAACGGTTGATAAGCCGCAACCTTCTGACACTTTCCTGTTACCGTCACTCGGCCCCAATGCTTACGGTTAGGAATGAGGGAGAGATTAGTGGCGTTGGAAGAGTATCCAACCTTACAAAACTCTGAGTCACATGTTTCTTAATCACACTCTGCAGGAGATGTGATGCTATTATTATAGTAAACTTCCCTTCCGGTGAGGTGGCTTCCTGTATACAAGGATCTGTGGCTATTCTTTCAAGAGTTGAACCAATCACTGAAAGTTGACAATGGTGTCTAAAATGACAACACTAGCTCTGCTACTTCCACCATGATCTGGGTATGTGTGATGTTCAACTTGTCTTCATAGTAGTTTCTATATTGTACATAGTTAGCTGTCCTTCCTCTACTAAGAGCTATCCCCTGTATCACTAAACAGTGATGACTGTATCGTTCCCCAGAGACTCTATTACCCACTTCCTTAATTTATGAGCCACACAAATCTCCACCCCAGTAATATTCCATTCCACTTTCCCAATTCCCTGTAACTTTATCGCTATGGCTTTTGGGACTCATTAGAATGCACTGATGTCAGTCCCACCATGTTCACACCACCTAGAAAACACATTGACTTCAACAGGGAAGAGAGAATAAATGTTTAATCATTTCATACACCCTTAATGAGAATGATTGGGGCAAGGACCATCCATCCCTTCTGTTCTATGCCAATGGGATGCTAGTCTCCATGCCAGTCTTCTTCATCCTCAGGTGACAAAGCAAGATGCAGACTATGAGCCTTGTAAGTAATTAATTGTACAGTATCATCCAGAAAGCCATATGTATTGATGTGCTTTAACATTAGGATTCTCATGACATGGTAAAACAAAACCCCTACTATCAATGTCCCCATCATGGTTAGCCCAAGCTAGTGGGTTCTCTGATAATCTCCCTCTCAGAGGACACTAAAAGACAAGGTTTTTTGGGAGGAAATCCTCCCTAGTGTCACGTTCTGACCTTTTATTTCCTTTGTTTTGTCATTATTTAGTATGGTCAGGGCGTGAGTTGGGGTGGGCAGTCTATGTTTGTTTTTCTATGATTTGGGTATTTCTATGTTTCGGCCTAGTATGGTTCTCAATCAGAGGCAGGTGTCATTAGTTGTCTCTGATTGAGAATCATACTTAGGTAGCCTGGGTTTCACTGTGTGTTTGTGGGTGATTGTTCCTGTCTCTGTGTTTTGCACCAGATAGGGCTGTTTGTGGTTTTCCACGTTTCTTGTTTTTGTAGTCAGTTGTTCATGTGTACATTTACGTATTAAAAGAACCATGGACACTTACCACGCCGCATATTGGTCCTCTGATCCTTTTCGCCTCTCCTCTTCGGAAGAAAACCCTTACACCTAGACTGAATAGATTCGAGCAGTGCACCCTCCCCTCACTTTGCGCTCTCTCTCCTTGCCTTTCCGAGTCATACTTAGAACTTTTATTTTATTTGTATTTTTTATTTCACCTTTATTTAACCAGGCAGGCTAGTTGAGAATAAGTTCTCATTTATAACTGCGACCTGGCCAAGATAAAGCATAGCAGTGTGAACAGACAACACAGAGTTACACATGGAGTAAACAATTAACAAGTCAACAACACAGTAGAAAAAAAAGAGTCTATATACATTGTGTGCAAAAGGCATGAGGAGGTAGGCGAATAATTACAATTTTGCAGATTAACACTGGAGTGATAAATGATCAGACGGTCATGTACAGGTAAAAATACTGGTGTGCAAAAGAGCAGAAAAGTAAATAAATATAAACAGTATGGGGATGAGGTAGGTAAATTGGGTGGGCTATTTACCAATAGACTATGTACAGCTGCAGCGATCGGTTAGCTGCTCAGATAGCAGATGTTTGAAGTTGGTGAGGGAGATAAAAAAAAAAATGCAATTCGTTCCAGTCACAGGCAGCAGAGAACTGGAATGAAAGGTGGCCAAATGAGGTGTTGGCTTTAGGGATGATCAGTGAGATACACCTGCTGGAGCGCGTGCTACGGGTGGGTGTTGTCATCGTGACCAGTGAACTGAGATAAGGCGGAGTTTTACCTAGCATGGACTTGTAGATGACCTGGAGCCAGTGGGTCTGGCGACGAATATGTAGCGAGGGCCAGCCGACTAGAGCATACAGGTCGCAGTGGTGGGTGTTATAAGGTGCTTTAGTAACAAAACGGATGGCACTGTGATAAACTGCATCCAGTTTGCTGAGTAGAGTATTGGAAGTTATTTTGTAGATGACATCGCCGAAGTCGAGGATCGGTAGGATAGTCAGTTTTACTAGGGTGAGTTTGGCGGCGTGAGTGAAGGAGGCTTTGTTCCGGAATAGAAAGCCGACTCTAGACTTGTTTTAGATTGGAGATGTTTGATATGAGTCTGGAAGGAGAGTTTACAGTCTAGCCAGACACCTAGGTACTTATAGATGTCCACATATTCTAGGTCGGAACCATCCAGGGTGGTGATGCTAGTCGGGTGTGCGGGTGCAGGCAGCGAACGGTTGAAAAGCATGCATTTGGTTTTACTAGCGTTTAAGAGCAGTTGGAGGCCACGGAAGGAGTGTTGTATGGCGTTGAAGCTCGTTTGGAGGTTAGATAGCACAGTGTCCAAGGAAGGGCCGGAAGTATACAGAATGGTGTCGTCTGCGTAGAGGTGGATCAGGGAATCGCCCGCAGCAAGAGCAACATCAATGATATATACAGAGAAAAGAGTCGGCCCGAGAATTGAACCCTGTGGCACCCCCATAGAGACTGCCAGAGGACCGGACAACATGCCCTCCGATTTGACACACTGAACTCTGTCTGCAAAGTAGTTGGTGACCCAGGCAAGGCAGTCATTAGAAAAACCGAGGCTACTGAGTCTGCCAATAAGAATATGGTGATTGACAGAGTCGAAAGCTTTGGCCAGGTCGATGAAGACGGCTGCACAGTACTGTCTTTTATCGATGGCGGTTATGATATCGTTTAGTACCTTGAGCGTGGCTGAGGTGCACTCGGTGGAGCTGTTGGCCGAGCCAGGAGGAAGGCATGGCCAGCCGTTGAGAAATGCTTGCTGAAGTTTTCGATAATCATGGATTTATCGGTGGTGACCGTGTTACCTAGCCTCAGTGCAGTGGGCAGCTGGGAGGGGGTGCTCTTGTTCTCCATGGACTTTACAGTGTCCCAGAACGTTTTGGAGTTAGAGCTACAGGATGCAAATTTCTGCCTGAATAAGCTGGCCTTGGCTTTCCTGATTGACTGCGTGTATTGGTTCCTGACTTCCCTGAACAGTTGCATATCGCGGGGACTATTTGATTCTATTGCAGTCCGCCACATGATGTTTTTGTGCTGGTCGAGGGCAGTCAGGTCTGGAGTGAACCAAGGGCTATATCTGTTCTTAGTTCTGCATTTTTTGAACGGAGCATGCTTATCTAAAATGGTGAGGAAGTTACTTTTAAAGAATGACCAGGCATCCTCAACTGACGGGATGAGGTCAATATCCTTCCAGGATACCCGGGCCAGGTCGATTAGAAAGGCCTGCTCGCAGAAGTGGATATCTTATCCAATCCAAATTTAGAATGACAGTGCTTCATGTTGAGTCTATCACTCGAATTCAAGACCCTCAACTTAACACGCACCGACAGTAGCAGAATGTACATTTACAGATGGGGGAAAATGTATATACAGTATGTACTACTTATATTATATCAGCATGACATTTTCTCATCACGGCCACCGTTTATCCCTGTCGCATGTGGCATGTTAATGACAGATCGGTATCTCAATGCATTTCTAGTCTAAATTACTACACATTTTCCAGTGTGCAGACCCCCCTCAATCGACCTGATACCCCAAATAAACAGTTTAAATTAATTTACAGGCAGTTGACCACCCCAGTCCTCGGCACTCATTCTTCTGGCATCTCTTAATTTTCTTTATCGGATAACGTTACAGTTCATCCTCAAAATGGCACACATGTACCTCATGCCTTTCAAAGTGAATGTCCCTTGATAATGTCCCGATTTCAATATCTGGGAAATAAATCTGATTTTCCCAAGCAAACTAATCTCTCACCTAGGCCGCCACCATCATTCTGTACGATCCATTCTGTCCTGTCCATTTTCTGACCAGTACACCAGCAGAATGAGCAGTTTGACTGGGAACTTTCTCAATGCTCACTCCACATGTAGTGTCAGGACTCATACCGCAATCCTGCCGCTCGAACACAGGTTGCTGGCTCGGACTCAGGTCTCAGGTAGGAATGGTGAAAGACAGGGCCGTAGTGAGCGCAATTGTCACCATTACTTCAGCCGGTTAGAGGGGGTGAGGCTCACACTGTTCTGTCAAATTATCCCTTCCATGTATCTAGATACCATCTGGAGTCACTATGGCCATTACCCCAAGAGAGGGCAGACCAGAATAGTTTAGGGCATTTCTGATTCAGGAAATCCAGACAAACTAATCACCGTATGACAAATTATTACAACCTGTTAGGGATGCTGCGAATTTGTGTGGATAGAAAACATTCTGAAGTCTCTAAAACTGGTTAAATCATGTCTGTGGCTATAACAGAACGTGTTTAGGAGTAAAAATCCAGAGGAAAACTGTTCACAAAAAACACACAAAAAATATCCCGTTTACAATGCCTACAGCTTCCACACGATGTCGCCAGTACTGGCATTTCATTGGTAGTTTATCCTTGGTGTGATGACGAATAGGCACTTCCTGTCTTGGGGTCCACCGAAGGAAGTTATGAAAGGGAAAATATGGACGATGCTGCTATCGAATACAGATCACCCCGTGATCAATTTTATCAATTATTAACGTTTATTAATACCTAAAGTTGGTTTACAAAAGTAGTTTGAAGTGTTTTGTAAAAGTTTATAGGCAACTTTTTTAATTTAAAAAAATTACGTTGCGTTTTGGAAAGGTGCTTTATCCTGGATCAGACGGGCTTCATAAATGGACATTTTGGGTATACTTTGACGGATTTAATCGGGAAAAAGACCCAATTGTGATGTTTATGAGACATATAGGAGTGCCAACAAAGAAGCTCGTCAAAGTTAATGAATGTTTTATATTTTATTTCTGTGTTTTGTGTAGCGCCGGCTACGCTAATTCTTTTGTTTGCGTCTCGTTCAGGTATTTCGGGGGGTGCATGCTATCAGATAATAGCTTCTCATGCTTTCGCCGAAAAGCATTTTACAAATCTGACATGTTGGCTAGATTCACAACGAGTGTTGCTTTAATTGAGTACCCTGCATGTGTGTTTTAATGAAAGTTAGAGTTTTATCGAGTACTACAGTTGGCGCTCTGAAATTTCCGCTGATTTTGGTCCCTGTACAGGGACCTCAGCCGTAAAAGGATAACCAATTTTCTTAATACAACATTTCTAAGATGAGTGTCAAAGAGAATAACAGGGTCAAGGAGTTAGAGGGCTAACCATACAGCAGACCCAATCTGGTGAGATTAGTATTGAAACAAAGCCCAAAACAACCAAAAGAACACTTCTTCATATTATACTTAAATCTCACCCAATGTCTATGTGAGAATGCTGTTCATTGACTAAAGCTCAGCGTTCAACACCAGGGTGCCCACTAAGCTCATCACTAAGCTAAGGACCCTGGGACTAAACACCTCCCTCTGCAACTGGATCCTGGACTTCCTGATGGACCGCCCCCAGGTGGTAAGGGTAGGCAACAACACATCTGAAACGCTGATCTTCAACACGGGGCCCCTCCGGGGTGTGTGCTTAGTCCCCTCCTGTACTCCCTGTTTACACTCGACTGCATGGCCAAGAATGACTCCAACACCATCATTAAGTTTGTTGACGACACAACGGTGGTAGGCCTGATCACAGACAATGATGAGACAGCCTAGAGGGAGGTCAGAGAGAGACCTGGCAGCCTATAGAGAGGTGGTCAGTGACCTCTTCCTCAACTTGAGCAAGACAAAGGAGATGATCACGGACTACAGGAAAAGGAGGGCCGAACACACCCCCATTCAAATTGACGGGGCTGTAGTGGAGCGGAACGAAAGTTTCAAGTTCCTTGGTGTCCACATCACCAACAAACTATCATGGTCCAAACACACCAAGAAAGTCATGAAGAAGGCATAACAATGCCTTTTCCCCCTCAGGAGACTGAAAAGATTTGGCATGGGTCCCCAGAAAGTTCTACAAAATCGAGAGCATCCTGAACGGTTGCATCACCGCCTGGTATGGCAACTGCCATGGCAACAGGCACTATAGGGTAGTGCGTACGGCCCAGTACATCACTGGGGCCAAGCTCCCTGCCATCCAGGACATATACACTAGGTGGTGTCAGAGGAATGCCCAAAAAAATGGTCAAAGACTCCACCTACCCAAAGCCATAAGACTGCTGAACAATTAATCAAATGGCCATTCGGACAATTGTTTAAAAATGTTTTTATTGAATATTTAAAATATACAGTTGAAGTCGGAAGTTTACATACACTTAGGTTGGAGTCATTAAAACTCGTTTTTCAACCGCTCCACAAATTTCTTGTTAACAAACTATAGTTTTGGCACGTTGGTTAGGACATCTACTTTGTGCATGACACAAGTCATTTTTCCAACAATTGTTTACAGACAGATTATTTCACTTAACTCTCTATCACAATTCCAGTGGGTCAGAAATGTACATACACTAAGTTGACTGTGCCTTCAAACAGCTTGGAAAATGTCTGAAAATTATGTCATGGATTTAGAAGCTTCTGATAGGCCAATTGACATAATTTGAGTTATTTGGAGGTGTACCTGTGGATGTATTTCAAGGCCTACCTTCAAACTCAATGCCTCTTTGCTTGACATCATGGGAAAATCAAAAGAAATCAGCCAAGACCTCCGAAAAAAAATTGTAGACCTCCACAATTCTGGTTCATCCTTGGGAGCAATTTCCAAACGCCTGAAGGTACCACGTTCATCTGTACAAACAATAGTACGCAAGTATAAACACCATGGGACCACGCAGCCGTCATACCACTCAGGAAGGAGATGCGTTCTGTCTCCTAGAGATGAACGTGCTTTGGTGCGAAAAGTGCAAATCAATCCCAGAACAGCAGCAAAGGACCTTGTGAAGATGCTGGAGGAAACGGGTACAAAAGTATCTATATCCACAGTAAAACGAGTCCTATATCAACATAACCTGAAAGGCCGCTGAGCAAGGAAGAAGCCACTGCTCCAAAACCGCCATAAAATACCAGACTTCGGTTTGCAACTGCACATGGGGACAAAGATCGTACTTTTTGGAGAAATGTCCTCTGGTCTGATGAAACAAAAATAGAACTGTTTGGCCATAATGACCATCATTATGTTTGGAGGAAAAAGGGGGAGGCTTGCAAGCCGAAGAACACCATCCCAACCGTGAAGCACAGGGGTGGCAGCATCATGTTGTGGGGGTGCTTTGCTCCAGGAGGGACTGGTGCACCTCACAAAATGGTGAAAATTCACCCAACTTATTGTGGGAAGGTTGTGGAAGTCTACCCAAAACGTTTGACCCAAGTTAAACAATTTAAAGGCAATGCTACCAAATACTAATTGAGTGTATGTAAACTTCTGACCCACTGGGAATGTGATGAAAGAAATACAAGCTGAAATAAATCACTCTACTATTATTCTGACATTTCACATTCTTAAAATAAAGTGGTGATCCTAACTGACCTAAAACAGGGAATTTTTACTAGGATTAAATGTCAGGAATCGTGAAAAACGTTTAAATGTATTTGGCTAGGGTGTATGTAAACATCCGACTTCAACAGTACAGTGAAGCTGATCAACAACTGCATCACATTAGTCATATAACGGACTCCCATCCAAAGCGACACAGAAGCAACCAGGGTCAACACCCTGCTAAAAGGCACATCGACAGAGACACCCCCCCGCCCCCGCGCCCACAGTCCCCCCCGAGAAAATACGATAGAGAATAGAGAACTAATTTAAAAAAATATATTCCCCCCCAGCAAGGCCAACTGAATATGTCTGAGTACATGTATGGCACTGTCCATGTGTGTGTCCGTGTATGTGCCTGTGTGCATTTGAATGAGTGTGTGTGTGTATATGCATGTGTACAAACACCTGCACAGATTGTGAGTTGAAGATAAATACTTTTACTAAGAGTATTCATATATTAGTAATTGACTGACCCGGTCTCTCCAGATCTCCTAACTGTACTATTTCTAGGGTCAACTTAACTTTTCAATGTTATTCATTTTCAGCCATTCCTGAACCTGAGACCAGAAACAGGCTACCTGAGGGCAATACCAAAATAAATGGTCTATTGATTCTGTATCCTCACAACAAAATCTGCAGAGCTTTGATGATTCAAATCAAATTTATTTATAGAGCCCTTCGTACATCAGCTGATATCTCAAAGTGCTGTACAGAAACCCAGCCTAAAACCCCAAACAGCAAACAATGCAGGTGTAGGCCAAAACCTAGGAAGAAACCTAGAGAGAAACCAGGCTATGTAGGGTGGCCAGTACTCTTCTGGCTGTGCCGGGTGGAGATTATAACAGAACATGGCCAAGATGTTCATAAATGACCAGCATGGTCAAATAATAATTATCACAGGCAGAACAGTTGAAACTGGAGCAGCAGCACGGCCAGCTGGACTGGGGACAGCAAGGAGTCATCATGTCAGGTAGTCCTGAGGCATGGTCCTAGGGCTTAGGTCCTCCGAGAGAGAGAAAGAAAGAGAGAATTAGAGAGAGCATACTTAAATTCACACAGGACACCGGATAGGACATGAGAAGTACTCCAGATATAACAAACTGAACCTAGCCCCCCGACACATAAACTACTGCAGCATAAATACTGGAGGCTGAGACAGGAGGGGTCAGGAGACACTGTGGCCCAATCCGATGACACCCCCGGACAGGGCCAAACAGGAAGGATATAACCCCACCCACTTTGCCAAAGCACAGCCCCCACACCAATAGAGGGATACCTTCAAGCACCAACTTAACATCCTGAGACAAGGCCGAGTACAGCCCACAAAGATCTCCGCCACGGCACAACCCAAGGGGGGGCGCCAACCCAGACAGGAAGATCACATCAGTGACTCAACCCACTCAAGTGACGCACCCCTCCTAGGGAAGGTATGAAAGAGCCCTAGTAAGCCAGTGACTCAGCCCCTGTAATAGGGTTAGAGGCAGAGAATCCCAGTGGAAAGAGGGGAACCTGCCAGGCAGAGACAGCAAGGGCGGTTAGTTGCTCCAGAGCCTTTCCGTTCACCTTCACACTCCTGGGCCAGACTACACTCAATCATATGACCCACTGAAGAGATGAGTCTTCAGTAAAGACTTAAAGGTTGAGACCGAGTTTGCGTCTCTCACATGGGTAGGCAGACCATTCCATAAAAATGGAGCTCTATAGGAGAAAGCCCTGCCTCCAGCGGTTTGCTTAGAAATTCTAGGGACAATTAGGAGGCCTGCGTCTTGTGACCGTACCGTAGCGTACGTGTAGGTATGTACGGCAGGACCAAATCAGAGAGATAGGTAGGAGCAAGCCCATGTAATGCTTTGTAGGTTAGCAGTAAAACCTTGAAATCAGCCCTTGCCTTGACAGGAAGACAATGTAGGGAGGCTAGCACTGGAGTAATATGATCAAATTTTTTGGTTCTAGTCAGGATTCTAGCAGCCATATTTTGCACTAACTGAAGTTTATTTAGTGCTTTATCCGGGTAGCTGGAAAGTAGAGCATTGCAGTAGTCTAACCTACAACTTTTTGTTTGTGGCAAGAATTCTATATAATAATTTTAGCTGAAAAGCACGAAGTCTTGAATCTTGCGTCGTTTTATATATCAACTCAAACACCCTGTACCATGGAATTGGCATGGCCGATTTCAAGTTTTCATAACAATAGGTCATCTGCATTTTTGGACTCCGACTATGGCTGATTACATTGTATTCCACGAGGAAACTGCGTGGCAGGCTGACCACCTGTTATGTGAGTCCAGCAAGGAACCAAGGTAAGTTGCTAGCTAGCATTAAACTTATCTTGTAAAAAACAATCAATCAATCTTCACATAATCACTAGTCAATTACACATGGTTGATGATATTTAACTAGCTTGTCCTGCGTTGCATATAATCAATGTGGTGCATGTTAATTTATCATCGAATCACAGCCTACTTTGCCAAATGGGATGATTTAAGCGCATTCACAAAAAAAGCACAATCGTTGCACCAATGTACCTAACCATAAACATCAATGCCTTTCTTAAAATAATACACAGAAGTATATATTTTTTAAACCTGCATATTTAGTTATAAGAAATTCCTGTTAGCAGGCAATATTAACTGGGGAAATTGTGTCACTTCTCTTGTGTTCATTGCACGCAGAGTCAGGGTATATGCAACAGTTTGGGCCACCTGGGTCGTTGCGAACTAATTTGCCAGAATTTGACATAATTATGACATAACATTGAAGGTTGTGCAATGTAACAGCAATATTTAGACTTAGGGTTGCCGCCCGTTCGATAAAATACAGAACAGTTCCGTATTTCACTGAAATAATAAACGTTTTGTTTTCAAAATGATAGTTTCCGGATTTGACAATATTAATGACCAACGGCTCGTATTTCTGTGTTTAATTACATTATAATTAAGTCTATGATTTGATAGAGCAGTCTAACTGAGCGGTGGTAGGCGGCAGCAGGCTCGTAAGCATTCATTCAAACTTTACTGCGTTTGCCAGAAGCTCTTAGCAATGCTTGCCCCACAGCGCTGTTTATGACTTCAAGCCTATCAACTCCTGAGATTTGGCTGGCAATACTAAAGTGCCTATTAGAACATCCAATAGTCAAAGGTATATGAAATACAAAAGGAATAGAGAGAAATAGTCGACATGTCAAAATTCCTATAATAACTACAACCTAAAACTTCTTAACTGGGACTATTGAAGAACTGGGAATATTGAACCACCAGCTTTCATATGTTCTCATGTTCTGAGCAAGGAACTTAAACGTTCGCTTTTTTACATAGCACATATTGCACTTTTACTTTCTTCTCCAACACTGTTTTTGCATTATTTAAACCAAATTGGGCATTGTTTCATTATTTATTTATTATATTAAGTTAAAATAAGTTCAGTGTTCATTCAGTATTGTTGTATTTGTCATTACTACAAATATATACCAAAATAAGCAGACATCGATTTATATTATATATATATATATAAAACTTTTTTATTTTTTATAAAAAAATACATTTATATTAAAAAAAATATTGAAAAATATACAACAAAATATATACATATATAGATTTTTTTTTTTTTTTTTTAATCGATTAATCGATTATACCGATTAATCGGTATCGGCTTTTTTGGTCCTCCAATCGGTATCGGCGTTGAAAAATCATAATCGGTCGACCTCTAATTGGTACATCAAAAATCTCTTCAACTATTTTGCTATCTGTATGGCTATCTGTATGGCACAGCTTGGTCCTCAAAATAAACTGGTATACTTTCCTATTTAAGCTATTTTTATTCCTCTGACAGTTTGATCCTTTATATTGGACAGACAGACCAGTTCCCTACCTCCTCCCACTGCCACCTGGGGTAATGCTTTAATCAATTGGATGTACTCTTGGATTGAGCAGACCTTCCCGTACAATTCTGATAACTCCATGAAGGACATAACTCTACCATTACAATATAATTTAAGAACAAAATACCCTTTTCAAACATCTTTCCCATAAATACAGGTATTTTTTCAACCAGCACATTTGAGTTCAGCCATAATATTTGTTCTCTCTTTTCAGGGGGATGAAATTTAAATCGTAGCCAGCTCTGCAATGCTTGTTTGAAAGACTTTGAGACTTTGAAAGTAGTATCATTTTCAATTACCCGGACTATTTGCATTGACCCCCCCTCACCACTTTGTTTTTACTCTGCTGCTACTCGCTGTTTATTATCTATGCATATTCACTTTACCCCTACTTACATGTACAAATGACCTCGACTAACCTGTACCCCTGACTCAGTACCGGTATCCCCTGTATATAGCCTCATTGTTATTTTGTCACTTTTTTTCCTGCTTTTTGTTTATTTAGTAAATATCTTAACTCTATTTTCTTAACTGCATTGATGGTTAAGGGATTGTAAGTAAGCATTTCATGGTATGGTACCCCCTCCCCTACCTGGGCTCATACTTGGTTGACCGGGGTGCAGGCAGTGGAACTCAGTGATGAGTTCACTACTGTAAGGATGACGGTGTTTCCATCAGATGTGGGAAGACCAGTGACAAAGTCCAGGGATATGTATGACCAGGGACGACAAGGAACAGGAATCGTCTGGTTGGGAACGCTGCACCTCACAGACCTGATTCTCTATTCCCCAGCTGAGTGCCGCCAGGATAGTCTCGGGGTCCAAGGCAGTAGCCACAGGGCTATAGCGGCATGAAAGTGCATCCGGCTTGACATTCTTGGATCCCGGGTGGTAGGAAAGGGAGAAGTTAAACCCACCTAGCTTGCCTGGAATTGAGACGCTTGGCGGTGCGGAGATATTCCAGGTTATTGTGATCAGTCCACACAATAAAAGGATGTTCCGCCCCCTCCAACCAGTGCCTCCACTCCTCCATTGCCATCTTCACCGTGAGAATCTGACAATTCCCCACATCGTAATTCCTCTCTGTGGCGTTAAAAATATGGGAGAAGTCAGCGCAGGGATGCAGCTTGAGGTCCAGGGCATAACGCTGGAACAGAACAGCCCCCACTCCGACATCCGAAGAGTCGGCCTCCACCACGAACTGACAGGATGGGTCAGGATGAACTAATATGGGATCTGTGGTGAAATGGTGCTTGAGGTCCCAGAACGCTCGGTCAGCAGCTGGGGACCACGTGAACGAACCTAGGGAGAGGTGAGTGAAGACAGGGGGGAAGCCAGGGTGCTGTAACCCCGGATTAAGCGGCATTTCTTTTTTGAAAAACCCAGGAAGAGTTGCAGCTGCACTCCGGACGTAGGTTGGGGCCAATCCACCACCACTCATCTTTGTGTCGCTGAAGCCAAAAGAATCCCAATACCACGGGAACCTGAGGAGACAATAAGAATATATTGGATACCCTCGCTGTGATTGCCTGACACTTGTAGGTTGATGGGAGTGGTGTTGTGGTTGACCCTGCCTATAGAGCACCCGTCCAGCTCTCTAACATCCATGGGAATGGAGAGGGGCTGAGTGGGAATGCCCAGCATAAATGAAAAAACTCTCATCAGGCCCAGAGCCATTGAGTACCCGGAGAGATTTCGACTGGCTCCCCTACAGCAGGATGTCATGGAGAGGGGTGCGAGTAAAGGGAGAGGGAAAGTTCTCCGTATGGCCCACCAGAGTACTCGCCCATGCTGGTGAGCCTGGTCTTTTAGTGGGCACGCCATCGTCGAGCAGTCCAAGGGGAAGGAGGAGGGCTGCAGCTCGAAGATGAGGGAACCCTGAGCGAGAAACGGCAGACAGGTTCCCGACTCTCCAGCGAAGCGTTCCGTTGGAGGTAAGCAGGATTCTTGAGAAGCCGGGGTGGCAGGGAGAGACGCGTTGCTGACAGCCAGATTACTGAGGGGCTGGGAGGTTACCGTTGTGGTACTATAGAACTAGAAAATAGAACTAACAAGAAACAGGAGTGTGGGAAAACACGCTAGTAGGTTTGACAAGACAAACTGGCAACAGAAACAGAGAACATAGGTATAAATGCACCAGGGATAATGGGGAAGATGGACGACACCTGGAGGGGTGTGGAGACAAGCACAAAGACAGGTGAAACAGATCAGGGTGTGACAGGCATGTGATTTGATGTCTCTAGCCTTTCTAGTGAGGGTGATCAGGCCCCACCAGAAAGTCAGAACTGTCATTCAACACCATTAAGTATTTTCTTTCCCTGTACTTCAGACTACATTTCCATCATTCTGCTTACCTAGTTTACATTGGGTTTTTCAGTACCCTTCTTATCAGGAGAATTTACATGGGTAACCACCACTAACAAATATTCATAAATGGTGTGTTGCGTGTGCTGGCGTGTGTGGTAAAACGTAGTGCAAAAACAAACAAATGGCCAGGCCTTACTTAATTGGGAGCTTCCTTTACAGCCGGATCCAGGTACCTTTTATACTTTATAAAACTGCATAATTTCACTAACTGCTCTCCCAAGACAACAGCCTCGGGAAACATTACAAAGAGAGAGATAGGGACACCCCATCCTCTCCTGGAAGAGAGTGTGTACATTTTGTTAGTATTCACTATGCTAAATCTAAATCAGCAAAACAAAAGTTTTAATTACAGACAAAACAAAACATAACTTCTGGGAGCCCACTGTCTTCCTTCCACTCATCCCAACGTTTACGTACCCTTTATGTAGCCTGTACTACACTTAGACATGGAGACATTCCTCTCGCCACCGAGTCTAACGATTTCCTTCCGTACATGACTGGTCTCTCTTTTCCCCATGATTTTGTGTCACCACCTCATTACAAAATTGGTAAGTTTAGGTTTGGTAACCCCAATGCTGTCGCTTGACAGAATTGCTTTATCAAAACTCCACAATTACTCACAATATTAACTCCACTCTAATTTCTTGTGAGGACCCCTCCTTCCTTTAGTCAATTCTATTTCAGAATAAAGTGTCTCACAAGATTAAACAAAAACCACGGTTTTTAGCCGTGCCAATTTTAACTTGTTACCTTTTAGAATCCTTTCCCCTGTCATTTCGCAAAGGCTATAATTTTCCCTTGGCAAATTTCTCATCATAAGGAATCAGTGATATCTGAGCGCCGATATCTATTACAACGTTGTGATACGTGGCCTCCTACATCCCCCTCCACATAGAAACCGTCCTCTCGCCTAACCACAATCGACCATAGAGGCCAGCCAGCCCAATGTGAAGTTTTCCTGCCCCACTGCTGTCTAGTGCGCCAAATGTCTGCATTGCAGCGTTCCCTCCAGAAGAAGCGGGTTGTTGGATTCAGGGTAAACTTTGAACATTAAGATATTAAAGACATGATAGATCAGACTCATTGTGTATAAGGAGTGAAAGAGACTGGGTTTTATGTCAGGAGGTAATGGGTCTCTGTCGAAAGACAGATGGCTTTGGAATGTGTTGGGCAAACGGGAGATCACAGGATTGCTATAGGGGAAGCGGATGGACATCTGTAGATTAGGCAACGGAGGGGTTGAGGTCAGGTCAGATCCCCTGAAGGGAGTAATAAGGGTTTATTATCCTAGTACCCTCTTCCTGTGGAACCATAAGATGTTAGGATTGGAGAGAAGGAGTGTTCAAAGTGGAGTATATATACTTGTGATGGTGAGAACATGTTTTTGTCTGAATTACAACTGTAACAACCCTTTGGGAATAATTAAACTTGGTTAAGCTTCTCTAGTGTCCGGGAGTTATTTACTCTGAAAAATTAAAACGTAACAGAGTGCAGTAGGCTCCAGTACACTCATTCTACCAATGACCGACGGTCCCACATTTAAAACAGGGATTTATCGCCCTACGCGTCTGTATTTTTTCACTACTTTTCCTTCCCTGTTTCTTCGTCTTACTTGGGCCGTTAAAACCACTGTTAGTGACTTTCACTGTAGCCGTATTAACTACTCACACAGCTGCGAAGTGAGCGGAATTAGATTCTACTCTCAAGGCTGGCTGTACTATTTCATCCCAATGAGAATATTGGTCCACTACCCCCGCAAAAGCCGGTTTCAAACCTGCCATCTAAGCAGAGATACAAATAATTATATAAAAGGTACTCATATACCCAGCCCTTTCGATGCTGAGTACATCTTCAATTTTTTTGTTCCATCGGTTTTGCTTTTCTGTTGATAGAATGCTGAAATCAAAACGCTAGTGTATTGAGATTGATTTATTTTGTCATTGTGCCAACTCACAATAGCATCTCTGAATTCTTTATTAGATTGGAATTTTCTGTCAGCAGAGATGCGGACCAATTTGATCCAGTTTGCTAAATTATTCCCATATTCGAACATAATTGGTACAATGCTTGTGCGCTTTTTTAGCGCCTCTATGGCTTTACTATAGTTTTCCTCTTCTATTCCCCCTTTTACAAGAGTTTCAGAGAACACGGGTGCCATCTCAATAGTGGCTACTTCTGCGCCTCTCTCGACGGTGTTTAGATTTCCTAATTCACTACTCTAATAATTTTCCATGGTAGTGATACCCACTTTCCCTGAGAGTAGGTATGGTATTTATACCTATTAATTGGTCACGGCAACTGATACCCTGTATTAAAACCAACACTGAAGCGTCTGCCAACTTACTACTGGACAATACGGTATAAATATCATTGTTAACGACACAACCAAAATGATTCAGTTGTCTTCCTATTTCCACATAATCTGTCACGGTTCCCCGCCCCAGTAGGGCATAAACCAACCTCTCTCCTTATTGATACTGCTAATACACTCAAATCATGTTCAAACAACATTTGAATCTTTTTGCTTCTCTAACCATGGATGAGGCTCTCCTCCAGAACCTTTTATCACCATCCACATTCCCACTCACAATGTTTGATCTTGAAGCACAGATATTCTCAGATATCTCCTATTCTCCACCGTATGCACTTCCTTCCTTTGTCCTTCTACATGGACTACTTCTCTTCAACCTTTTGTATTAGTACACAAGTATGACAATTTATCCATACACACACTCCACTGCCTCCTGGCCACCGTGGCTACACTTACAGATCTCGCAGGGGAACACCCCCACTATAGACCTATCCTACATAGAACCTACCCTACACTGTAAGTTAGCTATTGATCTAGGGACCTATCCTAACGGAACCTACCTTAAACTATATATTTATATCCTTCTATTAGGCGTTGTCTCCTCTTTGCACATCTAGACAGCCAATATATCTTTGTTGCTAGGCAGGAACTTAGGTGGTGTGTTGTAATAAAAACTCACTTCATCTGACCTGGGCCCAAATTCCTCACTAATCCACAGCTATCCAACCAGGTGATTGCCTTTTCCCTCACTCATTTAACTTTCCAGACCCCTAGTTTTAATCCACCCTCCATTGACCCCACCATATACATGTAATCATTAACTTTTAGTATAGCAAGTATTTCAAGCTAGAATCCAACAATACATATGCAGCATTTATTAAGAACCTGTGAGTATGACCTTTCAAGAAGCACTTAGTTACAGCTTTCATTTTAAAACCCTAACTAAACCATTAAATGCACATTGTCAATCCTGATTATACATTTTCTGAGTGAGCAGTCTGCAAAGTGATGTTATCGCAGAAATCACCACAATATGCAGATAACAGGGCCAAAATTCTAACATACATTCATATAGCTACCCTCTAACACTATCCCTCCTCCCTATATATGATGCACAGCATAACTCTAGCTAGACTTGTCTAGACTAGTCCATATCATAAAGATTTCCACCACTACTCCCTCATCTTTGCTGTAGGAGTGAGGGATGGTATACAGTACACAGATCAGTCTTCATGCTTATGGTTAACAATATTTAACTAAGTCAAGATGACCACTCATTGCAACAATTCAATATATTAGATGATTAACTGGTCTTTGCAGTCAAAAAGCCCTCAAGCTATAACCTAATCAATTAGGAATGAGACAGAACTGTAAGCCTATAAGTATATGGTATACTGTAAACTATACACACAACCTACGAGACAGAAAATAGTATTCACTTAACTTGCTAATAAAAGGAACTTGACAGCTTAAAAACACAACATACTGATCAGATGGAATGTCATACATAACTAACAATACACACACCCACATGCCCACATTGATTCATTCACACCTATTTGGTCAAAATGTGTCCATTCAGTAACTATTTTCTCAACTCCGAGACAATTCTGACCTCAAACCCTATTTGGATTATGTCAAGTAGAAATAAACATACATTTGTTTAACTAGCCTGCCTTTCTGGAATAAATCTCCACCCTGCTTTAACAATGGAGGAATTAATTGAGCTATTACTTTTAGTGTGTTGCTTGTTTTATCCTATTAATCAATTAGTGTACTTATCACTTAGAATAAATGTAATACCTACATACAGTAAGCTAATATATTTCATACTTATTTGATGATAATATGTTACAGTACTCTTGACCCTGGCAGCAGAGGTCAGTAGAGTGTAGTATGGCTGTAGCAAGGTGGTTGGAAACAAAGGCAGCTCTGTTTGGTGCAGCAGAAGGTTCTGACCATAGAGATATAAATTAATCTTCTTATTCTCATTCTACAGTTCTGACTCTATATGACCTCAGCTGTTGAGGTGGAGCAGCCAAAGGCCAATATGCGGTTTCTACAGACACTTGTTGGTTGTTTTGCTTCCTATAGGAGTTGGGCCTCGGTCCTCAGCCGTCCACTATAAGCTTCCGGACACCATCCCCCTGGGTTGTCTGTCTGCTTGTCAGACAAAGGTCTGAACCGGAGTGATGGAGCGGGTGGGAGAGCCCGCCCTCTCAGAGGATGAGGAGGCAGAGCGATTGGTCACCTCTCGCTGCAGCTCCTCCACCCTCTTCTGAAGCTCCGCCCGCTTTGCCAGCAGCTCCTTGTAGCGCTGGTGAACAGGCTCCTGGGAATAAGGTAGACAAACGGTAATGGTCAACACTAGAACATAACTATGCTATAACAAGCATACAAACAGCCATTTATATGAATGGAAATGTACATTTACCAGTGGAGGCTGCTGAGGGGAGGAAGGATAATAATGGCTGGAATGGAACAAATGGCATCAAACACAAGGAAACCAAGTGTTTGATGTATTTGATACCATTCCGCTCGAGCCATTACCACGAGCCCGTCCTCCCCAATTAAGGTGCCACCAACCTCCTGTGACGTTTACTCATACTAATTATACCAGAAAGCATAAATATTACTACCATTAACTTCATTACTCCTGCTATGAAAGTGAGATAGTTTTCCCAGACCTGTGGCCTCATGCGAGGGTTCCAGCGGATGTAGTATCCCACCCAGAGCTCCAGGTGGCGCATGCTGACCACTGGGAACAGCACATGGTTGGAATAGTTGACATACAGAGGGTTGGTGAACTCCTCTGGCTGGCTGTTGATGTAGGCCCACAGGGAAACTGTCTTCTTGGGCAGCTCCTGCAGAACAATACAATGTATGACATGTGGGTGTTAACATAAGCAAATCAAATATATCCCTTAGCATATTCCTATTAGCACTGTTAAACAACTATGTATGAAATGTTATCCATGACAGACCATATTAATTTAGTTTCACATTTCTGCATTGCACTCCATGCGTTTGTCGTCAATCTAACGCCATTGTTGGCACTCACCTCCTTCACCCTCTGCTGTTCACTATTACACATGAACGTCCCAAACAGGCAGCTGTACAGGTGGTCCAGGATGGTGATCAGGAAGTATTCGTTGAACTCAAAGGCTGCAGGAAACTTAAGACGACAACAACAGTTAATTTACAATCCAAGGGGATGTTTGTTAAACATGACCCGTGTACTTTTTACTAGGGCCCAGAGCTTTTCCTGGTCAGGTCATATGGTTAGGAAAAACTCAGTGATGTCACTCACCTGGCGGGTCATCTGCCACACGCAGTCTATGAACTGCAGGAAGACAGGCGAGCGGTCTGCGTCTGTGTGGTTCTTATCCCCATGACCGATCCTCTGGAAGGAGAAGAACAGGGAGTCATGTGACCATAATGGCTGAACAAAACACAAGAAACAGGAAAGGGTGAAGTTGGGTCAACCATGTCCCAAGTCAGGAAATGATGTAGCCATCCAGAGTTTTAAACCATTTCAACTTCTCTTACCACATTAGAATGTCCAAAGCATTTCCAAAATGTGGCCCAAGTATTGAGGCTTGGTATAAGGAACACAACACTGTTAGAGGAAGTAAAGGCTTATTTACCAGCTGGAAGCGGTGGCCGAAGCTCAGCCACTCTTTCT
Source organism: Oncorhynchus kisutch (assembly GCF_002021735.2). Lineage (NCBI taxonomy): Eukaryota > Metazoa > Chordata > Actinopteri > Salmoniformes > Salmonidae > Oncorhynchus > Oncorhynchus kisutch. Next base: position 29,377,541 of record NC_034179.2, read on the forward strand.
CCAGCAGCACCTGGAAGCCGCGGATGGTGCGGTAGTGTCCGTCCAGCATCACCATGGCCAGGGAGGTGAGCTGGGCAGTACGGTCCCACCCATCACTGCAGTGAACCACCACTGACGTCTTCCCTGACTCCACCTTGTCTGCAATACGCAGCGCCCCAGCCAGGATCAGCTACGCAGGGCACAGACAGACAGGTTAACATGGGCTGGAACAGCATCCAAGACACACCTTCTCCTCATTTTCTGCTTCTACTCTCTTTAACTCTTTATGTACAAAACAAATCATCTCAACCTTGATTTATTTTCTCTCCCCTCACCTTGATGTGTTCCAGCCAATGAGTGGACTCGAGGTTGGAGAACCAATGGGACTCCTCGATGTTGGGATAGACTACCTCCTTCAGCTTGCGCAGTGACTCCCTCATCACGTGGATGTTGTGGATGTCCAAGAACACCAATTCTGCATTCTGATAGGCATCCTCACTCTCATAGCCACCCCCTTTCATCTGAGGACAACACAGAGAATGTAGTCATCTCTTGTAATTTAATAATGTTACAGATTTTTTTAAATTTATGCTTCAGAGTGGCGATGCTGTTAAGCAGCTGGTGAAGATACTGCGAGACACTGGGGCAGCCCAGTCCTTCATTTAGTCTTGCCTTTGTCTGACACTTCAGCTACTGCCTATAGTGTGTAGCACAAGGCATGGAGATGGGTTGCATGGAAGCTCCTTTGTATAATGTGGAACTCGAGTCTGATCTTATTTATGGATCCGCTGTCGGTGTGAGGTCTAGACTACCGGTGAAGGGGGTCTCATTCAATTTGGGAAACGATTTGGCTGGAGAAGGTTGTGCTAAATCCTGTAATTTGTAAGGAACCCAGAGTAGAGGAACCTGATGGGTTATCAGAAAAGTAGCGTGTTCCCAGCGTGTGCCGTTACACGTGCTATGTCTAAGAAAGTTACTGCGAGCAAGTCTAGTGTTGAGGAAGATGCCTGCAATCCCACCATGGTCGATCTGTAAAGATGTCTCCCTCGTATTTTTGCTGAGATACATCCAGAGGAGGAGTTTGATAAAGTTTGTGTGAGTTACTTTGACAGAGATGGCATTCTAATGAGGAAATGGCATTCTCGCTCTACTTCTGTGCAGGACGATTGGCCCAGTGCATCTCAAATTGTCATTCCAGTTACACTTCGATAAGAGATACTGAGGTTGGCTAACGATGGTAGTATGGCAGGTCATCTTGGAGTCAACAAGAAGTATGACTGTGTCTTGCGTAACTTCTTCTGGCCTGGTCTGAAACAGGATGCCATGTCTTACAGTAAATCCTGTTATGTTTTCCAGCAGATGAGTATACCGAACCAAGCTGTGGTGGTTGCACCTTTGCAGCCTATTCCTGCTTTTGACAAACCTTTCAGCAAGGTTCTGGTGGATTGTGTTGGTCCTTTGCCCAAAGCAAAGAGTGGTAACCAGTTTCTCTTAACCATCACGTGTGCTGCCACTCGTTTCCCTGATGCCCTTCCACTGAGAAAAATCACCAGAGGAAAGTTACTATGGATATTACAGGAGTTTCCAATTGAAAAATCAGACATATCGGTGGTAAGGACAACTTGGTTGCCGTTTGTCTTTCAAGGGTGGGCAGTCAATAAGTTTTGTATTTAGCCAGTGTGTTGCCCTGGCTCACAATTTGTTTGACTGCACGTTTTGCTGTTTTGGAGATGAGTATTGTTTTGGTTGCGTTCATTCCAGTGCGATGAGAGTATAAGAAACATACTTTATTTTACATGTTTCTCAAAACTTCTGTGTTTTAGTCAACTATATAAAAAAGAATAACAATCAGGTGGGGGGTTGTCTTGTATTTAATTGTTGACAGTAGACGCCATGTTAATATTGGAAAAGGCGATGCATAAGTAGCAACGCATTTAAGTGAAATTAAAGTTGTTTTCTTTTGGTGGTGAACAAACTTGTCCAACAAAAATATAGGATATATTTGTTGTCATAAGAAAGAAGGTGTTTGGTTTTTCCATTTATGTTTTGAGGTTGGACTTTTTGCCATGTATGTTAGTATGTTAGTACGTAGGGTGCGCCGATTGGCGTCATCTATTTAGTCAGTATGTGTTACACATGTGCTGGTTGCCATCTTGTTAGTGGGAAGGTGTTTCACCTGTGCTGGCCCAGATGCTATTTAAGTGGCTGGCCCAGATGCTATTTAAGTGGCTGGCCCAGTGTTCCAGTTGTTTTGAGAGATGTGGAGGATCAACACCTTTAGTTGGTGCGCCCTATTTGATTTATAGAAAAAAAAAACATTCCTTTGTCTGATCTTCCCTCTTTTCGTTTCACCTATATTTTTGCTTTGCTTCCTGCCTAAATTTGGTGTGGGTTTTAATTTAGTTTCCCTGTTCTTGGGCAAATTTAGTGGGCGCTCATTGTGGGTGTCTTTAGTTCCAGTTGTTGTTGCTCGTCAACTTTCAGTGGACAACGCCATGAGTGTCTTTCAGATCCCCTCTTAAAACACCACCTGTTTTGTTTTGGTTGTTTTCAGTGACTATTTAATTATTTTAATTATTTTATTTTATTATTTTCTTGCTGGAGAACGTTCCCATATACCCTGAACGATAGTGAATAGTTTTCATACTTACAGAAGATCTGTGAGAGGAGATCAACATCAATTCCACAGCAAATAACGCTATCGGTTGAGCATTGAACTGTATTGGCATTGAGTATGTGAAACGCACTTTGCACTCAAATATTATTATTACCAATAACATACCTTGTTGGCAGCAGCATTGACGCTAGGCCTGGCATCGAAGATGAAGAGCTTGTGGGACTGAGCGTTGGCATCCATGATGGTCTGGAGGTACTTCTCATCATCTTTGCTGCGCTTGCCGTTGACCCCGACCATGGGCTGACTACAGCGGATCACTGTGGCCTGGCTCTCTGGGTGAATCCATGACAGCACCTGCACCGCACACAGCAGAGGCATTGGCATGGACAGGACCACAACACTGGACCACAAGTACTACATCAAGGTACTACTACGGAGGTACCGCAGACAGTGTAAAGTGTACATATTAACTCACAGGTATCCTGCCCTTGGCTCTGAAGGCAGCCACTCTCTTCAACTCCTCATCTGGGATGTTAACAGGCACCACCAGGGTTGATGGGTAAGTGTCACACAGCTCGTAGTGATCATTCACTTTAGTTATCCTCCAGCTCTCGTTGGGTAAGCCCTACACACACCCCACCACAAGTGTATAAACAGCTTATAACCAGAGCCCAGATTCTCAGAATCTTTCAAATACCTGTCTTTTGTATTCCGCTTGAGCATCATACACTTTCCAGCCATTTTCAGGATAGACCTGCCCATACTCAAAGGCAAAGATTGTCTGTGGATGATAGACAAAAAAATTGTCAAGTCAGTTGGGTCTGTACATACAGCACACAGGTAACAGACCAGGGGTAGCAGAAACCTAGTGACTCACTCACCAGACCATTAGAAACAGGAAAGGCACATTTCATCAAGATTTCGAAAATGGACTTCCTGAGTGAATCCTCCATCTGCTTGTGTGCAAACCGCAGATTACGGATATCCTGAGGAGACCGGTCACTGTAACCACTCATTTACACTCAGAGAAAAAAGTACACTAGTGCAGTGATTGGAGTCACATTTAAACAGATTTATCTGAATCAATCATGGTAATTTCATCAGGGCACAAGAGTATAAGAAAAATGCTTGTTCTCTTTGAGAGCGTCATAGATTATATATTAGGACAAACATCAGGTAAGGGATGTTCCAGGCATTTTTGTGGTGGTCACTGCTCACCTTGCAGACAAGCCCGTAGGAGACATCACCACGGCTAGATGCCCCTCCTATCTTCTCCACCCGGCTCACTACCCCCAGGGGCAAGTCCAGCACAAACGCTGGTTCCTAGGAGACAAAGGAAATAATAAAAACAATGATTTGACATCCTGAAGGGTGGAATGGAGACATATGGAAAGCTATTATGACTGTTATATCAGTATAACAAAAGCCTACATACCCTGTCCATGCATTTGAAAAACAACCTGTAGTTGGTGACAGTCAATGTCCCCCTCAGTGCACCGATGTAAGGACAGATGTAGGTGACATCTTTGGCTGTTAGAAGGTTTAAGCAGGTCATTACATTAAACTCAAAATAACCGATAGATGGACACAAAAGGGGGGTGACATACCCATGTCTTGCACGCTTTCCTTTGGTAGTAACTGTGGTTCTTCTTTTGAATCCCTGAGCACCTGTATATAAAACAAGATTCCATTGATAGGTAAAACATTCAGAGTAGAAGTAGATTATATTAATTAAAATGGCAACACAAATCTTTAAGGGAAGTGGGATTGAAGAATATACCTTGGCAACCGCTTTAGGTCTACCCTGAAATCAATAGAAGAAAAGCAAGAGGGACAAAGGCAGACATGTTTTAGATGTTACTGCTACATTAGTAGACCTAAATCTACGTAAAGTGTAGGTGAAGAGCCATGTACCAACCCGTAGCTCTGGGGAAAAGTCTGTTGAGATGGACACATTGTCAGAAGACATTGCAAAGGTGGGCTTGGCAGCGTGAGCGGACCGGTCAGAACGAGAGGTGGAGGTACTGTGATGAGAATAGCAGAATACATGTTCTATATCTTAGGATACTGAGCAAAAATATCATACCTAGCCCAGGGGACTGGATAATATATCACTGTCTGTTAGACCCTGTTTTTCAGTCCCCTGGGCTACTTACGCAGACTAGACGGCTGTGGAATCTGCCATCATGTCTAGCTAACTACACTGAACAAAAATATAAACGCAACATATAAAAATGGTGGTCCCATGTTTCATGAGCTGACATAAAAGATCCCAGAAATGTTCCATATGCACAACTTATTTAGCACAAATTTGTTTACATCCCTGTTAGTGAGCATTTCTCCTTTGCCAAGATAATCCATTCACCTGAAAAGGTGTGGCAAAGCAAGAAGCTGATTAAACAGCATGATCATTACATAGGTGCACCGTATGCTGCGAACAATAAAAAGCCACTCAAATGTGTAGTTATCACAACTCAACACCACAGATGTCTCAATTGGCATGCTGACTGCAGGAATGTCCACCAGAGCTGTTGTGAGAATTGAATGTTCATTGCTCTACCATAAGCCACCTCGAATGTAATTTTTGAGAATTTGGCAGTATGTCCAAACGGCCTCAACCGCAGATCACGCGTAACCACACCAGCACAGGACCACCACATGCAGTTCGGCATCGTAACCGACTTCAGTTGGCAAATGCTCACCTTCAATGGCCACTGGCACGTTGGAGGAGAGGTGCGCTCTTCATGGATGAATCCCGGTTTCAACTGTACCAAGCAGTTTGCTGATGTCAACATTGTGAACAGAGTGCCCCATGGTGGCAGTGGAGTTTTGGTATGGGCAGGCATAAGCTACGGACAACAAACACAATTGCATTTTATCGATGGCAATTTGAATGCAGAGATACCGTGACGAGATCCTGAGGCCCATTGTCGTGCCATTAATCCGCTACCTTCACCTCATGTTTTAGCATAATAACGCACTGCCCCATGTCGCAAGGATCTGAATACAATTCCTGGAAGCTGAAAATGTCCCAGTTCTTCCATGGCCTGCATACTCAGACATTTCACCCATTGAGCTTGTTTGGGATGCTCTGGATCAACACCCACAACAGTGTGTTCCAGTTCCAGCAACTTTGCACAGCCATTGAAGAGTGGGACAACATTCCACAGGCCATAATCAACAGCCTGATCAATTCTGCGAAGGAGATGTCACGCTGCATGAGGCACATGGTCACACCAGATACTGACTGGTTTTCTGATCCACGCCCCAACCTTTTAAGGTATCTGTGAACAACAGATGCATATCTGTATTCCCAGGCATGTGAAATCCATAGATTAGGGCCTAATGAATTTATTTCAATTGACTGATTTCTTTATATGAACTATAAAATCTTTGAAATTGTTGCATTTTATATTTTTGTTCAGAATAGTTAGTACTACTAGTAGAAAAGTCTACTTTCCAGTGGTGGAAAAAGTACAGAATTGTTATACTTGAGAAAAAGTAAAGATACCTTTTTTTAATAGAAAATTACTCAAGTAAAAGTGAGTCACCCAGTAAAATACTACTTGAGTAAGTCAAAGTATTTGGTTTTAAACATACTTAAAGTATCAAAAGTAAATAACTTCAAATTCCCCTATATTAAAAAAAAGATGGCACCATTTTATTTTTTTACAGATCGCCTGGAGCACACTCCAACAATTTACAAACTTAGCATTTGTGTTTAGTGAGTCCGCCAGATCAGATGCAAGTTAACCCACTGTTCCTAGGCCGTCATTGAAAATAAGAATTTGTTCTTAACTGACTTGCCTGGTTAAATAAAGGTAAAAACATTTTTTTAAAGACTGTTACAAAACTGTGTATTAGTGGCACCACTTTTGTTAAGACTTTGGACATTTAAGCAAGTTATCTGCAGCATTCCATTCCAACAATTACCGTGGATCTATGTGCATGCCAGAGAACTTTCGATTTGTAAAGTGGTCGTGCCACCTAATCTGTGTTCTGCCAGCATTGTATTGATTCTCAAGGCATGATTTTGCCAGATTCTCAAGGCATGATTGTTTTTATTTTGAATTCTTTAAATGAAGTTGAATTTGGTTTTGAATTTGAAATTAAAATCAATATTCACAAATAATGAGTTGTTCTTATTTGTTGATAATCCAATATGACAATTTACCCGCTGATGGGGCAAATTGTCACAAGTGCACACTTTCTATTTAACGGTCTACAACTCCGTACTGAAATAAGATATGATGATGTAATGAATACAAAATATGTGCCCAATAATTTCTCCTTTCATTTCGTATGACATTTATACCATTGTGATGCATTGTGCCCAGTAAATGTTAGAAAGTGTGACAACATACTTCGCCCTCCCCTACTTTACATACCTCGCTCTCCCCTACTTTACATACCTCGCTCTCCCCTACTTTACATACCTCGCTCTCCCCCACCACTGCTGCTTTTTTTGGGCAAACTGTTAAATTACCTTTTCGAGCTGTCTCCCATAGCGACTTTTGTAACCCTAATCCCAGTATTGTTCAGCGAATAGTTCAACATCTTTCATTGAATTACAGTCGTATAATGACATACAGTATATTCACTATCGAGAATGTTTCGACGCATTTTAGATAGCGATAGGCAGCATAGTCAGATATACAAGCGCCTGTCAATCGACTACACAGGGAGCAAGTTGAGCGAGCCCCACCTGGACAGTGAATCGACACTCGGCTGCCTTGATGAGGAACGCTTCGAGCCTAGACTGTCGATGCTCCCGGTGTTCTCCATGGTAAATCTTGGTCAAATGTAAGTATATTAATTATCAGGTTGAGGCGAGAGGGCAGATATCTACATGCAACTGTTTTGATTCCGTCCTTGGTGAAAAGTAAATCCAAGGTACAGACAGGAAGCTGACATCTTTTCCCAGAGTTCCCTGACCCTGTCCATAATAACGGGAGTGGGTTGTTTTACTTCTCGTTTGTATGGAGCTATTTTTTAACAGTCCATCTATGGTTGGGGTTGCGCCCCCCGCAGCCATTACAGGTTATTACATGTAGCCCACCCCATCAACACTATCAAGAGCTAAATGCTCCATCATCAGAGATTTTTTTTAAAGACAAATATGGGTAGAGAAGGTGAAGATGAGGATTGAGAATGGACACGTACTCAACACATTGTGTGCAAAACATTTTATTTGTGCACAGATATTAGGAACTAATATAAATATCCAGTGCATCATGTTAACATGTAGATTCAAGAATTCACAGAATTATCTATTTTTGGTATTTGGAAATTGAAAAAGGCAAACAGACACATCAACATAAGAACTTAATATAGTTGGATGTTACAAAAACAAAAATGCATATCGACCCCATGCCATTTCTACATGTCACACATTCAAAAAGCAATGTCCAAATCAGACCAGATTTACACAAACTCTGAAAACAGTGTTTGGAGGGGATACAGGGGAGAAGAAACATGTTATGAAAAATGTGTGCTATAAACTAGTGAATTTATAACTTTAAAAAAATATACAGTAGGCCTACATTATACATTCCAATCACCAACATTGTTATATATATACACACAATACCACAAAGTATATATATTAACAATCGAGCAGTGTCTCATGTTGAAGGCAACCCAACAAGGTAAGGCAAGCTTGTTACATTCTGTTTACAAACGGATTGAAAATATGGTCCGTTATGGCATCCCGGCAAAATAAATAGTGGGGGTGTGCTTACCGGTAAAACGTGAGCCTATCACAATTAATACAACATGCCCAAAAAACAATTTGCTACTACAGAAGTATTTATCATTACTGCATGTCAGCCACATCAAATTGTTGGGGTTTGGATGCCGAAATTATTTTGTGAGTGGACGTATATGCGTGGGTAGCCTACAAGGAGCGTATTTGTTAAGCGATTGTTTGACAATCACATGAAAACATCATGACTGGTTGTGTTCATGCCACATTAAACGGCATAGGCGGCCGTGCCATAAGGCTAGGGGAAGCTTTCTCTGGAGTAAAATGAATTAAATTGCCGAAAGTATATGGCCTAATTAGCATACTCCTGTCAATACATAAATAAAATCATTGAAAATAGGCTATTACACCAGAAAGCATGATTTGGCCACAGGATTATTAGTAAAAAATATAAAAAAATCTGTGGATTGTTTTCAATCGCATCGCCTACATTCGGAAGGGTCCGACATTTGGACAGTGCAGGCTGCAAATACATGATTGAGTTACTACTGTCAGTGAAAAGCAGAGACCCAGCCAGGCATATCGCTATATTTAAAAATACAATCGCGGAAAAACTGTTTGGAAAGCAAATGGCTATTGCTGTAAAGAGATGAGGATGAAAATATCTGTCTTTTAATTATCACAAAATTATTATGCTACTGTTCGCTCAATTAAGTTACCTTATTGGCACCAGTGGAGAACATCGGCCATATCCACGGTGTGAGCATATTCACTGTATTTGTCAATGGGCCAGTGCCACTTTTAGTTTTTATTGATCTGTTTGTCAGTGTTAGCAGAGTAGGCTACCCTGTACTTTATGTATGATTTTCTTCTTTAAATGCCTGCTCGCACCTGGGTGTCCCATACCGGTAGGTAAAAATGTTAATCTATGTTCACCCCCGTTTACAATGTACATGGTTCTACCTGATAACTCTCCATATCTGCCTTTAAAGATTCACACAAACTTCAAGTATCATTGTGAGAAACTCAAGGCAAAATAAAAAATATAATTTTGTAAAATGAGTTTATAGCCATTGTAATATTCCTCTCTCCAAATCTATGTAATCAATCATTTTCTGTGTCCCCCTTGCTGTCTGCATGGTGTTCCACACCAGCTGCAATGTGAGAGAATTATCATTTAGATTGTTGTGCACTACATCCTGTAAAATAGGTGTCTTTGCAGGGGGAGGTAATAAAATAATGATTGAGCCACAATCCATTTTGGGTATGACAGAATATAAAATCAAAATCACTTTGATGTAGGTGTTAGTTCTCCATGACTCTTGGTTGTCTTGCTGTGGCCTAGGGCTGGGCTGGAGGGCTACCATTGGTCTCATCGTCCATTTCCTGCCCTGTCTGTCTGTCCTGTCCTTCCTGTTCCATCTGTCCGTTCTGCTCAACCTGTAGCTGCTCAAACTCTGCATCTAGGTAGTCCAGAGAATCGTTGCCAGGCCACCGCTTAATGTTGAGCTTGTGAGAGACCCTACCCCACTGTTCTCTGTTGCTAGCCACGGTTTCATACAGCTCTGCCGACCTGGGGAACAGGTCCTGGAGGAGTCTGTAGGAGGAAGTAGAGGAAGGGGGGAGGGGGGAATATAGTGAGACAAGCTAAGGAGAGTCCACTAATATGCATTACAACAAAAACAGTTCTCATTGTCTGAGAACAATTACACCCATCCTCTCCCAGATTTGGGGGTTAGGGATCAGTCAGAGGCTCACTTATAGATGGGCATGGCTATGTGCTCCATGAAGCTTGTCTGCAGCTCTGGGATGTAGGCCTTCTCCCTGTCCATCATCTCACTGGGACGGTTCCCCATAGCCTTCTCCTGCAGCCACAAGCACAGGGACACACTCTCACACAGAGGAAATCGTAAAAGCCCCTGTACCACATGGAGACAGAATACAATATGAGGCATACCATGTTGGGCATTCAATAAACAATTCCATACATACCAGATCTCCTTGAGAAAAGAATTCCTTGTAAATAAGTCCCTGAAACAAAAACAGACATGCGTTTCATGTGAACATACTGCATGGAGGCCTACACGACCACCCCTCATCACTGTCAAACGCTCCCTAAAACACTTCTGTGAGCAGGCCTTTCTAATCGACCTGGCCCGGGTATCCTGGAAGGACATTGACCTCATCCCGTCAGTTGAGGATGCCTGGTCATTCTTTAAAAGTAACTTCCTCACCATTTAAGATAGGCATGCCCGTTCAAAAAATGCAGAACTAAGAACAGATACAGCCCTTGGTTCACTCCAGACCTGACTGCCCTCGACCAGCACAAAAACATCCTGTGGCGGACTGCAATAGCATCGAATAGTCCCCGCGATATGCAACTGTTCAGGGAAGTCAGGAACCAATACACGCAGTCAGTCAGGAAAGCTAAGGCCAGCTTCTTCAGGCAGAAGTTTGCATCCTGTAGCTCCAACTCCAAAAAGTTCTGGGACACTGTGAAGTCCATGGAGAACAAGAGCACCTCCTCCCAGCTGCCCACTGCACTGAGGCTAGGTAATACGGTCACCACCGATAAATCCATGATTATCGAAAACTTCAACAAGCATTTCTCAACGGCTGGCCATGCCTTCCGCCTGGCTACTCCAACCTCGGCCAACAGCTCCGCCCCCCCCGCAGCTACTCGCCCAAGCCTCTCCAGGTTCTCCTTTACCCAAATCCAGATAGCAGATGTTCTGAAAGAGCTGCAAAACCTGGACCCGTACAAAATCAGCTGGGCTTGACAATCTGGACCCTCTATTTCTGAAACTATCCGCCGCCATTGTCGCAACCCCTATTACCAGCCTGTTCAACCTCTCTTTCACATCGTCTGAGATCCCCAAGGATTGGAAAGCTGCCGCAGTCATCCCCCTCTTCAAAGGGGGAGACACCCTGGACCCAAACTGTTACAGACCTATATCCATCCTGCCCTGCCTATCTAAGGTCTTCGAAAGCCAAGTCAACAAACAGGTCACTGACCATCTCGAATCCCACCGTACCTTCTCCGCTGTGCAATCTGGTTTCCGAGCCGGTCACGGGTGCACCTCAGCCACGCTCAAGGTACTAAACGATATCATAACCGCCATCGATAAAAGACAGTACTGTGCAGCCGTCTTCATCGACCTTGCCAAGGCTTTCGACTCTGTCAATCACCATATTCTTATCGGCAGACTCAGTAGCCTCGGTTTTTCAGATGACTGCCTTGCCTGGTTCACCAATTACTTTGCAGACAGAGTTCAGTGTGTCAAATTGGAGGGCATGCTGTCCGGTCCTCTGGCAGTCTCTATGGGGGTGCCACAGGGTTCAATTCTCGGGCCGACTCTTTTCTCCGTATATATCAATGATGTTGCTCTTGCTGTGATTCCCTGATCCACCTCTACGCAGACGACACCATTCTATATACTTCCGGCCCGTCCTTGGACACTGTGCTATCTAACCTCCAAACGAGCTTCAATGCCATACAACACTCCTTCCGTGGCCTCCAACTGCTCTTAAACGCTAGTAAAACCAAATGCATGCTTTTCAACCGTTCGCTGCCTGCACCTGACCAGCATCACCACCCTGGATGGTTCCGACCTTGAATATGTGGAAATCTATAAGTACCTAGGTGTCTGGCTAGACTGTAAACTCTCCTTCCAGACTCATATCAAACATCTCCAAAGCCTCCTTCACTCACGCCGCCAAACTTACCCTAGTAAAACTGACTATCCTACCGATCCTCGACTTTGGCGATGTCATCTACAAAATTGCTTCCAACATTCTACTCAGCAAACTGGATGCAGTTTATCACAGTGCCATCCGTTTGGTCACTAAAGCACCTTATACCACCCACCACTGCGACTTGTATGCTCTAGTCGGCTGGCCCTCGCTACATATTCGTCGCCAGACCCACTGGCTCCAGGTCATCTACAAGTCCATGCTACAGTGCCTTGCGAAAGTATTCGGCCCCCTTGAACTTTGCGACCTTTTGCCACATTTCAGGCTTCAAACATAAAGATATAAAACTGTATTATTTTGTGAAGAATCAACAACAAGTGGGACACAATCATGAAGTGGAACAACATTTATTGGATATTTCAAACTTTTTTAACAAATCAAAAACTGAAAAATTGGGCGTGCAAAATTATTCAGCCCCTTTACTTTCAGTGCAGCAAACTCTCTCCAGAAGTTCAGTGAGGATCTCTGAATGATCCAATGTTGACCTAAATGACTAATGATGATAAATACAATCCACCTGTGTGTAATCAAGTCTCCGTATAAATGCACCTGCACTGTGATAGTCTCAGAGGTCCGTTAAAAGCGCAGAGAGCATCATGAAGAACAAGGAACACACCAGGCAGGTCCGAGATACTGTTGTGAAGAAGTTTAAAGCCGGATTAGGATACAAAAAGATTTCCCAAGCTTTAAACATCCCAAGGAGCACTGTGCAAGCGATAATATTGAAATGGAAGGAGTATCAGACCACTGCAAATCTACCAAGACCTGGCCGTCCCTCTAAACTTTCAGCTCATACAAGGAGAAGACTGATCAGAGATGCAGCCAAGAGGCCCATGATCACTCTGGATGAACTGCAGAGATCTACAGCTGAGGTGGGAGACTCTGTCCATAGGACAACAATCAGTCGTATATTGCACAAATCTGGCCTTTATGGAAGAGTGGCAAGAAGAAAGCCATTTCTTAAAGATATCCATAAAAAGTGTTGGTTAAAGTTTGCCACAAGCCACCTGGGAGACACACCAAACATGTGGAAGAAGGTGCTCTGGTCAGATGAAACCAAAATTGAACTTTTTGGCAACAATGCAAAAATGTTTGGCGTAAAAGCAACACAGCACATCACCCTGAACACAACATCCCCACTGTCAAACATGGTGGTGGCAGCATCATGGTTTGGGCCTGCTTTTCTTCAGCAGGGACAGGGAAGATGGTTAAAATTGATGGGAAGATGGATGGAGCCAAATACAGGACCATTCTGGAAGAAAACCTGATGGAGTCTGCAAAAGACCTGAGACTGTGACGGAGATTTGTCTTCCAACAAGACAATGATCCAAAACATAAAGCAAAATCTACAATGGAATGGTTCAAAAATAAACATATCCAGGTGTTAGAATGGCCAAGTCAAAGTCCAGACCTGAATCCAATCGAGAATCTGTGGAAAGAATTGAAAACTGCTGTTCACAAATGCTCTCCATCCAACCTCACTGAGCTCGAGCTGTTTTGCAAGGAGGAATGGGAAAAAATGTCAGTCTCTCGATGTGCAAAACTGATAGAGACATACCCCAAGCGACTTACAGCTGTAATCGCAGCAAAAGGTGGCGCTACAAAGTATTAACTTAAGGGGGCTGAATAATTTTGCACGCCCAATTTTTCAATTTTTGATTTGTTAAAAAGGTTTGAAATATCCAATAAATGTCGTTCCACTTCATGATTGTGTCCCACTTGTTGTTGATTCTTCACAAAAAAATACAGTTTTATATCTTTATGTTTGAAGCATGAAATGTGGCAAAAGGTCGCAAAGTTCAAGGGGGCCGAATACTTTCGCAAGGCACTGTAGGTAAAGCTCCGCCTTATCTCAGTTCACTGGTCACGATGGCAACACCCATCCGTAGCACGCGCTCCAGCAGGTGTATCTCACTGATTATCCCTAAAGCCAACACCTCATTTGGCCTCCTTTCGTTCCAGTACTCTGCTGCCTGTGACTGGAACGAATTGCAAAAATCGCTGAAGTTGGAGACTTTTATCTCCCTCACCAACTTCAAACATCTGCTATCTGAGCAGCTAACCGATCGCTGCAGCTGTCTATTGGTAAATAGCCCACCCATTTTCACCTACCTCATCCCCATACTGTTTTTATTTATTTACTTTTCTGCTCTTTTGCACACCAATATCTCTACCTGTACATGTCCATCTGATCATTTATCACTCCAGTGTTAATCTGCAAAATTGTAATTATTTGCCTACCCCCTCATGCCTTTTGCACACAATGTATATAGACTCCCCTTTTTTTCTACTGTGTTATTGACTTGTTAATTGTTTACTCCATGTGTAACTCTGTGTTGTCTGTTCACACTGCTATGCTTTATCTTGGCCAGGTCGCAGTTGCAAATGAGAACTTGTTCTCAACTAGCCTACCTGGTTAAATAAAAAATAAAGAAATTTAAATAAAAAAATCTTACTAAGACCAATAAAAGTGATCTAAATGTGAAAGAAGGTGAGAACACAGTTGGTTATTAAAGGCGTAAGATCTGAGTGGGTTCTTACTGCGATCTTCCAGGTGGTCTTCCAGTCCTTGGTCTGGTCAGAGAGGTCACAGGAGGTCATGATCAGGCACAGTAGCAGGTTATGGTGCTGAGGGTCTTTGGTGTTGTAGCCCACTGGAAGACACAACAGACAGTATGATTATAATAAGAAATAGAAGAGAAGTGAAGTGCTACCTTTCATAAGACTCTGAGACAGGATGTAGGGGGATAATTTACCATCTGCCATTTTCTGCAGATCCTTCAGGATCCGTAGGTGATGAGCCAAGTCTGTGGCTAGGATGATGTCCCTCATCAGGTCAAGCATCCTCTGGTAGTCCTAGCAATCAAAAAAAACAATGTGGAAACAGAGTCAAAATAGTACAACACCAACTAAAAAAGCTTGAGAAAAGAGTACAGTCCTTACATTGCCTTTTGTTTTACCTTTCTAGATAACTTTTCATATATGTTGCAGCCCTGGGTGTTGAGTATGGCAATCGTCTGAGCAAAGTGATGCCTCTGGAAATGAGAGCCAATTCAATGTCAGTGGTGAGGTTGCAATTATATTTCATATCCACTCGAGGGCAGAAACGACCCAGCGCACCATCGAGCCATGGTTTTGCCTGGGGAAAACCTAGTCAGTTGCACAACTGAATGCATTCAATGGAAATTTGTCGTCCACATATAAAACAAAACCGCTGAATCAGAGAGGTGCGGGTGGCTGCCTTAATTGACATCCATGTCATCGGCTCCTAAGGATGAGGGACATGCATAATACCATTCTGATTCATGAAGTATTTGTGTTTACCTCCAGCACAGATCCCTCAGAACTATACAGGCCAGCCAACACAGATTTCTGGAAAAAAGAAGACAGAAGAGCTTGTTTGGGTAATACACTTTTCTGTGGCAGTTGGTATGATATACAGTGTATTCGGAAAGTATTCAGACTCCTTGACTTTTCCCATATTTTGTTACGTTACAGCCTTACTCTAAAATGGATTAACAAAAACAAGTATCCCTCAATCTACAAACAATACCCCATAATGACAAAGCAAAAACAGTTTTTTAGAAATGTTTGCAAATGTATTAAAAAGCACCTTTGGCAGGGATTACAGCCTCAACTTTTCTTGTGTATGACACTACAAGCTTGGCACACCTGTATTTAGGGAGTTTCTACCATTTCTTCTCTGCAGATCCTCAAGCTCTGTCAGGTTGGATGGGGAGGTTTGCTGCACAGCCATTTTCAGGTCTCGCAAGAGATGTTTGATCGGGATCAAATTCGGGCTCTGGCTGGGCCACTCAAGGACATTCAGAGACGGGTCCCGAAGCCAGTCCTGCATTGTCTTGGCTTTGTGCTAAGGGTCGTTGTCCTGTTGGAAGGTGAACATATGCCTCAGTATGAGGTCCTGAGTGCTCTGGAGCAGGTTTTTATTAAGGATCTCTATACTTCACTGTTCATCTTTCCCTCGTTCCTAACTAGTCTCCTCTGCCTCAGCCTCTGAAAAACATCCCCACAGCATGATGCTGCCACCACCATGCTTCACTGTAGGGATGGTGCCAGGTTTCCTCCAGATGTGACGCTTGGCACTCAATCTTGGTTTCATCAGACAAGAGAATCTTGTTTCTCATGGTCTGAGAGTTGTTTAGGTGCCTTTTGGCAAACTCCAAGCGACCTGTCGCACCTTTTCCTGAGGAGTAGCTTCTGTTTGGCCGTTCTACCATAAAGGCCTGATTGGTGGAGTGCTGCAGTGATGGTTGTCCTTCTGGAAGGTTCTCCCATCTCCACAGAGGAACTCTGGAGCTCTGTCAGTGACCATCGGGTTCGTGGTCACCTCCCTGACCAAGGCCCTTCTCCCCCGATTGCTCAGTTTGGCCATGCGGCCAGCTCTAGGAAGAGTCTTGGGGGTTCCACACTTCTTCCATTTAAGAATGATGGAAGCCACTGTGTTCTTGGGGACCTTCAATGCTGCAGAATGTTGTGCCTTGACACAATCCTGTCTCGGATCTCTACGGACAATTCCTTTGACCTCATGGCTTGGTTTTTGCTCTGACATGCACTGTCAACTGTAGGGCCTTATATAGATTTCCAAATAATGTCCAATCAATTGAATTTACCACAGATGGACTCCAATCAAGTTGTAGAAACATCTCAATAATGATCAATCCGGAAACCGGATGCACCTGAGCTCAATTTCGAGTCGCATAGCAAAAGGTTGGAATACTGTAAATAAGGTATTCCTGTTTTTTATTTAGAGTATACACTATTTGCAAACATTTCTAAACCTGTTTTCGCTTTGTCATTATGGGGTATTGTGGGTAAATTCAGGGGGAAAAAATGTTTTAATACATTTTAGAATAAGGCTGTAACATAACAAAATGTGGAAAAGGGGACAGGGTCTGAATTCTTTCCAAATGCACTGTAGATATACATACAGCATAGGAGTCTGTGTGTTTGTGGTATGTGGGATCTTACAGATGCCACCTGGAAGGAGTTGTTGGTCCCTCTGTGGTCCAAGTCATGACACATGCAGGACACAAAAAGAGCAAACATCTCGATGTCCCTGAAACAAAAGAACGCTGCGGTGTGAGTTGAGGTGTTCTTGAGTGTGTTTCACTTTGCTGTAGCAAAGTTTGTAAATGCTTATCTCTGTGTGTTCATACTCTAGGTAGTTGGAGAGCTCCAGGTTCTTGCAGAGGAGGTAGCAAAAATGAGAGACTGAGAATGCGTGCATCCAGTTGTGATATGGAGGATCCCTGTAGCCTCTCTTCACCATCAGACAGAACCTGGCCAGCGTGTGCATGTTGATCTTGTAGGTGTTTATGAAGCCCATGTCCTCAAACATGCTGATAATGGCCTGAAAACAGGAGGCATGATCAAGATACATGAGAAAAAATAAATTATACTACCAGTGTATTTCTCCAAGAGTGTGTGTTGATTGTCTCACCGTGGGTGTGCTGTCGTCTGACAGGGAGCGAGGTGTGTAGGTGAAGCTGGAGAAGCTGGGGTAGATTTCCCCTACAGGCTGGATTCCCACAGTCAGTAGCCGGGTCACTTCCTCCTCTGACACCTGAGAGACAGGGTCAAAGGTCAGGACATGAACTGCCAAATATTACAAACTGACTGGATCTGCATTCATAGGTTGAAGAGATTAGTTGAATAGGTTGAAGAAGAGCTCTGATTGGATGGTTTACCATCATGTGGTACTTCATCATCTCATTAGCCAGCTGACTCCTAAACTGGGCTTCGTCAACTCTCTTATACAGGAGGGACTGGGGAGGAACAGAGAGCACAGGAGTCATTCATCATGATGACAACATTGATTAACACTAACGTGTCATCAACAATCTATCAATATCCTTACTCAATAGAAAAATATATATCAGGTAATAATCAGTTATAAGGTCTAAAGGATAGGCAAAGGGGATGTCTGTGCACTCACATGCGCGATGCTGATGCCACAGTATATGGAGAAGGCTGTGGCCAAGTCCTCATCAAGGCGGGTGAACCATGGTCCATTAGTCTTGTTGACCAGCTCAGCCACGCCAATCACTTCTGAACGTGCAGAGAAAGAGAGGGAGAAAGAGAAAGATGATAGATGTATGTGTATAGATATAGATCAGAAATAGGGAGAGGGGCCGCGACCGGGAGGCTCATGGGGCGACGCACCATTGGCCCAGCGTCGTCCGGGTTAGGAAGGGTTTGGCCTGCAGGGATATCCTCGTCTCATGGTGCACTAGCATCTCCTGTGGCGGGCCGGACGCAGTGCACACTGACCAGGTCGCTAGGTGTATGGTGTTTCCTCCGACACATTGGTGCGGCTGGCTTCCGGGTTGGATGTGCGTTGTGTCAAGAAGCAGTGCTGCTTGGTTGGGTTGTGTTTCGGAGGACGCATGGCTCTCAACCTTCGCCTCTCCCGAGTCCGTACGGGAGTTGCAGTGACGAGACAAGACAGTAACTACTACCAATTGGATACCATGAAATTGGGGAGAAAAAGGGGTAAAATAATAAAAAATGTAATTAAAAAAATAGGGAGAGGGGGAAATGGAGAGAGAAAGACAAAGAGAGGCAGAGACAGACCTCCGTGTTCATCCTTTATGGGGAAGCAGAGGATGTTGCGTGTCCTGAAGCCTGTGCTGTCGTCCACGGCGCGGTAGAAGAGAGGGTGGGAGTAGGCATCTGTGATGTTGAGGATCTTCCCTGTGGTGGCGACATGGCCTGCTATGCCCTGGTCAGCAGGGATACGCAGCTCTGTCTGAGATGAGAAGAAAAAGGCAATTATACTATGGAAATAACATCCATTTACAATGAAATGTTATCTTATACTAAACTTAGGGCTTTGATGTGAGTAAGTTTAGGATAAAGACCCACTTCCTCATTGATAACCACTCCTCCATCAAACACCTTGGCAACCAGCTCATGACTGACACTGTCCAACAGGAACACAGAACAACTGGAGGAGAGAAAGATGGGTCATATTAATCAGTGATACTAAGGCTGTGCTCGAATACCCACACTAACATCCTGTATAATACATACTTAATGCGTCAGTCGTGATACAGTCATGGCCAAAAGTTTTGAGAATAACACAAATATTAATTTTCACAAAGTTTGCTGCTTCAGTGTCTTTAGATATTTTTGTCACATGTTACTATGGAATACTGAAGTATAATTACAAGCATTTCATAAGTGTCAAAGGCTTTTATTGACAATTACATGAAATTGATGCAAAGAGTCAATATTTGCAGTGCTGACCCTTCTTTTTCAAGACCTCTGCAATCTGCCCTGGCATGCTTAACTTAACTTCTGGGCCACATCCTGACTGACGGCAGCCCATTCTTGCATAATCAATGCTTGGAGTTTATCAGAATTTGTGGGTTTTTGTTTGTCCACCCGCCTCTTGAGGAATGACCACAAGTTCTCAATGGGATTAAGGTCTGGGGAGTTTCGTGGCCATGGACCCAAAATATCAATGTTTTGTTCCTCGAGCCACTTAGTTATCACTTTTGCCTTATGGCAAGGTGCTCCATCATGCTGGAAAAGGCATTGTTCGTCACCAAACTGTTCCTGGATTGTTGGGAGAAGTTTCTCTCGGAGGATGTGTTGGTACCATTCTTTATTCATGGCTGTGTTCTTAGGCAAAATTGTGAGTGAACCCACTCCCTTGGCTGAGAAGCAACCCACACATGAATGGTCTCAGGATGCTTTACTGTTGGCATGACACAGGACTGATGGTAGCGCTCACCTTGTCTTCTCCGGCCAAGCTTTTTTCCAGATGCCCCAAACAATCGGAAAGGGGATTCATCAGAGAAATGACTTTACCCCAGTCCTCAGCAGTCCAATCCCTGTACCTTTTGCAGAATATCAGTCTGTCCCTGATGTTTTTAGGAGACGGTCATGGCGATTGCTGGACTTTCTTGAGTGCCCTTAAGCCTTCTACACAACAATTGAACCCCTCGCCTTGAAGTTCTTGATGATCCGAGAAATGGTTGATTTAGGTGCAATCTTACTGGCAGCAATATCCTTGCCTGTGAATCCCTTTTTGTGCAAAGCAATGACGACAGCATGTGTTTCCTTGCAGGTAACCATGGCTGACAGAGGAAAAACAATGATTCCAAGCACCACCCTCCTTTTGAAGCTTCCAGTCTGTTATTCGAACTCAATCAGCATGACAGAGTGATCTCCAGCCTTGTCCTCGTCAACACTCACACCTGTGTTAACGAGAGAATCAGTGACATGATGTCAGCTGGTCCTTTTGTGGCAGGGCTGAAATGCAGTGGAAATGTTTTTTGGGAATGCATTCATTTGCATGACAAAGAGGGACTTTGCAATTAATTGCAATTCATCTGATCACTCTTCATAACATTCTGGAGTATATGCAAATTGCCATCACACAAACTGAGGCAGCAGACTTTATGAAAATGTATATTTGTGTCATTCTCAAAACTTTTGGCCACAACTGTACTATATACTATTAGATCATTTTAGTATACTGTAAGCGAATGGTATCATTTCAGTTGAGCATACTAGAGCTTCGCTTGTCTTCTGGAAATTGATGCTGTTGCTATGCAACCTGTTGCTAGCTTGTTAGATAACAAATTACTAACTAAACATTTTATGATTTTGGTTGTGTGTGTAAATTCAATCTGGAGTGCCAAAGTGCGCTCTGGGCGTTCGTAAGTCTCTAGAGTGTTGTCAGACTGTCCATTCGTAAATTCAGAGCGTTTCGCTTTTGTAGCATTCAATGGCAGTCAAGCACCCTAGCTAACTGTTTAACGTTGGCTAATTACTTCCAGACACAAAAAACACCTCACTCTCACCATTTTACCCACCCTAGCACAGCTGGTTAAGCTGTTTTCATGTTATCCAGAGCGTTGGTGACTGTAACTGTACTGCTGGCAACAATATATATATATTTTTTGTTTCAACGGGTGTTGAGCGTTCGTAAATTAATCCGTTATTCTGCAGGAGAGTGCTCTGAAATCTGAGTAGATAGCCAGAATTAACAATGTCCATTGAAACTCACAATGACTCTTCCACTTGGCTAAAAATTATGTAAATAATCAAGTCAATAAACATTGGGTGGTTAGTTAGATAGCATATAGTTAATATACTGCCTGGCAAGTTCGATGTATTAGTAGCCAACTAATGTTAGGTAACTAGCTAACATACATTCTGCTGTAATGCTATGTGGTTGGTAAGGATAGCATAGCTAACAAATTGTCAGCCAACATAATGTGTAATGTAACTTATTTGAAAAATCATTACTTTATTACATTGCTCATCTTAACATTTTTCATAATTAGTTAAAGCAATGAATTTGTATCCGCTCTCGTCCGACTTCTTTGCTTCAACTGCATATTTTCCGCCATTTTCTTCGAATCTGAAAATGTTGTGAAGCCACGCTCATTTTCTGAAGTATTGTATTGTGGACCCAAAAGCACAGAAATAGTGTCCAGTGCATGTATACTTCGTATTTTGGCGAATTTAGTACGACATCCGGGAACTTTGGCATACTAACTATATCCATACTATGAGTGTCACGCCTTGGTCATAGTGTTTTGTGTTTTCGTTATATATTTTGGTCAGGCCAGGGTGTGACATGGGTTTATGTGTTGTGTTTCGTATTGGGGTTTTATAGGATTGGGATTGCTAATGATTAGGGGTGTGTCTAGTTAGGCTTGGGCTGCCTGAGGCGGTTCTCGATCAGAGTCAGGTGATTCTTGTTGTCTCTGATGGGGAACCGTATTTAGGTAGCCTGAGTTTCACTTTGTATTTCGTGGGTGATTGTTCCTGTCTTTGTGTAGTGTTCACCAGATAGGCTGTATTAGGTTTCACGTTCCGTTTGTTGTTTTCGTATTTAATAGTTATTTCATGTATCGTCATTCATTCATTAAAGAACATGAGTAACCACCACGCTGCATTTCGGTCCTCTCTTTCAACAAACGAAGAACGGCGTTACAATGAGCTATAAGCATACTGTATACTCAATTCACATCACAAATAGTGCGGTTAATATGAGTATTCAAACACAGCTTTAGGCTTTTGTTACAATGCTTGTGATAGCCTTATGGTAATACAGTACTTACATTTCTGCACTGGTGAGACTCCGTGCTTCTGCAATGATCTCTTTTAGCAGGACTGATACATCATCTGGAGACCGAGATATATAAATGTTGTTATAACAGCAAAAAATTATGCCCCACTGTGCCACTAACACAAGGATAATAGGTCAAGTATGATACTTACCCAGGTGTGTGAAAAGGTTTTTGGCGACCTGAAGCAGTGCCTATATGAACACAGACAGACACAGGAAACAGTTGAGAAGACTAGAAGCGTATTTGTGGACTAGCTAAATATCCTCACCAAGTTAGGGATCGTGATGGACAAAAGGCAGTCACTCCGAGCAAGGCTCAGTACATTGGGTGGTCAGTCCCTCAAAGTACTACTGAATTACTACATAAAACCTTGTCGCACAGTTGTGACTATGTAGAGACCTGTAGGGATTGTGAAGTGAATGTGTAGTTTACGCACTACTCAAGCTACACAAGTAGAGTTGTGTACTTTTCAGTAGGAAACAGTAGTGTTTCCAGTAGTAATCAGGTAGATTTTTATGAATTGATGTTAGTAGTAAATAAGTATCACAACACTACAGCCAGACTACGCCGGCTTTTTGCGACCACAGAAGTACACAAAACACGAAGTAGTTGGTTGTTGTTATCTAGCTACTTTTTGACAATCCTGAATGTAATCATCTTTCATTCTTCGTCATCCTGTCTTTCATTGCCCTTGTGCTGTCACCATCTGTACGTTTAACTTTCCTGTATGTTTTATGAATACTTTCATGTAGTTGTTTAGCCATTTATATAACTTTTTACCACATCAAAAAGATTGCTAGACAAAAAAGACCACTTAGCCATTAGCCATCATCCCAAACCATCTCACATGCTGTTGAGGTCAAGTGATTGTGATTGTCATCTGATGCAGCACTCCATCACTCTCCTTATTGGTCAAATAGCCCTTACACAGCCTGGAGGTGTGTTGAGTCATTGGCCTGTTGACAAACAAATGATAGTCCCACTATGCACAAACCAGATGGGATGGCGTATCGCTGCAGAATGTTGTGGTAGCCATGCTGGTTAAGTCTGCCTTGAATTCTAAATAAATCACTGACAGTGTCACCAGCAAAGCACCCCCACACCATCACACCACCTCCATGCTTCACGGTGGAAACTACACATGCGGAGATCATCCGTTCACCTACTCTCCGTCTCACAAAGACACGGTTGGAAACAAAAATCTCAAATTTGGACTCATCAGACCAAAGGACAGATTTCCATCAGTCTAATATCCATTGCTCATGTTTCTTGGCCTAAGCAAGTCTCTTCTTCTTATTGGTGTCCTTTAGTAGTGGTTTCTTTGCAGCAATTCAACCATGAAGGCCTGATTCATGCAGTCTCCTCTGAAAAGTTGATCTTGAGATGTCTGTTACTTGAACTCTGTGAAGCATTTATTTGGGCTGCAATGTCTGAGGCTGGTAACTCTGATGAACGTATCCTCTGCAGCAGAGGTAACTCTGGATCTTCCTTTCCTGTGGCGGTCCTCATGAGAGCCAGTTTCATCATAGCGCTTGATGTTTTTTTGCTACTGTACTTGAATAAACTTATCAAAGTTCTTGAAATTTCTGGATTGACTGACCTTCATCTCTTAATGTAATGAACTGTCATTTATCTTTGCTTATTTGTGCTGTTCTTGCCATAATATGGACCGTAATAGGGCCATCTTCTGTATACCACCCCTACCTTGTCACAACATAACTGATTGTCTCAAATGCATTAAGAAGGAAAGAAATTCCACAAATTAACAAGGCACACCTGTTAATTGAAATGCATTCCAGGTGACTACTTCATGAAGCTGGTTGAGAGAATGCCAAGTGTTTTCAAAGCTGTCATCGGGGCAAAGGGTGGCTACTCAAATAGAAAATATATTTTGATTATGTTTAGCACTTTTTTGGTTACTACTATGTGTTATTTCATAGTTTTGAAATCTCCACTATTAATCTACAATGTAGAAAATAGTTTTTTTTAAATAAAGGAAAACCCTTGAATGAGTAGGTGTGTCTGAACTTTTGACTGGTACTGTAAATACTATGCATGCCAGTCTCTCTTGGCTAAGAGTTTAGGAGAGACTGACTGCATCACTTCTTTTTATAATAAACGTGTCCAAATAAAAGTCCAAATTGTTTGCATAGTTAACTTACACACAGCTCTGACACACCCTTACCCCACCAGACATGCCACCAGGGGTATTTTCACAGTCTCCAAATCCAGAACACATTCAAGAAAGAGTACCATTCTGGCATGGAACTTCCTTCTATCTCATATTGCTCAAAATGAACAGCAAACCTGATTTTAAACCGATGAAGCAACATCTCACAACACAATGCCTCTCCCTTATTTGACCTAGATATGTTTTGTGTATGTACTGATATGTAGGCTATGTGTACCGTTTTTAAATTCATGTAGTTCTGTCCTTGAGCTGCTCTTGTGTCACGATCTTGGAAATGTGCTGACCAAGGCGCAGCGTGAGTATAGTTCCACATATTTATTTAAGTAAATCTAACAAAACAAAATAACAAAACGTACAAAGACCGTGAGGACGTAGTGCCCAGACACACTAACACAAACAATCAATATCCCACAAATGCAGGTGGGGAAAAAGCCTACCTAAATATGATCCCCAATTAGAGGCAAAGATTACCAGCTGTCTCTAATTGGGAACCACACAAAACACCTACCTAGAAATCTATGAACTAGATAACCCCCCCAGTCACGCTCTGACCGATGGCTCTCTATGGTCAGGGCGTGACAGTACCCAACCCCCCACCCAAAAGGTGCGGACTCCGGCCGCAAAACCTGAAACCAAATGGGGAGGGTAGGGGGGGGGGGGGGTGACTAGTGTCGGTGGCGGCTCTTTGCCCCCGCCCAAACCACAGGTCCGGCCATGGAGCCAGGTAGAATGCCATGGGCATCTGCGCAGAGGAGAACCCCGGCCATGGAGCTGGGTTGGGCACCGGCGCCGAGGAAGGCTCCGGTCATGGAGCTGAGTTGGCCGCCGTGCCTGGACTGGGCATCGGTGCAGAGGAAGGCTCCGGCCTTGGAGCTGGACTGGACGCTGTGACCTGACTGGGCCCCTGGACGCCGTGCCCGGACTGTGCCCCGGACTGGGCCCCGCTGGAGGTTCCGTACCGTGGACCGTCGCGGGAGGTTCAGGACCGTGAAACGTCACCGGAGGTTCCGGACAGTGAAACGTCGCCAGAAGCTCTGGACCGGGAACCGCCGTAGGAACCTCTGGACCGTGAACCACCGCCAGAATCTCTGGACTGTGAACCGTCGCCGGAAGCTCTGGACTGTGAACCGTCGCCTGAAGCTCTGGACTGTGAATGCGCACTGGATGCCTAGTGCGTGGAGCCGGCATTGGTGGTACCGGACTGGTGACACGCACTTCAGGGAGAGTGCAGGGAACGGGCACAGGATGTACCGGACTGGGGAGACGCACTGGAGGCCTGATGCGTAAAACCGGTGCAGATGGCACCGGACTGGTGTCACGTTCTTCAGCACACCTGTACGGCAGCATTCTCATCGCTACCACCTCTCTCCGGAATCTTTCATCAAATTCCTCCTCCAACTCCCAAACAGGCTCTGGCACTCTCTGCTGCTCGACCACCAGCTCCATGGGGTTTCTGTGGCCGTGCTCCCCGGTGTCGTCGCTGTCCTTCCATGCTCCTTGGCAACTCCCGCCAAGGAAGGGTCTCGTCTCCTCTCATGTCCTCCCAAGTCCAAAACGTCCTTACCTCATTTTCACGCTGCTTGGTCCTTTGTTGGTGGGATATTCTGTTACGATCTTGGAAATGAGCTGACCAAGGCGCAGCGTGAGTATAGTTCCACATATTTATTTAAGTAAATCTAACAAAACAAAATAACAAAACGTACAAAGACCGTGAGGACGTAGTGCCCAGACACACTAACACAAACAATCAATATCCCACAAATGCAGGTGGGGAAAAAGCCTACCTAAATTTGATCCCCAATTAGAGGTAACGATTACCAGCTGCCTCTAATTGGGAACCACACAAACCACCAACCTAGAAATCTATAAACTAGATAACCCCCCCAGTCACGCTCTGACATAAACACCATAGAGAACAGAGGGCTCTCTATGGTCAGGGTGTGACATCTTGTTTATTAATGTTCTGTATTATGTCAAGTTCCATGTTTTGTGTGGACCCCAGGAAAAGTAGCTGCTGCTTTCATAACAGCTAATGGGGATCCCAATAAAATACCAAATACACAAAAGCTCAGTAGTTACATAGTCATTAATGGGGAACTATGTAGTGATTTGGGAAGGAATAATGTAGTGTTCTCCGGTAGTGAAATGTCCCAATTTACTACATAAATCACTACTGGTTTACTATACATCTCAATAGCAATCAAGTAGTAAAACAGTACATTTTGTGCAGATCTTGTGTAGTAGTGATGAGTAGTAATTCAGTAGTACTTTTTCATGAGGGGTGCAGTCAGGTAGCGTCTCCTTACCTGGCATTCATACTTGAGTCTCTGTTCCTTTTGGAATGCCAATGTGCTGGTCAGTACTGAGGAAGTGTAGCAGAAACAGTGCTGCACTATGTGTTCATCCACTTCTGTGTGTCTGAAGAATGACAAGCACACACACATTTTACAGCAAGACACAAACCTATGCAGCTATGCAAGCACGCACACATACACTCAGACAGAAGTTTGCATGCTTATGCTAACACACACAGCTCTATACCTGTCTGCTCCTTTTTTGTTGAAGGCACAGGCAAGGGCCACAACCTTGGTGGTGGCCCGACACTCAACAGGAACACACAGCATGGAGAGAACTTCAAATCCCAGAGTGCTGTTCAGCTGCTGGTGTTCCTTCTACAGTATCAGCCCAGAGAAGAGGGAAAAGGGGCAGAGATGTAGAGGACACGACCATCAAACATATCCTAACGTACTACTGTTAACACTACAATACTGATCAGGGGACATTTCAGTGTTCTTACTTGAGTGACGTCTTGCAGAGAGATGCTCTTCCTCTTCTCCACAGCCTGACCAAGGTTGCCAAATGACAGCTGGATCACAGACAGACAGACAGACAGACAGAGTGAGGGACAGACAGACAGACAGACAGACAGACAGAGTGAGGGACAGACAGACAGACAGACAGAGTGAGGGACAGACAGACAGACAGAGTGAGGGACAGACAGACAGACAGAGTGAGGGACAGACAGACAGACAGAGTGAGGGACAGACAGACAGACAGACAGACAGACAGACAGACAGACAGACAGACAGACAGACAGACAGACAGACAGACAGACAGACAGACAGACAGACAGACAGACAGACAGACAGACAGACAGACAGAGTGAGGGACAGACAGACAGACAGAGTGAGGGACAGACAGACAGACAGACAGACAGACAGACAGACAGACAGACAGACAGACAGACAGACAGAGTGAGGGACAGACAGACAGACAGAGTGAGGGACAGACAGACAGACAGAGTGAGGGACAGACAGACAGACAGAGTGAGGGACAGACAGACAGACAGAGTGAGGGACAGACAGACAGACAGAGTGAGGGACAGACAGACAGACAGTGAGGGACAGACAGACAGACAGACAGACAGACAGACAGACAGACAGACAGACAGACAGACAGACAGACAGACAGACAGACAGACAGACAGACAGACAGACAGACAGAGTGAGGGACAGACAGACAGACAGACAGACAGACAGACAGACAGACAGACAGACAGACAGACAGACAGACAGACAGACAGACAGAGTGAGGGACAGACAGACAGAGTGAGGGACAGACAGACAGACAGACAGACAGAGTGAGGGACAGACAGACAGACAGACAGACAGACAGACAGACAGACAGACAGACAGACAGACAGACAGACAGACAGACAGACAGACAGACAGACAGACAGACAGACAGACAGACAGACAGACAGAGAGAGAGAGAGAGAGAGAGAGAGAGAGAGAGAGAGAGAGTCAGGGGCACAGGTGGTAATGTCAGAGGGATAGAAGGGTTGTGTTGTATAACTTACAGGGAAACTGATCTCCGCCTTCAGAACCTTGTCTCCAACTACCTGAGGAATAACAAAGACATCTAACAAACTTGTTTTTGTTTGAATTTTTGCACTTTTGCGTCATTTTAGAATATTGAATATTGTGTGTGTACATGTGTACCTGACAGAACAGCTGTTGGTTATCCTCTGATACCAGAAGTAAACAGCAGCACAAGGAATGAGTCTGCGCCTCCAGCTGTGAAAACAACAATACAACCGATTCAGTCAAACAGTCACTCTGTGTATCAATCAAATGATCAACCAGCTTCTATAAATCAGTTTATTTCTGGTTCTGGACTCACATAACGGATTACTTTTAGTTGGAGGGTGGCAGCGTCCAGGTCATACAGCTCTCCTATAGTAGACAGTGAAAGAATCAACAAAGTCTTTACACATAGTAATATATTATTAACTACTATTATCCAATATACTCAACAATGACGAGTCTATAGACGGCAGAACACAAGTGCTGGGCCCCATCGCACTATCATACCACAAAGCCTCAGGATCTGATGGTCCAGTGCACTGTAGTCCACATCAGGTGTGGTCCTCCTGGTCAGGGATAGATATGATTTCCTGTTGACCTCTAACCCCTGGGTGAGCCTTTGACCCTGCAGGGCCTGGACTCTCTTACAGGCTATGGTGACCTGTGAGGAAAATCAGAGTTGTACCAGCAGTAGGCCTGCTGTCTCAGAATGTGATCGTATTAAAGGACTGGTGGGTCTGGAGAAGGACACTTCAGACTCACATGTCTCTCCAGTACATCAAGGCTTTGTTCCTGAGCTTTAGTGGGCTGTGTACAGCAAACCTTTCAGAATAGAGAAGACACCATGTAACAGGCAGTCATATTAAAGTGATATCTTTGATAATGTAAGGCAGAGAGGTGAGAGGGTTATGAGGGCGGAAGGTTGCAGTTAATAGCGTTAGGCCAGTAACAGAAAGGTTGCTGGTTTGAATCCCTGAGTCGACTAGGTGAACATCTATCGATGTGCCCTTGAGCAAGGCACTTAACCCTAGTCACTAAATGTAAATGATGAGGAGCATGCTCACCAAGAGGAGGGCGGTAGTTACACCCTGGTCCAGGATTGGAATGATCAACACTGTGGTGGACGTGCAGAAGATAGATGGGAAAATGATTGGGTAGAGAGGAGGAAAGTATTAGCCAGGAGGAGGACTGTGGACTGTTTTGAACTCTCTCAAATCTTTTAGAGTATAGTTGCTGTTGCTCATCCTGCAACACAGCCAGATACACAAACACACACCTCTTTTGTCCTGCTGCAGTGGCTCTGTTAGTCTCTCTCTCTGTTGCTCCTGCAGCTCTGAGGAAGGAAGTCCTTCACACTGTACTCTCCTCTGCTGGACAACCACATCCCTTAGAAAGACAGAGATTTTATTGATTTAGGAACATCACAAACAATGTCACTAGAGTGAAAATGAAGACTGAATTAGTACGGTCTGAAGTACAGGTCAACTGGGCACCAGATCAGCCCTGCCGATTACCTGAGTCTCCCCTCCTTCGGTAGCTCATGGGGTGGTTCTTCACACCACAAGCGTCCTGTCTCTGCATCCAATAGATAGATGTATACACTGTCCTATAATAGAGAGAGGGGGAGGGCAGCCTGTTAGAGGGGGGAGAAAATATGGTTGTAAAAAATGTTTTGTAACATTATTTGGTCAAACATGTTCAAGTGGATGGTCAACCCTCACCCAGGGAGAATACAGTATGGTGCTGAATAGGATGGAGACAGACCATATATATAAATCATGATGGAGACGGTAGATACACACCACTTCATAAAAGACAGTCTGGAGAGCCTCTCTGATGGCATCCTGCAGGGAAGAGGAGTCTGTGACTGAGGCCAGTTGGAGCAATGCATACTGGGAAATAAAATAAGGGGAAAGAATAATTAATACTGTAGTGACTTTGATGCACAGATACACAGAGAAGAAGGAGGTGGAGGAATGGGCTCTGGATGTTACTCACACAGAGCTGCCTCTCCAGTAGCTCATATTCACTGGAGACACATGCACTGTAGAGTACAGCCAGACCGACCAGTGACACTTACAACACACTCACCATTACATCAATCAATGCAGTATATTAGGCCTTATCTCAAAGGATGTAGCTGGGTCAATTCTCTAACTGTCAAACTGTGACTGACAACCCAACACTCCGCCTCCAATTGTAAGACAGAATATTAAGTAAATTAAAGTAGATTATGTTATATTCATTGCATTGTCAAAGGACATTCTGTGTTCCTTTATAATTTATCTAAATTATGGAAATTGGTTTTAATATTGTTTGATAGCTGTATTTTTTGCAATGACAACAGTTTAATGTTTACATGCACAGTGAATGCCCTGGAGAGGGTGCCTGTTTTATAGTGCCTTGTATCAGCTCGCGCACACATGTACACATGCTTACACACACACTTGTCACACAGGCAACCTTCACTTGCCTTAGAGTAAATTACAAACAGGTCTGGAGAAACAACTTCATCATACACAGTGATACTCCTTAATCCCAGAAACCAGCGTGTGCTCAGTTAAACATAAAAAAACTAAAAGCATAGGCCTCCCGGGTGGCGCAGTGGTCTAGGGCACTGCATCGCAGCGCTAGCTGTGCCACCAGCTAGCACCAGAGACAGGCTCTGTTGCAGCCGGCCGCGACCAGGTGGTCCGTGGGGCGACGCACAATTGACCTAGCGTCGTCCGGGTTAGGGAGGGTTTGGCCGGTAGGGATATCCTTGTCTCATCGTGCACCAGCGACTCCTGTGGCAGGCCGGGCACAGTGTGTGCCAACCAAGCCTCCGGGTTGGATGCGCGCTGTGTTAAGAAGCAGTGCGGCTTGGTTGGGTTGTGTTTCGGAGGACGCATGGCTTTCGACCTTCGTCTCTCCCGAGCCCGTATGGGAGTTGTAGCGATGAGACAAGATAGTAATTACTAACAATTGGATACCACGAAATTGGGGAGAAAAGGGAGTAAAACATTTTTAAATAATAGAAAATTATAATAAACTTAAAGCATTTGTATGTGGGACAAATAAGTTGAGGTGACTAAACTGCTTGGAGAACCCTGTATTGTAAACTGTCATGGTCAAAACATGTTGATACAACAGTAGGTAGCAATGGGAAAAGTCTCTCCATAATAAAGAGCTGTCCTGCCTTTTTAACAAGATAGGTCCTACAGGCCCTAGTTTTGTTGCAGCTGGACTACTGTTCAGTCATATGGTCAGGGGCCACAAAGAAGGACCCTTGGAAAATTACAATTAGCTCAGAACAGGGCAGCACGGCCGGCCCTTAAATGTACATATGGAGCTAACATTAATAATATGCATGTCAATCTCTCATGGCTCAAAATGGAGGAGAGATTGACTTCATCACTACTTGTTTGTGTAAGAAGTGTTGACATGTTGAAAGCACC
This sequence comes from Oncorhynchus kisutch, assembly GCF_002021735.2. Classification (NCBI taxonomy): domain Eukaryota; kingdom Metazoa; phylum Chordata; class Actinopteri; order Salmoniformes; family Salmonidae; genus Oncorhynchus; species Oncorhynchus kisutch. The sequence goes on from NC_034179.2 coordinate 29,409,200, forward strand.
CTAGGTGTCTGTTTAAACTACTAGCACACAGCTCAGACACCCATGCATACCCCACAAGACATGCCACCAGGTCCCTTCACAGTCCCCAAGTCAAGAACAGACTACGGAAGGCGCACAGTACTACATAGAGCCATGGCTACATGGAACTCTATTTCACATCAGGTAACTGATGCAAGCAGATAAAAATACACCGTATGGAACAGTGGGGACTGTGAAGAGACACACACAGGTTCAGACACACATACACATGATAAGACACGCACTCTACACACACGTACACATGGATTTTGTATTGTAGATATGTGGTAGTAGAGCAGTGGCCTGAGGGAACACACTTAATGTGTTGTGAAAAGTGTTAAGAAATGTCATATTTTAAATTGTATATATATAACTGCATTAATGTTGCTGGACCCCAGGAGCTGCCTTGGCAGCATCTACTGTAATGGGGATCCTCAATAAATACAAATACAAAAACGGCATCCCTTTTGTAAAACGTGCTATGCTGATTGAGCTATGTTGCTGAACCTGATTCAGTAGTGTCTTGCTTGGCAACGTCTTTCAACACTATCACTTTTCTCAGAGCCCTTCGGAGGAGCAGAGCAAACATGACCTCTCCCTCTAGTGTCTGTGGAATGTACGTCATATAGGGGTGTCTCAGGTAAATAACAGCACAGGAAGTAATAGTGTTTGTGCTTCCATAGCAGCATCTGGTGTTTACCCTCTTTATCTTACAAGTGTGAGGAATTTCTGATGCAAATGCTACTGACGTTGGAGTTATTTTACAGGCAGCAACACGTACCTGTGCACTCCTAAACATTGTGAATAAGGGAGGAAAACACACGCACACAGATGCACATGCACACACCCAGGGTGAGTCAGACAAAGGTCATCTGAACCACCCCAGCACCCATTGCGTGTGGAGTCATGTGTCTGCTGGTTGAATTGATCTATGCTAAAGTTCACAGTAACCTTATGGAGAATATAAGCACCAAGTAATCACATCACCTGGAATCAATAGGATTCCTCCTACACTATATGGCAGGCCAATCTGCTTTACAATACGCCCTCCCTAAGTCTGCCCTAGTTTTCTGTGTCCCAGTCTTGTTTCAGTGTGTCTCATTTATCTATAGCCTACTTCACACATCTCACATGAACAACTTCCTGACATGTGACCTATTTTCAGTACATTTATATACACATAGTACCAAACATAAAGCAGATACAGCGAACAAAGGCCCAATGACGCCAAAGCAGGAAGACGTATGAATCCTATTATATACAATATAATCCTATTTCTCCACCAGAGTGGAGACTAATGGGAGCAAACTTACAAGACACCTCGCTACTGTTTATAGGACAAAGTCTGAACACTGTCTAAAGATAAACACTAAGGTGGACTCATTTACCTTGTGTGCGTGGGTGTGTGCGTGCCTGCATGTGTGTGTGTGTATATAAAATCAGGAAGGTAATGCTCACTCATTCGTTGCAGTAGGTCTTGCCTGCATGGTCTTGTTCAGTAATTTTCTCATCCAACACCTTTACCAGCCAACTCTGACTTAAGCTGCAGCAGTCAAGAAATATGATCAGGCTTATGTTGAGATTTCCTTTCCCCCATCTTTTTCTTAAAGGGTTTGAAGTGTGTTTGCCAGCAATGATACTGTTAGTATTGCTTATGAAATGACAGAGGAGAGACTTTTCAATTCTGCTCAAACTCAGACAAAGACAGATGTCACCTTCAGGCTGGCCTGCCATTGCCCCAGGTCAAAGGTCAAATGTTAAGAGGCAGCTCAGGAGTTAAAGCAGCACTGTATTCTAAAGCAGATTGGCCTGGGAGTGACAAAGAAGGGCCCTGCTTGTTAAAATTGACAGAGTGGGGGGAAGGAAAGCGCATGTGAGCGACAGAGAGAAAAAGAGTGAGAGAGAGCATTACGTACATAGCTATGAGAACATAATTTCACAGTCATTTCAGTGCATTAAACCCATATCTGAATGCGTCATAAGGAGGATAAATAGGGGGAAATTCACAGTACCACCGTCTGCCTACGTAAGCTACTAGCTTCTTAATCTCCTGGGAAGTTTCTGTAAACTCCATGTTTAGTTTAATACAGAGACCTCTTTCATCACATCAAGATAATGACAGTGGCACACAGACATGCCAAAACATCCACACCATCCTCACAGGAGTGTCAACACTATTACTCTAACCTGTATTCATTTGCTTGGCAGATACACTTATCTCTGGAGTCAAACATCTGTCTTTTAACCTTTACGTATGACAGGTAGCTCACTCACAATCTGCTATTTTCATCAGTTTATTACATACACATGGTGCTATCTGCTGCTAATATGTTATAGTGTGTTAGGGGGTGTTCAGACCTTTTGGTTCAGCATTAAGCCATTGGAGGACTGCCTGAAAACACTGTGACTGAGCAATCTGAGGGGTTCATATAGAAATGTACAGTGCATTCGGAAAGTATTCAGACACCTTGACTCCCCCCCCCCCCCCCCCCAAATGACTTTACAGCCTTATTCTAAAATGTATTCAATAAAAAATGTTCCACATCAATCTACACACAATACCCCATAATGACAAAGTGAAAACAGGTTTTTTGAAATTTGGGCAAATGTATTAAGTATAAAAAACCTGAAAAACCTATTGACTTGTTAATTGTTTACTCCATGTGTAACTCTTTGTTGTATGCTCACACTGCTATGCTTTATCTTGGCCAGGTCGCAGTTGCAAATGAGAACTTGTTCTCAACTAGCCTACCTGGTTAAATAAAGGTGAAATAAAAAATAAAATAAATATAGATAAGTATTCATACCCTTTGCTATGAGACTCGAAATTGAACTCAGGGGCATCCTGTTTCCATTGATCATCATTGAGATGTTTCTACAAATTGATTGGAGTCTACCTGTAAATTCAGTAGATTGGACAAGACTTGGAAAGGCACACACCTGTCTATATATAAGGTCCAACAGTTGACAGTGCATATCAGAGCAAAAACCAAGCCATGAGGTCGATGGAATTGTCCATAGAGCTCCGAGACAGGATTATGTCGAGGCACAGATCTGGCGAAGGGTACCAAAACATTTCTGCAGCATTGAAGGCCCCCAAGAACACAGTGGCCTCCATCATTCTTAAATGGAAGAAGTTTGGAACCACCAAAACTCTTCCTAGAGCTGTCCGCCCGGCCAAACAGAGCAATCGGGGGAGAAGGGCCTTGGTCAGGGAGGTGACCAAGAACCCGATGGTCACTCTGACAAAGCTCCAGAGTTCCTCCAGAAGGACAACAATCTCTGCAGCACTCCACCCACCAACCAGGCCTTTATGGTAGAGTGGCCAGATGGAAGCCACTCCTCAGTAAAAGGCACGACAGCCTGCTTAGAGTTTACCAAAAGGTGCCTAACGGACTCTCAGCCCATAAACAAGATTCTTTGGTCTGATGAAACCAAGATTGAACTCTTTGGCCTGAATGCCAAGTGTCACATCTGGAGGAAACCTGGCACCATCCCTACTGTGAAGCATGGTAAGGGCAGCATCATGCTGCAGGGATGACTAGGAGACTAGTCAGGATTGAGGGAAAGCTGAACATAGGAATGTAGAGAGAGATACTTGATGAAAACCTGCTCCAGAGCGCTGAGGACCTCAGACTGGTGCGATGGTTCACCTTCCAACAGGACAACGACCCTAAGCACACAGCCAAGTCAACGCAGGAGTGGCTTCAGGACAAGTCTCTGAATGTCATTGAGTGGTCCAGCCAGAGCCCAGACTTGAACCCGATCAAACATCTCTGGAGAGACCTGAAAATGGCTGTGCAGTGACACACCCCAACCAACCCGACAGAGCTTGAGAGGATCTGCAGAGAAGAATGGGAGAAACTCCCCAAATACAGGTGTGCCAAGCTTGTAGGGTCATACCCAAGAAGAATCTAGGCTGTAATCACTGCCAAAGTTGCTTCAACAAAGTACTGGGTAAAGGGTCTGAATACTTATGTAAATGTGATATCAGTTATTGTTTTTTATAAAAATTTGCTAAAATTCTATAAAAACATAATTTGCTTTCATTATGGGGTATTGTGTGTAGTTTGATGAATATTATTATATTTTAAATCCATTTTAGAATATGGCTGTAATGTAACAAAATGTGGAAAAAGTCAAGGGGTCTGAATACTTTCCGAATGCACAATTTGCCAGCACTTGAATTTGTCTCGGGCCTAACAACACCTGTGCCATTATATCCTCCAAACACAGCTTCTCTGGCATAATCACTTACATATAGTATAGTAGTAAAAGTTGCTTGTTTGAGTGGTTCTCAGCTTCATTCCATGTGAATAAGAGAGAAGATCGTAAGAGAATGTACCCTAGTACGGATGGATATAAATCAGCTATGCAGATTTAGGAACTTCATCTAAACAGGAAAGTCTGAATCTATATAAACAATGTTGTCAAGGGCTTAATGGGATGACAGAAGAGAGATAAACACAGTGCCTCTCACCCCCAGCCTCCACTGTAGTCAGACAAACAATGTTTGTTGGTATCATTAAACAACAGTTTAGGAACTTCATCTAGATGAAGATGAAGGATGGCCTGCTGATTCAGCTGTATATGAATGGGCCCAGATTGATTAGCAGCATGCTAGTTGTGGCCCGGAAATACCTTCCCTATTTTTACACAATTGCATGCGCACAGAGTGCGTCAGAGAGCTGACACTGACAGTAAAAAACACTGATTGACACCCTCACCCCAACTGTGCTTTGACAAGCTGCTCAACTGCCAACACCAGCCTTCCATCGGACCTGTCTCCATTTGCAAACAAGGCTCTGGAGGGTGTTAGTTAGAGCTGAGCATCACCCACATTAAGAGGCACCCCACTGATAAGTGCTGTGGACAAACAGGAAAAGCATCACAGAGTTCAGAGTCGTGCACCACTGTGGCATCACTAATGAGCAGACTCAACATGGGGTTCTTTGGGCTTGACACTCAACAACATCCCTGATTATCTCTGAGGCTGAGCAGCCATGACCTCATGCATAGACACAGGCCTGCCTGCCTGTCTGTCAGTTAGCATGGAAGACCAACTGAGACTGTCAGTCAGAGTACTCATGGGAGGATTACTGTGGACATAGTCAGCTGTTACAGAGCTGAGTGGGGAGAAGGGAAGTCAATGATATGAGTTCTACACTCTCCCAAACAAAGATGAATCCATTGCTCTGTTAACTTTCTGAGAGACTTCAAAAGAGAATCAATACACATTTGCCCTCAATACACATTTCAATTGATGATGTGGTTGGTGAAACATTGCTTCTTGAAAGTCCTTTAACTGGAAAACCTGACTGTTGACATACAACAGGCCAATGAAAAAAATACCAAAGGAAAGTTTTGAGTGGATTTTCCCTAAAATATCAAGTCTAATATGGGGTGGCCCTAATGTCGTTGCTGCTGTACTAAGTATGCTGTTCATCCTGGACAATGAGCTCTATCCTGTAGGGAGAGTAATTTTCAAAAAAGCTTAAAGATGGCGCTGACAGAGAGGGCTGCCTCGCTTCTAGTTCTTAGGAAACTTTGCAGTAGTTTGCTTTTTATGTATTATTTCTAACATTTTTAGCCCAGAAAATGTTATGTGATATTGCATACAGCCGGGAAGAACTATTGGATATCAGAGTGGCGGTACCTCACCAACACTGCCAGCATTACGACCAGGAATATGACTTTCCTGAAGCGGATCCTTTGTTCGCACCACCCAGGGCAATTTAACTGATTCCAGAGACTGGCCCAAAACAACGCTGGCGAATGAGAGGTACTCAGAGCGGTCTTCTAGCCCGATTATGGAGGTGCGCAAACCACCAACCGCTTCCGAGTATATTACTCACTGTTCAGTCCCTGGATAATAAAGTTGATGAGCTCAGGGCAAGAGAGACATCAGGGATTGTAACATTCTCTGTTTTACAGAAACATGGCTCTCTCAGGATATACTGTGGGAGCCTGTCCAGCCATTTGGATTCTCAGTTCATCGCGCCGACAGGAATAAACGCCTCTCTGGGGGTGTATGTTTCATGATTAACGACTCATGGGGTAATTGTGATAACATACAGGAACTCAAGTACTTTTGTTCACCTGACCTAGAATACCTCACAATCAAATGCCAACCGTATTATCGCCCAAGAGAATTCTCTTAGATTATAGTCACAGCCGTGTATATCCCCCCTCAAGCCAATACCACGACGGCCCTCAAGGAACTTCACTGGGCTTTATGCAAACTGGAAACATTATATCCTGAGGATGCATTTATTGTAGCTGAGGATTTTAACAAAGCAAATTTGAGAAAAGGGATGCCTAAATTGTATCAGCATATCGACTGTAGTACTCGCGTTGCTAAAACACTCAACCACAGTTATTCAAACTTACGGGATGCGAGGCCCTCCCCCGCCCTTCTTTTGGAAAATCTGACCACCACTCCATTTTGCTCCTCCTTACCTATAGGCAGACACTCAAACAGGAAGTACCCGTGCTAATGACTGTTCAACGCTGGTCTGATCGGAATCCACGCTTCAAGATTGTTTTGATCATGAGGACTGGGATATGTTCCGGGTAGCTTCCGAGAATAATATTCACGAATACACTGAGACGGTGACTGAGTTTATCAGGAAGTGTATAGGAGATGTTGTAACCACTGTGACTATTAAAACCTAGCCTAATCAGAAACTGTGGACAGATAGCAGCATTTGCGCAAAACCGCTTTTAACCATGGCAAGGTGACTAGGAATATGGCAAAATGCAAATAGAGTAATCATTCCCTCTGCAAGGCAATCAAACAGGTAACACATCAGTATAGAGACAAAGTGGAGTCGCAATTCAACGGCTCAGTCACGAGACTTGGCAGGGTCTACAGACAATCACGGACTACAAAAGGAAAACCAGCCACGTCGCGGACACCAACATCTTGCTTCCGGACAAGCTAAACACCTTCTTTGCCCCTTTGAGGATAACACAGTGCCACTGACGCAGCCCGCTACCAAGGACTGTGGGCTCTCCTTCTCCGTGGCCGAGTTGAGTAAGACATTTAAACTTGTTAACCTTTGCAGGGCTGCTGTCCCAGACGTAATCCCTAGCCGCGTCCTGGCTGGTGTGTTTACGGACATATTCAATCTCTCCCTATCGCAGTCTGATGCCACACATGCTTCAAGATGTCAACCATTGTTCCTGTACCCAAGAATGCAACGGTAACTGAATTAAATGACTATCGCCCCGTAGCACTTACTTCTGTCATCATAAAGTGCTTTGAGAGGCTAGTCAAGGATCATATCACCTTCACCTTGTTGCCACCATGCTGTGTTGTCATGTGTTGCTGCCTTGCTATGTGTTTGTCTCAGGTCTCTCTTTATGTAGTGTTGTGTTGTCTCTCTTGTTGTGATGTGTTTCGTGACTTGTCAGGGGATTCCAAAATAATTCATGTTCCCCTTCTGTCTGGCTTCCATCACAGGTGACTGTTAACAGGTGACTACATTAACAGGTGTTCAGCGTGCTCTATCTCCCTCCTTTCATCACATAAATACACAGACAAAGAGACAGATACACACATATACACTCCACGTTGCCATCAGTAAAGCATGAACCATTTGACCAACCGGCACAGCCAACTAAACAGCACAGCCAATCCAGAAGCATCTACAAATCAGCTGAGCATTGAACATGTAAATACCTCCAACTCTGAACATGAGGGAACCATCTCTCTCTCACAGGGATTGGCTCACTACTGCATGTCAAATGATTTCAGCTGAAATGTGACTGACAGCTGTCTCTATGGTGTCCGATCATACAGTATCTCACAGACACACAAGCCAGTCCTATAGTTCTTAGAGTGCAGACACATGCAGTGGTGGTAAAGTACTGAAGTACAAATACTTGAAAGAACTACTTAAGTAGTTTTTTTTGTGGTATCTGTACTTTACTATTTATATTTTTGACAACTTTTAGTTTTACTCCACTACATTCCTAAATAAATGAATATATGTTTTACTCCATACATTTTCTATGACACCCAAAAGTACTTGTTACATTTTGAATGCTTAGCAAGACGGGACAATGGTCCAATTCACGTACTTATCAAGAGAACATCCCTGATCATCCGTACAACCTCTGATCTGGCAGACTCACTAAACACAAATGCTTCGTTTGTAAATTATGTTGGAGTGCTCCCCTGGCTATCCGTAAATTTAAAAAGCACAAAAATCTTTCTGTCAGGTTTGCTTAATATAGGGAAATTATTTTTACTTTTACTTTTGATACTTACATATATTTTAGCAATTGCATGTACTTTTGATACTTAAGTATATTTCAAACCAAATACTTTTAGACTTTTACTCAAGTGGTATTTTACTGGGTGACTTTCACTTTTTCTTGAGTCATTTTCCATTAAAGTGTCTTTACTTTTACTCAAGTTTGACAATGGATACTTTTTCAGCTACTGGACACGTGGCAGGAGGCTGGAACACTTTTTACTACTGTATGTCCTGGGGCTAGAAGAAGGAAGATAAGGGAAAGGAGAGCAGAGTCTTACCTGTACGGAGTTTGAATATGGCCCTCTCTCCTCCACCGGCGGGAACACCTGCCGTCCCCCTCCCCTGAAGAAGCGAAAGAGGGCAATAAGAACCCCCTGCAGCATACCTGTGTTTCTATAGCGCCCTCCTCTCCCTCTTTATCACTTTCTTTATCTCTATGTTTCGTTTTCTATTTGTCTCTCTCTGTCTTTCAGCCACTAACCCTACGTCTCTATCAGTCTCCTTGGCTCTCTTCCTCTAACACTCTCCTGGTTGTCAGTGGAGACAGAGTCTCAGTACATAAACAAGCCTAACCATATCTACACATGCTCCAGGCTTCTCACTCTCTCCTTTTCCCTCTCTCTTTCTCTCTCTCAAGTCTCTCTTCAAATCTCCTCCTCCCTAACTCTCTCTCTACTCTGCCCTGCCCCCCTTCTCTCTGGTCCTCTGTCGCTCAATTGGTAAATTATGGATCTTGCAACGCCAGTACAGTGGGTATGATTCCCGGGACCACCCACAAGTAAAAATGTTGGCATTCATGTCTGTAATTTGCTTTGGATGAAAGCAACTGGTAAATGGAATATATATTACAGTACTGTGTGTGGTTATTATGTTGTGTGTGCCTGTGTGTACATGTGTCTGCATGTGTGGTTTGGGCAATCCAGTATCTGCACACTGGTATGGAAACTGCATTTTTGTGTGAGTGTCTGTGAATATCTCCAATGCCATCTCCACCTGCTCCAGAACAACTGCAGGGCTCCAAAAACAGATAGAGAAGCAAACACGAAATGCCTAGTCTCTCTCTCACTCTCACTCTCTCTCTCACTCTCTCTCTCACTCTCACTCTCACACTCACAGGGATATCGATCTAAGTGCCAACGAGTGAGAGATATTGTTTCAGCCCAGGGTCAGAGAGGCTGGCTCAGTGGGGGTGGGGGTTCCCTTTTTGCAAGCTCTGGTAACACAAGGCTTCATGGAGCAACATTCTATCACATGCACAAGCCTATCAACATATAATAGCACTGTCAGGTTGGTCTGTAGTGTACCGTGCATAGCCTACGGTCATATTTATTTGGGTCATATTTTTTTTCTGTTTAAGTTTTAATTCAATTAAGGGATTTCTATTTCTATTACATTCTAATAATCCAGGAGGATGTTGTGACATTAATGTGACATGAATAATGGTCCTGTGTAAACATCCCGTTGAAGAGTCATCTCCATTGACACAAGATCCATTTGACTCATATTTATATTTAGCAACTAAACAGCAACTAAACAGCCATGAAGTGATAGCATATGACTTTCCAGTTAAAAGCTTTTGTTATTGATAGGCTAAAGCTGAACACAGAACATTGGGGGAATCATATGCAACGCAATCTCCTTTGTATGATAATGAGAGCAAAGAACCAAGACCCTGACATCAGAACAGGCCTGTCCCCTGTCAAGAGTTCAAAGCTGCTGCACCTACTGAAAAGCACAGCAAAGAAAACACCCAGAAATACATCAGCATGTGCATTTAGCATCATTGTGAAATAAGACACAGATAATAACACAAAGAAAACTTCATAGGCTTCTGTGATTCTATTAGTTGTGAATAAAATAAACATAATCTCTTTTCAAGCAGAAAAACCTAATTATATCTGAATGCTTTTTTTATCGTGTACATAATTATACTGAATCAATTACCCCTGAATGAGAGCTGACTGGCAGAGAGTTAATAAAAAGATTCTCTTGAGCATGTAATAGGCAATTTATTGACATGACCAAACATGAGTTATACAAATGGTACAAATTATTATAAATAATAAGAAAACTATTTTTTAACAAATGTTAAGACCTCAGTCTATTTTTTCCTTCATAAAGCCTTTAAAGATTCATGACACCACCGGGAAGATAATCCCTCTTTGGTTTCTAATCTAGTTCCATGATGGACCACAGAATTTTTTTTTCTAAAACATGTTGTACCAGTAATTGGCATGCAAGTCTTCTCATTGCAAGAGAACCACTTCCATTAAACGTAGAAAATGATTCAGTCTATGTCAGAAGGTAATTAAATGACAGACCAGTCAGCAACATCTAATATAGTATTACCTCCCTAACCCTACATTTGAACACACTGTGCATCGATTTTTCTATGGTGTTATTGACTGTATGTTTGTTTATTCCATGTGTAACTCTGTGTTGTTGTTTTTGTCGCACTGCTTTACTGTATCTTGGCCCGGTCGCAGTTGTAAATGAGAACTTGTTCTCAACTGTCCTACCTGGTTAAATAAAGGTGAAATAAAAAAATGACAGTCAGCCGTGTGGTTAAGGTTAGAGTTAGGGTTAGGGTTAAAAACCGATTGTATGACTTTGTGGCTGTGCCAGCTAGTGACCACTCTGCAGAGCTGCCTCCAGTACATGAGTCATCTTAATGCCAATCTGCATCAAATATGAGCAGGTTATGGTAATGTGTGAAGCTTAATGGGGGTAGTGATTTAAGAACTGGGGGTGAATGGAGTGCATGGTTGTTACTAGGGTGACTGAGCCTCTTCAACAGCCCTGAGTTCCTAATGTAAAGCAATTACCCACACAGCCTCACAGCTAATGACAGACAGCTGAAAAATAAAAGGATATTAGAAAGCCCTTTTATTGAGCGAGGGGCACTTAGCCCCACAAGAGCACCAATAAAACGTTATGGGAGATTGAGAGTGGTGGGGGGTCTAATGTGCTGTAGCTACACACAACATGCCAGAAACCCAGTCCTAAACCCTTTGTTACATCAAAATGACGATATAAACCTGAGAGAATTATAATGGGGTGGCAGGTAACCTAGTGGTTCGAGAGTTGGGCCAGTAACCGAAAGGTTGCTGGATCGAATCCCCGAGCTGACAAGGTAAAAATCTGCCGTTCTGCCCCTGAACAAGGCAGTTAACCAACTGTTCCCTGGTAGGCCGTCATTGTAAATAAGAATTTGTTCTTAACTGGGTTGACTAGTTACATTTAAAAATAATAATAATAATAGAATGTGGGAAAACATTGAAATTGGGAACAGCAGGTGTGTGTGATCTGGTGTGTTAACCTAGGTTTTTTTAATGAAAGGCAGAGGTAGGCAATGGGCTAGCATGATGGTGAATGGAAACAACGTTGTGTGGATGATTCATGTCGGTGCATGTTCTCATTTACCACAGGCACTTAATTTGCTTTAATAAACAATCAAAGTCTTGAAATGTTTTTATTTATGACAAAAATGGACTGTGATTGCCATTCAAATAGTCTAGACTCTAGATACAGCGGCAGTGTGAAGAGACTACCTACTACAGTGTTTTAGGCGAGCCATTTTTGCAAACACATCCATATCAAAGGCTACAATAAACAATTTACCATCAGAGATCTAGGGTGTAGAAATAATCTACTTCTCTACCTCTTCAGACTTTTTTTTTATTTTGAAGGGGAAATGATCAAACACTGACAGGCCTTTTATTTCTATGCTTCTTCTACAGTAGAAGTGGATTTATTAAATCGGTAATGTTTTGCTTTGATCAACCAACCAAGTCAAAGAGGATTTTTAATGGCCACAGCATCCTGACCTCAGACATAAAAGGAACGGTGGGATAATGATTTTAAGAAACACAAAAACCATACACATTGTATTTCAAAGACAAATTCAACTTTGAATGATACACAATGATATCAACATTTCGTTATCACAATCAGGTACTCAGATAATGATGTATAATCAGCATATTCTGTTGTACTTCAGACACAACCACCCAGCGCATCAACATGTATACACTTACATCTCTGCTGTTGTCGATGGCTGGAACTGCTGACTACGGCACAAGAAGGAGTTTCCACATGCCTGGCCCATCGCTGTCACCTGTCAGTCACAGTCCCAAACAGCTGGAACAGGGCCCCGTCTTCACAGCTCTAACCCCAGTCCACCCTCTCAGTACAGCGGAATGCTGTTATGGTGTCTATCTGAGCAGCAGCATCTCTGCAGCTCGTGAAGAGGAGATGGGTCGTTCCACAAAAAGAGTGGCATTTGCATCCCTTTGATATTTGAAGTAGAAATTGTGCACCAATATGTAGTGTTTATAGCTTGTATGTATGAAATGAAAGGCCTTTTAAAGATGTTCTCTCTAACGTTTGTATAATTTCAGCCAGTAGTTTGGAAAGTGGTGCTCAGAGCCGAAAGTGCTCTCTGTTATTTTGTGTACTAGGCCTTTCATTTCGTGTGATATGTTACACATTTTGCAATTTGCATGAAATCATATGTATTCTGCAATTTTGTGTGATATGGTACAATAATTTGTGCATTATGCAACAAATGTGTTATGCTTAAGATCCCCGTAGTGCATCTTTAATATAGACAACATGAAGAATTCAATCAATCAGATTTTTTGTATATGAATAAAGATTTACTAAAGTTCTAAAAGTCAGCTTTTTGACAGGTCCCTCTCTGACATCTAGGAGGATTTTAACCAACTTAACAACAACATCCCAAAAATATTTTTGTTGATGTTGTGAAGATTGCATTCAACTGCCACTCCCTGTTGTGCACAACAAGCTTCCATTCCCCCTGTCACAAGGGGATTTCTGGCTTTAAAAAAATGAAATCATCAACCCTGTTACTTTATTTGAAACGTTATTTAAAACGTTTTTTTTTTATGAAGATAAAAATGTTTTTAAAGTTACACTTCTCAAAAGCCACCGACTTGGTGGAACGACCCAGATTTAGATACAGAGAGAGAGAAACCTCTAGGGCTTCGACCAGCCCGGCACTGGATCGATGCTGAATCTGCAATAGCAACCGGATCGGTCTCCTTTCCCTGCCCTGGCTGCTCTAAGGGTGCTGTGTAGCTAGCCTTACAACTCAGATTCCTTTTCATGTTAAGGTTCTGTTGAAGGATGAGCTAATGAAATTAATGAAAGTAATATAAACTGCACATCTCTGTAATGCAACAAGCTGTGGTCTTGAGTAGTGACAGCGTAGAAATCCTGCTCTCCAATCATTACTGACCACCACTGTTACCATAATGACATGAACAGAAAGCACTGTGTCTCATCTTAGATGGCTTTACGACTGCAGCTCTCCAACATGGTCATTATGTCCCCATAAAAGGGAACCTCAAAGTCAACATAGCGTTTAGATTATATTTCTCATGTGCCTCTAATATTATTGTTACTCATTTCTAGAATGGGAGTTTGTTGTTATAGTGTAGTTCTATACTGCCTCCCCTGTTATTACCATAGCTGTGGGTTATAAATAGGTTCAACCAAATATTGACAGAGAAAATATATACTTTGAGGTTATTGATTTGATATACAGTGAAAGCGCATTTCTTTCCAGGAAAGACCTGAAGACTTGAAAACATCTCTAGTAGTAGATGGGATGGGAAAGCAGGATCAGGTTATTTCCCCTTCAGCCTCAGATCAGGAATCTAGCCTGGAAGCTGCTGGCCACAGATCACCATCATGCTATGAAAATGAATAAATAAAATAAAAAAAGTGATGAGAAAAGCTAAAGTAGAAAAAAAAGCAGGACATTTTATTTCACAAAAAGATAATTACCTGGAGGCTCATAAAAGTGGCCAGCCACTCGATCAACTCGTTCTTTGATTCACAGCACAGGTACCTGAGAAGATTGGTAGCAGGCGAGGGTGAGTTAGAGAAGGGCTAGATCTTTACCATGATCCTCAGCAGAGCTTAAGTGCTCTAATTACTACTGTTTAACGATCTTCAGTTGCTACCCAAGATACTCACCATTGCTGTATGTCTCGTACTGCCTTCTCACACACTACAGTCATCCCCCAGCTAGAACACAAGATCATAGAGATCATAAGAAAGGAGAGCAAGGACATGATATGGACAGCTGATATGGACTCAAATGATTTGAAATGGGGGGGTTGCTGGTTAAAGCCCCAAGTGGGACATTCAGAGATTCTCACCATGACGGTGGCTGTAACTTCCTCTTGATACCACAGTAGACCTTCAGAGCGTTGATTTGACACTCCCTCTCAGGCTGAGAACTCTACAAGATGGGCAAACAAGGCTGTTGTTACACAAATACTGCATATACATTACAGGAGTCTCACACTGTCACAGAAACAACACACATCTCCTTCCATCCTCTCTTACCTTCACATCTTTGTACAGCCTTAGAGACAAGCCACTGAGCACACAGAGGCGTCTGCTGAAGGTTCCCTTACCCCTTTGACCTTTCTCTTCACAGAACTTGATCAGGCCGTTTCGGGAGACATCTACCCTGCCTGCTGTGAAAGGGTACATCCAACTCTCATTTACTTTGTACACATTTTCTACCATATCATTAACACATCTCCTTCCCCCTTTTCATTGGACTTTCTCTTCCGTTATCAATGCTTTTTTATTTTTTTTACAGAATATATGCAATTGTGTAAGTATATTTATGGTATGTACTGGTCATCAAAACTCTATGTAGTAAAGTTGAACTTTGTCGTCAATCCAAAACTGACTATGTAGTCAATCACAACTCATTCAAAATACTGTACCTATGTAGGTAAGAATGGCCTCCATGTAGCAGTTCTTCTTGACCACCAGATGACAGTCTTTGCCCAGAGAGAAATAGATAGTCAGCGCTTGCTCCTGATAGTGCAATGGACGCTCTGTTGGGGGAACCAGAGAAGACACCATGTATTTTACCACTAGTTTACAGTTGAGCACCAGCTTTCATTATAACAATGTAAGATATTTCACACATTACCAACAGCTGTCCAACTCCTCAAACATTTAAGAAGAGACTTTGCAACTATAACTGAGGTGTTCTAAACCATTACCTATCTCCTGGTTGTTGTCGACCAGGAAGCAGCTCCAGTAGTCCCCCTGCTGTGGAGGGATGTTCCTGCGTCTCAGGACCTTACATACCAGCTCTTCAGCACTCACTTCCTGGGAGATCTGAGCAGGCAGGGGAGCTTATGATTATCTGGGCACAAAAAAATTGCAGAAGAACATCCTGTACTGTAGCCTATGGATTCTAGAGTCAAAGGTGAAAGGTGAGAGTGCACATGGAGCTGACCTGAACCAGCAGCTCAGAGCCCTCCTCCTTCCTCTCCAGGTAAACCCCGCAGATGGTGAGAGGTGAGGGGCTTCCCTACAGAACAGTATGAAGAGAGAGACGCAGCAGGCCAACAGCCATCCTTAGTCCAGCAAATAGTAAGAGATAGATAGTATAGGTCAAGGAAGTCAGGACTTAATCATTTCAGTTGGGTGGCGAACAGCTGCTGCAAGGGTTCTGAAAATCTCATCATGCCATGGGTGTGTGCTCACCTCCTCTGTGTGTTCCTTCTGTGCTTTGATGACATGCGAGATCATGTCCAACTGTCTCTGAAACTGCTCTGCATCCACCTGCCACACAGACAGACAAATGTATTCCATCCATCTGATCAGGCCAATTCATTTGTCTTCTTGTGACAACACAGTACATTTCTCTCTCTTTGTCTTCTATAAATCAGTGGTCATCAGTGTGAGACAGACACACTCACATTGAAGATGTCCTGGTAGTTCTGGATGAGATCCTCTACCACCTGTCCTGCGCTGTTATCAGTGCCGTCCATCTGGAAGAGCGTGGGACCAAACACAATGGCCAGGTTGTGCATGTTCATCTGATTCTCATCTGCAAAGCACTGGACGCTTTGGGAACAAAATCGACAGATTTGTACAACAGCGATGCATGTCTTGAACTTTCAAAGACAAATGAGTCAATTCCTTATATAGAAACTGTATAGAAACTGTTTTTATTCTACTTATATGTGAATAAAGGACAAATGTCCTATGGGAAAGAGGTCCATTATTCCAGAATGGAGGTAAAGAAATAAAAAGAGAGGGGAGGACAGACAGACAGAGGTAGAGATTGAGGCTCACCAGTAGAGGTGGTTGATGACAGCCCCCAGAGTGGCTCTGTTGACTCGGGGGAGGCTGTGGAGGAGGGCCTGGTACTGGGACACTCTCTCACTCATCGCACTGACAGCTGGTGGACATAGAAGAAGAACACCTACATATTACAGCACAGCACACAACTCCCTATCATGGGGCTACCACTGAATATGTTTACATGCACATACATAATTCTACATTAAACTGATTATGGCAGAAGGCCGAGTATGAAATTTGTCATGTAAACACCTTACTCTGCTTATCTTAATCTTTGTAAGGTCATAATCAAAGTAAGCATACGCCGATTAAAACACCTTGTTTTCTGAGCAATCTGTAGAATTATTAGGACATGTAAACAGCTTAATTGGCGTTCCAGTGGTGTATTTGATCTGCGTATATGCAAGCACCTGGTGGTTTTAAATGACGATTTTCTGCATTTATCAAAAGTCCCATCAGAAGCCGGATTTCAGATGTAAACAGGAACGTTTTAAACAAACTATTATATTAACCTGACTTTCCACAATAATAACATTATTGTATGGATGTAACCGTGCTCAATGATACGACTACCAAGACAAGCAGTGAAAAGCAGTGGTGTGGTCATTGTGGTCCACCAGTATTAGAATGAGGGTAGGCCAGACTCACTAGTGGTGTGGAGCCATGGCAGAGAGGCCTGATGGCCATTGAAAACCCCCTCTCCCACTTCCCTGAGGAACCTCTTCAGGACGTTTGCCACGTCATCCACCTGGCGCTCCCCTTCATTCAGACGGACCTGCCGGGCGTCATGGCGGAGAAAGAACAGCAGGGCGGCGATCTTGGAGTTCACACCACACCTCCGATAGATGCCCTCTGACTTCAAACCTGGAAAGGAAATCTCCCATAAAGAAACACATCAACACTGAACCATTAACACAGACTTACAAATACACTGATAATGAAATGAGTGAAGCTAGTAAGAGCTTATCTTTTGTTAGGTATCTGTCCCGACCGATGCCATGCTAGGTCCACCCACCATGCTGTGTGATGTAGCTCATGCAGCGGTCCACGATGACAGGGACGTCTGTGTCAGTGAGCTGCTGCTGGTCCAGGGGGCCATCTCCTCTCCCTGAGCCCTGTTGGAGCCCACTCAGCCAGCCCTGGAAGTCAGGCCTCCTGTCCCCCTCCACACGCAGGCTTCTGCCTCCGTCCACCAGCACCACAGCACCAGCACCAGCCTCCTGCTCCATGGCTAAAACAGGGACACAAAACAACATACAGTGTCATGACTCACACAATCAAACACTAACTACATCAGCATGTACATCAACGTAGTAGCTGTTTTATTCTGTTGCAACCCAAAAAATATAGCACTCTTACATCATTAGTACCACAACACACACTAAAAACTTAAACTTCACGAAACTTCTCCCTCTACAGTACATCCTAATACCTCCACTGTGGCAGTTTCAGGAGTGACTCACAGAGCTCCTTTATTTTGCGCAGGTCGATGTTCTCCACTCGATCTGCTCCGTGGAGGAGTAGGAGCAGTCTGGAGCCCCCCAGGGAGAACCAGCCCAGGAGGGGGCTATGGTGGCTCTGGCCCTCAGTGTAGCTCAACCGACCCACCCTCGCAAAGGGCCAGCACACCAGGTCCTCTGCTGCAGAGGGGACCAGCGCCTGACATGCAATAAGATAAGGCAGTACTATATACACGAGCAAAACTACTAATTACCAGTCTATCATGATACTCAATTAAATCTAGTTTTAAAGAGGTGGTTACCTTGGCGATGGCCTTGATCCACCCTTTCACTTTGTCAGAGGAGTCTTCTCCAAATAGATAGACTCTCCCAGAGTCATGGTACAGCTCAAAGGAATGGGCATAACTGAGCCAGGAAAGGTACAGTGTGGTAAGAAATATATATATATCAACATTAGTATTAAAGCCTACACTGATAGGGTTTTATAAATTCCAAATTATGCCTAAATGGTATAAATAACGGCATTTGCTACACCCTGGAAAAGTACATGTGATCTGCTCATGTCATTACTGATGGGAGTGAATGTGTTGCCTGTCTTACCCATGTTTCCCTGGGGGATTGACCAACAGACACAGGACATCACTCATCTTCATCCCGCCGCTCTGACTGGAGCTCTTCTCGCTCTCATAGTAGCTGAAGTTACCTTGGTTCAGAGAGCACCATCGACGGCTAAAATCTAGAGAAAATATATTTAGCTGATGGTAAATGTATTGGCATTAATAACACTTTCCTAAGAGGACTGTCCAAGTTGGTCATTATTTCACCTGACCAATAGACATTCAGATCTAAACAGGGTTGGGGAGTAACTGGAATCTGTTTACAAAAAAACTGTAGCTGTAATCAGTTATATTACCAGCAAAAATATTGTATTCAGATTACAGATACTTTTGAAAAACTAGATGATTACTTCTTGGATTACTTTAAAATTCAGAATGGATGTTTGCTAAATAAAATCATGACACCTTTCTATTTTCTCAATGAAAAAGGCGGAAGTTTAAGTTTGTTCCACTAATAGTCAGACCACTATTATGACACACCAAAAGCGTTTGATTGATCCTTTGTGTCTTCTTCTAATGCCTCTTAAGGGAAAAGTAATCAGATTACGTTACTGAGTTTGGGTAACCCAAAAGTTATGTTACTGATTACAATATTGGACCGATAACTAGTAACTGTGACAGATTACATTTAGAAAGTAACCTACCCAACCCTGGATTTAAAGCATGTCCAAACAAATCTCAGAGATTCGAGTTTATACATAGTGCCATGAATCACCCACCTCCTCTTGCTTTGCACTCTGTTACTGGCCGTATTGAAGAAGCGGTCTTGAAGAGATAACCAGTGTGTGAGACGGGGAGATCAGCCTCTAGGAGTGTGTGATTTCCAGCCCTAGACCCTGGCAGATCTAGAGAGGAAATAAATAGAACTACTGATGGCTCCTATACTGAACAAAACACAGTACAAGTTGAATGTAAAGTTGGAGACGAGGGTTCCCTTTCATATATTTTATTGGAGTTTTTCTTTTTTTAAGTGCAAGACAACACAAAACATGCCACCTGGTGGTAGAAAAGCCACACAGCATCCATAAACAACAAATTCATACAATAGGAGTCAAAACAACACCCACAAACAATTGACAACAAAAGCATGGAGCAATAATAATGGAGTTGATTCAGGACCTTTACGACACCAGCTACGTTGTGGTCAAGAGCTTCGGTTGCGAAAAATAAATAAAATCAATCCAATTTATTTATAAATCAAATGTATTTATAAAGCCCTTCTTACATCAGCTGATGTCACAAAGTGCTGTTCAGAAACCCAGCCTATAACCTCCAAAAAAGCAAGCAATGCAGGTATAGAAGCACGGTGGCTAGGAAAAACTCCCTAGAAAGGCCAGAACCTAGGAAAAAAGGGAGAGGAAGCAGGCTATGAGGGGTGGCCAGTCCTCTTCTGGCTGTGCCGGGTGGAGATTATAACAGAACATGGCCAAGATGAGGGGTGGCGAAAAATAGGTGCATTGTTCCAGACCTGTAAATGCACCCAGAAAAAAATATATAAATGGAGCAGAGAGATAAGACTCCTACCTGTGTTGTGGTTGTGAGTTAAGAACTCCACCTGTAATATCTGTCCATAGTGTTGGGCCACGGACACAGGGCTGGGCAGCTCTGGATCACCTGTATAACAGTTCACATCTGCTCCACAGAACACCAGAGACAGAGTCTCCAATACATCATCCGTCTGAACGGTACTGCACAGAGCCTGAGAGGTAGGCAAGGAGGAGGGAGAGAAAGAGAGAGAGGGAGAGAGAGAAGAGAGAATCAGAGAGCAGCAAACACGTCTGGACTTTTGAGAGTATGGGATGGAGAGAGAGAGAAATATATACAGTTGAAGTCGGAAGTTTACATACACTTAGGTTAGAGTAATTCAAACTCGTTTTTTAACCACTTCATAAATTTCTTGTCAACAAACTATAGTTTTTGGAAGTTGGTTAGGACATCTACTTTGTTCATGACACAAGTAATTGTTTGCAGACATATTGTTTCACTTATATTTCACTGTATCACAAATCCAGTGGGTCAGAAGTTTACATACACTAAGTTGACTGTGCCTTTAAACAGCTTGGAAAATTCACGAAAATTATGTCATGGCTTTAGAAGCTTGTGATAGGCTAATTGACATAATTTGAGTCAATTGGGGGTGTACCTGTGAATGTATTTCAAGGCCTACCTTCAAACTCAGTGTCTCTTTGCTTGACATCATGACAAAATCAAAAGAAATCAGTCAAAACCACAAAAATAATTTGTAGACCTCCACAAGTCTGCTTCATCCTTGGGAGCAATTTCCAAACGCCTGAAGGTAGTATAAACACCATGGGACCACGCAGCAGTGGAAGGAGACGCGTTCTGTCTCCTAGAGATGAACGTACTTTGGTGAGAAAAGTGCAAATCAATCCCAGAACAACAGCAATGGACCTTGTGAAGATGCTGGAGGAAACAGGTACAAAAGTATCTATATCCACAGTAAAAGGAGTCATATATCGACATAACCTGAAAGGCCGCTCAGCAAGGAAGAAGCCACTGCTCCAAAACCGCCAGACTACGGTTTGCAACTGCACGTGGGAACAGAGATCGTACTTTTTGGAGAAATGTCCTCTGGTCTGATGAAACAAAAATAGAACTGTTTGGCCATAATGACCATCGTTATGTTTGGATAAAAAAGGGAGAGGCTTGCAAGCCGAAGAACACCATCCCAACCGTGAAGCACGGGGGTGGCAGCATCATGTTGTGGGGGTGCTTTGCTCCAGGAGGGACTGGTGCACTTCACAAAATAGATGGCTTCATGAGGAAGGAAAATTATGTGGATATATTGAAGCAACATCTCAAGACATCAGTTAAAGCTTGGTAGCAAATGGGTCTTCCAAATTAACAATGACCCCAAGCATACTTCCAAAGTTGTGGCAAAATGGCTTAAGGACAATAAAGTCAAGGTATTGGAGTGGCCATCACAAAGCCCTGATCTCAATCTCATAGAAAAATTGTGGGCAGAACTAAAAAAGCTTGTGCGAGCAAGGAGGACTAAAAACCTGACTCAGTTACACCAGCTCTGTCGAGAGGAATGGACCAAAATTCACCCAACTTATTGTGGGAAGCTTGTGGAAGGCTACCCGAAACGTTTGACCCAAGTTAAACAATTTAAAGGCAATGCTACCAAATACTAATTGAGTGTATATAAACTTCGGACCCACTGGGAATGTGATGAAAGAAATCAAATCAAATCAAAATCAAATTTATTTATATAGCCCTTCGTACATCAGCTGATATCTCAAAGTGCTGTACAGAAACCCAGCCTAAAACACCAAACAGCAAGCAATGCAGGTGTAGAAGCACGGTGGCTAGGAAAAACTCCCTAGAAAGGCCAAAACCTAGAAAGAAACCTAGAGAGGAACCAGGCTATGTGGGGTGGCCAGTCCTCTTCTGGCTGTGCCGGGTGGAGATTATAACAGAACATGGCCAAGATGTTCAAATGTTCAAAAATGACCAGCATGGTCAAATAATAATAATCACAGGCAGAACAGTTGAATCTGGAGCAGCAGCACGGCCAGGTGGACTGGGGACAGCAAGGAGTCATCATGTCGGGTAGTCCTGACATGGACTAAATAAAAGCTGAAATAAATTATTATTCTGACATTTCACATTCTTAAAATAAGGTAGTGGTCAGAGACCTGGCCGGGTGTTGCCAGAATAACAACCTATCCCTCAACGTAACCAATACTAAGGAGATGATTGTGGACTCTCATCAACGGGGCTGTAGTGGAGCAGGTTGAGAGCTTCAAGTTCCTTGGTGTCCACATCAAACACATACTAAAAGGTTCCAAACACATCACGACAGTCGTGAACAGGGCACAACAAAGCCTTTTCCCCCTCAGGAAACAAAAATTATTTGGCATGGGTCCTGAGATCCTCAAAAGGTTCTACAGCTGCAATATCGAGAGCCTGACTGGTTGCATCACTGCCTGGTACGGCAATTGCTCGGCCTCCGACCGCAAGGCACTACAGAGGGTATTGCGAACGACCCAGTACATCATTAGGGCTAAGCTGCCTGCCATCCAGGACCTCTACACCAGGCAGTGTCAGAGGAAGACCCTAAAAATTGTCAAAGACCCCAGCCACAGACTGTTCTCTCTACTACCACATGGCAAACGGTACCGGAGTGCCAAGTCTAGGACAAAAATGCTTCTCAACAGTTTTTACCCCCAAGCCATAAGACTCCTGAACAGGTAATCAAATGGCTACCCGGACTATCTGCATTGTGCCCTCCCAACCCCTCTTTTACGCTGCTGCTACTCTCTGTTTATCATATATGCATAGTCACTTTAACTATACATTCATGTACATACAACCTCAATTGGCCCAACCAACCAGTGCTCCTGTACATTGGCTAACCAGGCTATCTGCATTGTGTCCCGCCACCCACCACCCACCATCCTCCAACCCCTCTTTTACGCTACTGCTACTCTCTGCTCATCATATATGCATGGTCACTTTAACCATATCTACATATACATACTACCTCAATCAGCCTGACTAACCGGTGTCTGTATGTAGCCTCGCTACTTTTATAGCCCCGCTACTGTATATAGCCTGTCTTTTTACTGTTGTTTATTTCTTTACTTACCTATTGTTCACCTAATACCTTTTTTGCACTATTGGTTAGAGCCTGTAAGTAAGCATTTCACTGTAAGGTCTAAACCTGTTGTATTCGGCGCACGTGACAATTTAACTTTGATTTGATTTGATCCTAACTGACCTAAAACAGGGAATTTTTACTAGGATTAAATGTCAGGAATTGTGAAAAAGTTTAAATGTATTTGACTAAGTTGTACATAAACTTCCAACTTCAACTGTATATAGGGAGCGGGGGAGAAAAGTGATATTTGACAGTATGTGTGTGTCTCACTTTGTTGAGGGCCTCCTGTTGGCCAAACAGAGCATGGTAGCGGCGATATTTCCCCTGACAGTACTTAGCAGAGACAAAGCGCTGGCGCTTCTCACTATCACTTGATGGTTGGAGCGCCTCGCTTGGTGGCGTGTTAGCTGCCCAGAACAGGTTTACCCTGTTGTTACCTAACAGGAACACCTGGTGAACAGGGAGTGGCATTAGAACCTTGATCTGAAAGATGTATCCCTTTATTGACAGGGTGAGCTATGAGAGAGTTCTTCTTTTCAAAGGAAAACATGTAAATTAATGCAAATATACAAAAAGAGGAACCATAGTGTGAGGAACATAAACAGAGGAAGACCACATATGGGCGGTGAGGATGAGGTTCCTAATAGAATACTCATTAGAAACCTACCTGAATAAGGTTATCAGTCCACACCTTTTCATCCATTCTCAGACTGCGAACTTTGGACACACTCTGGCCCAGACCCCTGTGCACACCTAAACAACAGAGAAATGTCAGAATTTGATGTCAATGTCCTCTCCCAGGCACTGTTATCCAATGGAAATGTATGTGCACTGTACCAATGTGTTACAACTTATTGACCTGAAATATTTGATCAAATTCTATTTTATTTGTCACATGGGCTGAATAGAACGGATGCAGACTTCACTGTGATAGGCTTGCTTACGATCTCTTCTCAACGATGCAGTAATTTTTTTTTATTGTAACACAAGAGGAATAAAATGCACAAGGATGGAGCTATATACAGGGAGTACCAGTACCAGATCAATGTGCAGAAGTACAAGGTATTTGAGGTAGATATTTTCATGAAGGCAGGGTAAAGGGACTAAACATCAGGATAGATAATAATAAGAGTAAAATAGAGAACAGAGCAGGATATAATTAGCGTAGAAGTGTGTGTGTGTGTGTGTGTGTGTGTGTGTGTGTGTGTGTGTGTGTGTGTGTGTGTGTGTGTGTGTGTGCGGGCGTGTATGCGTATGTGTGTTTGTGTTATGTCTGCATGCATGTGTGTGTGTGTGTGTGTGTGTGTGTGTGTGTGTGTGTGTGTGTGTGTGTGTGTGTGTGTGTGTGTGTGTGTGTGTGTGTGTGTGAATGTAGTGTATGTGGATGTGTGTGTGTTTTTGTGTGTGTGTTTTTGTGTGAGAGTGTCAGTGTAGTGTGTGTGACTGAGTGTGTCACACACAGGCAAGGTTCTTCTGTACCTGCACAGCACTTGCAAAGGACCACACAGAGGTTGACAGAGGCCCAGTCTGGATGGGGGGCGCCACAGTCTGCACAGCGCTGGTTGGCCTCCACAGCCCAGATCTTCTGGGCCACCACATCACTGGACAGAGAGCGACTGACACAGTCCTGCAGGGCCTCCACCCACTGATCCCTCTGCTGCGCCGACTCGGCCAGGAAACTAACCAAACAGAACAGGGGTCACAGAGGGTTCACTGTGGGATGACATTAAAGGGTCATAGGTCAGAGGTCAGTCTCACCTGAATGTTCTGTAGAAGGTGGTGAGGTTGAAGGACCGTTTGTCTGTGCTCTTCACAGTACCCACATTCATCTCAATGTAGGTGATGCCAACACCCTGGCTGTGCTCCTGATGACAGAGAACATCACAGGTTTTTAAGGATAACTGACTCCAAAGGACTTTCATGAACATTTTATTTGATTTATTTCAGGACAAATGCATGCACCATGGATACACACCTCAGCGTTCCCGTAGAGGAAGACCCTGTCAGCACAGATGACTACATAGACCTTGGAGCGCAGTCCATTCATCTCCAGGTATCCTTGTTTACTAATGAGAGAGACTCCACTATCACGCTGTCCACTAGTAAAACTGAAGTTCATAAGGGACATCTCCATGCTGCTACGACGCTGCTGAATAGTTTCTTTCAGTACTGACACCCATTCCTCCCTGACAGCTGAAAACACACACACACACACACACACACACACAGATTGCACATAGATTGCACATAGATTGCACACACAAAGTATTCATATTTCCTCATTGTGATCATTGTTATTTTAGGCTGAAGACTTACTGTTGTTTTCAGCACGGAACAAGAAAGTCCTGTTCCTTGTCACCACCTCAAACTTCTGCTCTCCAACGTTAAGCACTTCAGTGACAAACAGTATGGCTATGATCCGCTTTGAGTAGACCTCCTGAGGAATAAGGAGAGAAGGAGTGAGAAGGGGAGGGTCTAATAAGTAAGGTATTTCACAGTATACACTCTGATCTGTGACACTATGTGTGGGTCTATGGAAGACGTCTGAACCTTCTCATTTTGAAAGTATCGCAGGTACTGTGCATCCAACATCACCCAACGCTTCTGGAAAATAAGGCTCCTGCAGATAAAACAGAGATTACTTACACTCTAATGCATGCACACACACACATGCATGAACAAACACACAAATGCATGCATGTGCACGCACGCACGCACGCACGCATGCACCTCTCTCTCTTACCCCTGAGGTGGGGTCTTGTCCAGCCAGCCCATCTTGATAACAGGAGTGTGGTGAAGATCAGAGTCTCCGAGGTCGTATGATCGTGACAGTGTGCAGGCAAGATAGATACTGTCTTCATCAACCGATGATGTTCTCCTGAGAACAGAGATACACACAAAAGTAGCAAGGACATCACCTTATCTCATCACGTTTTCTCCAGTTTCTAGTCAAGTATAATATAACCAAAACATGCAATCGAAAGAATCACACACAACTCACATGCAAAACAGTTCAAAAGAAACACACCTGCTCGCTTCAATGTCTTCACACTCAACCTCCTCCATACTAAACTGACTGCGGAAGCAGTTCTGCATAGCTCGCAATGAATCCTCCTATGGTCCAGAATACAAAATGCTAACAATGTATCAAAATGTCCTCTTTTATACTTCAATGACTGTGTACAAAAATAACTCTGGCATGTGTACGATCACTAACATAAACACCCATCAGTCAGTCACTCTAAACATCTGTAATCCCACAAAATAAGAGACAAATGTAGTACCTAAACATCCACACAGATGCATAACGTACCTGGTCTGCCATGACATCTGAGACGAATAACCGAAGCCAAAGGATTACAGTAAATAAATAGTTGCTCGGTTATGTCGGGAAATGTACAGCTGCGTCACGTTCCAATGAAAAACCACACCATCCAACAGAGAGTCAGACCTCACAACTGATGGTAAGGAAGTAAATTAATACAGTAACTTCATACAGTACCTCATTCATGTTTTCTCAGAGTCTGAGATTAGTTCACATTGGTAAACTGACGGGGTTTGAGTAAGAAATGGGCACTGTCATCTGGCAACCTGCTAGGGATTGCGAGCCCCATCCGTCTGACAATGTTCCTCTTATCACAGCAGGTATATACAGGATGTGGGCTTAGTAAACTGCTGTCAGAGAGACTGATGTTCCTCATGAAACTGCAATCACCCTGAACAAACAGCCTCTGTCTGACATTTACAGCAGCTTCTCTAATGGCACAAGGCCACAGGCATATGAGTAAGGTATGAGAGAGTGAGAGAGAGAGAGAGAGAGAGAGAGAGAGAAAGAGAGAGAGAGTGAGAGAGAGTGTGAGAGAGTGAGAGAGAGTGAGAGAGTGAGAGAGAGAGAGAGAGAGATAAATCATTGCCCAATAGAGGGAACAAGGTCCCACAAAATATAATATGAGCATAGAGCATAGACTCTATGGCCAGACTCACAGATGGCAGCCTTTGTGATCAGAATATTGATGGTATCACAAATAAATATCATAAATAAGATTATTCTGTGCCCTGTCACGCAATAAAGTTATGTTGTAATATGTAACACTAGGAAAGGCTGACCAGATGTTCAAAAGTCAAATCATCGTGTTTACCGGTAAACATTTGGCTGGATTAGCCAGCTAAAAGTGGAAGTAAACAAACCATATAGTGCATATATGGGAAGTACACAGATGTTACCTGAGAGACGGACAGTAACCAGGTTACCATCCAAACGTGTTCGGCCTGTAAAGTACATGTTACAACAGGCCTGATTTGTCAGTACATTTCCAAACGTCGACTAAACAAAATCCGCTAGAAAAGGTGGGATTTTTTCCTGCGCTCTAAAAATGAGGGGGTTCAACAAGAGTTCTTCTAAGATCCTCAAAGTTCTTCAAAGACACCTTAGGGTTCTTGGCACTGAAAATGGCCCCTAAAAGCTATTCTAAGAACCCCATAGGAGGTGGGGTTCATCGAGAAACCTTCTTATTCGGTGGGGGTTCTTGCAGGAACCTAACTGCCCAACTGAAACATTTGAATTTGAAAGGGCAGCAGGTTTAGCCACTTAACTGAAAAATTTTAAGATCTCCTCAATTTAAATTACTGTTTGTCCCTTGTATGATCTACATTGATATTGTTTTATGATGATACTGTTTATCTTTTGTGCAAATCTTTCTAAAACAGAAAATGGACACAATTCAATGGATATGAATCAACAAAGAGGTAAGAATGTGTAGGCTATAAGAATATGTTGAAGGCTAGCTGTGTTGGGTGCAGATGACTGAACTGGAGGTATACAATATGATATGTCAATATGCATTGGCATGTGATGCTGATCACATGTACCATCCTCCTCCCTTACCTCTTCAATGAATATTCCATAGGCCTCTACATTATGGACAAGGTATGTGTATGAAAACCATTATCAACACCATTTCTTTTTTATTCACATTCACCTCAAATACCAAGGTATGAATTCTGTCGTGTGCATGTTTTGTTAATCATCTGTATAATTATATCTCAAATCAAATCAAAGTGTATTTGTCACGTGCGCTGAATACAACAGGTGTAGACCTTGCAGCGAAATGCTTGCTTACAGGCTCTAACCAATAGTGCAACAAAGGTATTAGGTGAACAATAGGTAAGTAAAGAAATAAAACAACAGTAAAAAGACAGGCTATATACAGTAGCAAGGCTTTAAAAGTAGCGAGGCTACATACAGACACCGGTAAGCTGATTGAGGTAGTATGTACATGTAGATATGTTTAAAGTGACCATGCAGAGAGTAGCAGTAGCGTAAAAGAGGGGATGTCGGGTGGTGGGTGGGACACAATGCATAAGGCCCGGTTAGCCAATGTGCGGGAGCACTGGTTGGTCGGCCCAATTGAGGTAGTATGTACATGAATGTATAGTTAAAATTGACTATGCATATATGATAAACAGAGAGTAGCAGCAGCGTAAAAATAGGGATTGGGGGTGGGCACACAATGCAAATTGTCCAGGTAGCCATTTGATTACCTGTTCAGGAGTCTTATGGCTTGGGGGTAAAAACTGTTGAGAAGCCTTTTGGTCCTAGACTTGGCGCTCCGGTTAGGGTTAGGGTTTCCATGTGGTAGTAGAGAGAACAGTCTATGACTGGGGTGGCTGGGGTCTTTCTCTGATACCGCCTGGTGTAGAGGTCCTGGATGGCAGGCAGCTTAGCCACAGTGATGTACTGGGCCATACGTCAGAGGCCGAGCAATTGTCGTACCAGGCAGTGATGCAACCATGCTCTCGATGTTGCAGCTGTAGAACCTATTGAGGATCTCAGGACGAGTTGAAAGTCCGTGTTGCCCAGCAACAGCCCCAAAACATCACTGCTCTAGAGGAGATCTGCATGGAGGAATGGGCCAAAATACCAGCAACAGTGTGTGAAAACCTTGTGAAGACTTACAGAAAATGTTTGACCTCTGTCATTTCCAACAAAGGGTATATAACAAAGTATTGAGATAAACTTTTGTTATCGACCAAATACTTATTTTCCACCGTAATTTGCAAATAAATTCATTAAAAATCCTACAATGTGATTTTCTGGATTTTTTTCCCTCATTTTGTCTGTCATAGTTGAAGTGTACCTATGATGAAAATTACAGGCCTCTCATCTTTTTAAGTGGAAGAACTTTAACAATTGGTGGCTGACTAAATACTTGTTTGCCCCACTGTATGTACACATACTAATCAGACAAGATGAGACAAGACAGTCCGGGGTTGTTGGTAATGAATCCAGTTCAGTGACGAGGGACTGGGACGTCTAGCGGCTCTGTGCAAAGGAAAGAAAACGTGTGGAGGGGCAATAGTCTAATAAAAAGCATGAGCTGGCGCACACCCAGAGAAAATTATTTAGTGTAGAGGTGCTGACTAACTGTAAGCTATAAAAACAAATAGTCACACATGAATATGACTGTGGAAACAATGTCAAGGTTAAATGTTGTAATTGTGGGGGGACACAGTGCAGCATTTGGTGGATGCCAGGTGCAGAAAGAAGCTAGAGAGGCCCAAAGATATAGAATCACTCATAATGTCTCTTATTCAGAGACTGCAAGGCAGATTGGTGAAACTATTAGGCAGAATGGTGGAGATAAGAGGGTTACTCCTGGAATAGCTGAACCTACTGTAGAAAATGTCTAGACACAGATACGAGACCTGTTCAGAAATCTTCCTCTCACAAATGTGTCGTTTCAAAGGACACCTTAATAGTTAATCAGATTGACTTTATAGCCTTCATTGAAAAGATGATCAACCTGACTGTGTTTGTGGAAAGAACAACTGCCAGATTGAAGATCATTGTAGAAGTTTTTAGGAGTAACATATGTTACTGTCACCATGATCGTTGATATGTTGACTCCTAATAATACCAATGATGGAATGTCTCAGTATGTTGATAATTGAATCTTTTTTGTTGTTATCGTTCAGTGGAATGGCTGAGGCTTATTGCTAACAGTCAGGTGTTTAACAAATGTGTAATAGATTTAGAGATCAAACCTGATGTGATACTTGTTCAAGAAACATGGCTTCGACCACATCTGGATTGGATTATTCCTGGTTATTGCTCAATCAGATCTGATAGATCAATTGGACAGGGTGTTGGGTGTGCTACGTTCATAAGGTCTTGTATATCGTAATATACCTGTCCCATCTCAATAAGACGGTGGAAATCTACAGTGCAGGTAGTAATATTAAGTTAGAGGCAAAAGAAACGCACACCTATATAGCGAGGTGCTGGTTAGCGGAGTGGAACGCTTAAAGAAATAAAGGAGAGCCGCACACACTTGGAGCTCCGATGCAAAAATATTTATGTCCAACGTTTCGACAGACAAGCTGTCTTCATCAGGGTATAATGACAAACATTGCGGGATGACTCATTTATATAGTGTCAAAAGACACACAGGTGTCTGTAATCAGGCCGGGTGTGGCCTGATATCATTGGTTCATTCTCATATATTAAAATAACATACAAAAACATAAATGGATAGCGTACGATCATAGATACAATTTGACTACATAAGCCTACAAACATTTACAATAGCAAAATCACAATATTCACAAGAATGGCTTCAGATCAAAGTCTACGTTGAGACCGAAGGGAGCAATGGTCTTTAAATTAAAGATCCAGGCAGCCTCTCGTTTTAGCAATAAATTGTCGAGGTCACCCCCTCTCCTAGGGAGGGTGACATGTTCGATGCCAATATAATGAAGAGATGAAATCGAGTGGTTTTCTTCCAAAAAGTGGGCCACAACTGGGTAAGCTGAGTTTTTGCACCTAATGGTGCTACAATGCTCCAAGATACGTACTTTTAATTTGCGCTTTGTTTTACCCACATCGTTTTTACCACAAGGACAAGTTATAAGATAAATAACTGCCTTAGTGGAGCACGTAATAACACCTTTGATTGGGATCTGTTTCCCTGTTTGGGGGTGTTTGAAGGATCTACATTTATAAGTGCCATTGCATTGAGCACAGCCATTACACTTGTAGTTTCCATCCAGTAGGGGCGCAAACACACATTGTGCAGGGATATCTTGGGGTGATAAATCAGAGTTTCAATTTCTCTGAGGTTTCTGCCCCACGAGAATACGATCAAGGGAAGGTCCGAAAACACATTACCGATACCATCATCGGATCTTAGAATGTACCAGTGTTTGACCGATTCCCTTGATGTTCAGAGCACTTTGACTAGCGGATAGTTAGATCGCAAGAATACTTATTTTTGCGAGACTGACCTTGAAAAAGGTCATATCTCACCTTGTTTAGATATTTCTCAACGGCAGTATTAATCTGACCATTATTGTACCCCCTCTCCTTGAATTTACTTTGTGTCTCAGCTATATTTCTGTCTGATTGTTTTTTACAAATGATTTTGATTAGACAGAATTGGCTGCCGGGCAAACTTTTTTTCAAGGGAAGTGGGTGACTATCAACGATCAACAAACTGTTACGATCAGTAGGTTTCCTGTAAAGATCAATATATAAAACATTATATATCAGAAGATCAAGAAAACTGATTTGATGTGTATCAGATTGCATAGTAAATATCAGATGCTCAGAACAGGAGTTAAGAAAAGAATGGTTGGCCCACTGGAGCTGTTTTGGATCACCCCTCCACAGAACAAAAATGTCATCAATATACCTTTTCCAAATAATGATGTTAGGCAAGAAAACATTTTTGAGAGGATTTGAAAATAGACTGTTTCTCCATGTAACCCATATACAAATTAGCATAGTTAGCAGCCATGGGGGATCACATAGCAGTACCCTTCGTCTGAATAAAGAAATAATTTAGAAACATGAAGTAGTTGTGTGTGCCAATGTTATAATGCATGCGTAGTTCATTAGGGTCACGTTGCAGAAGAAAATGTTCCATAGCTTCAATACAGACCTAGTGTGGAATAATTGTGTATAACGACTCAACATCAAAAGTAACTAACAAAGTATTCTCTGGGAGAGGATCAAGAGATTCAATAATAGAGATCATACTACTGGTGTCCTTTACCAAGGAGGGGAGCTGTTCTGCGAGTGGTCTTATAAAAAAAAGTCAACAAAAAAGTCAATAGATGGGCCGTTACTGCATCAATGCCTGCTACAATAGGGCACCCTGGAGGTTTTGTAACATTCTTGTGTAATTTCGGCAAGGTATACAAAGTGGCAATTTTAGGGTGTTGAATATTAAATTACAACATTTTTACAACCCTTGTTGTCAACTATCTGTAGCAATGTTTGATGAAATATCAGGAGAATTGGGCTTTAGGGATATGGTGCGGAGACATGAATGCACATAGTAGTTTATGGGGAAGTAGACATACAGATGCTAATGGTACTATTGTGGAAGATACGATGGAAACAAGAGCATTAGCATGTCTTAACGATGGATGTGTGTAGGGGGTGCATACTGTCGGCAGAGAAGTCAGGTGCAGGAGTGCAAAAACTGATTTACAATGGCGCAGTTTAATAAACAAAACCACCGTAAACAGAAATCAATCAATGGGTAAACAAAACCTGTTTACACACCAGCATAACGTGCACAAGCACTACAATAAACAATTCCGGACATGGGGGGAACAGAGGGTTAAATACACAACATGTAATGATGGAATTGAAACCAGGTGTGTGGGAAGACAAGACATAACAAATGGAAAGTGAAAGGTGGATCGGCGGTGGCTAGAAGACCTGTGACGTCGACCGCCGAACGCCACCCGTACAAGGCGAGGGACTGACTTTGGCGGAAGATGTGACAATATGGTACAAGAGTTGATGTTGTTAGAGGGGTTACATCCTGCTTGGACCTCACAAAGGCTTCTAACTCTATTGCATCTATCTGTGAATGTAATGTAATGAATGATTCTACTGTTGGAAGTGATCATTTCCTGATTTTGTGTACAATGAACTTTGATGTTACTGTTCCAGACAGGGCACCATTCAGAAGATGGGGCTTTCATAAAGCAGACTGGGAAAAGTCTGGTGATCATTGCACAAAGTCTGTTGGACAGTTGTCTATAGAGAGGCCGGTTGATGTATGTGCTGCCTCTGTGATCTCTGATTTTGAGTGCTGCGAATTTATATGTACCAGTGAGTGAAGTGGGTGAGAAAAGGAAGGGGGTTACTTGGTGGACTGAAGAGTGCACTGCGGCTATGCGAGAAAGAAATAGGGCGTAGGAACATGACTCCTGAGAATCTACTTGATTTCCAAAGGAACAGAGCTTTAGTATGTAGAGTCATTGAGGCTGTCAAGAGAAATGCATTGAGACAGTTCTGCTCTACAATAGGCAGGGTTACTGAGCTGGGGGTTGTATTGTGTGGTCTATGTTGAAGAAGATGACTGGAAGAAGCAGGTCCCCTCGAATTCCAGTTTTTCCTCGACTAACCTGTAGGTACCGGTACCCCCTGTATATAGTCTCGTTATTGTTATTTTATTGTTACTCTTGTTTTCTTAACTCTTATCTTATTTAACACTGCATTGTTGGTTAAGGGCTTGTAAGGAAGCATTTCACGGTAAGATCTACACCTGTTGTAATCGGCGCATGTGACAAATACATTTTGATTTGATTTGGTTGTGGAGCAAAAAATGTCCGTAACTGATAAAGAAAAAGATGACTTGTTGGGAAGACATTTGCTAGGGTATATAGTGGGGTGTATAGTGGGGTGTATAGTGGGGTGTATAGTAGGGTGTATAGTAGGGTGTATAGTGGGGTGTATAGTGGGGTGTATAGTGGGGTGTATAGTGGGGTGTATAGTGGGGTATATAGTGGGGTGTATAGTGGGGTATATAGTGGGGTGTATAGTGGGGTATATAGTGGGGTGTATAGTGTGGTTACTTTGGATTAAGTATAAAAGCAACTTTTAAATGTTCATGTTAATGTGTATAAGAAAAGGGATACTCTTGACTCTTCTTTGGATGCTGTTTTTACCATACATGAGATGCGTTCAGCCTTAGTAGGCTTTGTAATGTTTTAAGCATCTACCAGATGAGGTCAGACATGTTCTCCTGGGATTATTTAATATGATTTGGAGTGATGGGGTTATACCTTCTGGTAGGAAACATGCAGTAATATTACTTTTTGTAAAGCCTGGTAAACACCCTTCATGTGCTGATAGTTGTAGACCAATAGGACTGACCTCTAACTTGTGTAAACTGTTGGAAAAGTTGATTGTCATATTTCCTGGAAAGGTAGATCTACTTTGGTTCCATTAGTAAAGGTGAACAATGAAGTTGAAAAAACTCTGGTCATGAAAGACGTTATGGCTACTGTCTTTTTCGACATTGAAAAGGCTTATGACACTATGTAGAGAGAAGACCTACTGATTAAGATGGAACGGCTTGGTATTGGTGGGAGATTATATAACTGGGTTTTGGCCCTTTTATCTAATTCCTCTTTTCGAGTTAAAATAGGATCCATTTTATCTGATGCCTATGGAGTTGACAATGGTATTCCTCAAGGCAGTCCTATTTTGTTTAATATTATGATTTGCAATGTGTTTTTGAATGTAGGTATGAGTATTGGGGCTTCCCTATATACTGATGATGGAGTTCTGGAAGATGGGAAGGAATGTCTCTCTTGATCAAATCTATTCAACAAGCTATAGTGGATGTTGAAAGATGGTTGATTGACTGGGGTTTTAAATTGTAAATGGTGAAGTATTGTTGTATGTTCTTCTCGAAGAAGAAAGTTGCTGATAATATACAGTTGTTTCTGTATGGACAGCCTATGGGGAAGGTTTCTACGTACAAATAATGGGGTATATGGTTCTATGAGCGATATACATGGAAAGATCATGTCAGAAATGTTGAAACAATGTGTAAGAAGGCGAATCTTATGTGCTCTGTCTCTGGTTATGAATGGGATGTTGACATACAATCATTGATGGATATTTATAGAGCTCTGATCAGGACAACAATTGATTAAGGATGCGTAGTTTATGGAACAGTGACGAACACTTGGCTTCAGAAGCTGGACAGAATCCAGTATATAGCTTTAAGGATATGTATTGGTGCATTTAAATCAGCATCTGTATGTACTTTACAAGTGGAGGCAGGTGAGATGCCTTTGGATATATGGCATAAAAAATTGTCATTAGCTTATTGGGTTAGGTTGAAAGGCTGTGGGGTTGAGCATCCCACTGCTACTTTTCAAGATGACTGTTGGGAATATACTACTAGAAAACGCAGTGGTTTTGGTTGGTCAGTTGGAAAGCTTGCTGATGAGAGTGGTTTGGGGGAGTTGGAAGTTGTCCCTTCTGTGGTGATATGGGATGCTCCTCCGTGATTACTTCCAGATCCTGTTGTTGATCTAGCTTTGGTAGAGAAAAGGAAAGATTGGTCAGAATTCAATGATATAGGGAAACTGGTTTACAATTACATTGGTAGAAGTTGTTATTCTTTTTAACTCTTTTTCACAGATGGATCCAAGGACCCAGAGAGTGGGCGCACAGGAGCGGGCATTTACATTCCTGAATTTGATGTGCAGATATGTAGAAAACTAACAGATTACCTATCAGTACACTCAGTTGAACTTTTGGCGATAGTAGTTGCCCTCCACTGGGTGGAGGACATACAACCTGTTAGAATTATAGTATGCTCAGATTCTCTGTCTGTATTAAATAGTTTATCATCTGGTAAATCTAATAGGAGTGACATACTATTGGAGGTATTAATGCTTGTAGCGATGTGCGCTGAGAGTCGGGAAGCAAGTTCAGGGAGTGAGTGTTTAAATAAATAAATGAAACATAATATAAAACAAAAAAACGCACAGACAGGAAACATAGAAAAATGACACCTAGGGAAGGAACCAAAAGGGAGTGACATATACAGTATAGGGCAGGTAATCAAGGAAGTGATGGAGTCCAGGTGAGTGATGACACGCAGGTGCGTGTAACGATGGTGACAGGTGTGCGCCATAATGAGCAGCCTGGTGACCTAAAGGCTGGAGAGGGAGCACATGTAACAATGTTATTGTGAACAATTGAGAGAATGGGTGAAATTTTGCGATTCTGCTGGATTCCAGCACATTCGGGCGTGGAAGGGAAGGAAATTGTAGACCAGTTAGCCAAAAGAGCTTTGAAACGAGATATAATTTATATTAATGTTCCACTGGGTAGAGGTGAGGCCAATTGTAAGATCAGAGCCATTTTGATAGATGTATGGCAGAAGAGATGGGACTCAGAAGAGATGGGCATTTAAATGCCCTCCAAAAAAAAGGTTGGTAGACCAAGATTCAAAGGTCAGATTAGGAAGGTGTTTGCTCGAATGCGCTTAGGACATTGTACATTGAACTCGTCATTACATCTGGTTGGCAAGCATGTGAATGGTTTGTGTCTGGAGTGTATTTTTTATTGACTTATTTCACCTTTATTTAACCAGGTAGGCTAGTTGAGAACAAGTTCTCATTCATAACTGCGACCTGGCCAAGATAAAGCAAAGCAGTGTGACACAAACAACAACACAGAGTTACACATGGAATAAACAAACATACAGTCAATAACACAATATAAAAAAAGATATGAAAAAAAAGGTAATACAATTTAGCAAATTAATACTGGAGTGATAGATGAGCAGATGATGATGTGCAAGTAGAAATACTGGTGTGCAAAAGAGCAAAAAAGCAAAAAAGTAAAAAACAATATGGGGATGAGGTAGGTAGATTGGATGGGCTATTTACAGATGGGCTGTGTACAGCTGCAGTGGTCTGTTAGCTGCTCAGATAGATGATGTTTAAAGTTAGTGGGGGAGATATAAGTCTCCAACTTCAGCGATTTTTGCAATTCATTCAAGTCATTGGCAGCAGAGAACTGGAAGGAAAGGCACCAAAGAGGTGTTGGCTTTGGGGATGACCAATGAGATATACCTGCTGGAGCGCGTGCTACGAGTGGGTGTTGTTATCATGACCAGTGAGCTGAGATAAGGCGGAGCTTTACCTCGCAAAGACTTATAGATGACCTGGAGCCAGTGGGTCTGGCAACGAATACGTAGCGAGGGCCAGCCGACGAGAGCATACAGGTCGCAGTGGTGGGTGCTATATGGGACTTTGGTGACAAAACGGATGGCACTGTGATAGACTGCATCCAGTTTGCTGAGTAGAGTATTGGAAGCTATTTTGTAAATGACATCGCCAAAGTCGAGGATCGGTAGGATAGTCAGTTTTACGAGGGTATGTTTGGCGGCATGAGGGAAGGAGGCTTTGTTGCAAAATAGGAAGCTAATTCTAGATTTAATTTTGGATTGGAGATGTTTAATATGAGAGTTTACAGTCTAGCCAGACACCTATTTGTAGTTGTCCACATATTCTAAGTCGGAACCGTCCAGAGTAGTGATGCTAGTCGGGAGGGCGGGTGCGGGCAGCTATCGGTTGAAAAGCATGCATTTAGTTTTACTAACGTTTAAGAGCAGTTGGAAGACACAGAAGGAGTGTTGTATGGCATTGAATCTCGTTTGGAGGTTTGTTAACACAGTGTCCAAAGAAGGGCCAGATGTATACAGAATGGTGTTGTCTGCGTAGAGGTGGATCAGGGAATCACCCGCAGCAGGAGCGAAATCGTTGATATGTACAGAGAAAAGAGTCGGCCCGAGAATTGAACCCTGTGGTATCCTCATAGAGACTGCCAGAGGTCCGGACAACAGGCCCTCCGATTTGACACACTGAACTCTGTCTGAGAAGTAGTTGGTGAACCAGGCGAGGCAGTCATTTGAGAAACCAAGGCTGTTGAGTCTGCCGATAAGAATATGGTGATTGACAGAGTCTAAATCCTTGGCCAGGTCAATGAAGACAGCTGCACAGTACTGTCTTTTATCGATGGCGGTTATGATATTGTTTAGTACCTTGAGCGTGGCTGAGGCACCTGTGACCAGCTTGGAAACTGGATTGCACAGCAGAGAAGGTACGGTGGGATTCGAAATCGTCAGTGATCTGTTTATTAACTGGCTTTCGAAGACTTTAGAAAGGCAGGGCAGGATGGATATAGGTCTGTAACAGGTTGGGTCTAGAGTGTCACCCCCTTTGAAGAGGGAGATGACCGTGGCAGCTTTTCAATCTTTAGGGATCTCAGATGATACAAATGAGAGGTTGAACAGACTGGTAATAGGGGTTGCAACAATGGCGGCGGATAATTTTTTAAAGAGAGGGCCCAGATTGTCTAGCCAAGCTGATTTGTATGGGTCCAGGATTTGCAGTTCTTTCAGAACATATGCTATCTGGATTTGGGTGAGTGAAGGAAAAGCTGGGGTGGCTTGGGAAAGTAGCTGCGGGGGGATGCAGGAGCTGTTGGCCGGGTTTGGGGTAGCCAGGAGGAAACATGGCCAGCCGTAGAAAAATGCTTCTTGAAATGCTCGATTATCGTGGATTTATTGGTGGTGACAGTGTTTCCTAGCCTCAGTGCAGTGAGCAGCTGGTAGGAGGTGCTCTTATTCTCCATGGACTTTACAGTGTCCCAAAGCCTTTTGGAGTTAGAGCTACAGGATGCAAATTTCTGTTTGAAAAAGCTAGTCTTTGCTTTCCTAACTGACTGCGTGCATTGGTTCCTGACTTCCATGAAAAGTTGCATATCGCGGGGACTATTCGATGCTAGTGCAGTCCACCACAGGAAGTTTTTGTGCTGGTCGAGGGCAGTCAGGTCTGGAGTGAACCAAGAGCTATATCTTTTCTTAGTTCAACATTTAAAAAAAAGGGCATGCTTATTTAAGATGGTGAGGAAATAACTTTTAAAGAACGACCAGGCATCCTCGACTGACGGGATGAGGTCAATGTCCTTCCAGGATACCCGGGCCAGGTCAATTAGAAAGGCCTGCTCGCAGAAGTGTTTTAGGGAGCTTTTGACAGTGATGAGTGGTGGTCGTTTTACCGTGGACCCATAGCGAATGCATGCAATGAGGCAGTGATGGCTGAGATCTTGACTCAAAACAGCGTATTTGGAGGGAAAGTTGGTCAGGATAATATCTATTAGGGTGCCCATGTTTACGGATTTAGGGTTGTACCTGGTGGTTTCCTTGATAATTTCTGTGAGATTGAGGGCATCTAGCTTAGATTGTAGGACTGCTGGGCTGTTAAGCATATCCCAGTTTAGGTCACATAAGAGAACGAACTCTGAAGATAGATGGGGGGCAATCAATTCACAGATGGTGTCCAGGTCACAGCTGGGAGCTGAGGGAGTCTATAACAGGTGGCAAAAGTGAGAGACTTATTTCCAGAGACATTCATTTTTAAAATTAGAAGTTCGAACTGTTTGGACAAAGACCTGGAAAGTAATGCAGAACTTTGCAGGCTAACTCCTCCCCCTTTGGCAGTTCTTTCTTGACAGAACATGTTGTAGTTGGGGATGAAAATCTCTGAATTTTTGGTGGCCTT
Source organism: Oncorhynchus kisutch (assembly GCF_002021735.2). Lineage (NCBI taxonomy): Eukaryota > Metazoa > Chordata > Actinopteri > Salmoniformes > Salmonidae > Oncorhynchus > Oncorhynchus kisutch. The sequence goes on from NC_034179.2 coordinate 29,448,726, forward strand.
CCTAAGCCAGGATTCAGACACGGCTAGGACATCAGGGTTGGCGGAGTGTGCTAAAGCAGTGAGTAAACTTAGGGAGGAGGCTTCTGATGTTTACATGCATGAAACTAAGGCTTTTACATTTACAGAAGTCAACAAATGAGAGTACCTGGGGACACGCAGGGCCTGGGTTAACCTCCACATCACCCGAGTAACAGAAGAGGAGTAGGATGAGGGTACTGCTAAAGGCTATCAAAACTGGTCATCTAGTGCGTTGGGGACAGAGTATAAAAGGAGCAGATTTCTGGGCATGGTAGAATAGATTCAGGGCATAATGTACAGACAGGGGTATGGTAGGGAGCGGGTACAGTGGTGGTAAATCTAGGCATTGACTGACGATAAGAGAGGTTGTATATCTCTGGACGCACTAGTTATGCTGGGTGAGGTCACCACGTGTGGGAGGTGGGACAAAGGAGGTATCTGAGGCATGTTGAGTGGCACTATGGGCTCCGCAGTAAACTAAAACAATGATAACTATCCTAAACAACAGTATACAAGGCATGTTGATATTAGAGAGAGACATAAAGCGAGGCATAAAGCAATCACAGGCGTTGATTGGGAGAGCTAGCTAAGACAACGGGTAAGACAACAACAGCTAATCAGCTAAGACAATAACAACAGGTAAAATGGTGATGAATGGGCAGAGAGGGTCAGTTAACTACACACAGGGCCTGAGTTCGAGGCTGGGGCCGACAGATAAACAAAAATAAACTAAATGGAGTACAGTGATTAATGTACAGTCCAGCAGGCATCAACTATGTAGCCAAGTGATCATAGGGTCGAGTGAACAGCAATAGATGAAACAGGGAAGCTGCTAGGTAGTTGTTACTATGCTAGATTGGACAGAATGGAAGGAACAGAATGGAGTAGATGTCCACTTGTGGTACAGTGGAGGAGAAAATATACAGATGGCAGGTGTTCAAAGAATCCTTGATCAGACAGACTACCAGGGGGAAAAAAAAATCCATTCCTGGTACTTCAGCAAACGAGATCTTAAAGAACTCTTCACGCTACAAGACACTCAATCCTCATCCACACAGATGCAGCTACCGTCACCACACTCGAGACAAAGACACACAGATCCAAAATTGGATAAACACATCACCCACCTTCACTCCATGGAGAAGTTTGGAATCTCTGATCATGACATCATGTTCTCACATGAAGTAGAAAACAACAATGATGACCCTGAGGATCAGGAAGCTCAACGGCACATAGAGAACAGGGTGCCGAAAGCTCAGGGGCTGAAGGCTGAGTCTGAGTTGCATCAGCAGCTTGCTGGGAGCATTCAGTCTTACACAGAGCCGGCATGGCTGTGGAAACCCCATCAACACTACAGAGGGGTCAATTGAGAAGAAGCCAATGGATGAAAAACCCAGTCCCTCGTCTCCGAAACATAACCACAACTCCACTGCGTTGGTGGACCAGTCTGGGTCTGGTGACAAGGAAGATATCCACAATCTGAGTAACAGATTAATTGATCTAGCTGTAAATGAAAGCATTGAGATTTTGGGACCTGCTGTGACAATTGCGACTGAGGAAAAGTTAATAAAGAGCAACCATCATTCTCCCATAGACAAGTCTCTTGAAGAGGTTTTATCGGCTGGTGAGGCAATTGACGCTTCTGTTCAAGTGGTTTTGGATGTGTCATCAGAAAATAAGGATGGTATTGTTGCCATGGAGCATGGTACAAGTCTGGGATATGCTACCTCTGAAGTTGAATAAGACATACAGCAAAATGGAAATGGTTCCCCACAATGGCAGAACTTGTCACTTCACCAAGACTCCACAATCGACCAGAAGATCTCACCTGTCAAATCCCTTAAGAATCAAAGACTTTCTATGCTACTACAGATCTCCAGTACAAGCCTAGAAAGCTATGCAGAAACATCTCCAAAAGTGGATGCTGAATTTGAGTCTTTTGAAGGAAATTTCAATCTACAGTTATTGGACAGTGCTAGTGATATGTTTTCAGAGTAGTAATCCGATTCTGTCGAAGGGAATTCAGGTTTCCAGCTAGAGATGGATGTCAGCTTAATTTTAGATGACGAGCCCTCTGTCTGTGAATGGAGCAGATGTCCATGATGTCAACTCTCCTGTTTCTAAAGCAGACGACACTGAAGAGAACTCGTTCATTACTTCTGTAAAGAAAAAGAAAAGAGCAGCTGTAATTTATGATAGTGCAGAGGATGATGTTGAGGAAGAGGAAAGGCCTCATTTGATGAACACTGAATTGGATAAATCATTCAACGGTATGCGATCCTCCAAACCAAAAACAGTTCAATCTGGATCCAGTTCCTTTAAAGCCAGGAAAAGCTTTGGAGGGAATACCTCTGTAGTCTTAAGACGTTAATTTGTGGATTCAGTGATTGAGAATGTGGAAGACCTCAATGAGGACATAGAAGCTGAGCTTTCACATATGCACACTGATGATGCAAGTGAGGAAAGTGAGGTTACTGGATTTCGTGAGGCAAGGGAGGTGACTGGATCTCATGAGGAGTCTCTCACGGAAAAGGAAGAACCCACATGGGAAACCTTCAACACTGAGACCGAAGAGGAAGGTGACAGTGGGTCAATGTATGTTGCTGAAGAATCTGAAATGGGAAAGGACGATGAAAGTTCTTTGGAGGAATCTACCGGTGATCCTGAACTTGCTTCTGGTGAAAGAATGGACCAATGTGCCAGTGGCAAAGATGCCACATTGCAGACTGCGGAAGGTGTAAACAACAGAGGAAAAGTATAAAAATCTTGTGAAAAGGGGAAAACAATCTTACTCTGATGCCCTAAGCTGCGTTTTGAAAGGAATTGACATTAGAACTAGTGATCCTGAAATTCAGTTAATGACTATTCAACTGTGCTGTCAGGCTCAGTAAGGTAATGAATTAGTAAAATATTATTTCTGAAATGGTTGTTAACCCTGATTAGCTGTCACCTACACCAGGGTTTCCTAAACACGTTTTGGTTTTTGCCCTAGCATTACACAGCTGATTCAAATAGTCAACGCTTGATGATGAGTTGGTTATTTGAATCAGACGTGTAGTGCTAGAGCAAAAACCAAAACGTGCCCACAGGGGTGGCCCCAGGACCGAGTATGGGAAACCCAGGCCTACATGATTGAAAATGTCAGTTTAGTGTTTTTTTGGGGGGGGGGTTGTCTTGTAAAACAATGTTGAAACAAATGGTGCAAATAATTTTCTACAAAAAAAAGGTTTGTACTGTGGTGGGCTAGCAACAACAATACCAAACCCTGTAAGGGGTTAGATTGTGACACAATGAAAAATCTGTCTGATTGGCAATTGTTGGTAGTCTATTACTGAAAATGGCCACTTGATGGTGCACTAATGACTGGAAAAGTATTCCTCAGTTTGGCCAGAAGTACAGTGCCCTTCAGAAAGTATTCCTCAGTTTGGCCAGAAGTACAGTGCCCTTCAGAAAGTATTCCTTAGTTTGGCCAGAAGTACAGTACCCTTCAGAAAGTATTCCTCAGTTTGGCCAGAAGTACAGTGCCCTTCAGAATGTATTCACACCCCTTGCCTTTTTCCACATTTTGTTATGTTACAGCCTGAATTTTAAATGGATTAAATATAGATGTTGTGTCACTGGCCTACACACAATACCACATAATGTCAAAGTGGGATTATGTTTTTAGACATTTTTACCATTTTAATAAAAAATGAAAAGCTGAAATGGCTTGAGTCAATACGTATTCAACCCCTTTATGGCAAGCCTAAATAAGTTCAGGAGTAAACATTTGCTTAACAAGTCACATAAATTGCATGGACTCACTATGTAGAGGTATGTATATATGTGTATATGTATATATATATATATTTACACCCCAAAAATATATGGGGGATTGGAATTGTTGCAGACAATTACATTGATGGAAGCAACAATCTTTCAGCAATACTAAACTGATCCACCCCTTAAATAAATTTAAAAAATCCCTCAATTGAGCAGTGAATTTCAAAGACAGATTCAACCACAAAGACCTGGGAGGTTTTCCAATGCCTTGCAAAGAAGGGCACCCATTGGTAGATGACATTAAATATCCGTTGGAGCTCTTCATATATTAAAGTGTGGTGGTGGCTGCATTTTATGGATATGCTCGTCACCGGCAAAGATTACGGAGTTTTTTTATTTTTATAAAAAGAAACGGAAAAGAGTTGAGCACAGGCAAAATCCTAGAGGAAAACCTGGTTCAGTCTGCTTTCCAACTGACACAGGGGGACAAATTCACCTTTCACTAGGACAATAACCCAATTCTCAAGGCCAAATATACACAGGAGTTGCTTACCAAGACGACATTGAATGTTCCTGAGTGGCATAGTTTCAGCTTTGACTTACATCGACATGAAAATCTATGACAAGACATGAAAATGTCTGTCTAGCAATGATCAACAACCAACTTGACAGTGCTTGACGAGTTTAAAAAGGAATAATGGCATTTATTATCAAAAACTCCAGTCAGCCAAATCATAGACAGTTCTCTCTGCTACCACACCGCAAGCGTTACCGGAGCGCCAAGTCTACAGTAGGTCCAAAAGTCTCCTAAACAGCTTCTACCCCCAAGCCATACGACTGCTGAACAACTAATCAAATGGCCACCCGGACTATTTACATTGACCCCCCAGCCCTTTGTTTTTACACTGTTGTCACTTTACCCCTACCTACATGTACATATTACCTCGATTAACCTGTACCACCGCACATCGACTCATTACCGGTACCCCCTGTATATAGCCTCGTTATTGTTATTTTATTGTTACATTTTAGTTTATTTTTTACTTTAGTTTATTTAGTAAATATTTTCTTAACTCTATTTCTTGAACTGCATTGTTGGTTAAGGGCTTGTAAGTAAGCATTTCACAGTAAGGACCTGTTGTATTCGGCAAATGTGACAAATAACATTTGATTTGATTTGAAATTGTACAATCCAGGTGTGCAAAGCTCTTAGAGACTTGTCCAAAAAGACTCACAGCTGTAATCGCTGCCAAAGGTGATTCTAACATGTATTGACTCAGGGGGTTGAATACTTATCTAATCAACATATATTAGTGTTTTATTTTTCTTTAATCTATTTTTTTATTTAATCGTTCTTCCACTTTGATATTAGAGTATTTTGGTGTAGATCAAAAATAAAAAATGATGTAATCCTAATTTGTACACAACAAAAGGTGGAAAAAGTCAAGACGCTGAAGGCACTGTAATTGCCCAGAATGTATGCAATTTATTTTGATCATTATCTTAGCACCACATGTAATGTTCCTATCACCATTTCTCACCCAAATTCTGCAGGTCATGCAAAAAGGTGTGGCTATTAACGAGTCAAAAAAACTGTGGCAATGCATTTAGTGCTTGCTACTTTGGTTTGGTGTATATGTTTTATGAAGCTGAGTATTCTGATTATAACTTGAGCTCTTATTATCTGACCCATAGATTGTATAATGATGACAATATCAAACCATAAAGCAGCATGTTTAGTCTCCAAACTCAACAGAATGGTACAAAGGTGTCTTCAGATACATAACATTCATATAGCCTTAAGTGAATGAATGTTACTATACTGGTGCAACTCCAATCTTCTGACTGTATTTCATATTTCTTAAAGCAATTTAGACACACAATTTGGCTGTTTTCAAAGGATGTGGGAGATGAATCATACAAGCAGCATTTTGTTATTTTTGCTATGTTGAACATTTAAAGGAGAGAAATAGCCTCCATTACCAGTGTTTTCACTGGTTGGGGACTTAACTCGCATCTATATTTCATACAGTACAATAATGTGTTGCCTAGTCTATAGGGATCATGTATTTACTTATGACCCACATAATTCACAAGGGTAACCTACAGTCAGATGAGATTAATTACTTATAACTGGTTGATATTCGTATAAAGTGTGACAATATATTTTTTTCAATGAAACTGTAGCATCAAATTAACATGGTCTTCAAACCCATTCTCATTGGCTATGAGAGATGGACTCATATGACGTAAAGTTTCCGGGTTGTCGCCTCTCTGTTGGAGGTTACTTTCGGTCATTCATCCTTCTGGGAATGTCCCTCTCACTTCTCGGTTTTTGAGGTAAGATTAGATTGACTATAGCTAGCATACAAGCTAGCTAGGGAAATGGCTAAGTAAACTGTCAGATAATATATGTTATCATAGCTATCTTATTTACAAAAATGTGTTAATATTGAATATTCTTAATATCCAGTGTACTGAAGTAGTAAGAAAGAGCTAACGTTAGCAATGCCAACTTCATTACTGTCTTTGTTTATGATCTGGCCAGGCTACAAGCCTACAAGTCGTTTTTAATTTTAATAACCATCAGCGCCTATTAATATCAAATACTTAAAGCGCATAATGGTTGTATTCCACGGTGGGTCTCTGTTTTCAAACATCACAGAACATTTGCGGAACGCCAGTCACCAAATTCTATTCCTCGTTGTCCCTCTCATTTTCATAATGATACCACGAAGCTAGCTACAAAAAGTATTTTAATTTTGATATGCCGGATTATTTTTAGATATGAACAGTCTTACATTTGTTGGGATAAATAGCTTAAAGAAAAAACAATAGTCGTGCTATGTCAACGGAGTTGACAGGTGCAGAGGTTACTTTTGGTCAGACAACGACATGGCCTCGCTCACTGGACCTTTATTTGATTTATTAATTTGATGTTCGTAAACTAAAAGGCATGTAACATTGCCTAATTGTAAAAAACGAATGAATGTTTGAGCAAATGATTTGATAGCTATGTGGGTTATATTACAGGTTTATACTAAAGCGTTGGTGAATACTCGGTTCTGATTGGCTAGAATGGCATTCAGTACTGTATGAAATATAGATGCGAGTTAAGTCCCCAACCAGTGAAAACACTGGTAATGGAGGCTATTTCTCTCCTTTAAATGTTCAACATAGCAAAAATAACAAAACGCTGCTTGTATGATTCATCTCCCACATCCTTTGAAAACAGCCAATAGACATTAAGTAAGGGATAATCGAGGGGCTATGCGTTCTCTGGAAAAGAATGAACGACGTAGAATGTGTTCCATATTACGCTAGCAGAGTGGAACTAACATTCTAACATTAATTATTTTTCCAGAGAAAGCATAGAGCCCCGAGTTGATTATCACTTTTATACTATTGCTATAATTGAACACTTACCGCTAGAAATGGGTTAATTTGCTGGTAGAAATGTGTTCAACATCCACTGAAGTAGCTAGCAAGTTTTACTAGACAGTGACAGTAATCGCCTTGCTATCCAAACCATCGGTCCTAGCTTGCTATTATGAAAATCCAATTCAACAAAGCCAATAAAGGTTTTCAATTCGACTTTTGTTTCAGAAGCAGCTCAAATATAGAACATGGAAGAACTATATCCATTGAAGTTTACCGTGCAAATATACTGTGGGCTATAGGGAAATAATGCGTGCTCTAGAATGCCCTTCAAGCCAATCGGAAATGAGTATTCAACAATGCCATGGTATAATTAAGCAAAAGGGCCTGAGGAGGTGTGGTATATGGCTAATAAACCACGGCTAAGCGCTGTTCTTATGCACGACGCAACGTGGAGCATATTGGTGAATACCACAAACCCCTGAGGTGCCTTATTGCTATTATAAACTGGTTACCAACATAATTAGAACAGTAGAAATACATGTTTTTGTCATCCCTGTGGTAATACGGTCTGAAATTCCACAGCTGTCAGCTGATCAGCAATCAGGGCTCGAACCACCCAGTTTCTAAAACCAGATAATGGGACAGTTAGAAAAGGTATTGGGTCAGTTGGAAACGTTGGCTAGCTCGCTCGCAAGGCATAAGCACGTTGCCATGAAACATAAAGAACGAACGACTGCAGTCACGTCCATAAATATCGAACGAACGACTGTCGCGTCTCTAGCAATCAAAAATATGAGAGAGTATGAATTTGCTTCGAAAAAAGAAAATATCAACGAACACTTTTGGTAAATGTCTGCTTTAGTATTATTTTCTTTGGCAACTGTGGTATAAGTGGGATAAACACCTCCATTCTGTACATGGGGTGGCAGGTAGCCTAGTGAATAGAGCATAGGGCCAGTAACCGAAAGGTTGCTATATCGAATCCCTGAGCTGACAAGGTAAAAATCTGTCGTTCTGCCCCTGAACAAAATAGTTCACTGTTCCTAAGCCGTCATTGTAAATAAGAATTTGTTCTTAACTGACTTGACTAGTTAAATAAAAAATTTATAAAACATTACCTTGGAAAAATTAATTCCGCAAAGTGGCGCGTTGTCCATTATTTTCAAGGTAATGTCAGAGATTATCCCTTACGTTGCCATGAAACATATATTTGCGGATTATTTATATATATATATATATATGTGTGTGTGTACATATATATGTACATGTTATGGTTTATATTATATATGGGTTATGCATCAAAAAATGCTTTATTTACCAAGAATGTTCAATATCAGTCCTAATAACAGGATAGAAAACTAATGCCAGTCATCACCCTGTTTTGTATTGATACGGTTCTTGCTACAATTTGTACAGATGAGGAGTTTGATGTACAGTGTAGGTTTGTTTCAAGGCTTGAGGTACAGTACAGGTTTGTGTCTTTTTCTGCCATCTGTTTTATAGGCATAGCAGTAGCATTGAATATTCTATCTAACAATACAACCTTGCCAATAGCCTTGGTCCTACGTTTCATGCATCACACAGTATTCTTCAGTGTGTTAAAGGTCATTGACCTCATGCTATGACATGCTTCTACGTGGGTAGTAGTATCCTGTCTGATGATGAGGCAGTGGACATGTTTTTCTTGAAACAGCTGAAAGGATTTCACTGTTGCTGATTTGAAAGCGTTAGAGCACATCAAGAAAAATAATCATGTGGCTTGGAAAAACATGTCTGTCTCCTCATTTCTTAGAATAGATTAAACTGAATCTGTGAACACAATGTTGTGTCAGTCAGTGTCAGTCTATGTAATGTGTATCACTATGAGCAACCAGCTGTGTTTGCGTAACAGTTTTAATAGATGTGGTCTTTGGAAATATAATGCAAAAAGGGTTAGTCACAGTCAGCCCTGAGTACGTTGAGATGACTACTGTAGAGAGGAACCGTATCACTTCCTGTCCAATTCACTCTCCTATTGGATGAGAGCAGTTGTGGGTGGAAGCAGGAGAATGTATGTTAGCTCTTTGTGAGTGCAGCTGAGTTAACGAAAAACCTGAGACAGGGAGTGAAGAATAAACATCTTGTGTCGAATAAACAATATCTCGACCAGGCTTTTTGTTTAAGGAAAGAGGAAGAGGTGTTGTTAGCGTACTTCAGAACAGTAGGTAAGGTAACCAATTTCTTCTCTCGTTCATTCTACCGAAAGGTTTACACTGTTTCGATCTGCTCATCACTGGTGTAGTGTTTTTCAGAAGTGTGTGCATGTGTTAATTTTCTAAAGCCATTCAGACCATCTCTGAATTACCCCTCTTTTCAGGGGTAAATGGTCTTTCCTCTGACTGTTTTAGGCTCTCTGAAAATTATGATTCTGTTTAAAGAGCTGATACACCTGATAACAGATATCATTTCAATTAAGAGCAACAAAGCGGTTGGAAGATTTTTTTTGGGGGGGCATCATATCAAATGTAGAAATATAATATATTTAGAATGTAGATCATTTCTTCTCACTGAAGAAGATGTACTGATTGAAGGAGGAATTTGTCTTGGCTGATTCCTTCTGGGGTTGTGATGCCTGGGCCTCGTGTGCCTATGTAGTAAATGGGATTAGGCCAGATCAGTGGCACATGAGCAGTATAAGCCACTCACAGGCAGCATCCTGTGTGCTAAAGCACTTGAGCCTTCATTACTGTCTGGAGGGATGTCAAGTCACACAAGCATTCACCATCAGGGTAACGTAGCAGATCATGATTCAAGCATGACGTGGCCTTTCTATCATTTGAAGTTATGATCCTGTCTAGACATGCTCAGCTGCTAGTTATAGTATCTGCAGCAAGATCAATTAGATAACATTTTTAATGGAATGTAGGTCTGATGTTTTGGGCACTTTTATTACATTTTGAGTTGACCTGAAATGTTCCCCTTATCTTTGATGTCAAGCTGCCCTCCATTAGACTACATTGTATTATAAGTGATTTGATCTAAATGTTTTACTGGATAGTGGAATGGGATTTTTGTTTAGGCTTGGTTGAAGTCCAGATTAACCTTTGGTACCCTTTTTACCCTTTCCAGTGTGCTGGTTAGTGTTAGTTTCATCTTTTATTTTACTAGGGAAGTCAGTTAAGAACAAATTCTTATTTTCAATGACTGCCTTTCAATGACGGCCTAGGAACAGGGGCAGAACCATAGATTTTTACCTTGTCAGCTCAGGGATTCGATCTTGCAACCTTTCGGTTACTAGTCCAATACACTAACCACTAGGCTACCTACCACATCTGCACTGTTCTTTAAGTAAATGTGTGCATACAGTTGTATGGTTTGTTTAACTTTGTAATCATTGGTTTTTGTTTGACATGCATTTTAAAGTGTGAAAACCCCAGGCTGTATCACTCTGTTACAGTGGAATTGCCCTCTTGCCAGTTGCCTCCTTGGAGAATCTTGCACAAAGAAATGTGTTCTTTGGCTTACATGGAAATGTCTCTGGTTTGCACAAGGAGGTCGTTTTCGGTGAAGTCATTTGGGTTTGCCCCGTTTTCATGGGAAAAGACTGGGTGATGCACATACGCCATGACAGTGATCGAGGTTAGAATGTAGACGTATGTCAAAAGAGTTGCCAAGTGGCACCAGAAATGTGGCAGTAGTAAGAAGGTAAAAGCCAAGTATCAAAATAAGACAGAAAATGACTACTTAAATGTTTTAAAATGTTAAGTAAGATTTCATGTATGCTGTCTCTGTCATCTAACCTCACCTCTTTGGCTTCTTAACCACTCTGCTGAACTCTGCGTCTTTGTATTTCAGTCTCTTCATTTACAACATTCCTAGGGTAGACCGACTGAGCTATTTATTAACAACCTGTGTTGCTCATTCGGATTATTCTACCTTATAAAATGTCCTGTCTTAACCAAGGCACCATCAATTGGCATAAATACATACAGGCACTCTTTCAGATTTTTTAAAACACAGACCTAACATTCTTCCAGTTCTGGGAAATGACTGCACACTGCAAGCATCAATTATAGATAAGATAAAAGGTAGTGAAATCTGAAGTGATGTTAACCAGACATGGGCCTAGATGTTTGTGTACAGATACAGTGGTCAGTGCAGTGCTCCAGTGAAACTCAGCTATTTTGTGCAGCAATATTTACCGGCGGTACGGTATGTGTTAAATACCATAGCTGCTTCTTCTTTGACGCCTCCAACCCCCAATAATACAACTTCTGGGTTTGGTGTGTTGCAATGTATGAATTGGCATGAAATGCATACAAGAAGGCTTTTTGAAAATAAATCAAGTACTTTTGGCTAGTCTATAAATTAGATGTTGTATTATGCTTGTGGCTACTGGCTAGCTCCTAGCTATTGCTTCAATATGACTAATCTTGGTTAAGTTCTGGGTCTATACGTGTTAGAAGTGAGTAATTCACCTGTGTTCAGCTTCTCCCCTTCCTGATATGTCCAAATAGTCAGTGAAGAAAACCCTGGAACACTGGAACTACTGTTGCTCGTTATCCTACGCATTCCATCCCGCCGCAACAGATTCTGTCCACAAGAGATTACAATATGACTAACATACTTCTCTTTCTCCATGTATTTTCTTCAACTGTGCTCAACAATTCTGGACCAATCACCCTGCTATAGAGCTAGCAACACAGACCTCTTGTGTCAAGCCTTTCCATTGAACCGTCTGGGTGCATGTGCTGCTACCTGTCCAATCTGTAATTACCGCAACCTGCTTTGGCAACCTTTCCATGACCTGAAAGCTGAGCCGCCTGAACTCTCCCTGAAGCAGACGCTTCTCCCTCAAGTCTCTTTTTCTCTCCACTTCTGCCTCACCTTCAACCATGAGGTTCAAAGTAGACATGCATTACATAGTGTTCTCGCCTGTGTATCTGTTGATGTGGCTGTACACGCTCATCACGTTTATCCCATGGTATTTCCTCACTGATGCTGGGAAGAAGAAAACCATGGCAAAGAGAGAGAAAGCCAAGTCCACCACAGGCAAAGCAGAGGGCCCCTATCGTTGTGTGGAGAACTTTGACAACCTGGCCCGGGAGGACTTTGAGGGAAAGGACACTCTAGACAAGCTGTTTGAGCATGCAGTGCAGCGCTTCGGCAACACAGACTGCCTGGGCACCAGGGAGCTCCTAAATGAGGAGAACGAGACGCAACCCAGCGGCAAAATCTTTAAGAAGGTAGAGTGATCACACACACATCTCACCAGGAACCAATTATTGCAGTCAAGGTTCTGCCAAATAAGTTAGAAAAGTTATGCAACCTGAAGCAAGTCGGTGTAACTTCATATAACAATCCTAGATTAAGTCTCTTCTTGTAGAGTTATTAAATCAAATGTCATAAATATATGACTTGACTCTCCAGTGTGATATATACCCCTGTGAACTGAAGGCCCTTAGTAGAACCAACCCTAATGGCCTGTTTCTGTACTCTCTCCTCTGCTGCAGCTGATCCTGGGGGAGTACAGGTGGCTGTCCTATGACGAGGTGGATCAGATCATCAGTCATCTAGGTAGTGGACTGGCAGCCCTGGGCCAGCAGCCCAAGAGTACCATCGCTATCTTCTGTGAGACACGAGCAGAGTGGATGATCACTGCACAGGCCTGCTTCAGACGCAACTTTCCATGTAGGCATTGACCCAACACACTTCCCTGTTTGAGAATGGCACATAAAGTTCCACTAGTTTACATTATAAATATATTTCCTGTTAGGACAGCAATATTTGTGAAAACATTGTGTTTGTGTGCATGTGAACAACATGTTTGGTTGTGTTGCAGTGGTCACACTGTATGCCACCCTGGGGGAGGAGGCAGTGGCCTATGGCCTAAATGAGTGTGGGGCCACTCACCTGATCACCAGCACAGAGCTACTGGAGACTAAACTCAAGGTAAGAGTCATTAGGGGAAATGCATGGTTCAGATTCTAGCCTAACTACACACTGCTGTTCTCAGCTCCTCTATCTGTGGAAAAGAGAGCTATGTTTTTAGACAGTATGTGTGCAATCACCTCTGTAGATCAAGGAAGATTTTAAAATTAGCCATGGGGTGTTTGTGTGTGAACTGAGGTGTGTCATTGGTGAAAATGGCGCCGGAGAAGATGGCTGACGTTTTACGTGCTCCTAACCAACTGTGCTAGTTTGTTTGTTTACATAATGTTGCTGCTACTGTCTCTTATGACTGAAAATAACTCCTGGACATCAGAACAGCGATTACTCACCTCGAACTGGAAGAAGCTTTTTTCCTTTAACGAGTCCAACAAGTCCGACACGAAGGATATAGTGCTTTCCCAGGAACAGGCCCAAATCCCTGTCATTTGCGTGAAAAAAATATGGAGAAAAGGGGGCGGAGGTCAGGTAGCCTTCTGAGAATTCGTAGGTTGAGCGAGTAAACCTCCACTGCCATCCGCTCTATTGGCCAACGTGCAATCATTGGAAAATAAAATCGAGGACCTACGATTAAGATTATCCTACCAACGGGACATTAACTGTAATATCTTATGTTTCACCGAGTCGTGGCTGAATGACGACATGGATAAAATAGACCTGGCGGGATTGTCCATGCACCGGCAGAACAGAGAAGCTTTGTCTGGTAAGACGAAGGGTGGGGGTGTGTGTCTATTTGTTAGCAACAGCTGGTGCGCGATGTCTAATATTAAAGAAGTCTCGAGGTTTTGTACCTTTATTATAAGCTGTAGACCACACTATCTACCAAGAGTTGTCATCTATATTATTCGTAGCCGTCTATTTACCACCGCAAACCTAAGACCGCACTCAACCAACTATATAAGGCCATAAGCAAACAAGAAAATGCTCATTCAGAAGTGGCGCTCCTAGTGGCCGGGGACTTTAATGCAGGAAAACTTAAATCCGTTTGACCTAATTTCTACCAGCATGTCACATGTGAAACCCAGAGGGAAAAAAACTCTAGACCACCTTTACTCCACACACAGAGATGCATACAAAGCTCTCCCCTGCCCTCCATTTGGCAAATCTGACCATAATTATATCCTCCTGATTCCCGCTTAAAAGCAAAAATTCAAGCAGGAAGTACCAGTGACTCGCTCAATACGGAAGTGGTCAGATGCCGCGGATGCTACGTTACAGGACTGTTTTGCTTGCACAGACTGGAATATGTTCCGGGATTCATCCAATGGCATTGAGGAGTATACCACCTCAAGTCACCAGCTTCCTCAATAAGTGCTTTGATGACCTCGTCCCCACAGTGACCGTACGTACATATCCCAACCAAAAGCCATGGATTACAGGCAACATCCACATCGAGCTAAGGGAGCGGGACACTAATCCGGACACTTATAAGAAATCCCGCTATGCCCTCAGACGAACCATCAAACAAGCAAAGTGTCAATACAGGATTAAGATTGAATCCTACTACACCTGTTCTGACGCTCGTCGGATGTGGCAGGGCTCGAATACTATTACGGACTATGAAGTGAGCTGCCCAGTGACGCGAGCCTACCAGACGAGCCAAATGCCCTTTTATGCTCGCTTCGAGGCAAGCGACACTGAAGCATGCACGAGAGCACCAGCTGTTCTGGACGACTGTCTGATAACTCTCTCGGTAGCCGATGTGAGCAAGACCTTTAAACAGGACCTGTACTCAAAGCATGCGCGGACCAGCTGGCAAGTGTCTTCACTGACACTTTCAACCTCTCCCTGACTGAGTCTGTAATACCTACATGTTTCAAGCAGACAATAATAGTCCCTGTGCCCAAGGAAGCGAAGGTAACCTGCCTAAATTATTACCACCCCGAAGCACTCACGTCGGTAGCCATGAAGTGCTTTGAAAGGCTGGTCATGGTTCACATCAACAGGATCCTCCCGGATACCCTAGAGCCACTCCAATTCGCATACCGCCCCAACAGATCCCCAGATGACACAATCTCAATCGCACTCCACACTGCCCTTTCCCACCTGGACAAAAGGAACACCTATGTTAAATAAAATGTTATTGGTCACGTACACATGGTTAGCAGATGTTAATGCGGGTGTACTGAAATGCTTGTGCTTCTAGTTCCGACAGTGCAGTAATATCTAACAATTTCCCAACAACCACCTTGTATACACACAAGTGTAAAGGAATGCATAAGGATATGTACATATAAATATACATGGATGAGCGATGGCAAGATGCAGTAGATGGTATAGAGGACAGTATATACATATGAGATGAGTAATGTAGGGTATGTAAACATTATATAAAGTGGCATTGTTTAAAGTGACTAGTGATACATTTTTTTTTACATCCAATTTGTAATTATTAAAGTGGCTAGAGATTTGAGTCAGTATGTTGGCAGCAGCCACTCAATGTTAGTGATGGCTGTTTAACAGTCTGATGGCCTTGAGATAGAAGCTGTTTTTCAGTCTCTCGGTCCCTGCTTTGATGCACCTGTACTGACCCCACCTTCTGGATGATAGCGGGGTGAACAGGCAGTGGCTCGGGTGGTTGTTGTCCTTGATTATCTTTTTGGACTTCCTGTGACATCGGGTGGTGTAGATGTCCTGGAGGGCAGGAGAATGCTGTTAATTGACTACAGCTCAGCTTTCAACATCATCGTGCCCACAAAGCTCATCACTAAGCTAAGGATCCCTGGACTAAACACCTCATTTTGAAACTGGATCCTGAACTTCCTGAAAGGCCACCCCCAGGTGGTAAGGTTAGGCAACAACACGTCTGCCACTCTGGTCCTCAACACTGGAGTGTGTACATAGTCCCCTTCTGTAACATTCCAATTAAAAGCACATTTGCGCTTCCATAATATGCATGATCAAATGATCGCATTGAACAGGGCAGCTCATTCATTCGCAGTGGTTACTCACGGCTGGCGAATTCTAGGAGTTCAAATCCTTCCAAGCGAGCTGTCCTTACGATCCGAATGCAATTACAAATAGAACAATAT
This sequence comes from Oncorhynchus kisutch, assembly GCF_002021735.2. NCBI lineage: Eukaryota > Metazoa > Chordata > Actinopteri > Salmoniformes > Salmonidae > Oncorhynchus > Oncorhynchus kisutch. The sequence continues at coordinate 29,464,847 of NC_034179.2, forward strand.
CCAGCGTGTGTCCGAACCGGAGATTTCCTTCCGATAGTAATCCTTCCCGAAGTTTTTTGACTTGAATGTAGTGGCTTCCTTTCGTCTTTACCATAGCTGCTGCCCAAGCCTGAAGCGGGGTTGTTTGGTACGCATACAGTCCTCACTCAAGGTTTCCAAACGGCCAAACATTCAATGACATCCAGGGATATGGCGCAACAAAAATGTTTATTCTTCGTATATCTAACAAATAAATGATTCTCCAATCAACTTAAAGCATAGAATACTTGATATGGAAAATACATATTATGACCTGTCTGTATGGTCAAAAAACGATACCGCTCCCGCATCTAGCAAGGACTCTCCCCCTCCCGAAGGCCCAACTTCCTGCCTTTATCCTAACACACTTACCACAATACAATGAATAGGCAAGAGGGGGGGGGCAAAAACTAAGTTACACTAACAACAAATGAATATATCTCAATCAGGTAAATATAAATCAAAGGTACGTACCTAATATTTCATCATTTACATTCATATTTAATATATTTACACAAATATACATGGAGCTCCATATGTTCGGTCTTTTATACAAATATGTCCAAATCGGCTCTAACACTCCCTGTTCACCCACGACTCCGTGGCCAAACACGACTCCAACACCATCATTAAATTTGCTGATGACACAACAATGGTAGGCCTGATCACACAACACTGAGACAGCCTATAGGGAGGTGGTCAGAGACCTGGCAGTGTGGTGCCAGGACAACAATCTCTCCCTCAATGTGAGCAAGACAAAGGAGCTGATCGTGTACTACAAGAAAAGGTGGGCCGAACAGGCCCCCATTAACATCGACAGTGCTGTAGTGGAGCGGGTCGAGAGTTTCAAGTTCCTTTGTGTCCACATCACCAACAAACTATCATGGTCCAAATACACCAAGACAGTTGTGAAGAGGGCACGACAAAACCTTTTGTCCCTCAGGAGACTGAAAAGATTTGGCATGGGTCCCCAGATCCTAAGAAATTCTACAGCTGCATCATCGAGAGCATCCTGACCGGTTGCATCACCGCCTGGTATGGCAACTGCTCGGCATCTGACCGTAAGGCGCTACAGAGGGTAGTGTGTACGGCCCAGGCCAAGCTTCCTGCCATCCAGGATCTATATAACAGGCGGTGTCAGAGGAAAGCCCAGAAAATTGTCAAGACTCCAGTCACCCAAGTCATAGGCATTCTAGTACCGCACGGCAAGCGGTACCGGAATGCCAGGTCTAGGACCAAAAGGCTCCTTAACAGCTTCTACCCCCAAGCCATAAGACTGCTGAACAATTTATCAAATGGCCACCAGACTATTTATCAAATCATCAAATGTATTTATATAGCCCATCTTACATCAGCTGATATCTCAAAGTGCTGTACAGAAACCCAGCCTAAAACACCAAACGGCAAGCAATGCAGGTGTAGAAGCACGGTGGCTAGGAAAAACTCCCTAGAAAGGCCAAAACCTAGGAAGAAACCAGGTTATGAAGGGTGGCCAGTCCTCTTCTGGCTGTGCCGGGTGGAGATTATAACAGAACATGGCCAAGATGTTCAAATGTTCATAGATGACCGGCATGGTCAAATAATAATAATCGAGGGTGCAACAAGTCAGCACCTCAGGAGTAAATGTCAGTTGGCTTTTCATAGCCGATCATTAAGAGTATCTCTACCGCTCCTGCTGTCTCTAGAGAGTTGAAAACAGCAGGTTTGGGACAGGTAGCACGTCCGGTGAACAGGTCAGGGTTCCATAGCCGCAGGCAGAACAGTTGAAACTGGAGCAGCAGCATGACCAGGTGGACTGGGGACAGCAAGCAGTCATCATGCCAGGTGGTCCTAGGGCTGAGAGAGAGAGAGAGAGAGAGAGAGAGAGAGAGAGAGAGAGAGAGAGAGAGAGAGAGAGAGAGAGAGAGAGAGAGAGAGAGAGAGAGAGAGAGAGAGAGAGAGAGAGAGAGAGAGAGAGAGAGAGAGAGAGAGAGAGAGAGAGAGAGAGAGAGAGAGAGAGAGAGAGAGAGAGAGAGAGAGAGAGAGAGAGAGAGAGAGAGAGAGAGAGAGAGAGAGAGAGAGAGAGAGAGAGAGAGAGAGAGAGAGAGAGAGAGAGAGAGAGAGAGAGAGAGAGAGAGAGAGAGAGAGAGAGAGAGAGAGAGAGAGAGAGAGAGAGAGAGAGAGAGAGAGAGAGAGAGAGAGAGAGAGAGAGAGAGAGAGAGAGAGAGAGAGAGAGAGAGAGAGAGAGAGAGAGAGAGAGAGAGAGAGAGAGAGAGAGAGAGAGAGAGAGAGAGAGAGAGAGAGAGAGAGAGAGAGAGAGAGAGAGAGAGAGAGAGAGAGAGAGAGAGAGAGAGAGAGAGAGAGAGAGAGAGAGAGAGAGAGAGAGAGAGAGAGAGAGAGAGAGAGAGAGAGAGAGAGAGAGAGAGAGAACTTAAATTCACACAGGACACCGGATAATACAGGAGAAGTACTCCAGATATAACAGACTGACCCTAGCCCCCCGACACAAACTACTGCAGCATAAATACCGGAGGCTGAGACAGGAGGGGTCAGGAGACACTGTGGCCCCACACCCTTCCATTTATTTTGAACACTGCGGCTACTCACTGTTTATTATTTGGGCTCCAGAGTGGCGCAGCGGTCTAAGGCACTGCATCTCAGTGTTAGAGGCATCACTACAGACACCCTGGTTTGAATCCAGACTGCATCACAACCGGCAGTGATTGGGAGTCCCATAGGGCGATGCACAATTGGCCCAGCGTCGTCCGGGTTTGGCCAGTGTAGGCCGTCATTGTAAATAAGAATTTGTTCTTAACTGACATGCCTAGTTAAATAAAGGTGAATGTATTTTAAAAAAAGAAAAGAAAAAGTTACATCTATATATAGTGACTTTACCCCTACCTACATGTACAAATGACCTCGACTGACCTGTAACCCTGCACACTGACTCGGTACCGGTACCCCCTGTATATTGCCTCGTTATTGTTATTTTATTGTTTTTATTTTATTTTATTAACTTTATTTTATTTGGTAAATATTTGATTTACCAAATAAACTCTTCTTGAACCGCACTTGATTTAAGAGCTTCTAAGTAAGCATGTGACTTACCGTGAAATGCTTACTTTACAAGCCCTTAACCTATAGTGCACCTACACTTGTTGTATTCAGCGCATGTGACAAAGTTTGATTTGAAAAACAAACACTGATGTCATTGAAACTTGAATGAACCCTAAAGGCATTTAGGACACGAGAGCTGAGATTATTCATGTCTAGACAAAGATGTCTTCCTGTGTCTTTGACAGAGTATTTTGCCAGAAATGCATAACCTGAAGCACGTTATCTATGTGGACAACAAGAGCATCAGAAGGACGGGTTACCCAGAGGGCATTCAGATCCACAGCATGCAGGCAGTACAAGAGCTGGGAGCCAAACCTGACAACTGTACGTGGAAACATCAACAAAACTATGCATGTACAAAACACACAGGTCACACTGTTGGGTCACCCTGTCCCATGTTAAACAGTGTTTGCGCTGAACTTGAGTTTACATATGGCTCAGATGGCATTGTAGAGATGGAAAAATGTCTAAGCAGCTTGTGAAGTATAATATGCACATATGCTGGCAGTTTAGTTTAGTCCCACAATGTCGTAAAGAATGTTTGTACTGTCCTGAACTGTACCATTTATTTTCTAAGCATTATTAAGTGACGTGTCCCCCTGTGCTCCTGGCAGTGAGTATAGCTGTGCAGCGGCCCCAGCCCACAGACCTGGCTGTGGTCATGTACACCAGCGGCTCCACAGGACAACCCAAAGGAGTCATGATCATCCACAGCAATCTTATTGCTGGCATGACGGGCCAGTGTGAGAGGATCCCAGGCCTGGGGTGAGCAGAGCACTCTACCACAGGGCTTCTAGTATCTAACCACCATTTAACTAGGCTGGTCTCTGCATCTGACATGGGGATTTGACGCAATGTTTTAAAGACAGCAGACAAACAGTGTAATGTGCTCATGATAACCGTGCCTAAACTTATTTACTCATGCGATCTTCCTCAATTTGATAATTAGACAGTATTGTCAAAGTGCATAACCACTTATTTTTGTATAATGTTGTGCATGGTTACAGACATTGAAGATGTTCTCTCATCTTCATATTGCTTACAGTAGTGTGATGTGTTTGTGCCCATATGCAGGCCGAAGGATACCTACATTGGCTACCTGCCTCTAGCTCATGTGCTGGAGATGACTGCTGAGATCTCATGTATGACGTATGGCTGCAGGATTGGCTACTCTTCCCCACAAACACTCTCTGACCAGGTAATAGACTCAGCAGTTTGATATAAAGAGATCTTTTCTTATGGATTTGTTTTATGATACTGCAAAGTGGGCAACAATCTAATGTTATTTTTATTGCTTCTCTTTTGCAGTCAACAAAAATCAAGAAAGGCAGTAAGGGAGACTGCTCTGTGTTGGGGCCTACTCTGATGGCAGCTGTTCCGGTAAGAACGAACATCCTTCCTTAATCTTTTTGCTTATCACTGATTTGTTAGTGTTTTATAAAATATGGATGTGCATGGTTATCTGAACGGACGTAGTATTCTAATACTTGTGTGAGTGTAATGTTATAGGCCAATTTGAACCTAACAGTTTTTTCTAAGTTAAATGTAAATATCTATGTGACTTTGTTACATACAAGGATAGACCATGTTATTAATTTAATAAAACAAACCTTTCAGTGTAGTTATTATGATGTGCACACCATAAAAAGACCTGTAGACCATCCATTGCCTTCACGTAGCTTGTTGGCCAATCATGGCAAAGAGGTTCAATGTGTTGTGAAAGTTCAATAATGCAATGCAAGATGGAATGAATTACAAGTTAGTGAAATGAGAAGGTGTAGGCTACAATGAGCAACCAACAGGTAGGCTGTTTTATCTGAATGGGGCTGTGCAGCATGTGGACTCTGTTAGATTAGCTAGCTTCTCTAGGCTTCTCCCAGCCCTTGATCATGACTCTGCTCCATTACATTACACATAAGTCATTGGACGAAGGCGTCTTCTGTACGGGGGAGTTTTGTTAAGAGCCCTGACGTTCGGTCTGAACATTAACACACATCGCTTGAGGTACGGTTTTGGAAGCATAACGACCTTTATTTCATATCCGCAAGAAATCATTTTCAAGAAACAGACAGTTGAAATTGATACACACCTTTTGATGTGCTAGGCACCTCCAGTCAAGACAGACTGTCTTGTTATATGGGATGATAAATAACATTGTGGCTGCTCCAAATAAACGTTAGCTAGTCTTGACTGTCGCCGAGTTGCCTTGGCATCTCTCTGTCTGGTCGCTACACACACCGCCCCATATAACCTCAATGGCTGTATTTCAAATATCCGCATATCCGACAAAAATGTATGATGCTATTTGAATAGTGACATTATTTCAAACCCACATCCGTACTATAAGGCTGCTTTGATTTCCTCTGTAGAGAAAGTGGAGGCAGACATGTATGGATAAGGTACAAAAGAAAAACCGCCACAAACTGATGTGTGACGTTTATCTTTTCTGTTTATTGTAACTTATCTGTCAGGAAATAATGGACCGCATCTACAAGAATGTGATGAACAAGGTGCAGGAGATGAGCTATGTGCAGAGGACTCTGTTTAAACTGGGCTACAACTACAAACTGGAACAGATCAAAATGGGCTATGATGCCCCTCTCTGCAACTTGTGAGTACACTGTATGTGAGGACACACACATACCAGCATGTTCCCAGCTGATGTACACAATCCTGTTACATGCACATCTCTATAGAGATAAAATCCCTGATACAAGGTCAGTGCATAAAGACATAAACATTTCCAACATGCCATTACAGTACTTGGAAGTAAGAGATATAGCTAGGCCTTATCAAACTACATGGGTTTTTCAAAGCGGTATAGATTTGTCCTCTAGAATCTATATATTTTAAGTGTATGCTTGTATTTTGACTGGTTTTGGTTCCCACTCGGTGGCAACAATATTTTCTTGTCTGCCAGACAAGACAAGCTTCCTTTCTCCATTTCTTGGTATCAGCATGACCGAGACATTTGCCTCTGGTCACCCTCTCAACTTTTTTTGTTTTTGGTGCCAATTTTACTCTATCGGATTCTAATAAATAGGCTAAAAATGTGTCACTTCCACTGCAAGTCTAATGTGCCCTACCTAGCAAGCTGCTTATCAGGGATCAGACAGTGAAACTGTATCAGTAAGCATGGACCAATGGGTATCTTGATACTAGTAAGTAGTAATAGTACATTTCTCTCCTCTGCTCTGTCAGGCTGCTGTTTAAGAAGGTGAAGGCTCAGCTGGGAGGGAACATCAGGATGATGCTGTCAGGAGGGGCGCCATTGTCCTCCGCCACACAGCGATTCATGAACATCTGCTTCTGCTGCCCTGTGGGACAGGGCTACGGCCTCACAGAGACCTGCGGAGCAGGTACCATCACAGAGGGTGAGTCATGGCAGGCACAGCCACGGACTACTACTGCTGGGGTCCTTTGCTAATGACAACTCACCCTGGAAGTGGTATCATTACCAAGTGCACCCTTGGATCCTTCACTAGCAGAGTAGTAGTAGTAGTAGTAGTAGTGTGTAGGGGAATGGTGGGAGCTCTATCATTTTAGAATTTTCACCATTGTGTTTTTTGGGGGAAATTATACCTAATGCATGCCATGGTAAATTTAGGCTTTAGCCAAGACAAGGTCTTTGAGAAAATGCTACTGCTCAGGCTTTTATATATGTTAAAGTGCCCTGAGGGTTTCATGTCTTTAAACACGCATGCTCTCAGAGATAGATGCCTTTGTTCAAGCCCCAACCTGTGAAACGTTCTGTGGTACTGGGATCGTGGATGACAAAGGAATGACAGCTATACTAAATTTAACTGTTTTGTGTCAATCGGCTTTGTGGTATAGGTCACGCAGATATCAGTCACCTTTCAGTGCATTGTAAATGTCGAAGGATATGCTTGTGTGACGCTACGCAGCAGTATATGAGTGTGAAATAGTTGGCCGAATGATGCCAAATAACCACCGGGGAAGATTTTATAAGGCCATATTATTTAAGAGGACCTCAGGATAGGGTTCTCAGTTTCGTTTAACACTCTTGCAAGGCAGAGGACAATGTACAAGTTCTTAGTTTAAAAACAAATAACATTATTTTATAATAAATCAATGTTTGCAAACATTTGATTTCCCTCATAGCTCAAAGCAGTGAATGAACTAAATATGACAGTGTTATAATTGTGATTCTCCCACCACACTGGTTTTTGTCTCTGGTCAATCTGAAGGACAAGTGTGTTAGTGATGCGTGGGTCAGCTGTTTGTTCACCTGCCCGCAGTTGCTACTAACACATTCGCAACCGCCCAACTCTGTGATAAAGTGAAAATCTGTGGCCCGCTCCCGACCGACCCGATCCCGTAAATATAGAAATTGCGCTGCATTATGTTAAGCTATGTGAGAGGTTGTAGACTCAACCTACAGTCAGTGTTGAGATTTCAGTTACTATTCCATTTAACCCATCTGAACACTACAGTTCCCATCTTGTGACTGTCTAATTTGTATAGCGCTTCACAATCATCACACAACATAGCCGCTATTGTCAACCTCTTCTACCACTTCACCAAATCTTTCCCAAATATTACAGTTCTGGCCCTCAATGTTTTTAATTAAACTCTGACATTGTCCTTTTTGCCTCTGTGGATGGACGTACATTTTCCCCTGAAGCATATAGAGTTATTGGCGTGCGTAGGCTAATGTTAGACCCTAAAGCTTAGGCTTTTTTGTACCCTTGTCTAAAAAAAAAAAACTTAATGTAACATATTCTGTAGATATGTAGAATTACACAATTGTATATTTGAGTCAACCCGCACATCACTAATGTGTGTATCTTGCTCTATGCCTTAGAAGTGCATGAGCGTAAGCACTGACGCTTATTCTTTAATAAGAAAACCCAGACTGGTTTTTGGTAGGCCGGGTTGCAGCCTACTACTGGCATCAGGTATTAAACTCTACATGGGACTATTTTGTGATTGTGTGTTTCCTCTCTCCAGTGGCAGACTACAGCACTGGGAGAGTAGGAGCCCCCCTCATCTGCTGTGAGGTCAAACTACGAGACTGGGTTGAGGGTAAGTAATAAAACCTATGGACACACACATACAAACTTATTTGTGATAAAGTGTACTGCGCTGTTGAGAAAGAGCTTGCAAGTAAGCATTTCACTGTATCAGTTACACCATGTATCCTGTGCACATGACAAATACATGTTGATTATGACACACCTATAGTATGTGTATCACCGATGGCTTGGACATCCTCGTTTTGTAGCTGCCCAATTTGCCTCCTTTGCATGTTGTTACTCTATTTTCATGTGGCTCTCATGGGCCAATTTAGTTTCCATGTGGTTTGTTTTTCTCTTGTCCAAACAATACTCTATACAGCTATTAAGTCCCACCATGCCTCACTCTTATATTCCCACTGTGTTCCCAAGGTGGATACACCAGTCAGGACCAGCCCCACCCGCGTGGAGAGATCATGATTGGTGGGCCCAACGTTACCATGGGTTACTATAAGAGTGAGCACCTGAACAATGACTTCTGGGTGGATGAGCAGGGCCAGAGGTGGTTCTGTACCGGGGACGTGGGGGAGATTCACCCTGATGGCTGTCTGCAGATAGTGGGTAGGTGGCTGAGAGTTGGAGAACACCTGAATAATAACACCAATGTGCACTGAGCACTGATCAGCTGCCTCTTCAACACTTTATGACCATGAGGCAATACTGTCATAAACAATTCAAATGGATGTAAACAGTGCTACCTGCCATAACCTCTCAGGAGAAGATGTAGACAACGCTATGCTGACATACTTTAGTGTTCTCACTGACCCTCTCTGCTCTGTTTGTTCCATGTAGACCGTAAGAAGGACCTGGTCAAACTGCAGGCTGGAGAATACGTGTCCTTGGGGAAAGTGGAGTCTGCTCTGAAAAACTGCCCCCTTATTGAAAACATTTGTGCATATGCAAACAGGTATCTCTTCTGTCTGCTTTACTATATACCATACACTTCTTTACATAGGACAGAACACTGTTACATTGACACCACATGCATTTGTGGTTATTCTATATGTATCACCCTGAAAACATATTTAATGTGCATGCTCAGGTCTAGTCTGTATCATTTAAAAATGTTCTCTTGCTTTTAGTGACCAGAACTATGTGATAAGCTTTGTGGTACCGAACCAGAAGCAGCTGACAATTCTGGCCAATAAGAACGGCATCAGTGTCGCCTGGGAGGAGATCTGTAACCACCCGGCCATGGAGAAAGAGGTCTTGAAGGCCATCAAAGAGGTGGCTACCTCAAGTAAGGCTGACACTTACTCTATGACACATATCCTGTTAACTTGATTAACCAGATGGATAATAACCTAGAATTATAAGACACATAATTTTAGTGTGTGACAAGAGGGCTTTGTTCAGGCTATGTTTATCCCTTTTATATTAACCATTGTGTTTTCCCCCCATCAGTCAAACTGCAGCGTTTTGAGATCCCAGTGAAAGTGCGTCTGAGCCCAGAGCCCTGGACCCCTGAGACTGGCCTGGTGACGGACGCATTCAAACTGAAAAGGAAGGAGCTGAAGAACCACTTCCAGACTGATATCGAGAGAATGTACGGAGGGAAGTAGAGCCACTATCTGATCTAACCTAAGAACGGTTTCCTGACAACTTTCACCAGTGAAATTAGTGGGTGCGTGTCTGAATGTGTGTGTATGATTGCGTGCGTGTGCATATGCTTCAACGCACGTGTGAAACTCCACGGCGGGCTGAGTGTCTGCGGGATTTAGCTCATCCCTTGTACTTGATTGATGAAATAAGATCACTAATTAGTAAGGAACGCACCTCACCTGGTTGTCTGTCTTAATTGGATGGAAAAATCTAAAACCTGCAGACACTTTGCCCTCTATGGAATTTGACACCCTGCTTCACAGCATTATGTCTGAACTGTAGAATTGTCTTTCCATGTTGTCTCTTTTGTCACATTATGAATGTCAGTCCATAAAGTTCAGCACAGAGGGATCAGCTGGTTAGTTACGGCTATTTGTGTTGGAGATCGCACAGCGTTGTGTAAAACGCCATTCGAATGCAAGTCTTGTATTTGCATATTGTAATTTGCCTTTGGGATTTATTATGACATGTCAGTAAATACTACTATTTTTGTGTCTAATTGAGGTAGGAGTCATAATGGCCTTTTCTCAATGAGATTTGCTCAACTCTGGAGTCCTCTCTTCTCTGTCCCAGCTGGCCTCCTTTTGAGAAAGGTCAACATAATTGATGAAAACATTTTTGCTGCCCCCTAGTGAGCATGCCCCTACAGTGCTGCTGTATAAATTGTTTGCTTGTTCTGTACATAGGATCACATTATTGCCACGCAACTGCCGAGCCCCCACAATCCTTTAGGCTATTGCACATAGATCAAACCTGAGTGTAACTTTGGCCATTTCTGTCACCTGTGCTTGTGTGTAATTTATGTTTTCATGTTTTGAACCTGCTCATGACATTGTTGTAGTGACCCAACCCAAGTATGTCACGTTATGTTTTAGATTTTTCAGATACTAGGTAAATGGTTAATGTCATACTTGCTATGTTACAGCATGGATTATCATTTTTATTTGAGCAAAAATGAATAGTCCTTTAGCCTTCTTTTTCATGCTGATCTCTTCCTATAACTCTGTATACTGTACAATATTTATAGTCTTAGATAATGTTTCAAGTCATCTTTATAATGTACTGTAATAGTTCTACATTTCTGACCTATGGATATGCCAACTTAATAGCCTATACTCTTAAATAATTTGACATTTTGTGACAAAGTTTAGAGATATGAAATACTCAATATAATTCAATGCAATCTTTTAAATTATATGATGTTGAAAATCCAATTGAGTTGCATGTGTAAAGAACTTCTATTTAAAATATTTTGTATGTATATGAAGGTCAAGTTAAACGTTGAACCATTTTACATTTTTTGGATGAATTTGTACTGTTGAACTGTTTAAAGGTCACAATTGTGCTTCTTGAAACTTTGTGTGGAACCTTAATGAAAATGCTGTATATCAGCAAGTTTGCGTTATCATTCGGAAGCTGTTTAATGTGGCATATAATGCAGTAGAAGAGAATTGATGGGGTTGTGACAACTGAAACGTGCAAATCAATGCCAAAAATAATATTCCAGGATGCATTGCATTCATAACATATATAATACCATTTAACGATTTTGCAAATATCCCCAATGGCCAACACATTGGGGTGAAACATACACTGTTCAATTTAGCCATGATACCACTCTAATCCATTGAGTCCTATCACGGATATGTTCCAATAGGAGTAAGAAAGGTCAAACCATTTTTTTTTGTGACTGTTTTATTATTCTTATACTCAGGGTTACATCCACCAAGAATGCAACTGCGGTAGTATTTATTTTGAGACCAACCTTTAATCTTATGTTAATTGTGAAGCACTTAGGTTGTGTTTACAATGGCAGCCCAATTCTGATTTTTTTTCCACTAATTGGTATTTTGACCAATCAGATCTTTTTACATCTTTTCACTGATTGGATTAATCAAAATACCAATTAGTTCAAACAAGTTCAGAATTGGGCTGCCTGTGTAAATGCAGCCTTCTCTCTCCATTTATATTGATGTGATGTTTTGTTAATTTGTAATATTTATTCAAATCTGTTAATATGTGAATGAAACTGTGTGATAGGGATGGGCAGTGTGTACCTTCTGGTTATGTCATTTGAAAGTACATATTATTTTTATATGAACATATTAAAGCTTTCTTTCTTCTGTAAACTGTTTATTACTTGAATAATTATCAGCCATAAATCAATATAAAGTATTATTCAATGATTTATAATTAGGTTCACTAGTTTAAATCTACCCCATTCACAGTGCTGTCAAGAAAGATGCATTCTAACTATCCTTGGGGCAAGCTTTACAAATCTTTCAAGCAAGGAGAATGACAGAATTTCAAACAAGCCCAAGGTATGAGGTGATTCTAATGCCTCAAATTCAGTACGGCTGAACGCAAACTCAAATGTGGCATTGCTCCACTCAGACACAGCTGTTTATTAAAGTGCATCATGGCAGGTAACATAGTGCCTAGTGAAGGTCTACACAGCTTGAACAGTCAACATTTTCTGCCTTCAAATGAAATCTAAAAATGTATTTAATTTGTTTTTTTCCTACAACCTACTCCACATGTACAAAGTGGAAATTGTAGAACCTTTTGCCATATCTATAACTCATATTTTTATGGGAATTTGGTTGGGTCGCCCAAAAAGTTCCATATTTAATTGAAAGCAAGTCTAAGAAGTGGTAGATCTGTTCTATGCTTCCCGTTCTTAAGTTTGAGTTTTTGCGTCTGCTTTCTTTTGCACACCAGCTTCAAGCACAATCTTTTTTGGTTATGGAAAATATATTTCACAGCAGTTTAGATGGTACAATATTTCTCTACACTATACTTGCTTGTTTTGTCACTAACTTAAATTGTTGAACTATTCGAATTTTAGCAAGCAGGAAATGGCAGAGTGAATATTTTTAATGGTCTTGTTGCAAACAGAATTTATGATTTAGAGCGGATTTTTTTTTTAAACACGGGCTTCCTTTTCACTTTGTCAAACAGACCAGTAATGTGAAGTGAATGCAATGGTTGTTGATCCCTTTGTATTTTCCACTATTGTGGTGGCGGCATGGGGTGTGAAGAAATACGCAATCAATACATCCTTATTTATTTATTTATTTTGAAAATATTTTTTTTTATCTTGCACTGAACAAAAATAAACACAACATGCAACCGTTTCAAAGACTTAACTGAGTTACAGTTCATATGAGGAAAACAGTCAATTGAAATAAATTCATTAGGCCCTAATCTATGGATTCCTCATAACTGGGAATACAGATATGCATCTGTTGGTCACAGATACCTTTTTTTTATTTTTTTAAAGCTAAGTCAGTATCTGGTGTGACCACCATTTGCCTCATGCAGTTCGACACCTCCTTCACAGAGTTGATCATCAGGCTGTTGATTGTGGCCTGTGGAATGTTGTCCCACTCATGTAGCTTAAAGTTGATGATGTGGTTGTTACTGACAAGAAGCACATGGCTGAGCTCTTCAATCACCACTTCATTAAGTCAGGATTCCTATTTGACTCAGCCATGCCTCCCTTCCCGTCCAACATTTCCTCATCTCCCACCCCTTCTAATGCGACTATCCCCAATGCTTCTCCCTCTTTTTCCACTGCCACGCTACAAAGTTTCTCCCTGCAAGCAGTCACTGAGTCGGAGGTGCTAGAGGAGCTCCTGAAACTTGACCCCAAAAAAACATGTGGGTCAGATGGTGTAGACCCTTTCTTTTTAAGGTTGCTGCCCCTATCATCGCCAAGCCTATCTCCAACCTTTTTAACCGGTCTCTCCTTTCTGGGGAGGTTCCCATTGCTTGGAATGCAGCCACGGTTCATCCTTCATTTAAAGGGGAGATCAAGCTGATCCTAACTGTTACAGGCCTATTTCTATTTTGCCCTGTTTATCAAAAGGGGTTAAATTCAGATGGATGTTATCAAATGCAATTCAGTTCAAGTCCTTTTCTAAAAAGAATTGACCGTGACCCTATCTCTGCAGTTTTTATCATCTGACATACTTGTGGTAATAGGCTGTAGATTTTAATGTATACATTGACACCTCTTCTCTCATCACAGATACAGCAGCTATCCTGTATGATGAACGGACTAAGAAATCATGCAGGAGGTTTCGAAAGACTACAATTAAAGATACAAGGAACATGACGTGTGAATTAAAGACCCTTACGATTTATCTGTGTAATGCTTATATTTTTGTCCTTTGCATCAGGTCAGTGTGTTTGGCAACAACTGCAGATTCTCTCACATGTCAGAGGGACATGGAGATCAAGCTGATCCTAACTGTTATAGGCCTATTTGTATTTTGCCCTGTTTATCAAAAGTGTTGGAAAAACAGGTCAATAATCAACTGACTAGCTTTCTTGATGTCTATAGTATTCTCTCGAGAATGCAATCTGGTTTCCGCTCAGGTTATGGATGTGTCACTGCAACCTCAAGGGTCCTCAATAATGTCACCATTGCCCTTGATTCTAAGCAATATTGTGTTGCTATTTTTATTGACTTGGCCAAAACTTTTGATACGGTAGACCATTCCATTCTTGTGTATTGGTGTCTCTGAGGGATCTTTGGCCTGGTTTGCTAACTACCTCTCAAAGAGTGCAGTGTATAAAGTCAGAAAATCTGCTGTCTCAGCCACTGCCTGTCACCAGGGGAGTACCCCAAGGCTCAATCCTAGGCCCCACACTCTTCTCAATTTACATCAACAACATAGCTCAGGCAGTAGGAAGCACTCTCATCCATTTATAAGCAGATGATACAGTCTTATACTCAGCTGGCCCCTCCCTGGACAGCAAAGCTTTCTTAGTGTCCAACAAGCTTTCTCTACCCGTAACCTTGTTCTGAACACCTCCAAAACAAAGGTCATGTGGTTTGGTAAGAAGAATGCCCTTCTTCCCACAGGTGTTATTACTACCTCTGAGGGTTTACAACTTGAGGTAGTCACCTCATACAAGTACTTGGGAGTATGGCTAGACGGTGCACTGTCCTTCTCTCAGCACATATCAAAGCTGAAGGCTAAAGTTCAATCTAGACTTGGTTTCCTCTATCGTAATCGCTCCTCTTTCACCCCAGCTGCCAAACTAACCCTGATTCAGATGACCATCCTACCCATGCTAGATTACGGAGACATAATTTATAGATCGGCAGGTAAGGGTGCTCTCGTGCGGTTAGATGTTCTTTACCATTCAGCCATCAGATTTGCCACTAATGCTTCTTATAGGACACATTCCTGCACTCTATACTCCTCTGTGATGAGATTCGAACACGCAACCTTCGGGTTGCTAGACGTTCCCGACCAACCACCCTATAAGTAACCTTCTGTCTTATGTAATCATACCAATTGTAACGTATTGTAGCGACCCGCACAGACACTGTGTGCTATGTTATTAGTTGGTTGTGTTGTACTTACCAGTACCCAGTGTTTGTGGGGTCCGGCATGCCAATCAACCTGCTATCTGCCAATCACGGGAATTCCTGGAATGTTCTGATGCCTGGCATCTTGGTGGTTGGTGGAGTGGCATGGGGGATGGAGCATTGCAAAATGGCGCCAGAGGAGATGGCTGCCGTTTTATGGTCTCCTAACCAATTGTGCTATTATGTTGTTGTTTTTTTTACGATATTTGTAGATTATTTTGTACATAATGTTTCTGCAACCATATCTTACGGAAGAAAAGAGCTTCTGGATATAAGGGCAGCGATCACTCACCTCGGATTAGACAAAGATTTCTTCAACAACAACAACAGCAGCAAGCAGGACTCACACAATATTCTCCAAACACCCCACAGGGCAAAACACAGTTCCGGCGCTGACAGAGATGGCCGCCTCGCTTCGCGTTCCTAGGAAACTATGCAGTTTTTTGTTTTTTTACGTGTTATTTCTTACATTAGTACCCCAGGTCATCTTAGGTTTCATTACATACAGTCGAGAAGAACTACTGAATATAAGATCAGCGTCAACTCACCATCAGTACGACCAAGAATATGTTTTTCGCGACGCGGATCCTGTGTTCTGCCTTACAAACAGGACAACGGAGTGGATCCTATGCAGCGACCCAAAAAAACGACTCCGAAAAAGAGGGAAACGAGGCGGTCTTCTGGTCAGACTCCGGAGACGGACACCGTGCACCACTCCCTAGCATTCTTCTTGCCAATGTCCAGTCTCTTGACAACAAGGTTGATGAAATCCGAGCAAGGGTAGCATTCCAGAGGGACATCAGAGACTGTAACGTTCTTTGCTTCACGGGAACATGGCTCACTGGAGAGACGCTATCCGAGGCGGTGCAGCCAACGGGTTTCTCCACGCATCGCGCCGACAGAAACAAACATCTTTCTGGTAAGAAGAGGGGCGGGGGCGTATGCCTTATGGCCAACGTGACATGGTGTGATGAAAGAAACATACAGGAACTCAAATCCTTCTGTTCACCTGATTTAGAATTCCTCACAATCAAATGTAGACAGCATTATCTACCAAGAGAATTCTCTTCGATTATAATCACAGCCGTATATATCCCCCCCCAAGCAGACACATCGATGGCTCTGAACAAACTTTATTTAACTCTCTGCAAACTGGAAACGATTTATCCGGAGGCTGCATTCATTGTAGCTGGGGATTTTAACAAGGCTAATCTGAAAACAAGACTCCCTAAATTTTATCAGCATATCGATTGCGCAACCAGGGGTGGAAAGACCTTGGATCATTGTTACTCTAACTTCCGTGACGCATATAAGGCCCTGCCCCGCCCCCCTTTTGGAAAAGCTGACCACGACTCCATTTTGTTGATCCCTGCCTACAGACAGAAACTGAAACAAGAGGCTCCCACGCTGAGGTCTGTCCAACGCTGGTCCGACCAAGCTGACTCCACACTCCAAGACTGCTTCCATCACGTGGACTGGGAGATGTTTCGTATTGCGTCAGATAACAATATTGACGAATACGCTGATTCGGTGTGCGAGTTCATTAGAACGTGCATTGAAGATGTCGTTCCCATAGCAACGATTAAAACATTCCCTAACCAGAAACCGTGGATTGATGGCAGCATTCGTGTGAAACTGAAAGCGCGAACCACTGCTTTTAATCAGGGCAAGGTGTCTGGTAACATGACCGAATACAAACAGTGCAGCTATTCCCTCCGCAAGGCTATCAAACAAGCTAAGCGCCAGTACAGAGACAAAGTAGAATCTCAATTCAACGGCTCAGACACAAGAGACAAGTGGCAGGGTCTACAGTCAATCACGGACTACAGGAAGAAATCCAGCCCAGTCACGGACCAGGATGTCTTGCTCCCAGGCAGACTAAATAACTTTTTTGCCCGCTTTGAGGACAATACAGTGCCACTGACACGGCCTGCAACGAAAACATGTGGTCTCTCCTTCACTGCAGCCGAGGTGAGTAAGACATTTAAACGTGTTAACCCTCGCAGGGCTGCAGGCCCAGACGGCATCCCCAGCCGCGCCCTCAGAGCATGCGCAGACCAGCTGGCCGGAGTGGTTACGGACATATTCAATCAATCCCTATACCAGTCTGCTGTTCCCACATGCTTCAAGAGGGCCACCATTGTTCCTGTTCCCAAGAAAGCTAAGGTAACTGAGCTAAACGACTACCGCCCCGT
The DNA here is from genome assembly GCF_002021735.2 of Oncorhynchus kisutch. NCBI lineage: Eukaryota > Metazoa > Chordata > Actinopteri > Salmoniformes > Salmonidae > Oncorhynchus > Oncorhynchus kisutch. The sequence continues at coordinate 29,482,180 of NC_034179.2, forward strand.
AGCACTCACATCCGTCATCATGAAGTGCTTTGAGAGACTAGTCAAGGACCATATCACCTCCACCCTACCTGACACCCTAGACCCACTCCAATTTGCTTACCGCCCAAATAGGTCCACAGACGATGCAATCTCAACCACACTGCACACTGCCCTAACCCATCTGGACAAGAGGAATACCTATGTGAGAATGCTGTTCATCGACTACAGCTCGGCATTCAACACCATAGTACCCTCCAAGCTCGTCATCAAGCTCGAGACCCTGGGTCTCGACCCCGCCCTGTGCAACTGGGTACTGGACTTCCTGACGGGCCGCCCCCAGGTGGTGAGGGTAGGCAACAACATCTCCTCCCCGCTGATCCTCAACACTGGGGCCCCACAAGGGTGCGTTCTGAGCCCTCTCCTGTACTCCCTGTTCACCCACGACTGCGTGGCCACGCACGCCTCCAACTCAATCATCAAGTTTGCGGACGACACAACAGTGGTAGGCTTGATTACCAACAACGACGAGACGGCCTACAGGGAGGAGGTGAGGGCCTTCGGAGTGTGGTGTCAGGAAAATAACCTCACACACAACGTCAACAAAACTAAGGAGATGATTGTGGACTTCAGGAAACAGCAGAGGGAACACCCCCCTATCCACATCGATGGAACAGTAGTGGAGAGGGTAGCAAGTTTTAAGTTCCTCGGCATACACATCACAGACAAACTGAATTGGTCCACTCACACAGACAGCATCGTGAAGAAGGCACAGCAGCGCCTCTTCAACCTCAGGAGGCTGAAGAAATTCGGCTTGTCACCAAAACCACTCACAAACTTCTACAGATGCACAATCGAGAGCATCCTGGCGGGCTGTATCACCGCCTGGTACGGCAACTGCACCGCCCTCAACCGTAAGGCTCTCCAGAGGGTAGTGAGGTCTGCACAACGCATCACCGGGGGCAAACTACCTGCCCTCCAGGACACCTACACCACCCGATGCTACAGGAAGGCCATAAAGATCATCAAGGACATCAACCACCCGAGCCACTGCCTGTTCACCCCGCTATCATCCAGAAGGCGAGGTCAGTACAGGTGCATCAAAGCTGGGACCGAGAGACTGAAAAACAGCTTCTATCTCAAGGCCATCAGACTGTTAAACAGCCACCACTAACATTGAGTGGCTGCTGCCAACACACTGTCAATGACACTGACTCAACTCCAGCCACTTTAATAATGGGAATTGATGGGAAATGATGTAAATATATCACTAGCCACTTTAAACAATGCTACCTTATATAATGTTACTTACCCTACATTATTCATCTCATATGCATACGTATATACTGTACTCTATCATCGACTGCATCCTTATGTAATACATGTATCACTAGCCACTTTAACTATGCCACTTTGTTTACATACTCATCTCATATGTATATACTGTACTCGATATCATCTACTGTATCTTGCCTATGCTGCTCTGTACCATCACTCATTCATATATCCTTATGTACATATTCTTTATCCCCTTACACTGTGTATAAGACAGTAGTTTTTTGGAATTGTTAGTTAGATTACTTGTTGGTTATTACTGCATTGTCGGAACTAGAAGCACAAGCATTTCGCTACACTCGCATTAACATCTGCTAACCATGTGTATGTGACAAATAAGATTTGATTTGAGACATCCCAATTATTCACAAAAGGAAGTGACGCAGAGGACAAAGAGCCGGATTTCTCGTCCGGACCCCTCAGAAGAAAACTAGGAAAGCTGCCGTTACCGTCAATATTACTCGCCAATGTGCAGTCATTGGACAATAAACTAGACGTGGTAAGATCACGAATATCCTACCAACGGAACATCAAAAACTGTAATATCCTATGCTTCACGGAATCGTGGCTGAATGACGACATGGATATTCAGCTAGCGGGATACACGCAGCACCGGCAGGATAGAACAGCACACTCCGGTAAGACGAGGGGGGGGGGGGGGGGGGGGGGGTGGTCTGTGCATGTTTGTAAACAACAGCTGGTGCACGAAATCTAAGGAAGTCTCTAGATTTTGGTCACCTGAAGTAGAGAACATTGTGATAAACTGCAGGCCACACTACTTGCCTAGAGAGTTCTCAGCTATACTTTTTGTGGCTGTTTATTTACCACCACAGACAGATGCTGGCACTAAGACCGCACTCAGTCAGCTGTATAAGGAAATAAGCAAACAGGAAACCACTCACCCAGAGGCGGTGCTCCTAGTGGCCGGAGACTTTAATGCAGGGAAACTGAATTCAGTTCTACCAAATCTCTATCAACATGTTAAATGTACAACCAGAGGGAAAACAATTCTAGATCACCTGTACTCCACACACAGAGACACGTACAAAGCGCTCCCTCGCCCTCCATTTGGTAAATCCGACCACAACTTTCTGCTTACAAGCTAAAATTAAAGCAGGAAGCACCAGTGACTCGGTCTATAAAAAAAAGGTCAGATGAAGCAGATGCTAAACTACAGGACTGCTTTGCTATCACAGACTGGAACATGTTCCGGGATTCTTCCGATGACATTGAGGAATACACCACATCAGTCACTGGCTTTATCAATAAGTGCATTGAGGACGTCGCCCCCACAGTGACTGCACAACGCATCACCGGGGGCAAACTACCTGTCCTCCAGGACACCTACACCACCCGATGTCACAGGAAGGCCATAAAGATCATCAAGGACAACAACCACCCAAGCCACTGCCTGTTCACCCCGCTATCATCCAGAAGGCGAGGTCAGTACAGGTGCATCAAAGCTGGGACCGAGAGACTGAAAAACAGCTTCTATCTCAAGGCCATCAGACTGTTAAACAGCCACCACTAACATTGAGTGGCTGCTGCCAACACACTGACTCAACTCCAGCCACTTTAATAATGGGAATTGATGGGAAATGATGTAAAATATATCACTAGCCACTTTAAACAATGCTACCTAATATGTTTACATACCCTACATTATTCATCTCATATGTATATGTATATACTGTACTCTATATCATCTACTGCATCTTTATGTAATACATGTATCACTAGCCACTTTAACTATGCCACTTTGTTTACATACTCATCTCATATGTATCTACTGCACTCAATACCATCTACTGTATCTTGCCTATGCCGCTCTGTACCATCACTCACTCATATATCTTTATGTACATATTCTTTATCCCCTTACACTTGTGTCTATAAGGTAGTAGTTTTGGAATTGTTAGCTAGATTACTTGTTGGTTATTACTGCATTGTCGGAACTAGAAGCACAAGCATTTCGCTACACTCGCATTAACATCTGCTAACCATGTGTATGTGACAAATAAAATTATTTTGATTAGATTTTTTACATACCCCAACCAGAAGCCATGGATTACAGGCAACATTCGCACTGAGCTAAAGGGTAGAGCTGCCGCTTTCAAGGTGCGGGACTCTAACCTGGAAGCTTACAAGAAATCCCGCTATGCCCTGCGACGAACCATCAAACAGGCAAAGCGTCAATACAGGGCTAAGATTGAATCATACGACACCGTCTCCGATGCTCAGTGGATGGGGCAGGGCTTGCAAACTATTACAGACTACAATGGGAAGCACAGCCGCGAGCTGCCCAGTGACAGGAGCCTACAAGACGAGCTAAATCACTTCTATGCTCGCTTCGAGGCAAGCAACACTGAGGCATGCATGAGAGAATCAGCTGTTCCAGACGACTGTGTGATCACGCTCTCCATAGCCGACGTGAGTAAGACCTTTAAACAGGTCAACATACACAAGGCTGCGGGGCCAGACGGATTACCAGGACGTGTGCTCCGGGCATGTGCTGACCAACTGGCAGGTATCTTCACTGACATTTTCAACATGTCCCTGACTGAGTCTGTAATACCAACATGCTTCAAGCAGACCACCATAGTCCCTGTGCCCAAGAACACAAAGGCAACCTGCCTAAATGACTACAGACCCGTAGCACTCACGTCCGTAGCCATGAAGTGCTTTGAAAGGCTGGTAATGGCTCGCATCAACACCTTAGACCCACTCCAATTTGCATACCGCCCAAACAGATCCACAGATGATGCAATCTCTATTGCACTCCACACTGCCCTTTCCCACCTGGACAAAAGGAACACCTTTTGTCCAGGTGGGAAAGCAGCTCAGCGTTCAACAGCATAGTACCCTCAAAGCTCATCACCAAGCTAAGGATCCTGGGACTAAACACCTCCCTCTGCAACTGGATCCTGGACTTCCTGACAGGCCGCCCCCAGGTGGTGAGGGTAGGTAGCAACACATCTGCCACGCTGATCCTCAACACTGGAGCTCCCCAGGGGTGCGTGCTCAGTCCCCTCCTGTATTCCCTGTTCGCCCACGACTGCATGGCCAGGCACGACTCCAACACCATCATTAAGTTTGCTGACGACACAACAGTGGTAGGCCTGATCACCGACAATGATGAGACAGCCTATAAGGAGGAGGTCAGAGACCTGGCCCGGGTGGTGCCAGAATAACAACCTATCCCTCAACGTAACCAAGACTAAGGGGATGATTGTGGACTACAGGAAAAGGAGGACCGAGCACGTCCCCATTCTCATCGACGGGGCTGTAGTGGAGCAGGTTGAGAGCTTCAAATTTCTTGTTGTCCACATCAACACCCAACTAGATTGGCCCAAACACACCAAGACAGTCATGAAGAGGGACGACAAAGCCTATTCCCCCTCAGGAAACTAAAAAGATTTGGCATGGGTCCTGAGATCCTCAAGGTTCTACAGCTGCAACATCGAGAGCATCCGGAAATTGCTCGGCCTCCGACCGCAAGGCACTTCAGAGAGTAGTGCATACGGCCCAGTACATCACTGGGGCAAAGCTGCCTGCCATCCAGGACCTCTACACCAGGCGGTGTCAGAGGAAGGCCCTAAAAATTGTCAAAGACCCCATTCACCCCAGTCATAGACTGTTCTCTCTACTACCGCATGGAAAGCGGTACCGGAGTGCCAAGTCTAGGACAAAAAGGCTTCTCAACAGTTTTTACAAGCCATAAGACTCCTGAACAGGTAACCAAATGGTTACCCGGACTATTTGCATTGTGTACCCCCACCCCCCCCTTTTACGCTGCTGCTACTCTCTGTTTATCTTATATGCATAGTCACTTTAACTATACAATCATGTACATACTACCTCAATTGGGCCGACCAACCAGTTCTCCCGCACATTGGCTAACCGGGCTATCTGCATTGTGTCCCACCACCCTCCAACCCCTCTTTTTACACTGCTGCTACTCTCTGTTTATCATATATACATAGTCACTTTAACTATACATTCATGTACATACTACCTCAATTGGCCCGACCAACCACTGCTGCCGCACATTGGCTAACCGGGCAATCTGCATTGTCTCACCACCCTTCAACCCCTCTTTTTAAGCTTCTGCTATTCTCTGTTCATCATATATGCATAGTCACTTTAACGATACCTACATGTACATACTACCTCAATAAGCCTGACTAACAGGTGTCTGTATATAGCCTTGCTACTCTTTTTTCAAACGTCTTTTTACTGTTGTTTAATTTCTTTACATACCCACCCACCCACCCACACACACACACACACACACACACACACATACCTTTTTCCCCCGCACCATTGGTTAGAGCCTGTAAGTAACATTTCACTGTAAGGTTTAAACCTGTTGTATTCGGCGCACGTGACAAATACACTTTGATTTGATTGCAAGTTAAGACCATGATTAGCCATTGTTCTCTCTCTTATGTCTGGTCTTCACAAGAGAATGTCACGGTTGTTTTATAGGGTATCTCATTTATTTGGAGTGGGCTACGGCCAAACAGTAGCCTTTGTGGAGTTGGGTTAATAAACCATAAATTCGTAAACTCAACCCTCTGTCTGGACAATTGTTCCTTTATGATCTAACCAGGCCATTACAATTTTATACAAATTTGAGTGGCACGTATTTACGTTTACTATGTTACGTCTAGTCTATGAGACCAGGCTACATGTGTATGGTTCTCAGTATTTTGTATCATCAACAACAGTCTGTGTTATGTCCTATTAGTTTTGTATGAAAATGAGTTGCGGGCAAGTGTACTGTTCAATTTGACCGGCAGGTGGTGCGCCATCGACGACACGAATCCATCGACAACAAACTGAGCCATGCTAGTTAGCTAGCTAGCAGAGAAAAATAATAGCCTCAGCTCAGGAATCAGATTAACCTAATCTACATTTAAGAGAGTGGTAAATAGCCAAATATATATTTACAAATTAATAAACGTTCCAGCGAGACAATTTCAGAAACATCTGGATTATTTTGATGGTTGATTACAGTATTTGAGTCAAACAACGAGGTAAGCTGTAAAATGGCGGATAACATTCTGGGAGCTAGCTGTGTTGCTAGTCATGTTGAATAAACTAGCAAGTTATTAGTTATATGTAGCTAGGACAATTAATGTTAGCTAGATACAATAAGGAACTGGGATTTTAAATTGCGGTTTTGTCGCAAATTAACTAGCTAGCAGTTAATCAAACCATATTGACGTGTCCCTTGACTAACGTTATATATTAGCACGCTAGTACGTGGTAGCTAAGTTATTTAGCTAGTTAGCTCTTTCACCATGATGTGTGCAGGGACTTTGCCTGATTTAAGTCGGAATCGTTACCTAAATCGTCTTGCGATCACCATAACACATCATGCGAGTGTATGTTTATAGTTAACCCGTCTCTTAGTTAACCATAAGATAACATTATCTTAGTTGCTGTAGTTAACTACAGCAATGGTAGCCAGCTAGCTGGCAAAGATGGACGTCAAACATTGTTTACACGGAAGAGGATTGTACCCTATCAATAATAGCTTGTTTTTGGAGTAACGTTGGCTATGTTAAATGTATGTAGCTAACTGAATGACAGTTATTGCATAATTCTTGGTTTTGGTTAACTGTTTTACAGTTACATTGTCTGACAGCCGCAGAATGCATAGCTACGTTACTAGCCAACCTTATTCGCCGACAACCAATGAGCAAAGATGGAGTAGTTTAAGAACGTCTGTTGCAGCCCTGGAGTAACGTTAGTCCTCATAATGTAGGGATTTTGTTTGTTTGAACCCGACGAGGTGTTATTTAGTTCGAGATTCTCATTTGTAAAGAAGTTTGCTGACGCAGCTTTCAGAATGGCCTAACGTTAGCTATCTCGCTTAGCTAGCTTTCTCGTGAATAATTGTTGCTGGCTTCATAACTGATTCTCTCCCCCCCTCTATTTCCATTTGTAAAGTCTGCTGTTGTCTTCTGGTTCTACGTCTAGTGTCATGTTATTTTATTTTCCCAGGTAACAGTAGCAAGCTACATCTGGAAGGTGTATTCATTTGTCTGTTGTAAAACGTTTTCCAACGTAAACCGTTTACTAAAGGAACCTAACGGACACAAACGAAAATGAAAGGGACATACCTGCAGTTTTCCAATAAAAAACTATCGTTTTCGTTGCAAATCATTTTCTGTTTGGCGTGAACGGTTTCTGTTGCAAAACGGTTAGCAACAGACCAAACGTTTTGCAACGGAATCAGACTAATGAATACATCTGTCTTCAGCAGTCAATTGTGAACTGCCGATTGTGCAAACGGAATTGGTTATCCTCACTTCTTATTTATACTGTTAATCCATGATACTTGTGCACATCAACCTACACACACGTTAAGTTATACATAGGCATAATACCATCTTTGGACTGCCTTTGTCCTTTTGAATGTTTGACCTTTCTTTTCATATGTTCTAGGTTGTATTAGTCTACATTTTGGTGGATCCTGAGAAGTCCATACTTACTAGAGTGTGTCCAGAAAATGTTAAAGAAATGATAGCAGCACAAGAGTTGCACACCGAGTTTCAGTTTCCTCAGTAAGTATAACTTAGATGTGTAAAGTAACAAGTATTTTTTTGCAAACCGTGAAGATCCAGAGGACATACGCTTTGTATTGCATAGATAGACCTTCAAACTAGTTCTGTGTGTATTGTTACAATAACGTATTTTTGTTTTCTGAACAGAGAGACCGATACACAGTTATCCTCTGACACAGACCTTGAGGACCCTGATGTCAAGAATGCAAAGCTTGGGAAAGGAAAGGTGAGACTTGCTTGTAAAATCCTCTATCAACACAAGACATCCATAATTAAATGGATATGGTCACCTCCTACTTTACATTTGTGCACACACAATATACACTAACACTTACATGGTATTCCTGTCTGTTGTAGGGTGGAAGGAAGGGGAAGAAAGCCCCTGGAGAGAAGGGGAAGGGTGGTGGAGCGAAGGGTACTGGCCTTGGCGGGGTGAATGGCCATCACCAGGAGAACGGGATGGAGAGCATGACCCTGTTCGAGGTGGTGAAGATGGGGAAGAGTGCCACACAGGTTGGTTCAAACTATTTTAATTAGAAGGATAGGGTAATAAAGTGGTCATTCTCAATGCATGTTGTTGATAGTAGTATTTTCATATTTAAGTGATGGCTAATTGGTGTTTTTTCTTTTAGTCCATCGTTGATGACTGGATTGAGTCTTACAAGAGTGATCGAGACATTGCACTCCTGGACTTGATCAACTTTTTCATCCAGTGCTCCGGTTGTAAAGGTAGGCTCCCAGAGTGTATTGAATAGAATTGTTGAATAGAATACGATCTGCTGTGAAGGCTCCCAGAGTGTATTGAATTGAATAGAATACCATCTGCTGTGAAGGCTCCCAGAGTGTATTGAATAGAATTGTTGAATATAATACGATCTGCTGTGAAGGCTCCCAGAGTGTATTGAATATAATTGTTGAATAGAATACAATCTGCTGTGAAGGCTCCCAGAGTGTATTGAATGGAATACAATTTGCTGTGAAGGCTCCCAGAGTGTATTGAATAGAATACAATTTGTTGTGAAGGCTCCCAGAGTGTATTGAATAGAATTGTTGAATAGAATACAATCTGCTGTGAAGGCTCCCAGAGTGTATTGAATAGAATTGTTGAATAGAATACAATCTGCTGTGAAGGCTCCCAGAGTGTATTGAATAGAATTGTTGAATAGAATACAATCTGCTGTGAAGGCTCCCAGAGTGTATTGAATAGAATTGTTGAATAGAATACAATCTGCTGTGAAGGCTCCCAGAGTGTATTGAATAGAATTGTTGAATAGAATACAATCTGCTGTGAAGGCTCCCAGAGTGTATTGAATAGAATTGTTGAATAGAATACAATCTGCTGTGCAGGCTCCCAGAGTGTATTGAATGGAATACAATCTGCTGTGAAGGCTCCCAGAGTGTATTGAATGGAATACAATCTGCTGTGAAGGCTCCCAGAGTGTATTGAATGGAATACAATCTGCTGTGAAGGCTCCCAGAGTATATTGAATAGAATTGTTGAATAGAATACAATCTGCTGTGAAGGCTCCCAGAGTGTATTGAATGGAATACAATCTGCTGTGAAGGCTCCCAGAGTGTATTGAATGGAATACAATCTGCTGTGAAGGCTCCCAGAGTGTATTGAATGGAATACAATCTGCTGTGAAGGCTCCCAGAGTGTATTGAATGGAATACAATCTGCTGTGAAGGCTCCCAGAGTGTATTGAATGGAATACAATTTGCTGTGAAGGCTCCCAGAGTGTATTGAATGGAATACAATTTGTTGTGAAGGCTCCCAGAGTGTATTGAATAGAATTGTTGAATAGAATATGATCTGCTGTGAAGGACTTTTCTAAATAATTTTGCATCCGTTACTTGTGATGATTAAACAAGGTAAGATTTGTTTGTTCTTATTTTTTGTTTTGCTACAGGTGCTGTCAGTGCAGAGATGTTCAGACACATGCAAAACTCTGAGATCATCAGGAAGATGACAGAGGAATTTGACGAGGTACTTTTTGATTGTACACTGACTGTATATCGTTATTTATGCCTCTCTGTCTATAGCGTATATTTAAACATTATTCCCGCTTTCGCTCTGTTATCAAATAGGACAGCGGGGACTACCCGTTAACCATGGCAGGGCCACTATGGAAGAAGTTCAAGTCGAGCTTCTGTGAGTTTATCGGGGTGCTGGTGCGGCAGTGTCAGTACAGCATCATCTATGATGAGTACATGATGGACACAGTCATCTCGCTGCTCACTGGCCTGTCTGACTCGCAGGTCCGAGCCTTCAGACACACCAGCACCCTGGCAGGTCAGTACTAACACAATAGAGACTCTGGGCAGTTGAGGGAAGACTGTAGTTCATCCACTGTTAAACTACTAGCTTGATGTATTTTAGTGCTATCTTTTATGAGGGCTACACTGTGTGCCTATATGTAGGCCTATTGAATATACCTTTATTTGATGGCAGGTCTGCATAAATAGTGCCTTATTAATTAGTAGATGTCACTCAAGTGAGTCGTTGTCTCTACCAGCCATGAAATTGATGACAGCCTTGGTGAACGTGGCTCTGAACCTGAGCATCAACATGGACAACACTCAGAGGCAGTATGAGGCAGAGAGGAACAAGGTCATGGCCAAGAGGGCCAATGATAGGCTAGAGCTCCTGTTACAGAAGCGTAAAGAGGTGAGTGGGTTCTTCAACCGTTTCTTCCCTACGGCTGTTGTAGGGAGGGGGAACCTTACCTGGTCCTAACAATTCAAAACTGACCAATTAGAAATGACATTTTTGAAAAGGAAAAGGCACAGCGCTCGCTCACCATTTTAAAACATTTTTTTATTTAAACAACTAAATGCATGACAACCAATTTCTGAAGGCCATCAATGAAGTCCGAAATGTCAAACTTTTAATAGTTGTTTAAGTAAAATATGTTTTTAATGGTGAGTGAGCGTTGCGCCTTTTATAATTTAGTTTTTTGGTTGCACCTCGACTCGCGTTGGTTGTGCGCCCTCCACTTCTTTCCATTAGATATGTAAAAAGCATTTTCAATTTGAAACGTCTCCTCTTTTCAGCTTCAAGAAAATCAAGACGAAATTGAAAACATGATGAATGCGATTTTTAAAGGCGTGTTTGTTCACAGATATCGGTATGTATTGCAACTTGTCATCTTTCTACGTACAGAACAATGAATTAAATTACAACTGTAATGGATTATGTGTTATATTTTTTTATTCTGTATTGTTTTAGGGTGGGTATTATGAATGGTGTTTTTGTAGTGGATTTTTAAAGAGGAGTCTAAAAAGAGAACTGTGGGTGCATTCACTTGATGTCAGAGAGTTTGATCACTGTGTGAAAACCAACTTCAGGTACTGACATTGAGAGAGACTTCAGATGCATGGAAGGCTTACAGCAGTTCTGAGATGTGCAGGCTGGTCTTTCACTGAGCTGTTCCAAGGCTTTAGGGTGCCCTCTTGTGCTAAACAACAGGCAGCAACGGTTGCTAAGGCAGAACAGCTCATCATGGCACACCATGGTGCACTGATCTCTGATCTAAGTAGAACTGCCTCTGGCTGTACCACTTAAGCCTTTCTAATGAAATCAGTGTTAACTGCCCTACTGTAAGATATCAAATAATTGATTTGATCATTGAGCGTAATGGGGGCTGTGAATAAGTCTGGACATTTCTCTGTTTATCAGCGATGCTATAGCTGAGGTCCGGGCAATCTGCATTGAGGAGATTGGGGTATGGATGAAGATGTACAGCGATGCTTTTCTCAATGACAGTTATCTGAAGTATGTTGGATGGACCATGCATGACAAGGTGAGCCATGCAATATGTCAAATCACATTTGTGGGAGTTGTATAGGATGTAGTCATTTACTGTGTGTTTCAACAGTAGGTATATTATCAGAGTTGAAAAGCTACAGCATTGAGGTTTGAACATTGTGGTTTGGACATTGTCCTCCCTGTGATCGCAGCAAGGAGAAGTGCGCCTCAGGTGTCTGACTGCGCTCCAAGGCCTGTACTATAACCGGGAGCTCAACACTCGACTGGAGCTTTTCACCAGCCGCTTCAAGGTAGGTCAGACGCTCCCCCATCACACCACTGACTGGAAAATCCTGTACATAACATACACACATCATGGTTGGCCAGATGTTGACTTTACTGTCATTGACAGGACCGCATTGTGTCGATGGCTCTGGATAAGGAGTATGATGTTGCAGTGCAAGCCATAAAACTTCTGACTCTTGTCTTGCAGTGAGTAACCTTGTCTACAAATCATGTCTATAATTGCTCATCCTTCACAACGTTAGCCCACGTAGTAGTGTCCAGCCCTCCATGCACTCCTGACCCTTCGCCAATGACGATGAGACCTTACAGACCTGTGTGTTGTTTTCTCCTTGCAGTAGCAGTGATGAGGTCCTGACAGCAGAGGACTGTGAGAGTGTCTACCATCTGGTCTACTCTGCCCATCGACCTGTGGCTGTGGCTGCAGGAGAGTTCCTCTATAAGAAGTAGGTCTCACACTGGCTCTCTAAAGCTGTGGTGGAAGCTGAAAAATACTCTTATGAAATTATGATTAAAGCCCCATTTGGGTTGGTAATGCCTTAAGGCTGAGAAACAGATCTATATTTTTGAGATTATCCAGCTGCATTTAACCTTACCTCAATGTTGCCATGTCCATAGGCTCTTCAGCCATCGAGGTCCAGAGGAGGAAGGGATGCCCAGGAGGGGCAGGCAGAGCCTCAACGGGAACCTCATCAAGACCACCGTCTTCTTCTTCCTGGAGAGTGAGGTGTGTTCAGGCTCCATGAAGAGTCTGTCTCTGTTTGAAGTGACCTACTTGGGGCACAAATCAAAATCACATTTTAAATGTAAACAACATGTGTAGACTAACTGTGAAATGATTACTTACAGGCCCTTTCCCAACAATGAAGAGTTAATGATAACAAAAATAGAGATACAGTAGTGACTCGACAAATAAATACACAGTGAATAACATGGCTATATACAGGGAGCACCAGTATCATGTCAATGTGCAGGGGTACGAGGTAGTTGAAGTAGCAATGTACATATAGGTAGGGGTAAAGTGACTAGTGACGTGTTTCAGTTGTGATAACCTCTGAACGTTTGCAGCTCCATGAGCACGGGGCCTACCTGGTGGACAGCCTGTGGGAGTGTGCAGGGGAGCTGCTCAAAGACTGGGAGAGCATGATCAGCCTGCTACTGGATGAGCCCATGCCAGGGGAGGAAGGTAAGGAGGAGCAACACACACACACACACACACACAGTCATGTCTCAACATGTTTTGTCCTGTCCAGCCCTGACAGACCACCAGGAGACTGCTCTGATCGAGATCATGCTGTGTGCCATCCGCCAGGCCTGTGAGTGCCACCCTCCAGTGGGCAGAGGCACTGGGAAGAGGGTGAGTGCTGCTTGGCATTTTCCAATGTAAGCCCCTCAGTGGTCAACTCTAGTACTAGTGAGCTCTCAAGGCTTTATTCTCAGAAGGCATGTTTGAACATTCACTCAGATATGAGGTTTTATAAAAAATCTTTCATATAACATTATTGTAATGTGAGTTCAGGTGGGCCGTTGCGCTTTAGCAAAGGGAAGGAAGGGTGTTCAATGACAAAAATCACCAGAATGGCTTACCAAGAAAAACTTCCAAAAGTACTAATTTGAGGTAAAAGGGAGATGGAGCACTCAACAAAAAAAGCCAGCGAATGATTACTTTTTGCTCACTTTAATCCATTGTACAGGGAGCTAACAGGTGACTGACGGTTCTGCCTTTTTTTGTTGAGTGCTCTAACTCATTTTTTACCTTAAATTGGTCCTTTTGGAAGTTTTTCTGGGTAAGCCATTCTCATGATTGTGATGTGATTGTGCTCTTCTGAAAATCCTCCTAGGTCCTGACAGCGAAAGAAAAGAAAACCCAGCTGGATGACCGGACGAGAATCACTGAGATCTTTGCTGTGGCGTTGCCTCTGTTGTTGGCCAAGGTCAGTTATCAAGTTGTGTACATGACTGTCACTTTTTATAGTCTATACACAGCTTCTATATATAAGTCAACCCCTGGGACTGCCAGAATGATGCAGTATTACTCAACGCTAGGTCTCTTGTTGTAGCTCCCCTCACCCTCTCCATCTTACCCTCACAGTACTCCGTTGATGCTGAGAAGGTGACCAACTTACTGCAGCTACCGCAGTTCTTTGACCTGGAAATCTACACAACTGGTCGATTGGAAAAGGTTTGTGAATCATCTGATATTCCTGGAGCATAACTAATCCTACCGCACCTTAGATTGTTAACAGGCAATTATTCACATGGCCATTGTGGCAGAATATAGTTTGAGACCTCGCCACAAACAGAGACCTTTGTCCTCTGTTTGTGTGCAGCACTTGGAGTCGTTGCTGCGTCAGATCAGGGAGGTGGTGGAGAAGCATACAGAGACTGACGTGCTGGAGGCGTGCTCCATGACCTACCACGCTCTCTGCAACGAGGAGTTCACCATCTTCAACAGGGTGGACATCGCCAGGTCCCAGCTACTGGACGAGTTGGTGGACAAGTTCAACAGACTCCTGGAGGACTTCCTGCTGGAGGTGGGCTCAGATAAATAGAGATACATAAAATGTCTATTGTATTCTATTTTATTCTATGTTTAGCTGGCTGAGTGGCTTAGAGACTGAGCAGTCTGTCTGTCAGATTGAAAACTTCTATGGCAGATTTGGCAAGACATAAGGACATTGCCTGTCTTTAATCTTTGTAGACTATTTGTCAAAGAAAAATGAATGTTCTAGGGTAGATTGGTGTTGATTTAAACTGGGACTGTAAATTGAGTGATATGTGGCTGTGTAGGATTTCACAACCTAGTTATCTGTTGTTTCAGGGTGAGGAACCAGATGAGGATGATGCCTACCAGGTTCTGTCCACACTAAAGAGGATCACTGCTTTCCACAAGTAAGGCCTTGAGCAAGATTAAACAAGTAATGTGTAATCCAAACATTTGCCAATGAACGGTAGATAAATCATAACTCCTTATCTGACTAGATTCTGTGTTTCTCTCTTCAGTGCACATGACCTCTCTAAATGGGACCTGTTCACCAGCAACTATAAGCTATTAAACACAGGACTTCAGAATGGAGATATGCCTGAGCAGGTACCTAAACAATAACCCTTTTATCCCCTCAAACCCACCTACCCCTGAAATGTTTGAGATTCATCTCCACTGTTTACTATCACTTACCTTGTAATACTCTCTTTTTCCCAGATTGTAATTCATGCGATGCAGTGCACACACTACATCATTCTGTGGCACCTAGCCAAGGTCTCAGAGGGCAGCTCCACAAAGGTACACACACTGTTGTTATCAGTGACTAATGACTATCCAGTGTCTGCCAATGGTTGTGACTATACACCCCTGTGTGGCGGAGTTACAAGTTGTGTCTGTAAAATGGTTTCCAGGGGAACATGGTCACCCTGAGGAAGCAGATGAGGGCCTTCTGTCTGATGTGTCAACGCTACCTCACCAGTGTCAACACCACTGTCAAAGAGCAGGTGGGTTGTCCTACGTCATGTCAGTCTGTTGCCTGACTGTGTAGCTGTGTGTTCACTGTTAAGTGAGTGCTGAGGAGTTGCTGCTCTGTTGTATTTTCCTGGATTACTGTAAAGCACTGTGTTACAGCTGTTGATGTGGACGGGTGTTGTGTGATTGATTGACTGTGTTCCAGGCCTTCACCATCTTGTGTGACGCCCTGATGATCTTCAGCCACCAGATCGTGTCGTCGGGCCGGGAGCAGCTGGAGGCCCTGATCTACACTCCAGACTCCCCCCTACAGGCAGAGCTGCTCAACTTCATCCTGGACCACGTCTTTATCGACCAGGACGATGACAACAACAGCACAGGTCAGACACAGCCCAATGGCAGAAAGTAACAACACAGGCCAGACCGATCCCCCCACACACACACACACACACTGCACAGGCTGAACATCCACACAGCCCACCTGGCAGCTAGTCACAACACAAGGAGACGGCTGAGAATGGCTTTTAATGTTAAGACACCGGAGCTGTTTCTGAGTTAAAGCGAACACATTATATGGAGACAGGAATGTTAAAGTTTTGCAAGGGGTTACCTCAGTGTTCTTCATTTTATCAGATGGGCAGCAAGATGATGAAGCCAGTAAAATTGAGGCTTTACACAAGAGACGTAACCTGCTGGCAGCGTACTGCAAACTGATAATTTACAATGTAGTGGAGATGAACACTGGAGCTGATATCTTCAAGCAGTACATGAGGGTATGTCTGGCCTCCAACCATATTTAGACCTTTTAAAAGAAAAATGTCATGTTGTGCTATTCCTAATCAATGAAATGTGTTTTTCTCTCTAGTACTACAATGACTATGGAGATATCATCAAGGAAACGATGAGTAAAACAAGACAAATTGACAAGATCCAGTGTGCCAAGACCCTCATTCTGAGTTTGCAGCAGGTAAGAGCTATGGCGAAATTAACATTCAGTTAAAGTATTGTCTTCATTTTGTGACAATGTGAGTGGTTTCGATCATTGTTTTTTAAAAGTTGCAACACTTTTCTCTTTTTAGCTTTTCAATGAGATGTTATCTGACCTCGGCTGCAACTTTGATCGCTCGTCCTCGTCCTTCTGCGGCATTAAAGAACTGGCCCGACGTTTCTCGTTGACCTTTGGCCTGGATCAGCTGAAGACCAGAGAGGCTATCGCCATGTTACACAAGTAAGCCTGCTGCAAATGTGAAACTCATCCTCTGTGTAGGAATCAATACATAAAGGTTTAACAGCTCTGCAGGCATGCTTCTATTTGAGGCTTCTCAACCTCCCAGAACGGTTCAAGTATTTACAGCTCAATACTTCAATCCATTCCTTCCTAAACATTTTGTCTTGTGCTACACTTGCTGCAGGGATGGAATCGAGTTTGCCTTCAAGGAGCCCAGTCCCCAGGGAGAGGGAAATCCTCCTCTCAACCTTGTCTTCCTGGACATTCTCAGCGAGTTTTCCTCCAAACTTCTCCGTCAGGACAAGAAGACTGTGTAAGTCAGAGGAAACTGTTATACTTAGTGCTATGTGCAGTCAAATCATTAGTGACTGTATTATCCTTAGCCAGACATACCACAGCTACACTAGATCATGGATGTTGATTTGTGGTCCTCTGTCCTCTGCAGTCACCTCTACCTGGAGCGGTTTATGACCTTCCAGATGGCCCTGCAACGAGAGGACTGCTGGCTGCCCCTCATCTCCTACAGGAACTCCCTGCAGGCCGGAGGGGACGACGACACCATGTCTGTTATCAGCGGCTACAGCAGCCGAAGTTCCAGCATCAGGACCAAGAAGGCCAAGCCAGCCAGCACCGGAAAGAGGAAACTGCCTGAAGGTGAGGGGCCCGACACCGAGCCACAGAATAGCATGGGCAACATACGCTGGTGTTAAACCTGAAAGCTCAATGTTTAGTGTTATGATATACACTGAGTATACAAAAAATTACCAACACCTTCTTAATATTGAGTTGCATTCCCTTTTGCCCCCAGAACAGTCTCAATTTGTCTGAGCATGGACTACAAGTTGTTGAAAGCATTCCACAGGACTGCTGACCCATGTTAACTCCAATGCTTCCAATAGTTGTGACAAGGTGGCTGGATGTCCTTTGGGGGGTGGACCATTCTTGATACACACAGGAAACTGTTGAGCGTGATAAACCTAGCAGAGTTGCAGTTCTTGACCCCGACCGGTGCGCCTGGCACCAACTACCATAACCCCGTTCAAAGGCACTTAAATATTTTGTCTTGCCCATTCGCCCTCTGAATGGCACACACACAATCCATATCTAAATTGTCTCAAGTCTTAAAAATCCTTATTTTACCTGTCTCTTCTCCTTCATCTACATTGATTTGAAGTGGATTTAACAGGTGATATCAATAAGGGATCATAGCTTTCACCTGATCAGTCTATGACATGTAAAAAACAGGTGTTCCTAATGTTTTGTACACAACAAATTGTGTTCCAGAATATGCCACCTGCTTTGTGCGATTAGATTTTCACTTGGGGAAATAACTTGCCGAATGAGGTTTAGACATTAATGAATTGAGTGTTTGCTAGATGTTATCTGACGTTGGCTTTATAAAAAGCCAATACGCTAAGATGTCTCTACCTGAGCAGTGAGTGGTCTGCTCACTATATAACAACCCTATGAAACCCTTGCTATTGCAGCAGAGGAGAGTAGCAGCTGCAGCACAGACGCAGTGTGGATGAACCAGGAGCAGAACGTGCAGACGCCAGTGATGATGCCCTCGCCACATCTAACCTCTACTGTGTTGAGGGACCCCAAGAAAATGAGGCCAGATGAGAGCTACATGGGTGTCTATGCTATGACATCAGAGCAGCAGCACCAACAGCTGCCCCCCCAACAGCACCACCATCAGACCCCCATGGACTACAAGTACGGAACACCTTTCTATGGCTAAACACCTTTTGATTTTCATGAGTATCTTTGACCATCCATTGTAGGCCGGCAGGTAGCCTAGTGGTTAAGAGCGTTGGCCCAGTAAATGAAAACTTGCTGGTTCGAATCCCCGAGCCGACTAGGTGAAAAATCTGTCAATGCGTCCTTGAGCAAGGCACTTAACCCTAATTGCTCCTGTAAGTCGCTCTGGAAAAGAGCGTCTGCTAAAGAACTAAAATGTAAAAATCTATAATGTAATGTTACTTAGCTATGTATGCAAAGTTATCAATGTTATCAAAATGAATGATATCTTCAATGAAATGGCTTTAGTTCGCCTCTTGTTTGAATAAGTATGACTGTCTGTATTAATGTGTCTCACTCTGTTTTCAGTACCCAGGTGACCTGGATGCTAGCCCAGAGACAGCAGGCAGAGGCCCGGCAGCAGCAGCAGGAGCGAGCCAGCATGCAGTATGCCAAGATGAGGAGCCACATGCAGAATGCAATGTAAGACTGCACTTCTCTTCCAGACCACAGTGGTGTTTCAACCCCAGTGTAGTACTTACTGTGTAATGTATATAGTCATTTGTGGCCATGTCTTTGACCATCTAGCCGCCGCGGTTCAGGACTCATGGAGGATGATGAGGAGCCAATAGTAGAGGATGTAATGATGTCATCAGAGGACCGTTTGGAAGATCTCAACGAGGGCATGGATTTTGACACTATGGATATTGATCTGGTAAAATACACTCATAAAGATGTTTATTTTCTCACAAGTTGTGCATTTATGAATATTACTGCCTTGGTGTCTCTTCTTTCTTACTTTGCTGTTTATTGTTTTAGCCACCCTCTAAAAATCGCCGAGAGAGATCAGAGCTGAAGCCAGACTACTTCGATCCTTCTTCGATCATGGATGATTCGGTGGGTATTGGTTTGTTATTGAGAGTACAGTGATATCTTCATTGTTAAAGATCACGTACAACGAACAATATGATCAACAATAACAGTGGCAGTACCGACGTGAAATCCAGATACCTAGTTCATGTCTTTGGTGTGCATATGGAAAGGCTATACTCATATTTTCTCATTCTTTTCCATATTATACAGCAAGTAACTAAACATTTAAATGCAATATTTTCTTTCTTTTTAGGTCCTCAATGTTTCAATGTTCTAAGCTGATTATGGTAGATCTGCGTGAAGAGGACACTGTGTTGTTACCGAAAATGTTTTGATGACAAGAAGTATTCTCTGTAGAGAATTGTTTTAAAATAAGCTCAAGGGACTATTTGCTTTATTAGGCATCAATGGTTGCACATTCGTCATGTTTGAATTTCACTTTTTTTTTGTCGATCAATGGGCATGTTTTTGTCTCATGTAAATACATAGTTGCTGACATACTTTTAAAATATAAAATCTGGCATGACATGTAGCCATATATTAAAACATATACAGTAGGAGAAAATGTGAAATGTCTTCATATTGTTGGAAGGCCTTACCGCAAATATGAAATACAGGGTTCTCAGAATTCTCTCTCTGTCATTATTTTTAGAGGTTTGTCTGTCCTGCTTTTATAACTTATAGAATACTTTGATTTATAGGTATTTTGTAATGACAATCAGATGTAAATCAGTACTTTATAATCATGTTAATACTCATATAGAGTACAGAAATGAACCTTTGTAATGGAATTTCTGGTGTGTAATAATGGATGTGGCCTGCAGTTTTCTTTTTTCCAATGTTATAGGTGAGACCTCTTGGTGAACTGATAATGCCCAAATGCCATTTGACCCATTGACAAGCTTAGTTTAAATTCTGAATCACTTTTAAAGGTTTGATGATTTTGAATGCTTTTGAAGAGTGGTACAAAAGTATAGTGTGCAGAGGGTTTCTATAAAAGAGTGGTCAAAATATTCTCTGTTGTACCACTGTGTTGTGTCTGTAAGAGAGCTTGTTATAGAATGTTTCTAAAATACCACATTTAAGAGTTTGGGTTAGCTATTATGGTATCATAATATATAATTATATATTATACAATTATAAAAATGTGTAATATATTGTGAATCGGTGCTCATTTTATATTTGCTCAGTTTTAGTTAATTTGAAGTCTAATTTAGGAAAAGGTTCAATAGAATGTAAACTGGTTTAAATTAACCTAATTAATGTGCAGTTATGCATAAGAATTTACCTTTGAATTTGTATTTATATTTAAATGGTAAATGTTTTGTTTGTCTTTTCTAAGGATTTTTTGTTTTAATAACTTTTCTTTACTTCTATGTACTTTGGTTTGCAGATTCCCAACAAGCTTTTCTGGAGGAATAAAATTGTAATCATGAATATTGTAAATTATAGTTTTATACAGCCACAACAGCTTAAAACACAGCCTCTCCATTTTCAAAAGCTAAAATGTTATATCAAAATCTAAATACAAAACTACAAACCGGAGAATTGTATATTTTTCATTATTTACATTGTAGCAATGTTAGACAAATTAAAACAATAATTTGAATGCATAGTTGTTTTGCTTAAATCTTATGTAGGCTTCATACTGTCGTTTTGATATTTACCTTTCTGTTGTCCTTGCATTGAACTGCTGAAAGTGTGTGCATATGTCTAAATGTGTATGTATACACATACATATATTATATATATTCAAATGTATATGAAACGTTTTTTTATTCTATTTACAAAGTCCACTGTTCAATTTATGGTTTGTATTTATGTCTCGAGACCAGTAACTTTTTGAACAAAATAAACCCCTGCAATTGTGTGATGATTTGAATGAAGTGTTACCAGTATTTAGTATGCCTATTACACGGAAATGAAATGTCTACGGGACAGAGTGCAGTATAGTCACTGGTTGTGTGACTAGTTTGAATCACCTGTGTCAGGGGTTGTTACAATGGTGTCATTAATGGGATGGTGATCATGTAGATCACTAAGGGGTGAATGTGGGTCTTTTTAAAGAATAAGGAAGCCACTGTTACAGTAATGGGGTTGTGGATAATGTGAGAATTCAATGTATGCACAAACGCCCACACACAAATCATCCCAAAAGACATGACAGGCACTGGGATAAACCGACAAGTGGGTAAACTGGAGGTTACCTTTAAATGCTTTGTGCTCACCTCTGCCATGAATTTGTCTGAATAATGTTCATAAACTGAAATTGAGAGGCTCCTAGCATCACATGACCATCATGAACTGAACACATGCTCTGACGACTTTAAGTGATTGAGACGCTTAAGCAAGCCAGAAAACCCAGTGGATCTGTTCAACATAATGTATTATCTTTACACTAATCTACATAAAATCTTACACGTTAATTATTGTAGCGTTGTAATTTTAGGCTTCCAACGTTTATTTGTGGTAAACTGACTGGAAGACCTCAAATTGACTCGTCGTCCCACGATGCACTAGTTTTCATTATTGTGCATTCAGCTAAACATCCGGGCTATGTGTGGTATTGTGGGGGAAGATGGCGACACGTATCATCCCTGCTGATTGGATCAAAAACTGGGAAAAATCTGGAAAACACGAGTTGTAAGTTGTATTATATTGTTAAATTATGAAGACGAATGTCTTGGTATTTCGTTTTCCATGAGGGTTGTTGAGCCATGCAACCGGTTCCCATAGTTATCCTGTACAAGACCGGGCTAACTCGCGACGTGAATTAGCCAACCTAGCGTGCTAACTATTTCATAATAGTAAGATAAAGTTGGCTACAGTTCAATAATGTTGTTTGAAGTAATAATTTGGTAAAGCACTTGTACAATCCATGTACTGCAACACTGGCCCGGGCCATTAGATGCTAACTAGCAAGCTAACTAACTTTTGAGTCCGTCTGTCCTCCGAGGCAGCTAACTAGTTAGCTTAGCCCTGAAAGCCAGTGCAGTGGACGAACTAACCAGTCAGCTATTATTGATGCAGGCTAGCCTGATGGTTGACCCTGTGCGTTCTAACTAACCTACCTCCTGTAGTTAGCTAGCTACCTCTATACCGATCTATTTGGCAAGTTGACTTAGTGACCAGTGAGTTAGCTAACTAATACTAGTATTGCAGGCATGTGCATCACAACATGCGGGTTTCGCTCACATGCACTACATGGCCAACATAATGTGGACAACGCTCCAAACTTGTCGATTCGGCTGTTTCAGCCACACCCGTTGTTGACAGGTGTATAAAATCGAGCACACCGCCGTGCAATCTCCATAGACAAACATTGTCAGTAGAATTGCCTTACTGAAGAGCTCATTGACTTTCAAAAGTCAGTTCCTCAATCAAATGTCTGCCCTGCTAGAGCTGCCCTGGTCAACTGGAAGTGCTGATGTTGTGAAGTGGAAACGTCTAGGAGCAACAATGGCTCAGCCGCGAAGTGGTAGGCCACAACAGCGCAGAATGGGACCGCCGAGCGCTGAAGCTTGTAAAAAATTGTCTGTCCTCTGTTGCAACACTCACTACAGAGTTCCAAACTGCCTCTGGAAGCAATGTCAGCACAATAACTGTTCGTCGGGAGCTTCATGAAATGGGTTTTCATGGCCGTGTAGCCGCACACAAGCCTAAGATCACCATGCACAATGCCAAGAGTAGTGTGATGCTCGCCCGTCATAAGGATTCTGGAGCAATGGAAATGCTTTCTCTGGAGTGATGAATCACGCTTCACTATCTGGCATTCCGATAGACGAATCTGGGTTTGGCGGAAGCCAGGAGAACTCTAGCTGAATGTCCGAATGTGTAGTACCAACTGTAAAGTTTGGTGGAGGAGGAATAATGGTCTGGGGCTGTTTTCCATGGTTCGGTCTAGGCCCCTTAGTTCCAGTGAAGGGAAATCTTAATACTACAGCATACAATGACATTCTAGATGATTCTGTGCTTCCAACTTTGTGGCAACAGTTTGGGAAGGCCCTTTCCTTTTTCAGCATGATACTGCCCCCGTGCACAATTCGAGGTCCATAGAGAAATGGATTGTTGAGATCGGTGTTGAATAACTTGTCAGGAATCTGTCCAGGCCAGTCCTCTACTCCATCAAACCGTGTTAAGATAAATTGGAACGCAGACTGCAAGTGAGGCCTAATCGCCCAACATCAGTGCCTGACCTCAAGTATGCTTTTGTGGCTGAATGGAAGGAAGTCCCTGCAGCAATTTCCAACATCTAGTGGAAATCCTTCCCAGAAGAGTGGAGGCTGTTTATAGCAGCAAAGGGGGGACCAACTCTATATTAATGGCCATGATTTTAGAATGATATGTTCGACGAGCAGGTGTCGTTCCCAGCTAGCTAATGGTACCACCACCTGACTCTTGCTACACGAAAACATTAGCTAGGTAGTTAACGTTAGCCACTTTGTCTAGAATAGCCATGCATGTACTGTCTTATGTTTTTTTTAAAACTTAATACATGGTTCCCAGGCAGCTATCACAGTCTATACATTTTCTATCAGGGACTAGTTAGCTACCCTAATAATTACCATAACTAGGCAGCTAGTGTTAACATTAGCTAGCTAGAATTGAAAACATGTCGTCATCTGAATTTGGTAGTATGGGTGTGATTTCTGCTGATTAAATAATTGGCAACAGTTGGCATTGATAAGAATTTAGTCATCAAGCTCTAGTAACTGGACGTTAGAGTTTTGGACTATGTTTTAAAGTGTCATAGCAAAAATGCTCAGAATGGTGTATTCAAACAGTTAGTGTAATATGCAGCGTTTATATTGGGGGTTGACATAAGGCGGATTTTGCATGTCTGCAACACGTACTGTACAAATTATGTACACATACTACAGCACACTACTAACTGTTCTATGGTCATTTGGAAAACTATTTACAAGTCACTGAAAATAAACTAGATAATATATAGTAAATAATCACCTTTCCCCCTCCTTTTCAGTGTACAACTATGTAAGAATCTTGCATACAAAACAAATCATGACAGCACAATAAAAGGTAAGCTCAAAAATGAATGTACCCATCTGTGCTCTTTGAAAGAACAGTATACATGTTAGTTTTGCAACAATTGAGTCTTTGCAAATTAAGTTAAGATATTATTTAAGGTAATATTCATTCAATGATGGGGTCTCGCTATGTTGGGTGTCATTTAATGTTCATATAGCATCATAGTGAGCTTATGCCTCAACAGCTCTTCGGTTGGCCGTTTGTGAAAAGGGGGTTATACTGATGCATTGTATTGAGAGTAATTCTCTGCCTGTTTGCCTCTTCTCTTTATTCTCTAGATATACAGGCAGCTTTGTATGAACTCTGCTGGCATGTCATACAGGGGAACTTCAAGCTGGACCTTTCTGCTAGCGTCCTCTGTGACTTGATGGTATGTATAGCCTTTTGAAGTCCTCATTCTCTGCAATGCCTTTCATCACAGAAAATCTTCCATGCATTAGTGCAATAACGAAATGAGCGTTTTGTGTCATAGGAGAGTCCTTTTAGTGAAAACATTGACTAGTATCTGCCATTGAGGAGTGAAGTGCATTTAGTTCTTGATTTCTGGTTATTTTTAAGAGGGAGAAAAATATACAATCCTAATCGGAGGTTCCTTTAGCAGCTGTTCAAATTGATAGAGTAATGTTACAACTCAATGAGTCTACAAGTTTTTCCTCTGTTCCCTGGAATTTGGGATTTTTGTAATGTTACGAATAGAGGCACAGACGCTATCATTAGGAACATGCAGAGAAGGTACACTTGCAGCTGCGCCATAATAAAACAGTCCTCTTCTGCCTATTCATTAATTTCAGACTGAACCCGTGTGCTTTGCTTGTGAAGAAAGCTAAACACCACTTCTGGAACTTCTGTATCAGCAAACAAAAGTCAATAAGAATTTACCATTTTTATGCCTGTTTTGAATGCGTCTGATTTCTTGTTTATTTCCAGGATCTGCGGGATGACATGCCATCCATTTTAGCAGATGTTTTCAGTATACTAGGTGGGTTTGACTTCAGTTTTGGCATATTGTGACAGTCATTTGCAATTTAATGCCTAAATGTGTTGCCTAATTACACTCATGATATTGTAATGTTTCAATTGTTATTTTGACAGACATAGAGACCAGCTCTTTAGAGGAAAAAAACAAACGTGACCATTACACCCAACTAGTGGGAGCGTGTCTGGTAAGTGTGTTTAAAGTTATTGCGATGAACAAAAATACATTCTCATGAGATGTCAACTTTCACTAGGTGGCAGTATTGATCATAGAAAATTCAGCCTTTGTCTGTATTTCCTACTGTAAGGCAAAAACACAGTATTTGAGTGTCAAGCTTGAATTACAAACTTTTTTTAAAATGCTATTGGCTCTTAATTTAGAATATTATAGTAACATTTGATTCTCTTCACAAATGATAAATTTTCTGTCATTCATAACCAGGGATGAAAGTAGGCTGGTCCGGTACGGTGTTCCGGCCAAATAAATAGTGGGGCTACACCATACTGGTAAAACGTGAGCCTATCACAATTAACCCAAAATGCCAAAAAACAATAGGCATTTACACGCATTCTGGGATATGTTTTGGGTAGGCTCTGAGAATAACATTGACTAATACACGGATACAGTGACTGAGTTCATCAGGAAGATTATAGATGTTGTACCCATTGTGACTATTGAAATCTACCCAAAGCAGAAACCATGGATAAATGGCAGACTGAAAGCACTAACCACCGCATTTAACAATGGCAAGGTGACTGGGAATACACAAACAGTGTACTTCTTCCCTCCGTAAGGCAATCAAAGAGGCAAAACATCAGTACAGAGACAGTGGAGTCACAATTCAACAGCTCAGACACGAGACATATGTGGCAGTGTCTACAGACAACCACAGACTACAAAGGGAAAACCAGCCACATTGCGGACACCGTCTTGCTTCTGGACAAGCTAAACGCTCTTCGCCCGCTTTGAGGATAATACAGTGCCACCGACGCGGCCCGCTACCAAGGACTGTGGACTCTCCTTCTACGTGGCCGACTTGAGTAAGACATTTAAACGTGTTAACCCTCACAAGGCTGCCAGCCCAGACTGCATCCCTAGCAGCTTCCTCAGAGCATGCGCAGACCAGCTAGCTGGAGTGAATACCGACATATTCGATCTCTCCCTATCCCAGTCTGCTGTCCCCAGTTGCTTCAAGATGTCCAGCATTGTTCCTGTACCCAAGAAAGCAAAGGTAACGGAACTAAATTACTATCGCCCCGTAGCACTCACTTCTGTCATCAGTGCTTTTAGGATCATATCACCTTCACCTTACCCGACACCCTAAACCCACTTCAATTTGCTTACCGCCCCAATAGATCCACAGATGATGCAATTGCCATCGCACTGCACAGTCCCATCTGGACAAGAGGAATACCTATGTAAGAATGATGTTCATTGACTATAGCTCAGCATTCAACACCATAGCTCGGGGCCCTGGGTCTGAATCCCGCCCTGTGCAACTTTTTGTAAAATGTATTTAACCAGGCAAGTCAGTTAAGAACAAATTCTTATATACATTGATGGCCTAGGAACAGTGGGTTAACTACCTTGTTCTGGGGCAGAACGACAGATTTTTACCTTGTCAGGTCGGGGATTCGATCCACCAACCGGTTACTGGCCCAATGCTCTTAACCACGAGGCTACCTGCCGCCCCATATGGACTGGGTCCTCGACTTCCTGGCGGCCCGCACCCAGGTGGTGAAGGTAGGAAACAACACCTCCACTGATCCTCAACACAGGGCCCCACAGGGTGTGTGCTTTGCCCCCTCCTGTACTCCCTGTTCACCCATGACTGCATG
Organism: Oncorhynchus kisutch; assembly: GCF_002021735.2. Taxonomy (NCBI): domain Eukaryota; kingdom Metazoa; phylum Chordata; class Actinopteri; order Salmoniformes; family Salmonidae; genus Oncorhynchus; species Oncorhynchus kisutch. Next base: position 29,509,278 of record NC_034179.2, read on the forward strand.
GCCACACACGCCTCTAACTCAATCCTCAAGTTTACAGGTGACACAACAGTAGGAGGCCTGCTTTACCAACAATGATGAGACAGCCTACAGGGGAGGTGGTGAGGGCCCTGGGAGAGTGGTGCCAGGTAAATAACCTCACTCAATGTCAACAAAACAAAAGAGCTGATCATGGACTTCAGGAAACAGCAGAGTGAGCACGCCCCTATCCACATCGACGGGACCGCAGTGGAGAACGTGGAAAGCTTCCAAGTTCTTCTGTGTACACATCACCGACAATCTGAAATGGTCCACCCACACAGACGGTGTGGTGAAGAAGGCTCAACAGTGCCTCTTCAACCTCAGGAAGCTAAAGAAATTTGGTTTGCACCTAAAACCCTCACACATTTTCACAGTATCACCATCTGGTACAGCAACTGCACCGCCCGCAACCAACGGGCTCTCCAGAGGGTGGTGCGGTCTGTCCAACGTATCACTCGGGGCACACTGCCTGCCCTCCAGGACACCTACAGCACCCGATGTCACAGGAAGGCCAAAAAGCTCATGAAGAACATCAACCACCTGAGCCACGGCCTGTTCACCCCGCTATCATCCAGAAGGCGACATCAGTACAGGTGCATCAAAGCTGGGACCGAGAGACTATCATAAAGCCATCAGACTGTTAAATAGCCATCACTATTCGGCTTCCACCCGGTTATGCATCTTGTCAATTCAGGCTACACGTGTAGGCCTTCAGAATGTAATTACAGTACACGTAGGTGTTTTGTAACGGATGGCTCTTTCTATTCATTTGTGAGTGGATGAATGTGTGCGGGTACCCTCCTGGGGCCCTTTAAGTGATTGTCAAACAATCGGATGAAAACATCATGACTGGTTGTTTATGCCGCATTAAAAGGCATAGACGACACGTCCATAAAGCTATGGACGTTAGACATTAGCTTTCCCTAATGTAACTTGAATTCAATTGCCAAAATTATATAGGCTTATTAGCTTACTCCTGTCTATACAGAAATAAATAAAATCATTCAAAATGGGCAACTACACCAGAAACTATGATTTGGCCACAGGATCGTTAGCATTGTTTATTTCTAAATTGCATAACTTACAGACGGAAAGGCCCGCAATTTGGGTAGAGCACAGCAAGTACAAAATAGATGATTCAGTTGTAACTGTCAGTGAGAAGTGGAGACCCAGCCAGGCAAATCGCAATATTTAAATACAATTACAGAAAGCAGTTTGGGAAGCAAATGGATGTTTCTGTAAAGAGATGGCAATGAAAAGACTCCAGTCTGTCTTTTAGTTATCAAAATTCTTAACTTAAGTGAGCAAACAGTAAGTAGCCTATTTTATTGGCACCAGTGGAGAACATCAGCCATATTCCTGGGGAGTGAATATCTTTATCATTGGGTCAGTAACACTTTTTTGGTTGTTTTTGGACAATAATTTCCTCCTCCAGGTTAGATAGATGTCATATTGTATTTGTCTCACCTTTTTTGTAGGCCTTTTTATAAAACAACATTGTTTTTATTGATCTGTCAGGTGTCAGCAGAGTAGGCTACCCTAACATTTGTCGTAGTAAGATTCTGCTAATATAGTGAATTCAGAAAGTATTCCGATCCCATGACTTTTTCCAAATTTTGTTACGTTACAGCCTTACTCTAAAATGTGTTATAGTTTTTTTTTCATCAATCTATACACTACCCCATAATGAACAAGAAAAAAACGTTTTTTACTTAAGTATTGAGACCCTTTACTCAGTACTTTGTTGAAGCCCCTTTTTGGCAGTGATTACAGCCTCCAGTCTTGGTTGGCACAAGCTTGGCACAACTTTGTGGAGTTTCTCCCATTCTTCTCTGCAGATCCTCAAGCTGTGTCAGGTTGGATGGGGAGTGTCGCTGCACAGCTATTTTCAAGTCTCTCCAAAGATGTTCGATTAGGATAAAGTCGGGGCTCTGCCTGAACCGGTGAAGGTCATTCAGAGACATGGCCCGAAGCCACTCCTGCGTTGTTTTGGCTGTGTGCTTAGGGACATTGTCCAGTTGGAAGGTGAACCTTCGCCCTAGTCTGAGGTCCTGAGCGCTCTGGAGCACGTCTTTTATCAAGGATCTCTACTTTTTTCGTTCATCTTTCCCTCTGTCCTGACTGGTCTCCCAGTCCTTGCAACTGAAAAACATCCCCACAGCATGATGCTGCCACCACCATGCTTCACATTGGGGATAGTGCCAGGTTTCTTCCAGACGTGATGCTTTGCATTCAGGCCAAAGTGTTCTTTCTTAGCTTCATTACGCCAGAGAATATTGTTTCTCATGGTCTGAGAGTCCTTTAGGTGTCAAGCGGGCTGCCTTTTACTGAGGAGTGTCTTCCATCTGGCCACTGCCATAAGGGCCTGATTGGCGGAGTGCTGCAGAGATGGTTGTCCTTCTGGACGTTTCTTCCATCTCCACAGAGGAGCTCTGTCAGAGTGACCACCGGGTTCTTGGTCACCTCCCTGACCAAGGCCCTTCTCCCCCGATTGCTCAGTTTGGCCGAGGGGCCAGCTCTAGGAAGAGTCTTGGTGGTCTTCCATTTAAGAATGAGGGGGTCCACTGCGTGCTTGGGGACTTTCAATGTTGCAGACAATTTTTGGTACCCTTCCCCAAATCTGTGCCTTGACACAATCCTGTCTACGGACAATTCCTTCGACCTCATGACTTGGTTTTTGCTCTGACATGCATTGTCAACTGTTGGACCTTTTTATATAGACAGGTGAGTGCCTTTCCAAATCATGCCCAATCAATTGAATTTACCACAGGTGGACTCCCAAGTTGTAAAAACATCTAAAGGATGATCAATGGAAACAGGATGTACCTGAGCTCTGTTTCGAGTCTCATAGCAAAGGGTCTGAATATTTATGCAAATATAGTATTTCTGTTATTTTTAACACATTTACAAAAATTTGTAAACCTGTTTTCGCTTTGTCATTATGGGGTATTGTGTGTAGATTGGATATTAGAATAAAATATCAATTTTAGAATAAGGCTGTAATGTTAACAAAATGTGGATACGGGCAGGGGTCTGAATACTTTCCGAATGAATATAAAGTGTAGTAAAATTGAATGAAATGTGTTTATAAAAGGCCAACAAGACATGTATCTGATAGGCATACTCTACACCCATTCGTGCTGCATTGAAGTATATATTTTTTGCCAACAGTGATGGAGTTAGTGTTAGCTTAAATAATGACTCCATTCTAATTCTCACATTCGGAATAGTAGACTGACTTAGATAAGTCTGCAAATGCGAGGATGCATGGAATGCTTTATTATAAATGTGCATGTTTATGGTGAAAATGATCTTCCGCAAAGTTGAAACCCACGTGCCGTCCATGTTAAAAGTGTTATGGCATATCTTTACTAGTCCATGGCCCACTGAGATCATATGAAATGAATAGGGATTCTATATGTAATTCTATGATTACACCTAGGCTATACAAAAAATGAATGTGTCCACTTTGGTGTCCCGTACCGGTAAGAAATGTAATCTACTTTCACCCCTGTTCATAACCATATAAGATCTATTTACTAATCTTTATACAGTCTCTCCAGGATTTCACAAGTTTTTTTTGTTATTATTGCTGTCAAAAATGCTTGATTTTGCTGTGGCAGTTCTGGCATTTTGCATGTCAAATGTGCAGTGATTTTTGTCTAATTTCTTGTGAAAATTGTTGATAAATGTGCGCTTATTGGTTTAAACTGTGAGCCCTGTTTTTGTACTGTGTTATGGGTCAGTTTGAGATAATGTTGCATTAGACCTTTATGCGGGAATAGTGCAGTGATTGGTCATATTTGCAAGCCCTCCCACAATATGCTAGGAATTTTTGTGACCACGGAATCCTGGAGGGACTGTTTATATAACACTTGTTTGTTTCATTCTGCCCTCTCTTCAGTTCTTTGTGCCAGATGCCATCCTGAAGGAGAGGCTGGACCCAGAGACCCTGGAGTCCCTGGGACTCATAAAGCAAGCTCATCAGTTCAACCAGAAAATCGTTAAAATCAAGACCAAACTATTGTAAGTGGAGCGGTGACTCATTTTCATCTGTAAAAAAAACAAAAATCCTGTAATGGTCGGTGTCAATAATGTAATAAATTGAATGGTCTGACCAAGTAGCCAGAACTAAAGTAAGCTACTGTTATTTCCAGGTCAGGGCTGAATGTGCTGTGTCATGGAAATTTCCTCTATTTACCAAATCATGGGAGCAAACTACACACACAAGTCAGAGTTAGTTATCAAAGTCCATCTTTAATTATATCAGCTCTATCACAATCCTGTGACTCTCAGGTAATTCAGTGTCTCTCAGTGAATTCTCTGAGAGCCCCCTACACGCTGCAGCTGAGTTCCTTTAATAGCAAAGAACACACATAGTCAGAGGGCATCGGCATAATTCATTGTTCAGCTTTGTCTCCTCTCTCAACCTCAGAACCATAAACCAATCCTCCATATCAACAGGCATATATCAAATTGTCATTTAGATACAACCAATCCTAAATACAACCAATCCTGGACAAGATCAGAGACACACTGACTGGCACACAGACATTGTGGAGCAAAAGATATTTACACTTGATCACACTTCTCCCCTCTCTGCGGCCCATGCAACTTAGTCTTGACATAGAACAGATACTGCAACCCTGCCACAGTATTATACAAAAATAACATTCTTGATGAGAAGTAACTTGCACACATTTGATGAATATAAAACATCTTACATATGTTACCAACAAATTCTGATTCTTCCACGACAGCTGTTAACCCAAAGTTACATCTCCAACACTGGGCTATCCACCTCGCAGCCTGAGGCTGTAGCATTTAATATGTGACCATTTACCCTATAGGATGTGACCTTTGCCACGAATGCCAAATGTAATGTCATCACAGAATGTATAGAAATGACATTTTAGTTGTTTATATTCTGACTGTTCATGCACTACCTTGCTGCAAAACATGGTTATTCAGGCTGTATAGGGTTCTATTACCCTATAATACACAATAAATAATTTCACTTGCATAAATGCTTGGGCCTAAAGTTTGAAGTTGTTTATCTAATGGTGAGTGGTTGGCCTCCTATGTATTGTTTTCCACTCTGCCCCCTTACAGTTACAAGCAGCAGAAATTCAACTTGCTGAGGGAAGAGAATGAGGGCTATGCCAAGCTGATCACTGAGCTGGGCCAAGACCTTTCAGGCAACATCACTAGCCACATCGTCCTAGAGAGCATCAAGTCCCTAATAGGTATGAAACCCCTAGTCTTTTTCATCACGTTCTCCACTGCCAAGAAGCAGCGGATCCTTGTTGCACTCTTAGTCTCGCTGCATTTTCTGTGACGGGTATGTATAATTTCTGTGACCAACCAAGAAAGTAATGGAGATTCTACGTTTGGCAGAAGTGCATTTTACAGCTTTTAAATTGAGGATTGAATTGTTGCATGGGACCTTAATATATATATTTTTTACTTTTAAAGACAACTCTCCATTTAGACTCCCAAATGGGGGTTACATTACACATGGCCTTATTTTGTACCCAAGTTACTCAATGTCATCTGTACACCCTTACCCCCTCTCCACCCTGCAGGATGCTTCAACCTGGACCCCAACCGCGTTCTGGACATCATCCTGGAGGTGTACGAGTGTCGCTCTGACCAAGACGAGTTCTTCCTGCCCCTCATCAAGTCCTACATGTGTGAACCCCTCACCCTCTGCCACATCCTGGGCTTCAAGTTCAAGTTCAACCAGGTGAGAGAGCAGACTCCCCACTGTGACTGTCTGCACTCTACAGCCTGTCTGAAACTGGCCGGATATAAACTGTACAAATTGGTGTTTGTGAGGAGCTGCCTGTCCAAGAAGCGGACAAATCCTTAACCAAATTAATTTAAAATACTTCAAGGTCTTATTGATGAACATAAGTCTTGCGCACATTCTCCCTTGACCTGCAAGAATGAGGGTAAATGTTGCAGTCAGACCTGATGTGAATACTAGTGCTGCCACTAGGGATGTTAACGGTTAACCACAAAAAAAACGGTCATAATTTAGTGGAAATAAATTGGCTTGTGTATTTCCTCTACTTGTCATGTCTCTTATCACGTGTACAGAATACAGAGCCTAGTTTGAAGAGTGGAATGGCCTATCACCTGTCGGACAGTGCGAGAACAGCTCCTCAAAAAGTTGGTACTAGAGTGAATCATGCTTTTATAAGCCCAGTCAGTAAGCAACAAATAACAATCCTAAATGCAATCAGGTGCCAACTCTTTTGTAGGCCTAGATTTAAAAATAGCTCTTTAATTTAACTTGTAATTAAAGCGTGCCTCCGATTCGATGTGTGTAGAATTTAGTCAACGGCAGGCAGGGTATCAGCATGTCACCCACCACTTTACAATGTAAGCTTGTGGCAGTGTAGTTGTTATACCTTGCTTCAAAGTAGCCTAGCCAAAATCCAACCATAGAAATGTGGAGACAATTGTTCCATAAAGACTCATGCCATTAACCAGCAAGGACCCCTGTTCTATTGGTTTTCATATCCAGAGACAGAATCCTAGTCATATTAGCAACCTGTCCTAGTTGTTGCTATTAGATTCCCCTCTAAGTTACTAGCTGAGATTGTCACATGTGACAGACCACCTTGTTAGGTAGTGACCCGCGACATACGCCTAGTTTCCTGCAACGGGTCACATATGGAACCGCTCGCATTAGATGCTCTGTTAAGAATGGTGTTTTCCCATGAATTGCATTTTGGCAAATGTTTGAAAACATATTTTTTTATTAGCTGTTTCATTACAGCAGTTGCATCTTCAGTAATATGCTATAGCCTTTTGACTATAAGACGATAGGCTTGCTATTCTTGCATGTCTTCATGAAGCTCTTAGGAAACATGTCCGTTCCTTGTTTGTATACATAGTATTTTCTGTTGGTCGTGTCATTTTACTGTTTTGGAATATATATATATATATATATATTTTTTTTTTTACATTTAATGAGGGTTGGTCAGCCAGAAGCAAAATTGACCGAAATGTGCATCTTTAGCTGCCAGTCACTGAACTATACACTTTAGCTTCAAGTAGGGGATCAAAAGACAGCAGAGTGAATTTCTCTGATTTGTATTAGAACCCCCCCATATCCATTAGCTATTCCTCGGTATGTATTGAGTGTTCCTTGACTGTCCACCTCCTCCCAGGAGCCAAATGAGGAGACCCCCACGTCACTCTACCACATCGCTGCCGCCCTCTTGCATCACAACCTTATAGAGCTGGAGGACATCTATGTGCACGTAAGCATCTCAACTCACACCTACAGAGCATTGTCTCACATAATACAGTTCCTTCTCAACTTCTTCCACGTTTTGTTATTAGAGCTGAAATTAAAAAATAAATCACTGGCCTACACAGTACTCCATAATGTCAAAGTGGAATTGTTTTTTGAAATCTTTACAAATTCAAATCAAATCAAATTTTATTTGTCACATACACATGGTTTAACATAAAAATCTGAAATGTCTTGAGTCAAATTACAAGTATCTGTGAGGTCCCTCAGTGGATTTCAAACACCAATTCAACCACAAAGACCAGGGAGGTTTTTCAATGCCTTGCAAAGAAGGGCACCTATTAGTAGATGGCTAATAAAAAGAAGACAGTGAATTTCCCCTTGAGCATGGTGAAGTTATTAATTAGTCTTTGGATGGTGTATCAATGCACTTGAGTAAAACAAGATATAGTCGTCCTTCCTATCTCAGTTGCCAGAGAAGAGGTAAACCGGTCAGGGATTCCACCATAAGGCTAATGGTGACTTTAAAACAGTTAGAGTTTAATGGCTGTGATATGAGAGAACTAAGGATGGATCAACAACATTGTAGTTAATCCACTATACTAAATATTCCAAAACATGCATCCTGTTTGCAACCAGGCATTAAAGTAAAACTGCAAATAAGTTATGTCCTGAATACAAAGTGTTATGTTTGGTGCAACACATCACTGAGTACCACTCTTCATCTTTTCAAGCATGGTGTGGCTACGTCATGTTATGGGTATGCTTGTCATTGACAAGGACTAGGGAGTTTTTTTCATGAATAAAAAGAAACAAAATAGAGCTAAGCGCTGGCAAAATCCTAGATGAAAACCTGGTTGTCTGCTTTCCAACAGTCACTGGGAGACATTAACCTTGAAGCAGAACAATAACTTAAAACACAAGGCCAAATATACACTGGAGTTGCATACCAAGGAGACGGTGAATGTTCCTGAGTGGCCTATTTACTGTTTTGACCTAGATCGGCTTGGAAATCTATGGCAAGACTTGAAAATGGCTGTCTAGCAATGATCAACAACCAATTTGACAGAGCTTGATGAATTAAAAAATAATAATGTGGATATATATTGTACAGTCCAGGCGCGCAAAGCTCTTACCCAGAAAGACTCACAGCTGTAATCACTGCCATTGACTCAAGGGATTGAATACTTATCTAATGAATGTATATTAGTTATCTATAAATGTTTTACTTGTTAGAATTCTTTAGCACATATTTTGGGCAGATCTTTGACAAAAAAATGACAAACCCATTTTAATCCCACTTTGTAACACAACAAAATGTGGAAAAAGTAACGGTGTGAATACTTTCTAAAGGCATATAACGGTATGTGTATATATGTATATCATTTTATATCAAAGATTTGACTAACATTGGTTGTCCTCAGTGCATGCCAGATTGTGCAACATGTGATCCAACAGAAATCTAAATGCCTGGTGCTATAAATTGTGACCTGATGTGTGACTGAGCCTGCGTTGCCCTCCCAGCTGATGCCACTGGATGCCAGCATTGTAGAGGAGCACAAGAGAGAAATCACAGAGGCCAAGCAGATCGCCCGCAAGCTCACCATGGTGGTGGTTCCCTCCGAGAAGACTGAGGACAAGGAGAGAGAGAAGGAGGAAGAGAAGAACGACAAGGTAAAGTAATCTCATGTTCCACTCGCACACATTTCTACTATTTGAAATACATGTCTCCACATTTGGGTAACTGTTCCACACTAAAGCACAAGTCTACTTCCACTAAGTGTCCTTCTTTAATCGCCTTGATGAAGCCCAGTCTTTATAAGGCTTCCTCTGTGTGCTGCTGAAGGAAAGGGAAAAGGCTTTATTGTTGTGTGTTAATGAGGTGTCAGTCAGTGTCTTGTCTGAGGCAGGGCTGTGCATACCACCACCACCGACAGACAGACAGACAGTGATTGATGGGCCAGAGGAGGTCTGTTAGAGTTAAAGCTGCAGCAGCAGCCCCCCCCTTCCTCCCACACGTTAAAAGTAACGAAGAGCAACACTGAAGGCTTTTGTGAGCCATGTTTCTAAAATAAATTCCGCCTCCAGCCCAAGATCCAGATTGTCAGATTGCATCTGTCATCTGAGTGCCCGCGTCATGCTAATGCTAAATTTAGCAAATAACTGTTTCAATAGTTTTTCCAGTGGCTTGAACAAAAAAAATATTCTTTCAATATTCCAGAACATGCAGCCTGTTTGCAATAAAGAACTGATGTAAAGCTGCAAAGAAATTAACTCTGTCCTGATGTGTAATGTTTGGTGCAAATCTAACACAATACATCATTGAGTACCACTCTTCATCTTTTGAACAGGGTGGTGGCTGCATCATCTTATGGGTATGCTTATGACTAGTGATTTTTTAAATTATAAAAATAAAACGAAATCGAGATAAGTACAGGCAAATCCTAGAGGAGAACCTGGTTCTGTCTGTTTTCCAACACACTGGGAGACAAATTCACAAACATCTTTAAACATTAAGCTCATAGTTTGACGTATGTGCTTTTAGTTTTTCATAAAATAGCCTGAAAAATGAGTGACATTGGATGAGCAGAATATCAGTTTGTCCTCTAGCTAGTTAACTCATCCCACACTCAGCCTCTCCCTGACAACACTGCCTTGTTACTATGCTGTGTCAGTTGGTTGTGTCAGTCACACACATGAATTAAGTGCAGCGTCAGGTACGATGACAAATTTCTACAGTTCCTTGTTCCCATCCAGTGCTGCTGGAGAAAATTACGACTCATAGGGCCTCCCTGGTGCCCTGGTGCAAGGCAGCTTTGCTGTGCCGGGCGGCGCAATTGGCCCAGCGTCGTCCGGGTTAGGGAGAGTTTGGCCGGCAGGGATATCCTTGTCTCATCGCGCACTAGCGACTCCTGTGGCGAGCTGGTCACAGTGCACGCTGACCTGGCCTCTAGGTGTACGGTGTTTCCTCCGACACATTGGTGCGGCTGGTTTTCGGGTTGGATGTGCCAAGAAGCACTGCGGCTTGGTTGTGTTGTGTTTCGGGGGACTCATGGCTCTCGACCTTCGCCTCTCCCGAGTCCGTACGGGAGTTGCAGCGATGAGACAAGACCGTAACTACTACCAATTGGATACCACGAAATTGGGGAGGAAAAGGGGGGTAAAAATAATAATTTAAAAAATATATATATTTACAACTCATGATTTACTCACTAGGCTTTGTTTGCAAATCCTCCTTAACCTCTTTTAATGGGCCTGCTTTGTACTTTGTGAGATTCCTCTGTCATAAACCTAAGGACATAGCTACTCTCAGACTAACTTCTGCTGCTGCTCCAAGCTCACCCACACACTCCGCATCTCCCCCTCTACCCTCAGGCTCCTGATAACCAGAAGCTGGGTCTGTTGGAAGCGCTGCTGAGGATCGGAGACTGGCACCATGCCCAAAGCATTATGGACCAGATGCCCTCCTTCTACGCCACCTCTCACAAGGCCATTGCTCTGGCGCTGTGCCAGCTGCTGCATCTGACTGTGGAGCCACTGTACCGCAGGTGCCCGCCTGCTCCCCTGGATTCACTTTGTGCTCTTTGCATATTAGCTGAAGAAATGTACACATTTACCTAAATACAACACGACATACACAGCCAGCCAGCCAAAATACTACAAACTCTGATGCCAGCTTTTCATTTAATTGTAGGCACACACAGACACAACAACAGTCGCATACAGAACCACCTAGTGTTAACACTAGAGCAGTGGAGGCATTATGTTGCTGTTTGTAGTATGCCCTGTCTCACCTGTGTTTCCCTTTGCAGAGCCGGGGTCCCCAAAGGGGCCAAGGGATGTTTGTTGAGGCCCCTGAAGAACAAGCGGGCCCCCAGGCCTGCAGAGAGCTTTGAGGACCTGCGCAGGGATGTGTTCAGCATGCTCTGCTACCTGGGGCCCCACCTCTCCCATGACCCCATCCTCTTTGCCAAGATAGTACGCCTGGGCAAGGGCTTTATGAAAGAGGTACATGCCCTAAAGTCAATTGATGCTTTTTTGATCCCCAAAGGAAAATATATTGGCATTACCGTCCTACCCTGGCTTCATCTCACTAATTGTCCTCATGTTTTCTTTTGTTCCTCCAGTACCAAAGTGAGGGTAGAAATGACAACATCAAGGACAAAATGGTGAGTTGTCAAAGTAAATGGGACCAAGATGTGTCTTGAACAGTTTTGTTATATTAATCAGCAAGAGGAATTCACAGAGAATAAATTCAGGTGTACAAGTGTAGACTTTACCGTGAAATGTTTGCTTTCAAGCCCTTTCCAACGATGCAGAGTTAAAAAATATATTAAATAAATAAATAGTAACACAAGGAATAAAATACACAACGATGGAGCTATATGCAGTGAGTACCAGATCATTGTGTAGGATTACGAGGTATTTACGGTGTTAGGTTCTGCACAAACTCAAACGGACGACTGGAAAAGCTAAAAGTATATTTACCCACTGGGTCATACCCCTGCAAAGACTAGATATGATTACACAAGCACATATATTTATAACCTCCTCATAGGCGGGGTCAACTCCTTACACATCTAGACAGCCAATACATCTGTTGCTAGGCAGGAACTTATTTGTTTCCTCTCACTGGCGTAGTCATGACCCTGCCTGATGCTAGAACCTATGTGGAAGTTTGTTTGCGATATGATTGTTGTGGTGGGCCCCTCTGGCCCCCCCACCCAGAGGTTTCATCTCACTTCATCTGTTGACTTGACCTCGAGCCGAATTCCTCGCTCCTTAGTTCTGCAGCTGGCCTGCCTTATCAGAGATGAACTATTGCCCTTTGCCTAACTCTTTAGAAACATGGAACAGAATATGAACTTTCTGAACTTCCCATTATCTCACTCAGTAACTTCCCATACAGCAAGTCCCTATCTACCCTTCAATTGACCCCAACATGCACATTCCTTATATGTCAACAGTAAGACTAGTTATATATATGTGTGTGTGTACACACACAGTTGAAGTCAGAAGTTTACATACACCTTAGCCAAATGCATTTAAACTCAGTTTTTCACGATTCCTGACATTTAATCTGTGTTGTCTGTTCACACTGCTATGCTTTATCTTGGCCAGGTCGCAGTTGTAAATGAGAACTTGTTCTCAACTAGCCTACCTGGTTAAATGGTGAAATAAATAAAAAATATTTAAAAAATAATCCTAGTAAAAATTCCCTGTTTTAGGTCAGTTAGTTTAACAAGAAATTTGTGGAGTGGTTGAAAAATGAGTTTTAATGACTCCAACGTATGTAAACTTCTGACTTCAACTGTATATATATTTTTTAAAATACTGGGAGAAATTACCGTAAAAAAAACAAGCATTGTAGATGAGAAATTATGGGAATTAACGGTAGGCCGCAGGGGTTGTGTGCAATCCCTGCGGCCTCCAATGGATTAGTCCACTCAGATTGGCGTGAATCAGACACGTGTCTCGTGTGCCATACTTTAAAAAAATATATACATTTGCCACTGCTCGACTGAAGAAAATCTGTCGACCAACAGCCTATTAACCAAACAATCGACCAGTTAACTAAATGTGGTCAGCCCGAGAATGAAGGCAGGATAAAGTGACTAGGAATCGGGATTAGGGATGCAAATTTCAGCTAGGCTACTTTGAAGCAAGGTAAGACAATCTTCATTATTTGGAGTGAAGTAAAACATTCAGGTATTCAGAGATTATACTACCTAAATCTCACTTTGTGAAGTGGTGGGTGAAGCGTTGATGGCCTCCCTACCATTGACTATAGTTTATGCACTCGATTGTTGCATGCTTTAATTACGAGTTGAGATTGAGTAATAAAAATAGTAGCTCTTTTAATCGTGGCCATGAAAACAGTTAACACGAGATTGCATTTAGAATTGTAATTTAGAATTGTAATTGTAAATGTTCTCGCGCTATCTGACAGGTGATAGGCCACTTGCACCTCAAACTAGGTTCTGTATTTTATGTGCGTGTGATAAATAAAATGCACGACGAGTAACAAATACACACAAGACTATTTAATTCCACAAAATTATGCAAATGAATGTATAGATTGATAATCATGACCAGTCAAATGTATTTTCAGCAGCTAACCGATTTTAACGCTTAACCGTTAATATCCCTAATCAGGATGGATAGATGATGATGAGTAAAATAAAGAAGAGATTAGCAGCTGTGTGTGAGAGCGTGTGGATGTGTGTGGGTTTTGTGAGTGTGCATAGAGCAGTGCAAGAATGTCCAGGTAACCATTTAATAAAACATTTATCAGTCTTATGGCTTGAGGGTAGAAGCTGTCTCGGAGCCTGTTGATCCAACCGTTTGCCTTGGGTGGCTGGAGTCTTGGGCAATTCTTTGGGGCATCTTCTGACGCCACCTGATATAGAGGTCCTGGATGGCACTGAGCTCGGCCCCCTTGATATACTGAGCTGTCTGCACAACTCTCTGTAGAGCTTTGCGGTCGAGTGCGGTGCATTTTCCATACCAAGCTATGACGCAGCCAGTCAAGATTCTTTGGTGCAGCTGTAGAACTTTTTGAGGAGCCGAGGGCTTTTTTTTTTGCCTCCCGAGGGGGAGAGGCGATCTTTGTCCATATAATTTTGTAAGTATCCACTCACTGGTCTGTACTCTGGTGGTTGATGTGCTCCTGTTTCCTCCTAGGACACATTGCTGAGTTGTTTCCTGAGCATTGCAGACCAGGTGCTGCTGCCCTCGCTCTCTCTCATGGAGTGTAACGCCTGCATGTCAGAGGAGCTCTGGGGCCTCTTCAAACTCTTCCCCTACCAGCACAGGTGAGACACACACACGATCATAGTGGTGTCCTTTTAGACTCGAACTGACATGTTTGGCCATCCATTTTGAATCCATCCAATGGAGAGAGCAACGCCCACACAGAGACTGGAGTATGTGGGTTTATGCAACTTGTTCTATTCTCCAACCCTGTTGTGTTCTGTTGGTATTTCAAGGTCCTAATTCCAGGCTGGTCCTGGTGTATGTATTATTAAATATGTCACTGTTAACCCACTCACCTGTGTTCTACCTGTGGTCGTCAGGTACCGGCTATACGGGCAGTGGAAGAATGAGACCTACACAAGCCACCCACTTCTGGTCAAGGTCAAAGCTCAGACTGTGGACAGAGCCAAATACATCATGAAGTAAGTCAAGTTGCTACACAGGCCTGGAATTTCTTGATTTTAGGGGCAAGGCCTTTTGCCTGTCAAGAGGTGCTCAATCTGCCAGGGCACCAAGGCCATCAACCAAAATAGTAAATTTAAATTGATTTGAAAACCAAAAAACAGTAGCTCTTCTGTTAAGAAAACAACACGATTAGCCTACATGTCAAAGTGTAGGTTATAGACTATGCATATTTGCTACAGGCTCTAGTGTCCACACCGATGCTGACATGAGGTTGGCACCAGAAAATGTAAACTTTCTTTAATGAGACTTTTAATTATACACTGCATTTGGAAAGTATCAAGACCCCATTTTTTCCCGCACGTTTTGTTAAGTTAGTCTTATTCTAAAATTGATTAAACCTACACACAATTCCCCACAATGACAAAGCAAAAAAATCAAATGACCAATGACGAAGCAAAAAAATAAAATAAAAAGATTTTTGCTAATTTATCTAAAAAACTTATCACATTTTAAGTCTTATGTAGCAAAATGTGAAATTGTGTTTTTTTTTCGTTGGGTAAAAGTAGACTGAGCTACAAAATGGTATATCATACTCTGCATTTCAAATCCAAATCAAATGTATTTATATAGCCCTTCGTACATCAGCTGATATCTCAAAGTACAGAAACCCAGCCTAAAACCCCAAACAGCAAGCAATGTAGGTGTAGAAGCACGGTGGCTAGGAAAAACTCCCTAGAAAGGCCAAAACCTAGAGAGGAACCAGGCTATGTGGGGTGGCCAGTCCTCTTCTGGCTGTGCCGGGTGTCGTTTATAACAGAACATGGCCAAGATGTTCATAAATGACCAGCATGGTCAAATAATAATAATAATCACAGGCAGAACAGTTGAAACTGGAGCAGCAGCACGGCCAGGTGGACTGGGGACAGCAAGGAGTCATCATGCCAGGTAGTCCTGAGGCAAGGTCCTATGGCTCAGGTCCTCCGAGAAAGAGAGAATTAGAGAGAGCATACTTAAATTAGGACAGGAGAAGTACTCCAGATATAACAAACTGACCCTAGCCCCCTGACACACAAACTACTGCAGCATAAATACTGGAGGCTGAGACAGGAGGGGTCAGGAGACACTGTGGCCCCATCCGATGATACCTCGGACAGGGCTAAACAGGAAGGATATAACCCCACGCACTTTGCCAAAGCACAGCCCCCACACCACTAGAGGGATATATTCAACCACCAACTTACCATCCTGAGACAAGGCCGAGTATAGCCCACAAAGATCTCCACGGCACAACCCAAGGGGGGGCGCCAACCCAGACAGGAAGATCACATCAGTGACTCAACCCACTCAAGTGACGCACCCCTCTTAGGGACGGCATGAAAGAGCCCCAGTAAGCCAGTGACTCAGCCCCTGTAATAGGGTTAGAGGCAGAGAATCCCAGTGGAAAGAGGGGAACCGGCCAGGCAGAGACCGCGAGGGCTGTTCGTTGCTCCAGAGCCTTTCCGTTCACCTTCCCACTCCTGGGCCAGACTACACTCAATCATATGACCCACTGAAGAGATGAGTCTTCAGTAAAGACTTAAAGGTTGAGACCGAGTTTGCGTCTCTCACATGGGTAGGCAGACCATTCCATAAAAATGGAGCTCTATAGGAGAAAGCCCTGCCGCCAGCTGTTTGCTTAGAAATTCTAGGGACAATTAGGAGGCCTGCATCTTGTGACCGTAGCGTACATGTAGGTATGTACGGCAGGACCAAATCAGAGAGATCGGTAGGAGCATGCCCATGTAATGCTTTGTAGGTTAGCAGTAAAACCTTGAAATCAGCCCTTGCCTTGACAGGAAGCCAGTGTAGAGAGGCTAGCACGGGAGTAATATGATCAAATTTTTTGGTTCTAGTCAGGATTCTATCAGCCGTATTTAGCACTAACTGAAGTTTATTTAGTGCTTTATCCGGGTAGCCGGAAAGTAGAGCATTGCAGTAGTCTAACCCAGAAGTGACAAAAGCATGCCTACATTTTTCTGCATCATTTTCGGACAGAAAGTTTCTGATTTTTGCAATGTTACGTAAATGGAAAAAAACTGTCCTTGATATGTTCTTCAAAAGAGAGATCAGGGTCCAGAGTAACACCGAGGTCCTTCAGTTTTATTTGAGACGACTGTACAACCATTAAGATGAATTGTCAGATTCAACAGAAGATCTCTTTGTTTCTTGGGACCTAGAAAAAACATCTCTGTTTTGTAAGAGTTTAAAAGTAGAACGTTTGTAGCCATCCACTTCCTTATGTCTGAAACACATGCTTCTAGCGAGGGCAATTTTGGGGCTTCACCATGTTACATTGAAATGTACAGCTGTACGTTTCATTGAAATGTACAGCTGTGTGTCATCCGCATAGCAGTGAAAGTTAACATTATGTTTTCGAATGACATCCCCAAGAGGTAAAATATATAGTGAAAACAATAGTGGTCCTAAAACGGAACCTTGAGGAACACCGAAATGTACAGTTGATTTGTCAGAGGACAAACCATTCACAGAGACAAACTGATATCTTTCCGACAGATAAGATCTAAACCAGGCCAGAACTTGTCCGTGTAGACCAATTTGGGTTTCCAATCTCTCCAAAAGAATGTGGTGATCGATGGTATCAAAAGCAGCACTAAGGTCTAGGAGCACGAGGACAGATGCAGAGCCTTGGTCTGATGCCATTAAAAGGTAATTTACCACCTTCACAAGTGCAGTCTCAGTGCTATGATGGGGTCTAAAACCAGACTGAAGCATTTCGTATACAGTGTTTGTCTTCAGGAAGGCAGTGAGTTGCTGCGCAACAGCCTTTTCTAAAATTTGAGAGGAATGGAAGATTCTATATAGGCCAATCGTTTTTTTAATCATTTCTGGACAAGGTTTGGCTTTTTCAAGAGAGGCTTTATTACTGCCACTTTTAGTAAGTTTGGTACACATCCGATGGATAGAGAGCTGTTTATTATGTTCAACATAGGAGGGCCAAGTACAGGAAGCAGCTCTTTCAGTAGTTTAGTTGGGATAGGGTCCAGTATGCAGCTTGAAGGTTTAGAGGCCATGATTATTTTCATCATTGTGTCAAGAGATATAGTACTAAAACACTTGAGTGTC
The DNA here is from genome assembly GCF_002021735.2 of Oncorhynchus kisutch. Taxonomy (NCBI): domain Eukaryota; kingdom Metazoa; phylum Chordata; class Actinopteri; order Salmoniformes; family Salmonidae; genus Oncorhynchus; species Oncorhynchus kisutch. The sequence goes on from NC_034179.2 coordinate 29,526,847, forward strand.
TCTCTTGATCCTAGGTCCTGGCAGAGTTGTGCAGACTCAGGACAACTGAGCTTTGAAGGAATACGCCGATTTAAAGAGGAGTCTGTAATTTGCTTTCTAATAATCATGATCTTTTCCTCAAAGAAGTTCATTAATTTATTTCTGCTGAAGTGAAAGCCATCCTCTCTTGGGGAATGCTGCTTTTTAGTTAGCTTTGCGACAGTATCAAAAATAAATTGTTCTTTTCCTCAATTAAGTTGGAAAAATAGGATGATCGAGCAGCAGTAAGGGCTCTTCGATACTGCACGGTACTGTCTTTCCAAGCTAGTCGGAAGACTTCCAGTTTGGTGTGGCGCCATTTCCGTTCCAATTTTGTGGAAGCTTTCCTCAGAGCTCGGGTATTTTCTGTATACCAGGGAGCTAGTTTCTTATGAGAAATGTTTTTAGGGGTGCAACTGCATCTAGGGTATTGCGCAAGGTTAAATTGAGTTCCTCAGTTAGGTGGTTAACTGATTTTTGTCCTCTGGCGTCCTTGGGTAGACGGAGGGAGTCTGGAAGGACATCAAGGAATCTTTGTGTTGTCTGTGAATTTATAGCACGACTTTTGATGTTCCTTGGTTGGGGTCTGAGCAGATTATTTGTTGCAATTGCAAATGTAATAAAATGGTATTCCGATAGTCCAGGATTATGAGGAAAAACATTAAGATCCACAACATTTATTCCATGGGACAAAACTAGGTCCAGAGTATGACAGTGAGTAGGTCCAGAGACATGTTGGACAAAACCCACTGAGTCGATGATGGCTCCGAAAGCCTTTTGGAGTGGGTCTGTGGACTTTTCCATGTGAATATTAGTCACCAAAGATTAGAATATTATCTGCTATGACTACAAGGTCCGATAGGAATTCAGGGAACTCAATGAGGAACGCTGTATATGGCCCAGGAGGCCTGTAAACAGTAGCTATAAAAAGTGATTGAGTAGGCTGCATAGATTTCATGACTAGAAGCTCAAAAGACGAAAACGTCATTGTTTTTTGTAAATTGAAATTTGCTATCGTAACTGTTAGCAACACCTTTACGGGATGCACGGGGGATATGGTCACTAGTGTAGCCAGGAGGTGAGGCCTCATTTAACACAGTAAATTCATCAGGCTTAAGCCATGTTTCAGTCAGGCCAATCACATCAAGATTATGATCAGTGATTAGTTCATTGACTATAATTGCCTTTGAAGTAAGGGATCTAACATTAAGGAGCCCTATTTTGAGATGTGAGGTATCACGATCTCTTTCAATAATGACAGGAATGGAGGAGGTCTTTATCCTAGTGAGATTGCTAAGGCGGTCGAGGCACAGACACGGTCTCAATGGGGATAGCTGAGCTGACTACACTGACTGTGCTAGTGGCAGACTCCACAATGCTGGCAGGCTGGCTAACAGCCTGCTGCCTGGCCTGCACCCTATTTCATTGTGGAGCTAGAGGAGTTAGAGCCCTGTCTATGTTGGTAGATAAGATGAGAGAACCCTTACAGCTAGGATAGTCCGTCATTCCTCAGCAGGTCAGGCTTGGTCCTGTTTGTGGGTGAGTCCCAGAAAGAGGGCCAATTATCTACAAATTCTATTTTTTGGGAGGGGTAGAAAACAGTTTTCAACCAGCGATTGAGTTGTGAGTCTCTGCTGTAGAGCTCATCACGCCCTCTAACTGGGAGGGGGCCAGAGACAATCACTCGATGCCGACACATCTTTCTAGCTGATTTACACGCTGAAGCTATGTTGTGCTTGGTGATCTCTGACTGTTTCATCCTAACATCGTTGGTGCCGACGTGGATAACAATATCTCTATACTCTCGCCAGTTTTAGCTTTAGCCAGCACCATCTTCAGATTAGCCTTAACGTCGGTAGCCCTGCCCCCTGGTAAACAGTGTATGATTGCTGGATGATTTGTTTTAAGTCTAATACTGCGGGTAATGGAGTCGGCAATGTCTAGAGTTTTCAATTAGTCAGAGCTCATGGTGGGAAGCTTCGGTGTCTCAGACCCCGTAACGGGAGGAGTAGAGACAAGAGAAGGCTCGGCCTCTGACTCCGACTCGTTGCTTAATGGGGAAAACCGGTTTAAAGTTTCTGTCGGCTGAATGAGCGACACAGGTTGAGCATTTCTACAGCATTTCCCTCCAGAAACCTTGAGAGTTGTCCGGCTGCGGGGACCGTGCGAGGGGATTTATACTATCTGTACTTACTGGTGGCACAGACACTGTTTCCTCCTTTCCTACACTGAAATGGCCCTTGCCTAACGATTGCGTCTGAAGCTGGGCTTGCAGCACAGCTATCCTCGCCGTAAGGCGATCGTTCTCCTGTATATTATGAGTACAGCATTTGCAATTAGAAGGCATCATGTTAATGTTACTATTTAGCTTCGGCTGTTGGAGGTCCTGACGAACCATGTCCAGATAAAGTGTCCGGAGTGAAAAAGTTGAATGAAAAAAAAGTTGAATGAAAAAACAAAAATGTAAACGGTAATTAATAAGTAAAAACCGTGAAGTTGTCAGGTAGCAAAGCAAGGTTGGCAACAAAATGCACAGCAACACGTAAACAAGTCTGCAAAGTTGTGAAACACCAGTGTTGCTCTGCTGGACTTCAGGTCTTCAGTGGATGGAGGGAACAGGGTCACAGCAGGTGTAGCAGGAAGGAGACCGAACGCGTCTCCTTCCTGAGCGGTATGACGGCTGCATGGTCCCATGGTGTTTATACTTGCGTACTATTGTTTGTACAGATGAACGTGGTACCTTCAGGCGTTTGGAAATTGCTCCCAAGGATGAACCAGACTTGTGGAGGTCTACAATTTTTGTATAAGGCCTTAGCTGGCTTTTAATGACAATTACATGAAGTTGATGCAAAGAGTCTCTATTTGACCCTTCTTTTTCAAGACCTCTGCCATCCACCCTGGCATGCTGTCAATTATCTTCTGGGCCACATCCTGACTGATGGAAGCCCATGCTTACATAATCAATATTTGGGAATTTGTGTTTTTTGTCCACCCGCCTCTTGAGGAATGACCACAAGTTCTCAATGGGATTAAGGTCTGGAGAGGTTCCTGGCCATGGACCCAAATATTGATGTTTTGTTCCCCGAGACATTTAGTTATCACTTTTGCCTTATGGCAAGGTGCTCCATCATGCTGGAAAAGGCATTGTTCGTCACCAAACTGTTCCTGGATGGTTGGGAGAAGTTGCTCTCGAAGGATGTGTTGGTACCATTATTTATTCATGGCTGCTTTCTTAGGCAAAATTGTAAGTGAGCCCACTACCTTGGCTGAGAAGCAACCCACACATGAATGGTCTCAGGATGCTTTACTGTTGGCATGACACAGGACTGATGGTAGTGCTCACCTTCTCCGGACAAGCTTTTTTCCGGATGCCCCAAAAAATCTGAAAGGGGATTTACCAGAGAAAATGACTTTTCCCCAGTCCTCAGCAGTCCAATACCTGTACCTTTTGCAGAATATCAGTCTGTCCCTGATGTTTTTCCTGGAGAGAAGTGGGTTCTTTGCTGCCCTTCTTGACACCAGGCCATCCTCAAAGTCTTCGCCTCACTGTGCGTGCAGATGCACTCACACCTGCCTGCTGCCATTCCTGAGCAAGCTCTGTACTGGTGGTGCCCCAATCCCGCAGCTGAATCAACTTTAGGAGACGGTCCTGACGTTTGCTGGACTGTCTTGGTTGCCCTAAAGCCGCCTCCACAGCAATTGAACCGCTCTCCTTGAAGTTCTTGATAATCCGATAAATGGTTGATTTAGGTGCAATCTTACTGGCAGCAATATCCTTGCCTGTGAATCCCCTTTTGTGCAACGCAATGATAACGGCACGTGTTCCTTTGCAGGTTGACAGAGGAAGAACAGTAATTCCGATCACCACCCTCCTTTTGAAGCTTCAGCCTTGTCCTCATCAACACTCAAACCTGTGTTAACATGAGAATCACTGACATGTCAGCGGGTTCTTTTGTGGCAAGGCTGAAATGCAGTGGAAATGTTTTTGGGGGATTCAGTTCATTTGCATGGCAAAGAGGGACTTTGCAATTAATTGCAATTCATCTGATCACTCTTCATAACATTCTGCAGTGTATGCAAATTGCCATCATACAAACTGAGCAGACTTTGACAATTTTATATGTCATTCTCAACTTTTGGCCACGAGTGTGTGTCTATAGATATAGATATATAGATATATAGATCTCTTTAAAAAAAAGTGGTGTGTGATCAGAAAAACAGTCAGTATCTGGTGTGACCACCATTTACCTCATGCATCGCGACACATCTCCTTTGTGTGGAGTTGACTAGGCTGTTGATTGTGGCCTGTGGAATGTTGTTCCACTCTTCAATGGCTGTACAAATTCCTGGATATTGGCGGGAACTGGAACACGCTCCAGAGCATCCTAAACATGCTCAATGGGGTGACATGTCTGAGTTTGCAGGCCATGGAATAACTAGGACATTTTCAGCTTCCAGGAATTGAGTACAGATCCTTGTGACATGGGGCTATGCATTATCATGCTGAAACACGAGGTGCTGGCGGGGGACCAATGGCACAACAATGTGCTATTGAAACTCATCATGGTATCTCTTTGCAATCAATAAGTTGCAATTGTGTTCTTCGCTTATGCCTGCCCATACCATAACCCCACCACCACCATGGGGCACTCTGTTCACAATGTTGACATCCGCAAACCGCTCTCCCACACAACGCCGTACACTGAAGTCGGTTACGACGCGAACTACAGTCAGGTCAAGACCCTGGTGAACTTGAGACATCTGTGGTGTTGTGTTGTGACAAAACTGCACATTTTAGTGGCCTTTTATTGTCCACAGCACAAGGAGCACCTGTATAATGATAATGCTGTTTAATCAGTTTCTTGATATGCCACACCTGTCAGGTGGATGGATTATCTTGGCAAAGGGAAAATGCTTACAAACAGGGATGTAAACAAATTTGTGCACAATTATTGGTAAATAAGCTTTTTGTGTGAAACTTTCTGCGATCTTTTATTTCACCTCATGAAACATGGGACCAACACTTTACATGTTGCGTTTTTATATTTTTGTTGAGTGTAATTTACCGTAAATATTGCAGCCCATTTGTGTAGGCTATTAGCCAGACAACAATAAATGGTTAAACAATAAATACTGGCTGAATTTATCGTCAAGCCGACTACTTCTATCCTCATTGTTAGGCTATTTGATGTGTAATTTTTATAAAAATGTAAAAAATTGTATATTGCTATAGATTCTACACTGCTATCGTGACTTGACTTAAATAAGTCTTCAGATGAATATTAATCTAATTAACAATTTTTAACTGTTACCCGATTTTAAATGAATCTAACAAGTAACTCATTAGGATCTGGGAGCGGTTCTTTTAAAGAGTTACCATCTCCCGAATTATACTCTAAAATGTCTACCTATCACATCTATAAAGAGTCAACTTATTAATCATAATATCATATCATTCAGTACTACACAAATTAGGTAAATTATTTATTTAATAGCCAATTAAATTGGAACACGGGATAAACACACACTGCACCGGTAATACGCTGAAAACGGGTCCCTTGCGAATGACAGCAACATGGATGCTTGTTAAAGGAGAGATGGGGACAGACACTTAGCATTGCCACATTCAGAAACTACATTCACCTACAATAACCATATATGTTGAACATGAACCACCGCCCGCTTTGAGCAAGAAATCATGATTGTATTTACGTGAAATGCCTGGGTTCGCCAAGAACTCTGTGAACGGGGCAGCCTTGGAAAGGGTGTTGGGCCTTTTCGCGGCACGCTTGTAAGGTGCCGATTGTCTGAAATGGTTCCAACAACTCTTCTACTGTTATCCTTCTTCTTAGTTGTCTGGTATCCATCCGGTGACTTGTCATGTAGTCCTGAACAGAACTACAGAGTTGGTTGTCCTTCCATTTGCTCTTGAAGATACTTCTTTGAAGGTAGGCTAGCCAGTCTTATCAGTGGTTCCCCAGTGGGGTGATGAGAATAGCGTAATATGATGGTTTGAGCAGAGTAACAGGACGGTCCTACTTAAATTCACTTTCGAAGGTACTTTTACTTAGAACAGCTAATCAGCCATACCAGTGATTTTATCAAACCGTTTTAAACGTGGAGCTGCAGCTTCATGCCTTTTTGTGGTTAAATGTTTTCTTTCCCCCTAACCCATTATTTATACCTTTTATTCCAAAGGGGCTGTTCCGGCAGGCTGGCACACACCCTGGCTTCACTCCGGGGCGGTGATGAAAAACAATTATCTTCTAAAAGCACATCCTTCTCTTAAGAAAAACACTCAGTTTTCATATTACATGCACAACCCATAGTGTGGAAACTTCAGCTACAGTGGGGCAAAAAAGTATTTAGTCAGCCACCAATTGTGCAAGTTCTCCCACTTAAAAAGATGAGAGGCCTGTAATTTCCATCATAGGTTCACTTCAACTATGACAGACAAAATGAGAGAAGAAAATCCAGAAAATCACATTGTAGGATTTATTTATGAATTTATTTGCAAATTATGGTGGAAAATAAGTATTTGGTCACCTACAAACAAGCAAGATTTCTGGCTCTCACAGACCTGTAACTTCTTCTTTAAGAGTCTCTCTGTCCTCCACTCGTTACCTGTATTAATGGCACTTGTTTGAACTTGTTATCAGTATAAAAGACACCTGTCCATAACCTCAAACAGTCACACTCCAAACTACACTATAGCCAAGACCAAAGAGCTGTCAAATGACACAAGAAACAAAATTGTAGACCTGCACCAGGCTGGGAAGACTGAATCTGCAATAGGTAAGCAGCTTGGTTTGAAGAAATCAACTGTGGGAGCAATTATTAGGAAATGGAAGACATACAAGACCACTGATAATCTCCTCGATCTGGGGCTCAACGCAAGATCTCACCCCGTGGGGTCAAAATGATCACAAGAACGGTGAGCAAAAATCCCAGAACCACACGGGGGGACCTAGTGAATGACCTGCAGAGAGCTGGGACCAAAGTAACAAAGCCTACCATCAGTAACCCACTACGCCGCCAGGGACTCAAATCCTGCAGTGCCAGACGTGTCCCCCTGCTTAAGCCAGTACATGTCCAGGCCCGTCTGAAGTTTGCTAGAGAGCATTTGGATGATCCAGAAGAAGATTGGGAGAATGTCATATGGTCTGATGAAACCAAAATAGAACTTTTTGGTAAAAACTCAACTCGTCATGTTTGGAGGACAAAGAATGCTGAGTTGCATCCAAAGAACACCATACCTACTGTGAAGCATGGGGGTGGAAACATCATGCTTTGGGGCTGTTTTTCTGCAAAGGGACCAGGACGACTGATCCGTGTAAAGGAAAGAATGAATGGGTTCAAGTATTGTGAGATTTTGAGTTTAAACCTCCCATCAGCAAGGGCATTGGAGATGAAACGCAGCTGGGTCTTTCAGCATGATAATGATCCCAAACACACTACCCAGGCAACGAAGGAGTGGCTTTGTAAGAAGCATTTCAAGGTCCTGGAGTGGCCTAGACAGTCTCCAGATCTCAACCCCATAGAAAATCTTTGGAGGGAGTTGAAAGTCCGCATTGCCCAGCAACAGCCCCAAAACATCACTGCTCTAGAGGAGATCTGCATGGAGGAATGGGCCAAAATACCAGCAACAGTGTGTGAAAACCTTGTGAAGACTTACAGAAAACGTTTGACCTCTGTCATTGCCAACAAAGGGTATATAACAAAGTATTGATACACTTTTGTTACTGACCAAATACTTATTTTCCACCATAATTTGCTAATAAATTCATAAAAAATCCTACAATGTGATTTTCTGGATTTTTTTCCCCCTCATTTTGTCTCTCATAGTTGAAGTGTACCCATGATGAAAATTACAGGCCTCATCTTTTTAAGTGGGAGAACTTGCACAATTGGTGGCTGACAAAATATTTTTTGGGCTCACTATGTAGTGTGCATGTACTTTCCAAGTTGCAGTATTTTCTTTTACAAAATGTTTAATGACATTAGTGTTCTATAGATCGCCTCCACCATACCGCACGTTCTACGCTCAAAATATTGTTCTGTATTCGCTTTTGAAGGTGTTAGTTTCAGCGGGAAAAGATCTGAGACAAAGTACCTACTTTTAGTGAATTTGGTGAGTGCAAGCCTGGATCTTCTCCCTTGATTTACCACAGGACGTGTGTCAATCCCCAACAGTTATTTCCTCCCCCCTCTAGGTGAAAGGGGGTCTGATTGAAGATATTCGTTGCAAATTGATCTGACCTATTTGGATTCTCGCAGTCAGTCATGACACTGCATAATGAAACAATCCCATGTAAGCTAGTGTTTTGAGGGTGGACTGACTTATTTAGTACACTGGTTTTACTCAAAACAACTTTCTATCAAAGCTGGGAGAGAGCGCATGCATGGCTCATGTCATGCAGGTTCAGATAGCCTATAACGGACAGTTTTATATTCCAAAAATCTGTAGCTGATTAATATGTAAAATACATTTTTGATGCAACAGCAATCTGCAATGTTTAAATTTCGAACTATTTTTTATGCACCCCCAAAGCCAGTCAGTGGTTTACATACATTTCTCTAGGAGATAAACTCAAGGTTACTGTGTCCATTGAATTCTTTATGGATATCAGTGGTTGGTATGGAAACATGTATTTAAAAATAAAAAAATAAGGAAGTGGGTGCTGAGAAGCGCTAACATGCAGCCCTGGTTACCATAGTAATTATTTTGGTTGGCACAGATCTAGGACTGTTCTGCAACTTTCATGGCTTTATTTGAAGTGCTAACATCTACTAATGGCTTGCGTACCCAATGGGCCAGGAATATTTCATTTATCCAGCTCTCAACAAAATGCTCACTCGCACTGCCATAAAGACACACACACACAGACAATAGCAGACGTGGGCTGGTGTGGGTGCCTACTTTGGAAAAGGCCTCAGGCTTGTTTTATTTCTGAACCACTGGGCTTTGTGGGGTCAGTGCTTAAGTACAGCCTCACTACTGCACATGATACACAAGGACTGCATGTTTTCTATATTCACCAAATGTCTTACTTCTATAATAGTTGGTGCAAAAAAATATATATTTTAGCACAGTGAAAATGTTGCACACAATTATCTCCTAAGAGGAACTGTCTTCATTCTATGTAGAATGATCAGCACTGGCTGTATAAAGTTTACAGTGTATTTTAATGGGGCTTGATGGCCCCATTATGTTAATAATGGGACCATCCAGGATTTGAAACAGTCACCACAAGGGTCACCCAGTCACGTGTTTTGATAAACAGCTGAGAGATGCCAATTCCGGTTTGCCCCTTTAAAGAGCAACTCAACAAAACAACAAAAGTATTTTGTTGAGAATGACCTATGTGGCATTGATATTAGTCACAAAAAAATTCCAGTGGTAACATTGTCTAAAGTGTAAGTAGGATACTTTTGGTCCTAAATTCAGTATATTCCAAAAAAGTTTTGAGATTTGTGTAACTGAGGTCTTCACAATTTACATACGGGATGAATTTAGATTACATTCATGCCCACTTGCCAATTGTAATGCCTCAGGGTGTAACAGTTCACCAAACCCACGGTTCGGTACATATTGCGGTTTTGCGGTCACAGTTCAGGTACAGCGAGAAAATGAAATGCCAGTTATTTTTTGTTTAAGAAAATACAATGTGTTGGTATTCCTGGTTCTCTATCATGAGTCGTATAATGACTGATAGGATCACAATCAGAAATAATTTAACTTTGTATTTTCTTAAATGAAAACACATGATTGCTCAATACTAAAATAAAGTGCAATGTCAGTGTAAAATATGTAAACATGGCTCAGACATTGTTAAGGTCTATGCTACGTATTCTTACAAAGAGAAACATTTTAAGTAGCCCTTCAGTAGAGGTTCATCCATCTGTAGTAAGCACAACTCATGGTGCACTGGCCAATTCATTGTGAGAGGGCAAAGTTCGTAACGTGGCTCGAGCACTTTCACGTGGTGCTTATAAATTCCCCATTCTGAACCACTGAGAATGGGCGCATATCCACAGCTATAAACATACCTATCGCTCTTGTAATTTCTTTGGCTCAGTCAGAATCAGCTGCGAAGGGGTGCTTGAATAAAGAGGGGGGGGGACAACGTTTTTAAAATTATTATTATTTTTTGCGTTTCAGTCTTGATCTGGTGGTAGGAATACTGGGGTGAAGTCGGCGTAAATGTGTCAACATGTTTGAGGGTTTGGCAGCTGCATACTGTAGGCTATTCTCTTGAGCAGTGGTGACGTACTCTCTCTGTCCATCGCTGTTGTAATCTACTGGGAAGCCAAAATGTTCCCAAACTGGAGATTTTAAACAATAATGGTGAATCCTCCTGGTTTATACCGACCCAGTCACTGGCCATCATACGGAACTAGTTCCCGGCTGCTTGTTTTCATAAGACATTAAACTTATACATCTGGTGGGTCTAATTCTGAATGCTAATTGGTTAAAAAATCTATGGCGTTAAAATGCCTGTTTACTCTGTTCCATCTGATTGCGCAATCCACTGTCTCATCAGCCCAGCCAGGCAATTTATAAACTTGATCTCCACTATAAAAAGCATCGACATTATCTCACAATTTCTTATCAGATAAGATTGTTTTCTCAAGTGGAGATTTTAATAAACCTTACGGTCTGTCTCGCCGACCATTTGCAACGTTGTTTCAATATTTAAATTCAAGCTCCAGCTGTCCCATAGTGATGGACAGGCGGGCAGCTTTTCTCAACCAGTCAATCATGAATCGGCTGGCATTTTTATGGCTATACACAAATGTCCTTTAGAAAAAGGTTAGTTAGCTAGCTAGTTTGCATTCTTTCCAGCTTCAGTTTGAAGTGATTGTGTTAGCTGTGTTGGCGAGCTCCTCTGAGGAGGAGTAAGCACATTTTCTTTGCCAGGTGAAATCATGCCTCATTTAACTCATTGTTATGGATGCATCCAAATGATTGTCACTAGAAAACAGCCTAACAAATGCAGCTAATGTTGTTTTTCTGGCTGCACTGTTTGACATGACTGTAAGATAGCCGTAGTTGGCTGGTTAGCAAGCAAGGGAAAATAACATTGCCTGCCAGTATGGCAATGGAACATTTAGAGCATCCCAAAAAAAAACACTGAACGACTTGGTCGCGTCTCTGGCAACCGAACCGTTAGAATGGCTTGGGTAGCAACCTTAGATTTGTGTCCGGACAATATCTTGTGGAAGGATGAAATAAATTAATCAAAAATAATGTTTTTAATGAAACTATGTCAATCTTTATTTGAATATGTTGGTAACCTGTTATATAAAAGTGATAATTCCCTCGAGACCAGTGTTTGGAGGATATACTGGCACAGTTTGCCGGCTCTCGACTTTTGTCTCGGGCCTAACAACCATGCCAATATATCCTCCAAACACCGACTTCTCTGGCATTATCATTTAAATAACACCCACATCAAACCACACCCACAAGCATCCAAATCTTGTTTTTCTTAATGAGCAGGAGAAAAAAAACATGCCTATCGGTGGTTTCAGCTGCACCTTTTAAAACAATGGCACTTCATGCTAGCCAGTAAATCATACGGCAGTAGTGTGAAAAGCAGTAAATGGTATATACAGTAGCATATATTACAGTACCAGTCAAAAGTTTGGACACACCTACTCATTGAAGGGTTTTTCTTTCTTTTTGTGCTTCTCCACCTGCATTGCTTGCTGTTTGGGGTTTTAGGCTGGGTTTCTGTACAGCACTTTGAGATATCAGCTGATGTACGAAGGGCTATATAAATAAATTTGATTTGATTTGAAATTTGATTTGATTTTTACTATTTTCTACATTGTATAATAATAGTGAAGACATTCAAACTATGAATTAACACACATGGAATTGTGTAGTAACTAAAAAACTTTAACAAATCTAAATATATTTGAGATTCTTCAAAGTAGCCAGCCTTTGCCTTGATGACAGCTTTGCACACTCTTGGTATTATCTTAACCAGCTTCATGAAGTAGTCACCTGGAATGCATTTCAATTAATAGGTGTGCCGTAAGTTAATTTTTGGAATTTCTTTCCATAATGTGTTTGAGCCAGTCATTGTTGTGTTGTGACAAGTTAGGGATGGTATACAGAAGATAGCCCTATTTGGAAAAATTCCAAGTCCATATTATGTAAAGAACTGCTCAAATAAGCAAAGTGAAATGACAGATACAGAACATTTCAAGGACTTTGAAAACTTCTTCAAGGGCAGTCCCGAAAACCCATCAAGCTCTATGATGAAACTGGCTCTCATGAGGACCACCACATGAAAGGAAGACCCAGAGTTACCTCTGCTGCAGAGAATAAGTTCATTAGCGTTACCTGCACATCAGATGCAGCCCAAATAAATGCTTCACAAAGTTCAAGTAACGTACACATCTCAACTGTTCAGAGGAGACTGCGTGAATCAGGCATTCATGGATGAATTGCTGCAAAGAAACTATACTAAAGGACGCCAATAAGAAGAGACTTGCTTTGGGCGTAGAAACACAATGAATGTACATTAGACCGGTGGAAATCTGCCCTTTGGTGTGATGAATCCAAATTTGAGATTTTTGGTTTCCAACTGCCGTATCTTTGTGAGATGTAGAGTAGGTGAGCGGATGATCTCCGCATGTGTGGTTCCCAACGTGATGCATGGAGGAGGAGGTGTGGGGGTGCCCTGATGGTGACACAGTCAGTAATTTATTTGGAATTCAAGGCACACTTAACCAGCACGGCTACCACAGCGTTCTGCAGCAATACGCCATCTTATCTGGTTTGCGCTTAGTCCCACTATCATTTGTTTTTCAACAGGACAATGACCCAACACACCTCCAGGCTGTGTAAGGGCTATTTGACCAAGAAGGAGAGTGATGGAGTGCTGCGTCAGCTGACCTGACCTCCACAATCTCCCGACCTCAACCCAATTGAGATGGTTTGGGATGAGTTGGACCGCAGAGTGAAGGAAAAGCAGCCAACAAGTGCTCAGCATATGTGGGAACTCCTTCAAGACTGTTGGAAAGCATTCACCATGAAGCTGGTTGAGAGAATGCCAAGAGTGTGCAGAGCTGTCAAGGCAAAGGGTGGCTACTTTGAAAAATCAAATCAAACTATCAAATAGTTTTGATGTCTTAGCTATTATTCTACAATGTAGAAAGAATCCCTTGAATGAGTAGTTACTGTAGTATATGCTACTGTATATCTGATTTACTGCTTTTCACACTAGTGCAGTATGATGCATACTTATTTTCAATGTGTGGAAGTACATGTAAGTGCCTGAGTTATTCCCTGCTCCCTGTAGTCTACCAGTGGACATTGGCGTATTCCCATCATTGCCACCATATACAGAGCGAGCACCCCAGGGCTGCGTGATAATGTATTACAGAGCAGACACTCAGGGAAGCCATGGTTTTGTTTTGTACCCTAAGCCTAACCCCGCCATCCCGGAAGAAAATGTTTTTTAATGGAAGCAGGCAGCTGGGAATGGAGCAGGCCTCTTACCGCGTTATCAATATTCTGCTGGATCCCACCCGGCAGGAACACTGCACGGCCAGCCATGGTGTGCTCTCCCCCCACACATGTTTTGTTAACACCCTGGCAACTGTGACGGTGTTTCCACTGATTGCTTGTGTTTGCGTGTGTAAGCGCCTTGACAAAAGGATACCCTGAGGATGTGTGGTGCTGGTGGTGTCTTTGGAGGGTGCGATGTAACCACACCAGCATGCATCGCTCTGAAGGCGGAAGGGACAGTTTAGTATGTGTGTAGGCTCCCCAACTCGGTGGGTGGGGAGACTAATGGATAAACTGGTGCTGCGGGGCTGAGATCCTGCAGCTCTGGTGCAGTGGAAGGCAGGGAGGGGCGGAGTGGAATTGAACAGCTACTATTCCCTCCACCGGGGGCATTATAGAAGATGGCTCCACAGTTGTATTCGAGTGGACTACTCCCATCCCATGTCAGATTTGAGGCTAGCATTGCAGCACGCCAACCCTGCTGCAAAGGCCTGCTCTCACACCGTGACCCTCTCACCAGCCCCTAGACTCATGTAATATAAACCATTTGTTAAGTTGCTGCTACTGAATGATTAAAATGGCCATTAGACATTTTGATTATTCATTCAATCCATCCCTTTCCCATCCCTATATGCATCTTAGTCTCTTGTAGTTAGCTGAAGGATGTCAGTGCCAGTGTTTATTAATAATGTATATGGGACATTGCCTGGACATTACCCGTGCCTCTTGATATGGATACAACTCTGCTGAGTGACATCAGAGTTCGTCACTACAAGGTGGCTAATGTAGACGATAGGAAGTTAATTAATGTGTTGTGCCTGGCACCTGGCCTGCATCATTATGCGTGTGCAGTGTACTGGGCAGAACCACAGTAGGACATGAATCCCTGGTGGTGGTGGTGCTTTCAAACTACTTCTAAATCACCACCCCTCTTCCTCTCTCACGATTATGTATGTATTGCGATTGGATACTGTGTTCCGATGGCAATATTGGCAATGTTATTGTTTCGATGTTCCAAACATATTGCCAACCAAATGTCTGCTGCAGAGAGCAATGAGAAAAGCCACGAGTTTGATCAGTCAATGAAACAAAAGTGCTGGAAACAACAGCCTTCTAGCGCAAAAATAATTTTGCGATATTGTCAAAACGATACAATATATTGTCAAATAATATCCAGATTATGCAACTGTATTTCTCCCCCCCCCCCCCCCCCCACCCCATCAGTGGAAGACAACATTGCTGTGGCAGAAGTAGAACATTTATTATTATGTATTCTGTCGCTATTGACCTTCAGACACGACTCACGGTAAGGGTAATTCCACCGAAAATATAGATTTTGTCTTAACTATCCCTTTACCAGCTTGGATTACTGCACACACAAATACCTTTTAGTTTTGTCAACATGAAGTATATGTTGTCAATAATACTATGTATGAGTTGACAAGATAAAGGGAAAAGCCTAATTTCGATAAATGGTTATCAGCATTGTTGTTATTTTTCAGAGTAAATAACTCAGGGACACTAGAGAAGCTTTAACCAAGTTGAATTCTTCCCAAACAGTTGTTAGTTGTAATTCAGACAAAAAAATCACAAGTATTTGCAGTGTATATATATATATATATATATGCAATTCGTTCCAGTCACAGGCAGCAGAGAACTGGAATGAAAGGTGGCCAAATGAGGTGTTGGCTTTAGGGATGATCAGTGAGATACACCTGCTGGAGCGCGTGCTACGGGTGGGTGTTGCCATCGTGACCAGTGAACTGAGATAAGGCGGAGCTTTACCTAGCATGGACTTGTAGATGACCTGGAGCCAGTGGGTCTGGCGACGAATATGTAGCGAGGGCCAGCCGACTAGAGCATACAAGTCGTAGTGGTGGGTGGTATAAGGTGCTTTAGTGACAAGACAGATGGCACTGTGATAAACTGCATCCAGTTTGCTGAGTAGAGTGTTGGAAGCAATTTTGTAGATGACATCGCCGAAGTCGAGGATCGGTAGGATAGTCAGTTTTACTAGGGTAAGTTTGGCGGCGTGAGTGAAGGAGGCTTTGTTGCGGAATAGAAAGCCGACTCTTGATTTGCTTTTCGATTGGAGATGTTTGATATGAGTCTGGAAGGAGAGTTTACAGTCTAGCCAGACACCTAGGTACTTATAGATGTCCACATATTCAAGGTCGGAACCATCCAGGGTGGTGATGCTGGTCAGGCGTGCGGGTGCAGGCAGCGAACGGTTGAAAAGCATGCATTTGGTTTTACTAGCGTTTAAGAGCAGTTGGAGGCCACGGAAGGAGTGTTGTATGGCATTGAAGCTCGTTTGGAGGTTAGATAGCACAGTGTCCAAGGACGGGCCGGAAGTATATAGAATGGTGTCGTCTGCGTAGAGGTGGATCAGGGAATCACCTGCAGCAAGAGCAACATCATTGATATATACGGAGAAAAGAGTCGGCCCGAGAATTGAACCCTGTGGCACCCCCATAGAGTCTGCCAGAGGACCGGAGAGCATGCCCTCCGATTTAACACACTGAACTCTGTCTGCAAAGTAATTGGTGAACCAGGCAAGGCAGTCATCTGAAAAACCGAGGCTACTGAGTCTGCCGATAAGAATATGGTGATTGACAGAGTCGAAAGCCTTGGCAAGGTCGATGAAGACGGCTGCACAGTACTGTCTTTTATCGATGGCGGTTATGATATCGTTTAGTACCTTGAGCGTGGCTGAGGTGCACCCGTGACCGGCTCGGAAACCAGATTGCACAGCGGAGAAGGTACGGTGGGATTCGAGATGGTCAGTGACCTGTTTGTTGACTTGGCTTTCGAAGACCTTAGATAGGCAGGGCAGGATGGATATAGGTCTGTAACAGTTTGGGTCCAGGGTGTCTTCCCCCTTTGAAGAGGGGGATGACTGCGGCAGCTTTCCAATCCTTGGGGATCTCAGACGATATTGAACAGGCTGGTAATAGGGGTTGCGACAATGGCGGCGGATAGTTTCAGAAATAGAGGGTCCAGATTGTCAAGCCCAGCTGATTTGTACGGGTCGAGGTTTTGCAGCTCTTTCAGAACATCTGCTATCTGGATTTGGGTAAAGGAGAACCTGGAGAGGCTTGGGCGAGTAGCTGCGGGCGGGGCGGAGCTGTTGGCCGAGGTTGGAGTTGCCAGGAGGAAGGCATGGCCAGCCGTTGAGAAATGCTTGTTGAAGTTTTCGATAGTCATGGATTTATCGGTGGTGACCGTGTTACCTAGCCTCAGTGCAGTGGGCAGCTGGGAGGAGGTGCTCTTGTTCTCCATGGACTTCAGTGTCCCAGAACTTTTTGGATTTGGAGCTACAGGATGCAAATTTCTGCCTGAAGAAGCTGGCCTTAGCTTTCCTGACTGCCTGTATTGGTTCCTGACTTCCCTGAACTGCATATCGCGGGGACTATTCGATGCTATTGCAGTCCGCCACAGGATGTTTTTGCGCTGGTCGAGGGCAGTCAGGTCTGGAGTGAACCAAGGGCTATATCTGTTCTTAGTTCTGCATTTTTTGAACGGAGCATGCTTATCTAAAATGGTGAGGAAGTTACTTTTAAAGAATGATCAGGCATCCTCAACTGACGGGATGAGGTCAATGTCCTTCCAGGATACCCGGGCCAGGTTGATTAGAAAGGCCTGCTAACAGAAGTGTTTTAGGGAGCGTTTGACAGTGATGAGGGGTGGTATGTATATATGTATGTGTGTGTGTATATTTATATATGTGTGTGTGTATGTGTATGTATATGTGTATGTATATGTATGTATGTATATGTGTGTGTGTGTGTGTGTATATATGTGTATGTGTGTATATATATGTGTGTGTGTATATATATATGTGTGTGTGTGTGTACACACACACACACACACTTGTGATAATTTTTTTTGTCTGAATTACAACTAACATACCACTCCCCCTTCTCTCCAATCCTTACATCTTATGGTTTGACAGGAAGAGGGTAACAGGATAATATAACCATTATTTCTCCCTTCATGGGATCTGACGTGACCTCCTGACCTCAACCCCTCCTTCACCTAATCCACAGATGTCCTCTCGTGTCACCTATCGCACTCCTGTGATTCTATCCCGTCCACCCATCACATTCCACAGCCACTCTGTCTTTCTACAGATCTCTCCTTTATATACTATGCGTCTGATCTATCATGTCTTTAATATCTCAATGTTCAAAGTTTAGCCCGAATCCAACAGCATGAAGCAACCAAACATTGAGCACAAGTTCATTATTAGTTGCAAATTCTTCTACTAAATCATCATCTTCAATCTAGGCCTAACCATCAAATCAGTCCCACAGCATTGACAGGGGTACATGTATTGGCTGCAAGATGCTTCAACAGATTTAATAAATTTCTCTCTTTTCTCTCTTTCTTTGCTTTTTTTCCAGGCGATTAACCAAAGAGAATGTGAAACCATCTGGGCGCCAGATAGGCAAGCTGAGCCATAGCAACCCCACCATCCTCTTTGACTATGTATGTATTCTCAAGGATTTTATGATATTTTATTCACATACTGTACAGTTGAAAGTAGTGTTTTGAGACTTACACTAATATTAGCCTTATTTTGAGTGATCTCCCTCCTACTTTAACTGAGTATTTAATTTTGACAGTGAAAGGGCTCCGTGTCCTCTACTATCTTCATGGGGCAGAGAGATCTTATTTTAAGACCACTATCTTTATAATCTGCCTTTGTAACGATAGGCTACTGCTGAAAAATGGGGGCTGAATGTAAATTGGATTCACTGGGACTGCTTACATTCTCTTTACCCTCACACCCCAATGAACATTTTATCATTGTCACAGATTTATGTATTTGTATAATTGTTTCATTCACTTTTCTTGTTCACCTGTACTGTCGGAGCCTAAGAATTTCACATTACCCAGCAATTACATCTGTGTCCCTGTGCATGTGTCTAATGAACTCACCTACTCCACATCACAGCCTGTCTTGTCTTGCTAGAACACCCCCATCCACTCCCTCTCCTGTCCATCTCCACAGCATAAACCCTGTCCCCTACCCCTCCCCTAAATATCTCACGTCTCAAAAAATTACTAGCAGAATGTCGGCCAAACGGAAAGAGGAGTGGGGAGGTAGTGGGGTTGTGTTTTGTGGTGCCTCAGCAGCAGGACATTAATGGAATGAAAAAGCTGTGCTGCTCCTCTCCCTTTTTAAAGCCTCCATCTCTTAATCTCTCAACCTGCAGTCTGACTGAATGGCCTCTTCTCTGAGTGAATGAGGAGAGTCGGACCTCCCTTGAGACTCAACTCATCCTCCACCTTACTCGGCCTCAGCCTCTCCTCTCTTACCTTCCTCCCCCACTCAACCCCTGTCCATCTGTCAAGGTCATGGGAAGAGACCACTCCATTATTTATTCTAACACTGGGTCTTTTAAAGCCTCTGTGCACTCATTTACACTACAGTATGTGGACACCCCTTCAAACTTGTGGATTTGACTATTTCAGCCACACCCATTGCTGACAGGTGTATCAAATTGAGCACACAGCCATGTATTCTCCATTGACAAACATTAGCAGTAGAATGGCCTTACTGAAGAGACTTTCAATGTAGCACCGTCATAGTCAGTTCATCTCATTTCTGCCCTGTTCGAGCTGCCCCTGTCAACTGTAAGTGCTGTTATTGTGAATTGGAAACGTCTAGGAGCAACAACGGCACAGCCGAGAAGTGGTAGGCCACACAAGCTCACAGAACGGGACCGCTGAAGTGTATAGCGCATAAAGATTCTGTCCTCTGTTGCAACACTCACTACCAAGTTCCAAACTGCCTCTGGAAGCAACGTCAGCACAAGAACTGTTCGTTGGGAGATAAATTAAATGGGTTTCCATGGCTGAGCAGCCGCACACAAGCCTAAGGTCACCATGCGCAATGCCAAGTGTCGTCTGGAGTGGTTTAAAGCTGGCCGCCATTGGACTCTGGAGCAGTGGAAATGTTCTCTGGAGTGACGAATCACGCTCCACCATCTGGCTGTCCGACGGACTAATCTGGGTTTGGCGGATGCAAGGAGAACACTACCTGTCCGAATGAATTGTGCCAACTGTAAAGTTTGGTGGAAGAGGAATAATGGTCTGGGGCTGTTTTTCATGGTTCGGCCTCGGCCACTTAGTTCCGGAGAGGAATCTTAATGCTACAGCGTACAATGACATTCTAGACGATTCTGTACATCCAGCTTTCTGGTAAAAATATGGGAACGCCCTTTCCTGTTTTAGCACGATAATGCCCTTGTGCACAAAGCGAAGTCCATAGAGAAATGGTTTGTCGATCGGTGTAGAAGAACTTTGACTGGCCTGGACAGAGCCTTGACCTCAACCCCATTGAACACCTTTGGGATGAATTGGAACGCTGACTGCGAGCCAGGCCTAATCGCTCAACATCAGTGCCTGACCTCACTAATGCTCTTGTGGCTGAATGGAAGCAAGTCCCCGCAGCAATGGTCCAACATCTAGTGGAAAGCCTTCCCAGAATTGTGGAGGGTGTTATAGTGGCAAAGGGACGACCAATGCCCATGATTTTGGAATGAGATGTTTGACGAGCAGGTGTCCACATACATTGGTGGAGGAACAGGAGAGTCTGATGGCATCCTGTCACAGTGGGAGTGTAGGGATGTAGTGTAACCGGTAATAAGGTGGCTTTACCAGGAGAGAGGATAATAAAGTTTAAGTGACCTGCAAAGGACACTGCAGAGCAATAGCCTTGTTTTCTCAGACCATTTAGACTGTTATTCTAGAATCTGACTCTAATGATCCATCTACACAGTCTACAAAACATTAGGAACACCTGCTCTTTCAATGACAGACTGACCAGGTGAACGCTATGAGCAGTGTAGATGAAGTGAATGAGACAGGTTAAATAAAGATTTTTAAGTATTGAGACATGGATTGTGTGTGTGTGTGTGTGCCTTTCAGAGGGTGAATGGGCAAGACAAAATATTTAAGTGCCTTTTAAACTGGGTATAGTATTAGGTGCCAGGCGCACCGGTTTGAGTGTCAAGAACTGCTTAACAGTTTCCCTTGTGTATAAACAATGCTGCGCCACCCAAAAGACATCCAGACAACTTGACACAACTGTGGGAAGTATTAGAGTCCACATGGGCCAGCATCCCTGTGAAACACTTTTGACAGCTTGTAGTTTCCATGCCTTTGTGAATTGAGGCTGTTCTGAGGGCAGAAGGGGGTGCAACTCAATATTAGGAAGTTGTTCTAAATGTTTTACACACTCCGTATGTATATAACAGCTGGGTGGATGTTTTTTTTAGATATCCTCTTTAATCATCATCGTGTGGCCTGTTGTCCCTGTATTGTATTAACCAGGTATTTTTGTCCCTCTCTCAGATCCTGTCTCAGATCCAGTGGTATGACAACCTCATCGGTCCAGTGGTAGACTCCCTTAAATACCTCACCTCACTCAACTATGACGTCATGGCTTGTATCCTTAATCTGACATTTTGTGACTTGCTGTTTTTGCCCATTTTATTTGCCGAAACTATGTTTAATCATGTATTTGAAACGCTATATTCCAGCTAATGTTGGCAGAATGTATTAAGACGTGTTGTACCTCAACTCGTTGCCTGTAGACTGCATAATTGAAGCGCTGGCAAATCCAGAGAAAGAGAAGATGAAGCATGACGACACTACGATCTCCTCCTGGCTTCAGAGTGAGTTCACTAACTGAATCCTACAGACAAAGAACCATATGTGTGCGTTTAATTATTATTATTTTTTTATATAGACTTCATGAATCATTGTAAAAGAGGTATAATACAAAAAAATTGCTAAATTGAGAGAAGTGTGATGTCTATCTTTAAAGTAATGACACTCTTAATGACGTATACACATTCCCCCCAATATTATATATTTGACTATCAAAAATGTTCTAAATGCACATAGTGCCTTTGGAAAGTATTCAGACCCCTATACTTTTTCCACATTTTGTTACGTTACAGCCTTATTCTAAAATGGATAAAATGCATTCTCAGCAATCTACACACAATACCCCATAATGATAAATAAAAAAATAGGTTTTTAGAAATTTTTGCACATTTATTAAAAACAAAAAACAGACCTTATTTACGTACATTTTCAGGCGCTTTGCTATGAGACTTGAAATTGAGCTCAGGTGCATCCTGTTTCCATTGATCATCCTTGAGATGTTTCTACAACCTGATTGGAGTCCACCTGTGGTGAATTCACTTGATTGGACATGATTTGGAAAGGCACACACCTGTCTATCTATAAGGTCCCGCAGTTGACAGTGCATGTCAGAGCAAAAACCAAGCCATGAGGTCGAAGGAATTGTCTGTAGAGCTCCGAGACAGGATTGTGTCAAGGCACAGTTCTGGGGAAGGGTACCAAAAAAATTCAGCTGCATTGAAGGTCTCCAAGAACACAGTGGCCTCCATCATTCTTAAATGGAAGAATTTGTTTGGAACCACCAAGACTTCCTAGGGCTGGCCGCCCGACCAAACTAAGCAATCGGGGGAGAAGGGCCTTGGTCAGGGTGACCACTCTGACTGACAGAGCTCCAGAGTTCCTTTGTGGCGATGAGAGAACCTTCCAGAAGGACAACCATCTCTGCAGCACTCCACTCAGCAGTCAAAGGCACATGACAGCCAGCTTGGAGTTTGCAAAAAGGTACCTTAAGGACTCTTAGGCCATGAGAAACAAGATTCTCTGGTCTGATGAAACCAACTCTGACCTGAATGCCAAGCGTCACGTCTGGAGGAAACCTGGCACCATCTCTACGGTGAAGCATGGTGGTAGCAGCAGCATCCAATTAGAACACAGATTTTTGTATTCTGTTACAATTTATTTTGCTACAGGTTACCATACTAAACACGATCCTGATGTCACGAATCTGCTTTATTATCGAAGGGGCATTTGGTTGTACTTTTGTTCCATGCAGTTACAGCCCAGTGCAACTCTACTTTAGTTGACTGTATTTTATGCAACATATGCATGTCTGCTTGACAACTGATTGACTGCTGACCTTTTTCTCCTATCTCTAGGCCTGGCCAGTCTGTGTGGAGCGGTATTCAGGAAATACCCAATTGAGTTAGCTGGCCTCCTCCAGTATGTGACCAATACGCTGAAAGCAGGGAAGAGGTAACTATAACTTCTGAGCTGGCAGGCGGGCGCCTCATTGACTTGCTGGCTCTGATGTGATTCATAGTGATGGAGTCTGTCACTCATAGTCAATCAACTGGGTCCCCTGTCTCTGTCTGGCCTCTCCTGAATCAGAACAGGGACTGACGTACAGTCTGTTCCGCCTGTAGCAATACAAGGCCAGGGCTGGGAGGGGGAGAGGGGTCTTGGCCGTTGTTGTGCCACCCTTCAGGGCCCTGGTCTGGGCAAAGCTGCTGAGTAATGTTGTGTTGACGAGGAGGCTGCAGACTGTGTGGGGGTTTGGGCTTCCATAGAGGAGGAGGGAAGGATAATTGTATCAGCGCTGGTCTCCCTGTGATGCCTGGAGTCAGCAGGTAGTAAATCACACTGGGCTCCATGGCCACTCTCTCATCTCTCTCTTTCTCTCTCTCCCATCAGTTCAAATCAGTCCTTTCCAGGGCCAGGGATGCAGGGGAAGTAAATAGAGGTGGCACTCTGCCACAATGCCCTATGAAACGGCATGCTGAATTATGTTATTATTAGTGCCCTGTCCTTAGCTACTCCCACGGTTGTTTTTGCCCCCAACCTTGTTTTCTTTTCTTTTTTTACACATGTTTATTTTTGTGTATGTGCACATATTATTTATGTCTGCATTCACAAATATGTATAGACTGTGATTGTTGTGTTCCCCCCACTGCAGTTTTGACCTGTTGATTCTGAAAGAGGTGGTGCAGAAGATGGCTGGGATCGAGATCACTGACGAGATGACATCAGAGCAGATGGAAGCTATGACTGGAGGGGAGCAGCTCAAAGCAGAGGTACAGGACCCTGCTTGGTCTGACTTGAAACTGTACACCATGACCAGCTCAAAGCAGAGGCACATTGCATTAGTCGGCTATTCCTCAGCATGACTTGAAACAATGCAGTTATATTTTCTGTCCCCAGGGTGGTTACTTTGGTCAGATCCGTAACACTAAGAAGTCGTCCCAGCGTCTAAAGGATGCCCTGTTGGACCATGATCTGGCCCTGCCCCTCTGTCTCCTCATGGCCCAGCAACGCAACGGAGTGGTCTTTCTGGAGGGGGGTGAGAAACACCTCAAACTGGTGGGCAAGCTGTATGACCAGGTACTTACTGACCCCCTTTACAGCTTTACTTACACTAGTTTTACACCTTGGAGAGTTCTCCTGTTTAGAGTTCATTAAATAGTCAATCTGTCATTGCTTTTCCTCTGCTTAAAATAGCATATTGATAAGCACAGAGGGTAACTAGAAGTCATGTCGATAAGCTACATCAGGGGAATGCAGATGAAGGGAATTCTCCCCCTTTTCATTTCTTAAATATTACACAGCTGACAATTATGTTTGGTTCAATTCCCCCATGTTGTCTGTAAGCTGTGAGCTTTCCTCAGCGATAATCCCCCCAAAATTGGCTCTGTTTGCAGTATTGGGCCACATTGATGGATAGTTTGAATAAACCAGGTTGTGTCTTTAAATAAATGACAAACTCTGGGACTAATAGCACACAAACTTGGCTGTGCAATAAGGGAGAATGAACTGGCTGTGTCCAAAATAGATGGCTGTGTCCTATTTCCTATATCGAGCAGACAGGAGACCGCTCCAGCCATTACCACGAGCCCGTTCTCCCCAATTAAGCTGCCACCAACCTTCTGCGATAGAAAACTACTTTTGACCAGGGGTTTGAACCTGTTCAGGGAACAGAGCATAAAACAAAATATTTCGAGGAACGTAAGTGATCAATACTGTTCCGGAACAGAACCGTTGTTTTCAAAGCATATGCAAAGCCCTCACTCAGTAACTCAAAGTTATTCCGGTGTCTGTCTGCCAGTTGAAAGTCTTTGCCAGTGTGCGTGTCTGCAACCTGCCCCTCCCCTCTGAACCTTAGGCTACTGCAGCCTACTGACGTTTCAAGCATGATTCAGAAATTAGGTAGAGATTTTTCATTAGAGAAGAATCTCTTAACTTTTTCAATGCTTGTTACAGATACTATAGTGATCACGTTTCACGTTGGCTTTATTAACTACAAAATGGCAAGACGTGTTTTTAATTCTGGTGCCGCTCTGCACACACAAGATTGTCAGCTAGCTCTGGTCCAACTTTAAGCCAGCGCTCGGAAGTTCAAAGACATTCAAAGTTCCTCCATAGAACCCGGTCCTCCGTAGGTATAATTCTGTGGGCCTAATTCATGTAATGCATGTCCTAACAATGCCAGGCACTTCAAACCAAGCCTCCTCCTCCCACTCTCCCAACCCGGGAATTGTCAGTTGCATCTCGCACCCTACATTTCTGTCCATCGCACATGTAAACAACTATAGCTTAGGCAGCCAATAGCGCCCATGCACGGATGCCTAGGCTAAAACGACAACAGCTTGCCCGCTCCATAGCAAGGTGCTCTATCCGCACTGATTGGTGAAGTAATTTAATGTCAAGCTACGGTAACAAAACTTCTGATTTCAGAGGATTAAAAAGGAACGAAAAGGAATGATATAAACCAGTACTTTTTTTGGTACAAACTGTTCAGAACATAATTTAGCAAGTCGGAACAGTGGAATGGAATGATTTTTTTTTTGATTCTGTTCAGAATGATACTATTGGAAAAGTGTTTCGATTACATCCCATGCTTTTGTCCAGAGGCCATAAGTAGTGCACTAAATAAGGATTAGGGTGCCATTCTCTGACTCCTTGTCCCTTGGCCACAGTGTCACGACACCCTGGTGCAGTTTGGTGGCTTCCTGGCCTCCAACCTGAGTACTGAGGACTACATCAAGCGTGTTCCCTCCATTGACATCCTCTGTAACCAGTTCCACACGCCCCACGATGCTGCCTTCTTCCTCTCACGCCCCATGTATGGACATCAAATCCTGGTGAGTAGTCTCTCCTTCCCTCTGGCACTTCACCTTTAGTCTGTATCAAATGTATTTATATAGCCCTTCGTACATCAGCTGATATCTCAAAGTGCTGTACAGAAACCCAGCCTAAAACCCCAAACAGCAAGCAATGCAGGTGTAGCAGCATTGTGGCTAGGAAAAACTCCCTAGAAAGGCCAAAACCTAGAGAGGAACCAGGCTATGTGGGGTGGCCAGTCCTCTTCTGGCTGTGACGGGTGGAGATTATAACAGAACATGGCCAAGATGTTCAAATGTTCATAAATGACCAGCATGGTCGAATAATAATAATCACAGGCAGAACAGTTGAAACTGGAGCAGCAGCACGGCCAGGTGGACTGGGGACAGCAAGGAGTCATCATGTCAGGTAGTCCTGGGGCATGGTCCTAGGGCTCAGGTCCTCCGAGAGAGAGAAAGGGAGAAGGAGAGAATTAGAGAACGCACACTTAGATTCACACAGGACACCGAATAGGACAGGAGAAGTACTCCAGATATAACAAACTGACCCTAGCCCCCCGACACATAAACCACTGCAGAATAAATACTGGAGTCTGAGACAGGAGGGGTCAGGAGACACTGTGGCCCCATCCGAAGACACCCCCGGACAGGGCCAAACAGGAAGGATATAACCCCACCCACTTAGCCAAAGCACAGCCCCCACACCACTAGAGGGATATCTTCAACCACCAACTTACCATCCTGAGACAAGGCTGAGTATAGCCCACAAAGATCTCCGCCATGGCACAACCCAAGGGGGGGCGCCAACCCAGACAGGATGACCACATCAGTGAATCAACCCACTCAGGTGACGCACCCCTTCCAGGGACGGCATGAGAGAGCCCCAGTAAGCCAGTGACTCAGCCCCTGTAATAGGGTTAGAGGTAGAGAATCCCAGTGGAAAGAGGGGAACCGGCCAGGCAGAGACAGCAAGGGCGGTTCGTTGCTACAGAGCCTTTCCGTTCACCTTCCCACTCCTGGGCCAGACTACACTCAATCATATGACCCACTGAAGAGATGAGTCTTCAGTAAAGACTTAAAGGTTGAGACCGAGTTTGCGTCTCTGACATAGGTAGGCAGACCGTTCCATAAAAATGGAGCTCTATAGAAGAAAGCCCTGCCTCCAGCTGTTTGCTTAGAAATTCTAGGGACAATTATGAGGCCTGCGTCTTGTGACCGTAGCGTACGTGTAGGTATGTACTACAGGACCAAATCAGAGAGAGAGGTAGGCGCAAGCCCATGTAATGCTTTGTAGGTTAGCAGTAAAACCTTGAAATCAGCCCTTGCTTTGACAGGACGTTTGCGCCATGTGAACAATCACAGCTGACACGCATCCATCATGAGGAAATGGACTCGGTCAGGTTGTGTGTCTGGAACATACTGTATATCAATCAGTTTGTGAATCTTACCATGTAAAGGTACAGTAACTGAGTGTCCCCTCCTCTCCCCAGTCTAAGTATGATGAGCTGAAGAAAGCTGAGAAGAGCAACCGGCAGCAGCAGAAGGTCCATAAGTACGTGGCTGCGTGCGAGCTGGTGATGTCGCCGGTGCACGAGGCCGTGGTGTCCCTGCACCCACCCCGTGTCTGGGACGACCTCCGACCCCAGTTCTACGCCACCTTCTGGTCGCTGACCATGTACGACCTGGCTGTGCCACACAATGCCTACGACCGCGAGGTGAAGAAGCTCCAGCTCCAGGTGCAGGTCATCGAGGAGAACCCTGATGTGGTGAGTCACATCGTCATGGTTGTGTTCATTAGAGCGCACAACGGACACCGCATTCAAACCAAAATGAGCTTTTATTATTAGTCCAGACCCAGTTCCCCTGTGTCCGTCTGTTTGTTTTCTTATGTTGCCGAATACTCTAAACACAACTCGGGCATCTAGCAGACCCCTTGATGACAACACTTGTATTATTTCTTCTGTTTTCATTTTTTTCATTTTTAGCAGTGGTTGAAAAAGTACCCGATTTGTCATACTTGAGTAAGAGTAAAGATGCTTAAGTCATTTTCTATTAAGGTAAAAGTCTAAAAGTATTTGTTTTTAAATGTCTTAAGTAAAAGTGTAAATTATTTCAAATGGCTTATTAAGAAAACCACACAGCTCAATTTATTTTATTTTATTCACGTATAGCCAGGGGCACACTCCAACACTCAGACATCATTTACAAATGAAGCATTTGTGTTTAATGAGTCCGCCAGATCAGAGGCAGTAGGGATGGGTCATGAATTGGGTCATATTTCCTGTACTGCTAAGCATTCAAAAAGTAACGTAACTAGTACTTTTGGTTATCAGGGGAAAATGTACAGAATAAAAAGTACATTTTCTTTAGGAATGTAGTGAAGTAAAAGTTGTCAAATATAAGTAGTGAAGTACAGATAACGGAAAAAACGACATAAGTAGTACTTTACTCCACTGCATTTGAATCATTTAGCAGACTCTTATCCAGAGAGACAATTAGTGCATTCATCTGAAGATGGGTGAGGCAAGTACATTTTCCATCAAAGTAGTTATCAGTGAAGTGCTAGTAGGAAAAGACAACACTGCAGCAGGAAGAGACTTTTCTCATCTTCCAGTTCATCCAAATGCCTCCAAACACAGTTGTACACTTCATTGTGGCGTAACTCCAATTATCACTTGACTTGCAGTGTAATGGTAAAAGAGTACTGTAATTGTATTGTGCTTGAGCTCGAAATTATTTGTGTCTTCTCTCTGCATGTGTTCACCCTGTCTAAACAGCAGCCTGCTTGTCTGTCTATGGTGTCCGTCTGTAGCCAATGAACAAGAAGAAGAAGGAGAAGGAGCGCTGCACGGCCCTACAGGAGAAGCTGCAGGAGGAGGAGAAGAAGCAGCTGGAGCACGTCCAGAGGGTCCTGCACCGCCTCAAACTGGAGAAGGACAACTGGCTCCTCGCTAGTAAGATAACATCACGCTCACACAATTTTTCTCCTTCTCCCTCGCTTCCCCCCCACCCCCTCTCTGTCGCTCTCAAAAAGACATACACACACACACACACACTGCTGACTGCCCCTCACAACACTAATCCCAGCAGACCCTCCCGTACCCAGCTGCCTGTTCCCATTGGGGGACAATACTCTATTGGGACAGTAACACCACAGTCAAGCCCCCTCAGCTCCCATGAGGCTACTGAAAACCAGCCTCACCTTGTTTGTTTTAGCCCAGTTAACAGGCATGACAAGTTGTTTGC
This sequence comes from Oncorhynchus kisutch, assembly GCF_002021735.2. NCBI lineage: Eukaryota > Metazoa > Chordata > Actinopteri > Salmoniformes > Salmonidae > Oncorhynchus > Oncorhynchus kisutch. The sequence continues at coordinate 29,555,632 of NC_034179.2, forward strand.
TGTGATGGCGCCATAGTCTGTTTTAGAGGATCTGGGCTAATGGCAGATGTCAACTCTACCATTTCATTAAAGCACACATCAGTCATATGAACAATTTCACTGTACAGCTCTATACAACCTACGCTAATTACATTTTAAGAGTGGGTTTAACCTCAAATCTTGTTTGAAGAATTACCTCTGAGTCACTCTAAAGATGAGTCATGCAAGTTTAGTTGACGGTAAGTCTTAATTCACTGTTCTCACATCCTTTTTTTATTTTTATCAATCCCTTCCCTCCATCACACTTTTTTTTTTTTTCAGAATCCACCAAGAATGAGACCATCACTAAGTTTCTGCAGCTGTGTCTGTTTCCTCGCTGTATCTTCTCTGCCATCGACGCTGTGTACTGCGCCCGCTTTGTGGAGCTGGTGCACCAGCAGAAGACACCCAACTTCTGCACCCTGCTCTGCTATGACCGGGTGAGACTTCTCCCTTTCTCTCTGTCTTTCTTGCTTTCTCCTTTCTGCCCTCTACTATCTCTGGTTGTCACATGTCATTATACCATGGGATTTTCATCACTTAGTGACTCCGCCCTGACCTCCTAACTGTGTTGCAGGTGTTCTCTGACATCATCTACACGGTGGCCAGCTGCACGGAGAACGAGTCGCGACGCTACGGCCGCTTCTTGTGCTGCATGTTGGAGACGGTGACCCGTTGGCACAGTGACCGAGCTGTCTACGAGAAGGTAAGGATTCCACCTCTATCTCACACACTACATCCTCTCAGATCAACAAATGTGTCGGGGCAAGGAGTTGATTTGAGGTTGGCCAACATTATCTACTGACATTACTAATATTCACTGAAGTGTGGAAGCTGTAGAATGCACGTGTTAACACTTCATCTTGTCTGTTTGTTGTTCCCTCTTCAAGGAGTGTGGTAACTACCCAGGCTTCCTGACCATTTTCAGAGCCACAGGCTTCGACGGAGGGAACAAAGCAGACCAGCTGGACTATGAGAACTTCAGACATGTAGTGCACAAATGGCACTACAAGCTGACTAAAGTGAGTTCTTCCCTTTGACTTCTTCAGAAGGCAATGAAACAATCTGGTATTTTTGTCTCATTAACACCCATTCATTTACTACCATTATTCAGAATGCAATAGTTTAAATGAAGAGAAACGTGACGGACAACTCTTACAGGAAATGGCAACCGCTCAAGCAGTTAAAATACACTCCTCGCTCTCCCCTCTGTGCCCTCTAGGCATCAGTCCACTGCTTGGAGACGGGGGAATACACCCACATCCGGAACATCCTGATCGTGCTGACCAAAATCCTACCCTGCTACCCCAAAGTGCTGAACCTGGGCCAGGCACTCGAGTGCCGTGTCCACAAGATCTGTCTGGAGGAGAAGGAGAAGAGGCCAGACCTCTATGCCTTGGCCATGGGGTAACACAGAGTCCACCAGCCGCATTGTGTGCAGCCCAGGCACAGTTCACTAGCATTGTGGGGGTTGTAGTTAAGTGGCAAGTGGTTACCTAACATATTGCTGTTAGGTTTGTCAGTTTGTTGCTAGGGTGGCGTTAAATGGAGTTGTGTACTTTCAATGCAAAAAGAACTTTAGAGGTATAGATGAAGTGGTATTGGATGAATTCTCATTAGGGAAGGTTGAGTTGTATTTTTATCCAGATGTTATTTACATTTGGAAGCACTTGTTGGGGATTATCTAAACAGAGTTGTGAGAACAGATAAATGATCTTGGTACTTTGTCTTGTAGTGACTAGTAGAGGTTGGGTCTTAAGGAGCTGGTGTGGTAATGAGGACTGATTTTAATTAAGGTGTAGGCCTAGTCTAGCTGTCGACCTGTCTGCCTGGGATTCAGTCAGTCACCTGGTGCTGCTGTAAAGCACTTCAGACAGCTAAACAAACATAATCCTCTACAGAGCTTTACAGGATGTACCTGGCAAATCCTCACTTAGAGGCACTGATCCCGTGTGTGTGTTTGGGATGTAACGATTCACCGATACGCATCGGCCCCCAGTTCAAATTTTTAAGATGCGAGTGCATCGGTCCGCAGGCGTCCAAACTGATCCAAATGAAGCCTGCATTGGTAAGAAGAAACTATTGAAACGTTGCCAAATCGCCGGTCCACTAACTTTTTTACTCGTAATATTTTGTTCTGCCTTATTCCGGAAAATACTTCTATTCTGTTGGCTGAATTGATGTGTCCTTTCCTTCAGCCTATCAAACTTTTATTCATGTAACTGTGTATGACTACAAGTCAGATCACAACTGTCAAATCAAATTGTATTGGTCACATGCACCGAATACAACAGGTAGACCTTACAGTGAACTGTTAACTTACAAGACCTTAACCAACAAAGGAGTTTTAAGAACCCCCCAAAGTAAGAGATAAGAATAACAAATAATTAAAGAGCAGCAGTAAATAACAATAGCGGGGCTATATACAGGGGGTACCGGTTAGTCGAGGTAATTATGTACATGTAGGTAGAGTTATTAAAGTGTCTATGCATAGATAATAACAGAGTATCAGCAGCGTAGGGGGGCAGTGCGGGAGACGCTACCAATGAGAGGTAGGTCTACCCTATCCCTGTTCTAATATTTGTAGGCTACGTCTGTGCGGCGCATTCAATGATTGTAAAATGGCTTTCGCATGATTAAATCATAAGCTTTATTGCGGAACAACCAATGTAATTGGCTGGGTCATTGTTACTAAATTGTGTTTCACTGGCGGAGCTGTATAGGCTACCGAAGTAGTCACAAGTAACATCGTGCTGGTTGCCCATCCAGCTGCTGATTGGGGCTTTTCAATTACAATGTTCACCGTAATAAGTCTTTTTGGTAGTTCTGCTTTAAACAGTCTGCATTTGGTCCTTTTTACATGCACATGGTGAAGGTGTAATTTCATAACAAGGACAGCAATTTTTACTGGCTTCACTGGTCAGAACAGGAGAAGAGTAGTTCTCCTCTGTAAAGTTCTAAATCATTCTCTTTTGAGACGGTGGTGACATCCAAAGTTGTGTTATGTGAATTGGCTATGTATTTCATAGCTCATTTTTGAAGATGAATATTGACATATTACCAGCACAACACATTTCTATCTTCTATATGACAAGTTCATCAGTGGGTGATCAGGATGAAAAGTAAGGGGGGGAAACAAATTGCCAGCTCACACACACACACACACTACATCATACACACACACACACACACACACACACACACACACACACACACACACACACACACAGGGCTGCTCAGACCAATCCAGCTGAGCTCCATCCGTAACATATATTAATTTAGAATGGACAATGAATTTGTTCATGCAACAGTTGTTTGTGCATTGAATTGAACCACATCGATTTGTTACACTAATGAAATCGAATCGCACTGAGTCATGAAAGTATCGTATCAGAGCCCAGTCAAAAGTTTAGACACACCTACTCATTCCAGGGTTGTTCTTTATTTTTACTATTTTCTACATTGTAGAACAGTGAAGACATTAAAACTATGACATAACACATAGGGAGTCATGTAGTAACCAAAAGTGTTAAACAAATCGAAATATATTTCATAATGGACATTCTTCAAAGTAACCATCCTTTGCCTTGACAGCTTTGCACACTCTTGGCATTCTCTCAACCAGCTTCATGAGGTAGTCACCTGGAATGCATTTCATTAACAGGTGTGCCTTGTTAAAAGTTCATTTGTGGAATTTCTTTCCTTCTTAATGCGTTTGAGCCAATCAGTTGTGTTGTGACAACGTAGGGGTGTTATACAGAAGATGGCGCCCTATTTGGTAAAAGACCAAGTCCATATTATGGCAAGAACACCTCAAATAAGCAAAGAGAAATGACAGTCCAACATTACTTTAAGACATGGTCAGTCAATGCGGAAAAACCATCAAGCGCTATGATGAAACCGGCTCTTATGAGGACCGCCACAGGAAAGGAAGACCCAGAGTTACCTCTGCTGCAGAGGATGAGTTCATTAGAGTTACCAGCCTCAGAATTTGCAGCCCAAATAAATGCTTCATAGAATTCAAGTAACAGACACATCTCAACATCAACTGTTCAGAGGACACTGTATGATTCAGGCCTTCATGGTCGAAATGCTGCAAGAAACCACTACTAAAGGAAACCAATAATAAGAAAAAAAACTTGCTTGGGCCAAGAAACGCGAGCAATGGACATTAGACCGGTGGAAATCTGTCCTTTGGTGTGATGAGTCCAAATTTGAGATTTTTTACACTTAACCAGCACGGCTACCACAGCATTCTGCAGCATTACGCCATCCCATCTGGTTTGCGCTTAGTGGGACTGTCATTTGTTTTTCAACAGGACAAATGACCCAACACACCTCCAGGCTGAGAAAGGGCTATTTGACCAATAAGGAAAGTGATGGAGTGCTGGCCTCCACAATTACCCGACCTCAACCAACCAAATTGAGATGGTTTGGGTTGAGTTGGCCCATAGAATGAAGGAAAAACAGCCAACAAGTGCTCAGCGTATGTGAGAACTCCTTCAAGACTGTTGGAAAAGCATTCAAGGCGAAGCTGGTTGAGAAAGCATGTGTATGGGGTGTAATGCTGTATGATTGCCCTGCTTGTACCTTGTACTCTCCATGCCTCTTGCAGCTATTCTGGCCAGTTGAAAGGCAGGAAGGCGCACATGGTTCCTGAGAATGAGTTCCACCACAAGGAGCAGCCGTTGAGGAGCGCCACCCCTGTCAGCCAGCAAAACGGCCCTGGCACCACGGCCAAGCCTGCCACCAACGCCAGCAAGACGGAGGAGGGCGTCAGTGAGGACGCCGGTGAGTGGGGAGATCCAACAAGTTTCCACTGAGATCTGACCTTCTATCATAACCACAAGTCTAACAGATCATTTTATGTGTCACACACAATATGACAGGTGTTCTTGTTTTAATTATTATGGGGACAGTTGTTTTATTGAAACGGCCATTGTGTTCATTCTGTTGCTGCTTCATGTTTTGATAGATCGAGCCAAGGATAAATCTCAGGGTGCGGCGAAGCCAGCGAACAAAGCCAACAGCACAGCGGCCAAAGTGACCACCAGCAACGGGAATGGGGCTCCTAACAGGTAGCCATGGAGGCCAGCCAATAGCAGCCCACAGCACTGGGGCTGGGAAACAACCAGATTGACTTATTTACTGTTCTCAACTATAGCTCATTAATACGTTAAAAAAAGGCTGAATAAAACAGGAAAGAGCTCGATCAATCGTTTGAATATGTCAGTCAGTGCATGACCAGATTGGAATCTAACACTGCACTTTGAACTGGTGGATATTAAGACTAGGCATCTGAAGTTTTGAATGTTTAAATACATGAATTAATGATTGACTCTATGATTTCTATGAGCATGTTGAATCAGTCTTGCTTATCTGTGCATCCGTAGCATGTTGTCCATGTTGAACTCTGAACCATGTCCATTCTGTTTCTCTCACAGCACAAAAACCCTCAAAGAGAGGGATGACAAAGAAAAGAGCGGGAAGGAGAAAAAAGAGAAAAAGGAGAAGACTCCAGGCAGCACTCTAGAGACGAAGGGGGAGAGCCGGCGGGAGAAGCAGAGAGACGAGAGAGGAGCAAGTGGCAAGGAGGAGCGGGCGCCACGCGAGGGTAAGGAGAAGACGCCCAAGGCAGACCGGGACAAGCAGAAGGCGGAAGAGAAGAGCAATAAAGAGGACAACAAGGCCAAGACCGGCAACGGAGAGCCCAAGGAGCCATCCAGGGAACGTGACACCGGAGCCAAGGAGTCTAAGAGCAAAGAGAAGGGAGGAGACAGGAGTGCCATGTCCGGATCCCTCAAGTCTCCAGTTCCCCGATTGGAGTCTGCTGAATCTGAGAGGGGTAAGCAGCCTAACCTTCAACACGGGCTCTGCTCATATACTGTTTCTGATTTTCTCATTGTTGTCAACGGGTAATTGGAGCTATTAGTTTGAATGTGCCTGTTGAAATGAGAACTAACTGAATTTTTAATCTTCTTGTTTATTCCAGATCACAAAAGGCGAAAACTGGAGACCCACTCTTCACCATCCCATTCCTCCTCTGTTAAGGTTAGTATGGCCTGAGGAAGGCTGTGCGCGTGTTTCTTCCCTTTCTGCCGGAGCGTTCCCAACTGTTGCGTGTTCCATCGTCCCTCAAGATCACGGAGGAGAGTTCTCACACACGGGAGCCCCGTCTGGAATCCCCTTCCTAAACCATGACCGTTTGGAAATAATTCCATGGACTTTTCCTTAATATTTTCCTGAGTGGGGAAAACCATCAAGGACTTAGCCAAGAGAAAAATGTATATATTGAAATATAAATTTATTTTCGTGTGAATGAAAGCAGTAAAAGTGCGAGAGGAGTTTTTATGCATTTCTATAGTCTCCACCCTTTTTTTCTCTTTTTGAGTGCACTATTTTTCCTCAAGTAAAAGGAGCTTGCTCGTTTTTCGCTGAAAAGTTGAACCCCCCTGCCTCTAAGATCGGTATTTTTCCGTTCTAAATAGCACCCAAGATGAAGAGCTTTTCTCCTGTTTTCCGGCAAGCTGAAAATATTTATTGTTTGAAGTGGCGTGAAGTGTTTTTCTTTTCCTCTGAATCTACGGGAATCCAGTGGGGGTTGAGCGGAGTCCGCAGTGGCACAGTGTCTTCAGAGGAAGTCTATCTGCTACAGGAGGAGAGGCAGAGAGCCGTCCTGCTGCTGCTGCCACCACGTCATCTGTCCCCAATGTTAGTTCTGTTCAATCAGCCTTCATGCAGCCTCAGTCTGTACCTTCGCTTCCACTCAAGATGTGTACGCAGTCAGTTGTTCCTTTGGCCTCCTCCCCACAACCCTTCCCCACCAACAACTAGCAATCCCCCCCCCCTCAACACCCCTACCACCCTGTCACACGCGCAGTGGGAACCCCAAGCACCACCAGCACCCAGGCCCACAGAGAGCAGGAGAGACGAGCGGGAGCTTCAGTTTTACACCAGCCAAAAGTACAGAAGGAAAATAAAGCCTGCCTTCTACTACAGAGAGCGCGAGAGGGAGAGAGAAAGTGTTGGCGAAGCCTTCTGGATCTGCTGGAGCGTTGCCTAAACCGCTGGAAGCTTGTGATAGGTCTTAATGTTTACTACCACCAGAGAGATAGGCTCCTCCCTGTGTCTTATCCATTCTCAACTGTAAGTGACAACAACAGTGTTAAAACATAGGAGAGCAGAGCACATACGAAATGTAATTAATTTAGTCAGACACATACATACACAGTTCAGTTGTTTTGTTAGTTTACACCACATGCACTACAAAGTAAAATACCAGCTGTTCCTCGAGCCTCAGAGGCTTCATTTAATTCCAGACAATTTTTTTATACAAAGTAATCAGACACTATTTTTATCTCACAAGTCAGTGTTTTTCTGATTTAATGTAAAGTCTATGAGATGACCCTTGTTAAGGCTATTATGAACTCTCTTCTCTGTTAATAACCTTGTGAAAGCCTTAGTCCTTGAAGGTCAAAGGGAAAGAAGTGTGACATCGCTCTGTCCAGCCCCCCCTCCACACACTTCTCCTGTCCTGCTGTCTGACAACTCCCCAGCTCATCTGTCTCCATTCATTCCTACAGGACAATAGCAACGAACCCAAGGACTCTGCATCCAAGGTTTGGACTCCTAAACACTTCTCTATTATCATTCACCTTGACTGTTATCATCTTCACTCTCCTTTTACAAGTGCCATGAGGAGGGGGTCAGTTAGAAGGACTTTAGTAGTTCACATGTATTGAATGGGCAAATTGACCATTTTGCAGACTGTCTGAATAAATCTGACTTAAATAAAAAGTCATTGCTGAATAGTATAACTTGAGATGTCACCTTAGGTCAAGTTTATCTGTTTAAGTCCACTCTGTGCCAGGCAGCCAGACCCACACACTACGTTTTAATGAGCTCGGAGTCATGGGAAAGATTAAAGTCCTTGTCCAGTACGGCAGACTGTTGTGAAAAAGTGCTGATTGTGCCACCGGGGGGAAGAGAAGGCGAAAGGGCAGAATTTTAAGCAGGCGGCATTTCTTCCTCTTGTCTGTGATCACTTTCTAAGGCCGTCCCTGATGCCTGCCCGGCTGGAGACTCATTAGCTATGCATGTGATGTGCTGAGAAGAAGAGGGGCAATCCTCTATTGAGCCCACACTACAGACCTCTGTCTCGCAGTCAGACACACCCGTTCACCCACCCACCTCTATTCCATATTGATTTCTGATATTAGTTTAAAGCAAAACACTTGAAGTCTTTATTAAGCTCTAGGTTTTTTCGGCTCGTTTTAAGACTGTAGCCTGCCATTCCTTTTCACCACCAAAACCCCTATAAGCCCTAGTCCATATTCATTGGGTTCCTCTCAAATCAGTAGCCAATGCCATAGTTCAGTTATTCCTCTGTCTAGATGCTCTCCTTGCAGACTGAGCTAGAGATGCTGTAGATGGCTACGCCAGGTGAATAATTCATACAGCAGGTACAAGGTTGGCTTGTTAAACTTTTATTGAGTTAGACAGCAGCACAGGTGTAGCATTGCCCTGCTGTCTGTGTCCTGTACTAGTCTGATATTTTGATCTCCCGCCTGCAGTCCCCATGGTCCAGTCTCATATCACCTACACTATACATGGTTCGCTGTGTAGTTATTGGGATAATATCTATGCTCTCTGGAATAAGCTACAGTCATTGGTGACACAGTTGTTGTCGGGGAGGGAAATGTTTGGGGTCTGAATACTGAGGATGATGGACCTTACTACACCTCTGACCACGTGGTTAGGGATAGTGTTCAACTTTGATACTACAATATTGAAAATGTTCCTGATGTTCTATTTTACTAGATAACTTCTGCAGTGGTAAGATGCACTGTGGATCTGCTCTTGAATCTCCTTTTCTATTTGTTTTTAGTCCTGTTTTATTTAGCCGCTCTATATTCCTGTTTCTTTCTATGTTTAGTGATTTTATCTTTGACTGTTTCCTAGTGATTATCCTCCAGGAACTGTCAGAGCCACTTAGTGGGTTCATTCATATGATCAGCAGCACGTAGTACAGTTTACAGGGTGTTCCTGGGAATATGGGGTTATATTATCAGGTTAATGGCTTGGTAATAGGCACACTCTGAGAGAACGGACTGATTTCAGCACACATGTCAAGGTATCCTCCTGTAAGTGGACAGAATGCCATGAAACGTAAAAATAATCTTCTATTTTGGTCTGTCTGTTGTATGCTAATTCCTTACAGCACCACATCAACTACAATTCGGTCGCGCGGTCCAAGAGCAGAGAGAGGGAGACGGACAAGAAAGAGTCAGAGAATACCCGGGGCCGTTCCAAAGAGAAGAAGACCGACAACAAAGACCGAAAGGACAGGAAGAGAGTGAGTATTTTACAGGCCATGTTGCATTGAGAGATGTTAAAGCCCCACACTGGGCTCCATGTGGAACTGAATGTTCTAAACTGATTTTATACAACTGATTTGATAGCTATAGAACTTAACAGCCAAATACTTCAGAGGAATTCTGACATTAGTTTTGCATAGATTGTCAAGACTGGTGAGATTGATTCATTGTCCTTATTTATTTCTCATCTTTTTTTAGGATCATATGACCACTGACCGTGAGATGAGCCTAGAATCCAAACGCAGAAAAGATGAAAATGGAACCAGTAAGTTATCTCCATGTACATAATAAGCAAACCTCTCTGCCTAAGAATACAGAATAAATAAAAAAATTCAACATGGATATGATCGATATTATTGGTTGGTTATTCTTCTGCTTCTCTCCCAGATTCCTCCAACAAACACAGCAAGAGCGCCAGTCCCTCCTCAGGCTCCCCAGTCTCGGCTGACAAAGAGAAGACCAAGAGGTCAAAGTCCTCTAGCAAGGAGAAGGGAGAGTCTGCTAAACCTGAGAGAAACTCCTCCGGGGGCAAGAAGGTAGGTAGTACTGGCCTGGTCCTGGACCCTTGCAGAACACAACACAGTGAGACTCAGTCAGTTCCCTCCCTGGGAGGGGCCATCGTCTCTCATCATAGTTTTGACCCCTTATGGGATGTTGTTGCACAGTAAAAGCGGTGTAGCTGTAATGGTCTTGGCCCAGCCATGACATGAATGGTGTCTTTCTGTACAGCTTGTCTGGCCCTTTATAAATAAGTAAAGGGACTGGCATGCTGCTGCAGATAAATATTGGAATCCGCATATATCAGACCTGTCAACCGGCACGCATTTTATGTAGCATGCATGCAATTTGAGGTCAAATTACGCTGGTATGAAAAATGAAAGGTTTAATTGGCACTTTGTGGTTTTTAACTCAACCATTTGAAGTTGGAGCTGAGCCAATCAGAGGACTTGGGCAAGAAGAAAAATCTTTAGCTTTCCGCTTCGGCCCGCCCCCGTAGTCATAGTACTATATTCCTCCCTCGAGCTGGATGGCAGTGCGCCACTTCGGCCATTGATACCACTGATGTGAGAGAGAAACCACTTTCTTGCCTGCACATGCTGTGATCTCCGCAATGGTAGTAGGCACAAGCGCATCGACAATTAAGGAAACATGTTGCGGTAGTTCAGTGCCGTCGCTGTGTGGATGGAAACAGACATGGCAGAGAGCTGTTCCGCTAATACCTTCCTTCACAAAGTTCTGTTGGACCTTTACAGATTAGTAGGCCTATGTTACTGAATCAGTTTCTGTCCTCTTCATATATGTCAACACTAGGCTCCTAATGGTAAGTCCGTTCACCAATGACAACAAGACATATGTCGAATGAATGGTAGCCTAGTAGTCAGACCTAACTTGATGGATGAGGTCAGGGATAGAGATCTGAAACGAGCTCATATAGGCCTTGTTCAGTTGTAATTTTATTCCAAATAGCCTACAATAAGCTACACTACTACATTGCATCCAGTAATTTAACTAATAAGGCGGTTTACATCTTCATTAGACTAGTATCCACATAGACACCCATTAGAAAAATCATTACCCCTAAATTTAGCCAAAATAAATGTCAGGGTCATTGAGACAACCTCTAATTTAGGATCAAACAAGACTTCTCTGTTAACTTCAGTGTTTGATATCAGTTAAGACTAGTGGTTTCAGGAAATGGCAGAGGTTTTCAAAACTTCAAAATGCTTCAACTTCCAGAGGGGGAAGTTGTCTGACGCCCTCTGGACCTCCCCCTACCCAACTTTAGGCCTACATCAGCACCACCTTGTCAGAAAATTCTAGGTAGAGCCCTAATTGTAAACTTAAACATATAATATCTTCTTAGGGATAGCCCCCCCCCCCCCTTTTTTTCAATTTTCACCTAAAATGACAAATCTAACTGCCTGTAGCTCAGGCCCTGAAGCAAGGATATGCATATTATTGGTACCATTTGAAAGGAAACACTTTGAAGTTTGTGGAAATGCGAATTGAATGTAGGAGAATATAACACAATATATCTGGTAGAAAATGCAAAGGAAAAAAAGCATCTGTTTTTTTCTAACACCATCTTTGAAATGCAACAGAAAGGTCCCAATTATAGCCATCACTCTGGTTGTAATTCCGATGGTGTCCACAAGATTGCAGTAGTGTATGTGCAAAGTTTCAGACAGATAATTTGTAGTATGAGCGAACTACATGACATTTAGTGTGAAGTCACCCAGATACATTTGGGCAAATCGTGAAGGAGACATTTGCATTCATGACATTTTTCTGCAACAATATTGTCACATCTGTATACTTGGACTTTGATTTAGCTTCTCCAGTATTAGTAGCCATATTATAAGTTTGCAAAACAAAAAAAGTTTTCGGAACTCTAAATAATCTTCTAATTTTTGTCAAATGATATGGCATGCTGTCGCGCAAGGTTCGTAGCTACATTTTTACGACAGATACAGGGTTTCCGGATACTCCCGTAAAGCCCAGCTCACTGGCTATCTAGCTAGCGTTGTTTGACCCCCATTGGTGCTTATTTGACAAAGTTACTCATTAAAATGAAGACTGCCCGCGACATCGGTGTGCCATGAAGGCGTCGCTCTCTGACCAAATATGCTGTCCTATAGGATATACTACACCCCTAATGATATAGTGAAGTCTGGTTACGTTCTAGGATCTCTGAGGAATACATACGAATGCGATTTGACTGGTTGAAACAACATTTAGGGTTAGATTTTCACAGATTCCTTTCTTTGCAAATTGAAGGAGTGGAAATACAAAATCGGTCGTGCATGCTATATGGACCTTTTTTAGAATATGAAAAGAGATTTTATTTATAACAAAATTACACTTCATGTTATCTCTGGGACCCTTTGGATGATAAATCAGAGCAAGATTTCAGAATGTAAATCCACATTTCACCTTGAGAGATTAATTTATCAAACCTATCGCGGTGAAAGTGTTTTGTTAGGAGCTCTCCTCAAACAATAGCACGGCATTTTTTTGCAGTAATATCTACTGTAAATTGGACAGTACAGTTATATTAACAATTTAAGCTTTCAGCCGATAAAAGACACTTGTATGTACCGACATTTGTTTCTCTAAAAATCTGTCATTGTGACAAGGCGCTGCATGATTTACAACTGTCCCGTTGACGGGACACCTATCCCTAAAACGATTAAATAATTTTTTTAAATCCTCATCAATCTACACACAATACCCCATAATGACAAAGCGAAAACAGGTTTTTAGAAATGTTTGAAAATGTGCTAAATATAAAAAGCATACCTTATTTACATACGTTTTCAGACTCTCTGCAATGAGACTTGAAATTGAGCTCAGGTGCTTCCTGTTTCCATTGATCATCCTTGAGATGTTTCTACAACTTGATTGGAGTCCACCTGTGGTAAATTCAATTGATTGGACATGATTTGGAAAGGCACACACCTGTCTATATAAGGTTCCACAGTTGACAGTGCATGTCAGAGCAAAAACCAAGCCATGAGGTCGAAGGAATTGTCCGTAGAGCTCTGAGGCAGGATTATGTCAAAGCACAGATCTGGGGAAGGGTACCAAAAAAAATAATCTGCAGCATTGAAGGTCCCCCATCATTCTTAAATGGAAGAAGTTTGGAACCACCAAGAGCTGCCCCCCTGGCCAAACTGTGCAATCGGAGGAGAAGGGCCTTGGTCAGGGAGGTGAACAAGAACCCAATGGTCACTCTGACAGACCTCCTGAGTTCCTCTGTGGAAATGGGAGAACCTTCCAGAAGACAACCATCTCTGCAGCACTCCACCAATCAGGCCTTAATGGTAGAGTGGCCCGACGGAAGCCACTCAGCAAAAAGGCACACAACAGCCCGCTTGGAGTTTGCCAAAAGGCATCTAAAGGACACTCCGACCATGAGAAACAAGATTTTCTGGTCTGATGAAACCAAGATTACTCTTTTGCCTAAATGTCATGTCTGGAGGAAATCTGGCAGCATCCCTACGGATGGCACAGTGGTGGCAGAATCATGCTGTGGGAATGTTTTTCAGCTGCAGGGACTGGGAGATGAGTCTGGACCGAGGGTAAGATGAACGGCACAAAGTACAGAGATCCTTGATGGAGCAGGTTTTCAGAGACCTCAGACTGGGGGGAGGTTTACCTTCCCTAAGCACACAGCCAAGACAATGCAGGAGTGACTTTGGGATGAGTTTCTGAATGTCCTTCCTTGGCCTAGCCAGAGACCGACTTGAACCCAATCGAATCTCTGAAAATAGCTGTGCATCATTACTTCCCATCCAACCTAACAGAGCTTGAGAGGATCTGCAGAGAAGAATGGGATAAACTCCCCAAATACAGGTGTGCAAGCTTGTAGCGTCATACCCAAGAAGACTCGAGGCTATAATCGCTGCCAAAGGTGCATCAAAGTACTGAGTAAAGGGTCTGAATACTTTTTTTTTTTGTTGAAAATGTGAAAATATTTCTAAACTTTTTTCTTTGTCATTATGGAGTATTGTGTGTGGATTGAGAAGAAAAAACAAACAATTTAATCCATTTTACAATAAGGCTGTAGCGTAACGAATTGTGGAAAAAGGTCTGAATACCATCCGAAGGCAATGTAAATTGGATGTTTCTGTATTTAATTTTAATAAAATTTGCTAACATTTCTAAAAACATGTTTTAATTTTGTCATTATGGGGTATTGTGTGTAGATGGGTAAGAATTTCGATTTTAATCCATTTTGAATTCAGGCTGCAACACAACATTTGGACTAAGGCAAGTATGAATACTTTCTCAAGGCCTACACATTGGTGGTCCAGGTGTACAGTTGTGGCCAAAAGTTTTGAGAATGACACAAATATTAATTTCCACAAAGTCTGCTGCCTCAGTGTCTTTAGATATTTTTGACAGATGTTACTATGGAATAGTGAAGAATAATTACAAGCAATTCACAAGTGTCAAAGGCTTTTATTGACAATTACATGAAGTTGATGCGAAGAGTCAGTATTTGCATTGCTGACCCTTTTTTTTCCAAGACTTCTGCAATCTGCCCTGGCATGCTGTCAATTAATTTCTGGGCTACATTCTGACTGATGGCAGTCCATTCTTGCATAATCAATGCTTGGAGTTTGTCAGAATTGACCACAAGTTCTCAATGGGATTAAGGTCTGGGGAGTTTCCTGGCCATGGACCCCAAATATCAATGTTTTGTTCCCCAAGCCACTTAGTTATCACTTTTGCCTTATGGCAAGGTGCTCCATCGTGCTGGAAAAGGCATTGTTCGTCACCAAACTGTTCCTGGATTGTTGGGAGAAGTTTCTCTCGGAGGATGTGTTGGTACCATTCTTTATTCATGTCTGTGTTCTTAGGCAAAATTGTGAGTGAGCCCACTCCCTTGACTGAGAAGCAACCCACACATGAATGGTCTCAAGATGCTTTACTGTTGGCATGACACGGGACTGATGGTAGTGCTCACCGTGTCTTCTCCGGACAAGCTTTCGGAAAGGGGATTCATCAGATAAATTTACTTTACCCCAGTCCTCAGCAGTCCAACCCCTTTATCTTTTGCAGAATAGCAGTCTGTCCCTGATGTTTTTCCTGGAGAGAAGTGGCTTCTTTGCTGCCCTTCTTGACACCAGGCCAGCCTCCAAAAGTCTTCGCCTCACTGTGTGTGCAGATGCACTCACACCTGCCTGCTGCCATTACTGAGCAAGCTCTGTACTGGTGGTGCCCCGATCCCGCAGCTGAATCAACTTTAGGAGATGGTCCTGGTGCTTACTGGACTTTCTTGGGTGCCCTGAAGCCTTCTTCACAACAATTGCACCACTCTCCATGAAGTTCTTAATGATCCGATAAATGGTTGATTTAGGTGCAATCTTACTGGCAGCAATATCCTTGCCTGTGAATCCCTTTTTGTGCAAAGCAATGATGACCGCGCGTGTTTCCTTGCAAGTAACCATGGTTGGCAGAGGAAGAACAATGATTCCAAGCACCACCCTCCTTTTGAAGCTTCCAGTCTGTTATTCAAACTCAATCAGCATGACAGAGTGATCTCCAGCCTTGTCCTCGTCAACACTCACACCTGTGTTAACGAGAGAATCACTGACATGATGTCAGCTAGTCCTTTTGTGTCAGGGCTGAAATGCAGTGGAAATGTTTTTGGGGGATTCAGTTCATTTGCATGGGAAAGAGGCACTTTGCAATTCATCTGATCACACTACATAACATTCTGGAGTAGATGCAAATTGCCATCATACGAACTGAGGCAGCAGATTTTGAAAATTAATATTTGTGTCGTTCTCAATTTTTGGCCACGACTACTATGTACCACTGGTGGGCAGTAGTGATGTTTTGATTGACGTGTGTGTTTCCTGTCTGTTTGTTGAAGGAGTCTAGGCACGACAAAGAAAAATCTGACAAGAAGGAGAAGAGGGACAGCAGTGGTGGAAAGGATGAGAAAAAACAATATCCTTGAAAGTTCTGGGTAACACTTCAGAACTGAAATTATGGAATTAACTAACTTCTGGAGACCTAGTATTTGGTGTAATTATAATTGTATTACCTTGAGTACTGTATATATTTTAATTGTATTATTCAAGACAACAACCAAATCAAAATATTGGGTCTAGAAACATCTCACAGGGTCATGTTTATTTAATCTCGCTACCGTGTGGTAGATTTTCTATTGATCTTTGTCATGTGTATCTAACGAATTGCAATGTTTTTACTGTTTGAAGTTTTTCCTTAATGGTGGTACTCATAAGTCTTCTGACAAGCACAGATAATGTGTTACAGTTCAGTCAGTGAAGGTAAGTAGTAATGGAATAGTATATGAAAAGTAAATTTAATATTAAGCTTGACTTTCAAGTGTTTGTATGATTTTGGTCTTTGTCTAAAGCATGTCTTCATTCTTATACTCCTTCCTCACCCTCCCCTCCCAATCTGTGGGCTGCAGCAGACCTGGAGAAGCCGTGCTTTCCCCTAGACAGACAGACGGAGAGACAGACAGTTAGCCCCCTCCCTCCTGTACCATGCTGTTAGCTTAGTGCTCCGTTTTCTCTGCCTTGGGCAGTCTGAGATGAGGCATCTGAAATTTTACTCATTTCTGCCTGTTTCAGTTGTAACTGTCTGCAAGTGATGTTAGTTTTAGTGTTTGAAACTTGCAGATCTCCTTTATTTTTTATTTCAATTTATTTCAGTAACCAACTGAAAGTGAGTTTCTTTTGTTTTTTTACTTTTGAATATTGGCACAATGTGCTATTCAAATCACGAAATGTTATTCTATTCAGAAATTAAACTGGTAACTGTGTGAAATGGTCTCGAAAGCATCAGGTCATACAGTTGATAATCACAAATGCCTGATGAAAAAAATGTATCTGTTTCTTGTTGTCAGGCTCCTCCCCTCTTTCTTGTTTTATTGGCATTAATAGACATGCTCCATATTTGCATTTACCTCATTTAGTTACATGTCTATTTTATTTATCCTCCTTTTAATCCAGGCAAGTCTTTAGGCATGTATTGAGTGAAATGATACAAATGACCAGTTTGTATATTATGTGTACAACAATAAAGGTAACATGTAAGTCATATCTGTTATGTTTATTTTTCGATGTCCCCTTGCTATGTCCATTATGCGATTTGTGTGTTATCAGGTTTTTAAATCATTTGTAAAATGACAGTTCCTCCTTGAAACCAATAAAAAAAAATGTACAAATTTAGAAAGCTTTGTACTCCAAATACAAATGTTTCAGAAACAACCTTTTTTGGAGTTTTTATCTGCTGTACTCGACAAGTGTATGCTTTTTTTTAACTAATAAATGATAGTTTTCCTAGTGAGCCATTCGTGTTTGGTGTCCACTTATTTGAACTTTTAGGGTTATTTGCCATCCCACTTCGTTGTTACAGTTAAGCTGAAGTAACACAGACCTTTCAGTTGGTCAGGCAAGAAGTTATTAGAAAGTTCAAGTTCCCACACAAAGGGTACACAGAGAATGCTCTAAACTGTGCATTTCCTGATGTGAAACCTTGCACAGAGACATCCCCAGTGTTGAGCAATGCTATAAAGCCTTATAGGACAAGCTATTGCAGTTTATTTTCTGATATGTACAGAAACCCTTAAGAAAAAAGATTTCAGTCAGAGTGCAGTATAACTTCAGTACACTGCAGTTATTCTGCAATTACTGTGCCCAAAATACCACAGTTGACTGCAGTTACTGCACTTTTCCTGCCGTTTCAAAACTGCACTTCTTTTTTTGTAAGTGAAGCTCTTAAATACCTTAGGCGAACACTAGACTATACATGTCTATCAGATTTTCCACCAATGCTCCTTATCGGATATATCACTTCACTGTAAACTGGCCATATCTGTATACCGGTTGCAAGACCCATTTACTGATGCTTATTTATAAAACCCTCTTAGGGCCTCACTCCCCCATCTTAGTGACCTACTGCAACCCTCATCCTCCATATACTGTACAACACCCGTTCTACCTTAGTGCTGTTACCTGTGGCTAAAGGTTTCTACCATGTTTGTGTTGCTACTGTGTTACCATTCTGTGTTTTAGGTCTATGTAGTGTTGTCTTTCTCATGTTTTGTCCTGGCAGGATGCCTCTTGGTAGGCCGTCATTGTTTGTAAATTAGAATTTGTTCTTTAATTGACTTGCCTAGTTAAAGGTTAAACAAATATTGTTATTTTACAGTTGAGAGCATTCTCCTGTTCCTCTCTGCCTCTGTTTTTAGCTTGGTCGTAAATCACAAGTTCCCTGGCTTTACATCATTTATCACACAAAATCCCCAGACCAAGTCCTGTCCAGTCTGGCAATCCTGCTAGTTTATACATGTACATTGGAAATAACCCTCTCTCATTCCTTCTTTGTAATATAGTGCATTGTCATGAAAAAATTGCTTGCATATACCATTCAACCGTAATGGCATTCTACTCCAGGGCAAGCCTTATGGATTGTCCATATTCTGTCATTCTCTGACCAGTTCAAGATCATGCTTGCGGGATGAATAGTCGGCTGGATAAATGTTAATATTTCCCGGTTTCTTCCTGTCTATTATATGGTGCAGTATGATCACTGGAGATATTTGGATGATAAAATGTATTGTCCCTGTATGACAACATTCAATAGCTTAACCAATAATATTAGAAAATAACAGAATTTTAAATCCACTTTTATTTACAAAATGTAATAAAATTCTTTGTACAGGACCTCACAAGGTTCAGTATGTCCACACATGCAGTTCTTATCACTACGCAGCTTGGCAATTTTCTCATTGCTGAGGTGCAATTACAAATTAGATAACTAAAAGGATCCGATTCGTTATAAAGTTGAGATTGTTTGCTAACTTCCTAGGGTCTGCTTTAGGTTGCAGTTTGGTAAAGTGATCACCAATTTCACATGCATTTTATTTGTAAAAAAAAAAAAAGGATAAGAGAAGCCTTCATTAATAAAAACAATGTTTCTTCACATTTATGCTTCTCCATGGTTAAAGAATTATCTTATTCATCATCATCCGTTTTCTGCTTGGCATGTCTTCAAAGTGTAGGCTAGTGGATCACAGTTTTTGTAGAAACATAAAAACACAGAAATACTCTTGTATTCTTCTGATAGTTATTTTTCTCAGAAACATAAAACAGAAATACTCTAGATGTATTCTTCTGATCTCTCCACTGTCCTTGGGTTAATTACTGAATAATGATCAATCTAAACAGAAAACACAGGTACAAAGAAATTAATGTAAATTACAACTAGATATAGTGTGCTATTATTTACCAAACATGTTAAGATAGAGATTTAACTCCATTAGTATATATTATCATTGGATTGCATTGCAATTAGACTTACAATTTAATAACCTTTTTGTGAAAGATATGTAGCCGATTTTGATTAATGCGAGTACTCAAACCTTTTATATGTTGTAAATTGGGGTGTACTGTTTATAACAAAAAATCTATTATGCTCAGTAGGCCTATACTGTACATATGCAAGTGTTCTCTACAACGTTTAATACTCTGTTCAATTAAAAACCTCAATCACAACATGGCCCCATATGGCTTTTAAAAACTCATGTCTTCATAAAATGTCATATTTAATATTAATATTTTTGTTTGGCAGTAGTGACAAGTGTGGGCCATTGCCCAAATTAAATATTGTATTTATTTTTAACCAGTCATGTTATGCTGCTACCATGGTGATAAAATCAGGCTCTAAGAAAATGGACAGCACTTGACATTTTAAATAACCAATGATTTCAAATGATTCATTTTTTAAATAAAAGATTAGGGTACAACATTGTCCTTTTCTTTTGATCCTACCCTATTGATTGAAGTTTGTCTTAAAATTATTTTCAATGTCATATAATAATCTATAGTAAAATAGGCAGATGACTCTAGTACGTTCAATAAAACACAACATTTTTTCAATAAACATTTTACCACTAAAATACACCTGTAAAGACTTGAAATTACTTAAAATGTTCTCTGGGATGACTTTCTTAATGGTAAGTAATGGCTTTTTTTCTTCAAAATAATTTAACTAAAACTTTCCCCACTTATAGATTACAACAGTATAAATGTTTTCTTTCTTTCCTACCCTATATTCTTTTGCGATTCTTGTATTTTCAAGTGAACCAAAATGGAGTTGCATTGCTGTGATGCTGAATGCTCCGTAAGGCACTAAGAGAGGCAAGTCCCATATTTGAAGAAGCACAAGTCCTATTGCGTCATCGTGGTCAATAATTGTGCCAGGCTTGGCAACACAGGATGGGCATTTGTTGACTGTGGGTTTGGGTCCAAGCTGATGACCAAGTCTGCCGCCTCGCCTCCAGGGTGCCAGCCAGTGGTTTGTGTTCCTACAGAGTGACTGTCCCTTCCTCCAGACACACCAGCGGAAGGGACAGGCTTCAGATCTGTAAAACCGGAGTCGGATTTCAACAGAATTTTTTGTTGATACCATAAAATGTTATATTTTTCAGTAATAGGCAAACTTACATAAACCATATAGACCATTCAGGACCCTTGAAGACTAGATTTCAACAGCATTCAAAATCAGTGTTTGTAGCCTATTCTTGAAAAATATTCTAGAACATACAATACATGCATTGCTTATGTTGAAAACATTATCAGCTTATCATAACATTGTGTTGCAATGGCATTCAGTAACAGGGTGACATCAATTCTGAGAGACACTTAGTGCCCAAGACAGGGTTCTCCAACCATGTTCCTGGTGAGCTACCCTCCTATAGGTTTTCACTCCAACCCCAGTTGTAAGCAACCTTATTCAGTGTATCGACCAGCTAATTATTAGAATCAGGTGCACTAGATTAGGGTTGGAGCAAAAACCTCCAAGACAGTATCTCTCCAGGAACAGGGTTGAAGAGCCCTGGCCCAGACAACTGGGACAAAATGTGGGAGAGACATACCCCCTAGATTTTAACACTCTCTGTTCCATACACATTATAGCCTTCTCGGTACGTGGCAAAATTCTGGGTGTTTGCCGGAGGAGCTGGTTTAAAGTTTTGGGCATTCTTAGCCAGATTCAGTCGTTTGGTTTCAGCCCGTGACTTATAACAGAACTCTATCAAAGCCACGGTCATAGCCAGCCCTAGCCCTCCAACCAGAATATAGAAGACTCCCGCCACATTGCTCAAGCTTAGAGCACTTGTCTTGTCCTGGGGAAGGTAAAGAACAATGTTAAGATTTTTTTTTACAGACATTTTGGTTGTGACCTGATCAAACAAGAAAGGCAAAATCTCCCCAAGTCAAATCCAGCTCTAATGAAGATGACACCCCCACTATTAGTGATCTAATGGATTACCCCAACAACTCTGTATGGTTCTATCAACTGTATAGGCAGTGAATCCCATGGAGACATATGCCTACTGTGGGGTTGTATTGAAGTAAATTACAGAGGTTGACCTGCTGAATGACTTCCCTACAACAGTGGGAAGCTGTGAGCAGCTTGGGACTGTCTTGTAGGTCAGTCAATCCTCAACAATAGCAGGAGAGGTGGGTCAACTCTGCAGGTAGTTAATAACATAGCTAGATTGGTGAATGTCGAGAAAAAGGTTCCTTATCCACTACTCTGTGGCTCGTTTACGAGGCCACCCTAAAGGAAGGTGGTCAATGTCGTACAGGTCAAAAAACTCTTAATTGGCCCTGACTTCACTGTGATATTGTAGTTCTTCAAATGTACCATTAATAATCTGACTGAATCTCACAATTTCAATCAAAGTGGCAAGATGTTAGAACTGTGAATTGAACCATTTTGCTGCTACTAAGATCCAAACTTAGATATTGAAATGAATTTATAAGAGTTTTACCATTTGCATTTTAACCCTATAAGTGTGTCCTTTAAAGTGTGCTTCATATAGACTGTCATAGGAGAGCCCTGACATTGGCTACAGGGCCACTATGCCCTGTCCTCTGAATTTCTCAGAGGGTTAAATAACTGGTTTATATTCAATCCTGTAACTTCATGAAGTGTGCAAACAAAATCTCCTTATTGTGACATTCCACAGTTCAAACATGACCGTCAGATTCCACATGATCACTGTATGACCAGGTGGAGTTTGACAGTTATTTTGGAGTTTGTCAGAGTAAAGAAGCTTGTTCAGTAAGTCACACTGTATAATGTTAATAGATTCAATATACTCAATTAGCACGCAAATAAGTAAGGACACTAATAAACAATATTTCAATAAAAGTTTGGTCAACAAAACAGTAGCATAATGGTTACAATTCAAGGGTTGTCATTTGTCTATGGTAAATATGAATACAAATGTAATTTTACATTATCCAGGGCATGCTGCACCTTTTCAACTATCATTACATATGTCTAAGCTGTGTAATGAGATCTTAGGAATAATAATAATTCATAATTGAACAGTAATGTAAACATTGATAATGTGGATGCGGATGTGTAAGACAAACTATGCCATGAATATTGTTTAGCATGTTTTCACTGTGTTGCAGATATGTCATTCTTGGAACACAAAAACAAAAATAAAAAAAAGGAAAGGAAAAATATTCTATACATATATATATATTAAATGTATGTTATTTAGGTATTTGCATATGAACAGTTAAGTCAAAATGCAATTTGCAATCAGTACAAAAAGACCTGCAGCGACTGACCTTACTTCCAGAGTCCTTGGTTCCACATTCACCCTTATCGTACCACCATTTGTTTTTCAGCTTGTCTAAGATGCCTTGTTCACTGAGTTTCAATACGGCAAGGTTTACAGGAGTTCTTCACGTGGGAAATAACATAAATAACATTATATTATGTTATTTTATGTTATTCAAGCTTTTAACTACTTCATACTTTACAAAGCGATAGAGCAGGGTCCTGGCCAAGACAACACAGAGAGCAGGCAAAACTAACTGTCACCTTTCATACACCAGGACTAACCCCTACCGTACCAGACCCTACCTGTATCGCTTTGAGTAATCGGCACACACTGTTCAAAAAAGCACTTACGATTGGGACTAGCAGAATAGCTACTGTTATATAGCTCTGTATGTACATAAAATAGGTGCAATTGTTATGGGCACATGTAGCTTTTTGACCAAGGGTTTAGCAAGGTGGATCTAACAGGAACCCTTTCCTGACTAACAGACAAACAAAAACTAGCAGCCCATTTTGGTTCTAGCTGAGGGTAGCCAACGCCTCACAAAATACAGCCCTTCACTGCACATGCATCCACAGAGCCACCTATAAATCTGACTTGCGTAGGCCTATACTGTGCAATTAACATCAATCAAATGTAACATTAGGAACTACAAGAGAGCGGTAGATCTAAATTGGAGTAATATGGAATTGTAGCCAATCTGGTTTATATATATATATATATATATATATATATATATATATATATATATATATATATATATATATATATATATACCAACATGTTGATTCTATTAAGATCTGTGGCTGCATGATTAGTGTATATAGCTACTTTTTTAACTTCTAATTGCAATGAGATCAATAAAATGTACAGGTAGATTTGACTGCATAAGACTAAGGAATGTAAAAGCTAAACAGTTTCTAATGAGTCCTGAAGTAAGGCGTTATGTTTGTAAGACATTATGCTCTCTACATGACTGCTCGATTTCTGTATTTATTTTCTTCCTCAAAAATGATCAGGGTTTGTAATTTAACTTCATTAAATATATTGTATTCACCACTGTAGTCTGCTTCATGCATAATAGCATAATATTTACATAAAAGAGGAGAGAATGGGAGGTTATTTGATCTTATCTGGCTAGACGGCTTATTTTCACAGCAATTTAGACAACATACTATGTTAAATAACTATGTGAATAGGAATGAGTTTAGTAACAGCAGCTTTGCACAATTAGTACTGTCTCCTGCTCATACTGAGCTGTTGCTATGGACATGGTAAGTCACATCGGGCCAGGTTCCAGTACTGGTATCAGTGTGGAGAGAAGCAGCTAAACAATGGGCAGAATGGGCACAACATCAGGACAAACTGGGTGTACTGACATCTGTTTCCCTACTAAGTCCCCAAGCAAGAAGAATCCCTGGCAATGGCATGGCTATCTGGTTTGGAAGAGTACCATCCCCCCTTTTTTAGACTATAGTAATGACAGACTAAATAAATAAAGCGCTATAACAGTGCCACAACATAACAGTGTTATAATGCATGATGTAGTCACGGGGACAAAGCAACAACAACAACAAAAAAACAGGTGATCATTTAGTTCCCTCTTGCGTGACCCATATCCAGAGCTGGCAGGGTGTCCTATGAGGGCATGCAAACACATGAAGTGACTCACAATAGCCATGACCCAGCAACCTAGAGGTCAGTGGACTGAGAGCGCTGACAGGCTAACAGCGAGATAGAGGACAGTACTCTCCTAGCTAACGTGTCACTGAAGGTCTGTCTGTCTGTCCAGTAGCGGCTGACATGATAATGACACATGCTGATGTACGCGCTGTACTGAGCATGCCTGTCAGATGGCTATCCCCTTGTGCCTGTGATTGCTGCTAGGTAAACATGTGTTGCTTCGTCCCGTCTTGATCCAGTCCAACAATGAGGAGGGGCAATGTAAAAAAGCAACGTTCAGTTCTTTTTTGAGAGTATAAGATCAGTGTCTGTGGTGGGGGATGTCTAAGGACTCTTTCACTGTTACCATCAAGTATGATTCAGGTGTCAAATGAATACATATGTTGAGGTGACAAAACAAAAACTGGAAAACAATACAAACAGAACACTCCCAAAACATTACAAACAGAACACTCCCAAAACAATACAAACAGAACACGCCCAAAACAATACAAACAGAACACTCCCAAAACAATACAAACAGAACACTCCCAAAACAATACAAACAGAACACACCCAAAACAATACAAACAGAACACTCTCAAAACAATACAAACAGAACACTCCCAAAACAATACAAACAGAACACTCCCAAAACAATACAAACAGAACACACCCAAAACAATACAAACAGAACACTCCCAAAACAATACAAACAGAACACTCCCAAAACAATACAAACAGAACACGCCCAAAACAATACAAACAGAACACTCCCAAAACAATACAAACAGAACACTCCCAAAACAATACAAACAGAACACACCCAAAACAATACAAACAGAACACTCTCAAAACAATACAAACAGAACACTCCCAAAACAATACAAACAGAACACTCCCAAAACAATACAAACAGAACACACCCAAAACAATACAAACAGAACACTCCCAAAACAATACAAACAGAACACTCCCAAAACAATACAAATAGAACACACCCAAAACAATACAAACAGAACACACCCAAAACAATACAAACAGAACACTCACAAAACAATACAAACAGAACACTCCCAAAACAATACAAACAGAACACTCCCAAAACAATACAAACAGAACACACCCAAAACAATACAAACAGAACACTCCCAAAACAATACAAACAGAACACACCCAAAACAATACAAACAGAACACACCCAAAACAATACAAACAGATCACACCCAAAACAATACAAACAGAACACACCCAAAACAATACAAACAGAACACACCCAAAACAATACAAACAGAACACACCCAAAACAATACAAACAGAACACTCCCAAAACAATACAAACAGAACACTCCCAAAACAATACAAATAGAACACACCCAAAACAATACAAACAGAACACACCCAAAACAATACAAACAGAACACTCACAAAACAATACAAACAGAACACTCCCAAAACAATACAAACAGAACACTCCCAAAACAATACAAACAGAACACACCCAAAACAATACAAACAGAACACTCCCAAAACAATACAAACAGAACACACCCAAAACAATACAAACAGAACACACCCAAAACAATACAAACAGATCACACCCAAAACAATACAAACAGAACACACCCAAAACAATACAAACAGAACACACCCAAAACAATACAAACAGAACACACCCAAAACAATACAAACAGAACACACCCAAAACAATACAAACAGAACACACCCAAAACAATACAAACAGAACACTCCCAAAACAATACAAACAGAACACTCCCAAAACAATACAAACAGAACACACCCAAAACAATACAAACAGAACACTCCCAAAACATACAAAAAGACAAAACTATCAAATCAACCCACACAGTATTTGACAGTTCATTCAAAATATCAAGATACAATTTTAAAACAAAAGATGAACAACTGAGAAAACATGACACAGAAGAAACACGATTTACTCACGTCTTTACACCATCTGATTCTCATACATCCAAATATCTATCAGAAATAGTTACTCATTCCAGTTCTTAACCTGCTGTGTGAACTTTCCTTATTGACAATATGTCTGTGATAAGCATGTCGTCTACTTTCATATTTGAGACAATTTCCCTGGGTATTTATGGTATATTTACAGTGTAATTTGCCAATGTGATCTAGTTTGTGCCTATAATATATTGGGTTTTGCTCTGTCAGTGGTTATTACATACAATATATTTGAAGCACATTGTTAAAGTACCAACACATGCATTTTTAAGAATAAAAGAATAAACAAGAAATGTGGCAGTCAGGTGCAATATCATAACATGGCTACCCTCTCTCTACCAAGGATTCAAGGCAGATTGCTTGCAGGACGAGGCAGCTGCTTTGTGTTGCTCTGCTATAGTTTTCATGTCCCGCTTACACTCAGGAATGAATGACTAGAGTCAACAACATCAAAGTCAGTCTGCCTGTTCTTCTACAATGTGCCAAGTGTACTGTGGTCAAGATGCAAGCAGAAGATTAAAGACAGAGACGGATCCACAGTCAGGCTGTCACTGTGGCCTCGTGTTCTGAAACACAAGATCAGGTCATATTTTCCACCCTCTTGCAGCGTTTCATTAGTTGGGATGGGGTCGGCCATGGGTAGACTGACTGGTCTTGGAGACTAAGAACAACCAAAGGAATCTGTCAGGGTCACAAGCTAAGACTGGTTTTCAGCGATGTTGTTGGTATCAGACAGAAGTTTGGATCATTTGGTGTCACTGTCATTAGAATTCTCACGTTTGCCTGCAATGCTTAGTCCCCTCAAGACTACGCTGTTCGCCTCGCCTGCCCTAGCACCCAAGGTTGAGGCAGTTTGGAGAGTGCTACAGTACACCTCAGTGCTAGGGTACATGGCCACTGCCATGTTATTCTCTTAATCAATACTTAATTCAGAATCAATTGCAACAAATTATTAATCCACTGTCAGTTAAATAAGTGATTAAATGGGTTGTTCTCTTCAAATAGAAGCTCCCTGAAATACATTTTAGTGAAACAGCATTATAATTCCACCATGTTTGTCCTGTGGATATAAAAAGCAGAGGAAATGTACATTCTGCCATTCTGTATGTTTTGCCTTTGACAACCACAGGGCAAAGCACTAAGCTAAAAAGCTTCTGGAGAAACGTAGGAAATATCTCACAGAGCAGCCCTGCTGCAGAGCAAAACACTAACTCCCCAAAGGAGATCACACAGTATGGCTTCTTACCAGAGTGGTGCTACTCTTCAACCATCGGGAATAATAATTAGTTTCAACACTTCTTTACCTGCAGTTTAAAAATAGCAATTTTTAATCAGAAATATCTAAATTGTTACTGGTCTTTTTCCTCCATTAGCCAAGTAAAGGGTTCTCAGTTTGATCTCAGTTGCACAATAAAATAGAAAAAGCCACACGGTTAGTGGATGTGGTTGGGGCCTATAGGTTACAGTAGTGATATAACAGGCTTGCCGATTACTCTACTCTACGATACCCGATATTGGTGACATTGAGGCTGACCTTGGAGTCACCTCCCCCGCTGCCGCACTCTCCCTTGTCGTACCACCATTTGTTTTTCAATTTGTCCAAGAGGCCTTGCTCATTCAGTTTTAACACTGCCAGGTTAACAGCATTTCTTGAAACGATAAAACATGACTTGTAAGAAAACGAACAGGTCCGTGAGAAATCTAATATTAGAATATTGGTTAATAGTAATAATAATAATAATAATAATATCAAATGATTCATAAGGGGATCACGAAAATGACAAATTGGTAAAGAATTTCAACGGTGTGTAGAGGTAAGAAGCGTTTTACAGCAAAGAAAGTGTTAAATATTAAAGAGGTGGTATGGAGGGTTACATTGCTCAGAACTGAAGTGTGCGGGATAGGGACACTTTGTCATAGAGAATAGAAGAATAACGACAACATACAGCATGCACGTTAACATTCATCATAAGTGACAGTGCAGCTTTTAGCAAGTTAAGTGAAAGAAACACATTGAACTGTTAAATTAGAAGCAATGCTGAACTGCCAGAGAGGGACACCACAGAGGACAGAGAGAGGAAAGGTTGAGGGAAGAGAAAAACAAACGAGGGGTGGGTGTGGGGGCACATCAACATTCAAATGGATTTAGTAAATATGACAAATATACCAATAAGTACTTTCCCTTTGAAGAGAAAGAAAAAGACAGAAACACAGAGAGAAACAAACCATAGAGAGAACATGATAGAAATGGCTTTACGTCTACACGAGAGTTAAACACATAATACCGTTTACTTCCTGATGAACCTCAAAAAATGAAAAATTGAGGAGTGAGGAAGAAGAGGAATAGGACAACAGGAGACATCAGGGTAGGTGGAATACTATAACAACATGGAGAATATTGTTATATTATCCCACCCACCTTAATGCTGAGCCTTTAGGTGTTGCCACACCGTATCCTTTAGAGTCGAGGTTGCCGCCCACTTTCATGGTGTCACAAGGTTTCCGCTGCTCAATGTACTCGTTCATTGTGGATTCGAGAAGAAAGGCAAATTTGCCTTTCGACTTTCGCACTCGGGCAACCCCTTCTGGAGTGGTCTTTGCGAACACTGACGGTTCAGCTGATTTCATGTAAGACCACATTTTTTCATAAACTGCTATTTTGGAGCGCTGCATTTGGGGAGAGAGGGAGAAAGAGAAGACAAAAATAGGTTAGTGGTCTATTAAAAAAAATGGAGACCTTAGTTCTCAGTGCTTAAATAACACATTTTACACACATACAGTGGGGCAAAAAAGTATTTAGCCATCAATTGTGCAAGTTATTTTTTTCAAATTTTGTCTGTCATAGTTGAAGTGTACCTATGATGAAAATTACAGGCCTCTCTCATCTTTTTAAGTGGGAGAACATGCACAATTGGTGGCTGACTAAATACTTTTTTCCCCCACTGTACATCTTCATATACAGTGTAGTCCTTTGCCATGAGTCAATAGAGTGCTCTCTGTGCTCCCAGAGAGCTGAGTAAAGGAGTAGTTGTAGTGGGCCTGTTGCCAACAGCCGATAGGGCCTAAGGTCCGACAAGCTGGCAGCACACTAAAAACAAAACTGCAGGGCCACGTTTCTCCTCGGCATCCATCGACAGGACGACCACCTGACTGACCACCTGCTCCCTTTCACCATCCCCCCTTAGTTCACAAGACAGGAAGTGAGTCAGCATGCCCTTTGACATTGGGGTTCTGGAGGTGTCACCTGGATTGGTCAGTGGGGCTGCTGCCACCTGGAGCAGCAATATGATGTGCTGAGAGGAGAACACAACCCTGCCATGCCCTGGCCTGCCTCCTGCCTCCTGCCTCCTGCCCTTCCCTTACTGACACACACCCAGGGAGCTGCTGCTAAAAGTGGCCTTTGAGTGGCTGGCGTCGGGTCTCCATGGAGCTGGGGTATGCACACAGCAGTCGACAACAGAAGGACAAATAAGGAAGCTGCATTAAACTTGGTTTATGTGACCTTCCGCCGAGTGACCGAACAAGTGGGGAAAACTTTAGGATGGATGTTCTCACGACCAAAAAAGGCATGTGTATAAATAGCCTATAGATTGATTTAATTAGCAAGTGAATGCTTAATGTGGCAAAAACAGAGTCAACTTGGTGATTATATCTATAGCTATATTGCCCAGGGCCCCAAATAACATCATATATTGTTGATGAATAGATATTACAATTTAATCTGAGAGAGCCATTGGAAGTTCATTTCTAGGAAGGCTTTGTTTTGTCATATCTTTTTCACATTTTAATGGAGAATGGGCAATAGGCCCACCATAATAGCTGAATCAAGCTAAATCTAACATTACATATTAAACTGCAGATGGCTTGGCTACTGTGGACCATCGTGAAATTTAGTGTGAAATATATGACTGTACTAACCAGATAAACAGATTGATCTACATTTTACGAGTGTGAGCACACGCATACAGTTGCAGACGCACGAACACACACACACACACACACACACACACACACACACACACACACACACACACACACACACACACACACACACACACACACACACACACACACACACACACACACACACACACACACACACACACACACACACACACACACACACACACACTTACAGTATACGTTTTAGTATCCTTGTGGGGACCTAAAATGTATTTCCTTTCAAAATCCTATTTTCCCTAACCCTAATTGTAACCCTAACCATAAACCTAACCCATAAGCCTAAAATAGTCTTTGTCTTCGTGGGAATTTTTCTTGTTTTACTATCCTTGTGGGGTCTTTTGGGGATTTCTGGTACCCACTAGAATAGTAATACACACAACTCATGGAATGGCAGGGACTGTGAGGGGACACACAGATGCACTCTAACACATATACCTTTTTGTTGTTGTATTGTTTGTATTATTTTTTGGTTGTATTGTTTGTATATCACTGTATTTTAAATGTGTGTGACTGTCCTTGTCTATCAGTGTAACAGTGTTTTGTTACTTGTCATGTAATGGGGATCCAAATAAACATAAAAGGGTTCTACCTAGAACCAAATATGGTTCTTCAAAGGGTTCTCCTATGGGGACAGCCAAAGAATCCTTTAAGGTGTAAAAACACACAAACACGTCCTTACAGACGAAGAAGGCCCACATTTACGTAGAGAAAAACTCCTCTCTAATTAATATTGTTTGTACATTAAGCACCAGTTCTGATGTGTTCTCTAAAATCAGTCTACAGGCTGTCTATTGACTGACTTACTACGTTTTGGGGATAAAATTTGCTGGACATTCAGCTGTTTCTTCTATCAGATGGTTGCACATCAGAGCAAAAAGGTGCATTGTCATCTTTATCTGGATTAAGTAAATCCTCACAGGAAGTGTCAATCTGTTTAACAGAGGTGGCTGTATACAGAAACTACAATGTCACTTCATTTCAGTTAGCTGATTATTAATATATTACATGACTCTGAATGTTATAATTTTGAAACAAGTGCAGACGGGGTGGCAGGTAGCCTAGTGGTTAGAGCATTGGGCCAGTAACCGAAAGGTTGCTAGATTGAATCCCTGAGCTGACAAGGTAAACATCTGTTGTTTTGCCCCTGAACAAGGCAGATAACCCACTGTTCCTAGGCTGTCATTGTAAATAAGAATTTGTTCTTAACTGACTTGCCTAGTTAAATAAAAAAGACAGAGTGCTGTGGTTCTGGGGAGGTGATTTGGGATGTCAATAGTTTACAGAACCTCTAACGGCCTCAGCTCCTCTGCTCTTTAATGGGAGTGATGAGCTTGACTCCTGATGAGCATGATGATAACATCATTGGTCTGTAATGTAAACTGTAAATAGGGTTGTTGAACATAATGAACACATTGGTGTCACTCTAGTAGATTCTGTAGAGATGCCTGGTGTTCTCAGGACAACTGATATGACAGGGGGTAGGATCAGATCAGCAGGGATTCAATAAATGAGCTAAATATGAGTCAACATGTTAATTATTAAACTATAGAGAAACAACCAATGCTGCAGTCAAAATATTAGTCTCTGATCTGCACATACACCATCTGCTGCTATGTTGGCATCAGCATCACTCTGCTCAAATATTCACAAACGCCAATACTGTCATACAGTTCTCATCAGTGATGGTTGCGTTTACACTCACAGCACACCAAGGAATTGAATGAAATTGAGCTGACTAGTATGTAATCTTGAACAATGGGGAGTCAGGTTCCCCTACAAATGATTCCCCACATCACCCCCCACCCCCACCCCAGAGAGGTGAATTTTACCCCCTGCATCACACACTCATTTAAAGAGTACAGGGAGAGACCATATGGGAGGTGATTGAGGGGGTGGGGTTGCTCAGCTTCTTATGCACCAACAGATGTTGAAGCCTTATGGGTGTATCAATCAAGGGCAAAAATGTTTCACTAACAAAATATGTTCAAATCTGCAGTACATTCAGCTCCTATTGCTGCTAGTTACACCTCCATGATCTTCAGGCAAAAGGAATATGGAAATCAGTGTGTCTTTTGGAAAAAAGGGCCTTTTGTGCAGCAGGGCCTTCAGCCCAGGTTTTCAGAGAGAGAAGCTAGAATAGACTGGGCGGAGGGGGTGGGACCTGAGCTGTCGCCAGAGTGGAAAGGGCATTTACACAATACAGGTGACAAGCATGACTGTGGCCAGAGAATCCAGTAAATGTCACAGAAAGTGCTTTAAATGTCAATACTGAAACCCCTGTGAGAGCACTTTTGTTATCACTTGAAACATAACAAGACAAATGATTTTCGGTATCGATAGCGAAGTCAGCATTATATCAGATGAACTACAAGAGCCAAGCTTAAGCACCTGGCTTGATCAGACTGATGTCATGGATGCTCTATATCAGGGATGGGCAACTTTGATGGGGGTGGGGGGGGTCACAAAAAATCTGAACGATTCATGATGGGCTGCAGTTGCTTATGTCTCCAGCTTCTTATGTTTTTACAGTAGTTGCATGATAATATCTGCTCAATGCGTTCTGCAAGATGGATGCATTTAACAGAACATCAGTATCAATGCATTGCTGAATAAAAAGATTAAGCTGTCTCCCCGCATTGTATCATGCAAATTTCAGCAGTAGCTGGATATGTAATGAATTCAGGGCCATGATTGAATCATGCTTGACATCTGCACAATTTCAATGGGAGGGACCGTTCATGTAAATTACAGTAATATTTTATGACAGGCTTGGCCATGCTGTGTAAACAGAGGGTCATTTCTGGGTCATGTAAAGATGCGTGCAGCTCTTCTGCTTGTGTTACTTGAGTCAGCAATCATATGTGGGCTAAAGGTCTCCAGTGTT
This sequence comes from Oncorhynchus kisutch, assembly GCF_002021735.2. Classification (NCBI taxonomy): domain Eukaryota; kingdom Metazoa; phylum Chordata; class Actinopteri; order Salmoniformes; family Salmonidae; genus Oncorhynchus; species Oncorhynchus kisutch. The sequence goes on from NC_034179.2 coordinate 29,588,657, forward strand.
CAAACGCAAATCTATTTTCATCTATACTACAACATAGATAAGGACGTTGTAAGTTAGTTTTCGGCCTCAGTATCCATTTGCAAAATAAATAAATATTAATGAGAAGATGAGCTGACTCCCATAGTGCAACACAAACACCTCCAGCTGTCAGTCCATCTATCAACTCTCCATTTATGCACTCTGAATGCTTCATGGCTGTTTGCTCAGATCCACCCCACTGGCAATACAAAGTAGGGATGAGTCAGAAAATAAATCATTAGCATTCTGTCTGTATGCAGAGTGCTTGTCCACATGTAATTCTTGGATTCTCTTCTGGCCAGTTGTACGAGTGCCAAAAGTATTCAAATGTACTCTGGAGACAACATAAGTAGCTATTCATTTGTGGATTTCCATCATCCATTTCGTATGAGATGTTACGAATTACAATTTATAGATGTTACCTACTGCAATTCGTACAATATGTTTGGAATTGGAATTCATACAATATCTTACGAATTTGTGAAATTCTAGGTGGCTAATGCAAAAATTTGCTGAGTGGGTAAAGTTAGCCAGGCTAGATGTTAGGGTTATGGGTTAAGGTTAGGTTAAGGTTAGGGAAGGAACTAGCTAACATGGTAAGTATTTGCAAAGTAGCTAAAAAGTAGTAAGTATTTGAAAAGTTGCTTATTAGCAAAACTACTAACGTTGTCCGTGATGAGATTTGAACAAGCAACCTTTGAGTTGCTAGACGCTCGCATTTTACACCGAACCATCCACCCTGACCAACCACCCTACTTTAGTTTTTGCTTTATGTAATCTTCTGTCTTTTGTAACCATACCAAATGTTACATATCATACTAATTTGAGTGTCCCGTATTTACATTTACTATGTTACATTTAGTCTATGAGACCAGGCTGATAACATACACATAGCTGGTTTTGAAAATGAGATGCCTGAGCTAAGTTAATTTCTCTCCATGTATCACATACATGCTGCTGTGCCTAAGATACATGAGGTGGAAATGGAGCCAAAAATGCAAGCACTTAAAATCTATTTGATGTGTCTGAATATTCTTCTTCTGACTCTTTGACAACAAAGGGGCTGTGTCATAAGTGAGGGAGGAGTTGAGGAAGCATGTGATGTACTAGGGTGCCGGTACGGTAAATCCTGAGAGAAGTGAGGGAATGCATGGAAAGTAAAGGTGAGCCATTTGAGGGATGACCTGCCAGTGTGTCATCAGAGCAGATTTCCGTTTGCCTGGTGGCTATATGACTCTAATTAAGCAGCACATCTTTCCTGAAGAACATATTTAAAATGTATCTGGAGCCTATATTTTAATTAAAAGTCCCCCGGAATGGCTCCTCAGTCGTGACATTTGAAGTTTGAAGGCGGAGGGACAGGAAGTGGGTCACTCATTATGAAGTCCCTGAACACCTATCAATTATCTTCCCAGAAAGACCTGGGACAAATCACCAGGCTGTCAGCCAGCCTGCCAAACAAATCATGAAAGAGAAGTACATTTGCATTACATCCAGTGGCTTGCACAGGTGGTTGTGTTTCACTGCACTGATTCACTAACTCTAAACACCAGGCTATAAATATACTTTTTAAAATATTCAGTGTGTTCAATTGTTAATGCTTTGTTTAATAAACACCACAAATTGAAAGAGAAACCACGCAAAATTGTCTTCTGTCACCACACAGTAGCATAGACTCTGATAGCCACCTGTTTCGTGTATAGTAGCTTGACTTTGTTCAATATTTATTATCATAGCTAACTACTTACATATTTTCTGTCGGGTATCAAGCAAAACTAAATATCTATACCATTCCCCTGTGCTCCTTGCTTTGATGTCTTGTCTGCTTTTTTGTTGTTTTCTAACTGTCTGTAAAGAGACTAAAGTTGTGTCTGGTGAATAAACCCCCAGTTAGTTTAGTCACTCACCCTAAAAAACTCCTTGGTGGAGCCTGAGTCTAGGGTCCCGTAGGCAATCTCTGTCTGCTTGGCCAGGTCCTCAGCACTCTCTATGGGAGACACCATCCTCTCCACTGTGAGGAAGGCAGCCAGGTTGGCTGTGTAGGAGGAGATGATGATGAGGGTGAAGAACCACCACACCCCCCCCACGATTCTGCCCGACAGAGACCTGAGAGAGAGGTGAGGAGGAGGAGGACAGAGGGACATGAGAGCAGGGTGCTCAAACCTACACACTGACAGCGGGATGGAGGTCGCCATGCTTTTGGAGTCCACTGCTTCCTGTGTAGAGTCTGGGTATCACACACCATGTATTGACATAAATGCACAGCCTCAGAGCATTGATCTTGGATTTATGTCAAATCTCACCCACATACCTCAATGTTAATGCTCTTTACTCAGAGAAAAACATGGTGTCCCAGCCTTGTTGCTCTATGATGCTTGCGTGGAGGGTTGTGTTGTGGCTGAATGATAGCACACACAAACACAGCAAGCAGAGATTAGCGTGCATCAGCTTCAATGAGGCTGACGATCCCCACTGGTACAGTAACTACTAACCTTAGGCTTACTGTAGCATATCACGAAAACTGATCCTCCAGGAGGGAGAGGGACATTTACTAAATTGTTTTCATCAAATTCATCAAATCTGTGGCATTGACTCTTTGGCATTCTATGGGCTTTTCAAATAGTACCTGACATCCTAAATTGCCATAGAATGTTTTGTGTTCTTTTCTGGTATTATGTTACAAGGATTAAATGGCTTGTCTTTTACTTAGAGTTGACTTTCTTCACTGCACATGAGAAGCCATCACTCAGTTTTCAGCACGCAAACCCCTTTTTTTCATGAGCAATGCTCAAAAAAATAATAATCTTATCATAGAGACAGTAAGGGAACAATTACTGAGGAATGAATCTGAACGATGCATGTTTAAATGTTGATCTCAGTGGATCATTACCCTATAGCGCTGTAGCCATCACTATTCAGGTGAGACTGATGCTCAGCTCTGATAGACATGTCCTGGAACACTCTCTCATTGATCTTCATTCAGATGCACTACAATGGCCCAACATCCCAGACAAGATGAGGAGGGATGGCTTGAACAATGACAGTCCCCCGAGAAGGAATGAGGGACACACCGGCACAACAGTGATGATGAGTGAAGAGATGGACTGTATGAATGAAAAGAGGGGGAAGAGGGCGTAACTTTTTGTCTATATGAAAATGCATGATATTAGTCATGAGGTAGAGGCCGAATTTAATGCCATTAAGGTGCTTCATCAGAGTGAAAATTGATAAAAATACATTACAATACATTACGCACCAGGCTGATGACCGTAAAATGGGACATGCAGCAAAAACACGGTAGCCCTCCAAGAGTCATGGGGAATAGGGGAAACTATGGATGTAATGACCCTGTGCATTTTACAGTCCCCGGGATGCTGGACATAAGTTATTTTGTGGATGCAATGCATAACTGTTAGCATGCAGCCAGGAGAGAAAGAGTGAGAGAGTGAGGAATGGTGGTGGTGTGTTTAAAGAGGATGAGGGAAAGATGAAGTGGAGGTGAATGGGGTGGAGAGCAAAACAACCAAGACACAACCAAAAAATAACATATATGCACCATGACATGATGGGAGTTGTAGTGATTATGACCATAAAATGCAGAGAGATGGTACAGTTTGTAGATGATAGGATGGCTGAGTTTGAGGTGATGGAACATGGAGTACAGTAACCAACCTTGGCGAGATATCGCATCCTTGCTGCATGAAGGCGCCCAGGGAGAACCACAGGCTATTAAAAATCCCAAAGTCGTTAGGTGGGTCTGGAGGGCTCTGAGGGTCTTTGGCCTCGTCGTTCTCATCCAGATGCCACTCATATGGGCTGAAGCGGCTGACCAGGAAGAGCACCACGCTCACGCCGATATAGGCAAACACTATGCACATCCAGATCTCATAGGCCAGCGGGTCCAGGAAGGAGAACACGCCCGGCTTTGACTTTTGAGGCTTCTTTATCATAATGGAGATCCCCAGGCTCATAAAAGGCTTAGAGAAGTCTATCACTTCCTCTCGTACCAATGTTATAGTTAGAGGAGCCACTGCTATATCAGCTCTCTGGAAACATGGGAACAGGAACAGGAGGAGTTAGTGGTTCAAAACAGAGCACAGACACATCACATCAAACTGCCTTGTGATCAAAGCCCGACTTATAACAATCTAAAATAGAATGCCCATCTAAAGAAATTGTGATTTTACTGTTTCTTGATCAAATAAACTGGTCATCAGGCAATTTTCAATATCTCATTATGACTATAGTATATCTATAATGTATTGCTGAAACCAATGAGTAGAGATGGAGCACGGAAAAATGAAATGGTGGATTAGAAAAATGAATGCATTAAATGTCAGATACGTTTAAGAAGAAAGTGAGACCTGCCAGCTTAAAATGTACCAATCTCAGTTAGCATTAGTAGTGGATAATGTCTCTGCCTTAATCCAAAAGAGTGCATTACTCCGTCAGATCCATCTATGAAGTAGAAGGTATGGAAACAGGAGGTTGAAGAGCTTATGCAAACAGCCCATGATATTTGAATCAGCCTAGGAAATTCAACTCCTTTATCAGATTGTCTTTAAAGCCTCCTAGCCTTATTAGCGCATAGCTCAGCTATGTAATAAATGTTCCCATCGATAGCTTTTCAGGTCCCAGAGTTACAACCGGACCCGGCCTTGACTTATAAATATGTAAATGCCATGCGAGGGCTGGGATCATCTTAGTGAGGGTTAGGCAGGGACCCTGTGAAAAACACAGCTCCAAGCCACTCCTTGTCTCAATATATCACTGGCTCATTTGCATGTGAATGGCTAATTAATGGTTCGGCGGATTTACTGTTGATGCAGAGAGGTGTCTCAGGGCATGTACAAAGCCTGTCAATTATAGCAGGAGATCATCTCTCTCTCTCTTTCAGCTCTCTGAAGAGTTTGGGGTGTCATTTTACAGAATGGTTGGTAAAATGTTCATTATAAAAGGAATATGCTATTTCGTGTTAAATTAAAATGCGTTCAGAGTGTCACTGCATTCAAACTGACAAACAGATGTTTTTCATTTTCACTTTATAGTCTGGCTTTCATCTGTCCCTTAATGAAACATGAACCAGTTCACAGTTGGTGTTTTATGAAAGAAGAAAATGATCTCATACTTACACATGTAGTGAGTGATTCATAACATAAAGTAATCAATCTTTCAAGTAAGATCTGATTTATGGAGATACATATGGAGAAAATCACACACCCAGTCAGTAGAGGATTGCGGGCCAGATCTGGTTGCTGGGTGGCACATATGGATCAGTGCTGCCACCGCAACAGTAAAAGGCCAGATCTGGTCCGAATGTGGGAGATGCGACCAGGGCGAGGGCAGGCACACTTTGCTTATGAGCCAGTTCTGGCTTGTGATATGTGAGCGTAACAAATACCCATAGTTGCTGGGACACTTTTGAATGAATGTGGACCACATTCACCCTGCTGGGCAAGGTCTGGCCTTTTCATGCCGAAGATCTGGTTTAGGTGTGTTAACCAGATCTGGGCCACATACCTCAAGCCAGAGCTGGCCAAGCCCCCGTCCCTGTGTTGGTGACAGTGCTTCAGTACGTCGAGACTGTCACTTACCCCATATACCAGCTCACCCACCATCCCGTTCCACGTCTTGGTCTCTGGATCCCTTGCACCATACTTCCCGTCCGCAACTACTGACAGTTTGTATCTTATCCCCACATGTTTTGCAATTTCAGCCGCTAAATCGACACAGTAGCCTTCATATCTGTCATTCCCATCCAGTGACAAGTAGTTTCGCTTGTACATCACATAAGGAGATTCCTGTTAATTAAACATAACGTTGAGTTTATAGTTGAACATGCACACATTCCATTCACAGAGGCCTTTCCTCTTGAGGCCAGTCCTCTTAAACCCACACCGTGATTGTTGCATGCACACATGCTTGGATTACACACACAGACATACACAGACACAGAGCACACAAACAGGAAATAATAACAGAACAGCATGGACAAGAAGCGACACACAGAGTTGGTCACATGGGGATGTTGGGGTGCTGACCCGATCCACAGCCAAATGCAGCCATCCTCCATAGCAGCGGGCTAGATGCAGGGCCCGGCCCAGGTAACCAGTAGGGACAGTAAGGCCTCTGACAGACAGGCATGAAGGGGAAAGGGGGTGGGTCACTCAGCCAGATTCCTTCATGTTAAACCCAGACACAACTCTAAGGAGGTGGGGGCCAGGTGGAGGGTGCATTAGCTTTGCATCGGTTTGGTAGGACAGGGGCAGGTTGAACAGGGGTTTGTGATACTTTCCAGTTCATCATGTAAATGGTAGTGATTGGCAAGGGATTACAGTAATGCTCGTTTTTATTGCAACACCAATCAAACACATCGGTAAATGTGCAGGGAGGCTGCATCATTCAAGTCATCAAACCAACTCTGAGCTTATCTTCCATACAGAATACACTGGGAGGTGTTCATACAAATACTTGGCTCTTTAAACTCTGAGATGTGGTTGGTTTTCTTTTTGGCTCGGCTCAAAAATCACACAGAGTGATTGATCTTAAATCACATCCCAATCCGTGTCAGGTGTAGAAGAGATGCCAGTGGGTAAAACAATGGTCAATTTCTTTCTTTCTGTGCTGAAGGTATCTTTTCACCTCTATGCTAGACGAAATGGGTTTCTGAAACAATAAAGTCAAATATAGCTAATTCTGATGCATAATGAGATTTGGCCAATTTACAATGTGAATAGACAAATACATGATCACGAGATGAGTAGTGTAACACTATTGCTATCATAACATTACAATGGTCCTACCATTTCCCTGTGTCTATCAGAAGTATCCTAACCAATTATGAGTATGAGCATATGACATGCTGACATCTAGATGAGAATGTCTGACTTTCGTATTCTGAATTTGCCTAAGATGAGGACATAATAGGCAGAGTCAGAAAGAAGGCCATCGTTTTAAATGTAAGATAAGGCTTACCTTATTTTACATTTAAAAATGACCAAGATCTTCTAACTAACCATATATACATCCAGCTGATTTATTTTTATCTCTCTGCTTGAGCTGGGGAATGCTTCATCTCTTGCTATCCCTGACCTTTGACCCCTAATATCGCTGGATATTGGAAGAAGCCACAGAGGTTATACTTCAGTACAGAACTTGTAGTGGACGATCCAAAATAGATTTGAACAAGGGGATAAACAAACCAAAGCTTTAAAGGCTTGAGGTTTTTTATGTCCTCCTCAAATGGCAGTTATTTTGTGTCCCCAGTGAGAAACAATTGACATTAAAGGTCGTTTTGTTGTCTCTATCCCTGTCATCATTGACCATTTACTTAATGAGTAAGAAACAGGTTTTTACTTACGTATGCACTGAATGTGTATTAGATTACGTCTATCGGCTCTAGCTAGTTATCATTACCAAAGCCGTTATTGTGATGTCACTGCTACAACAGGCCACCGTAATATGGAAAATCAAAATGCTTTAACACCCACACGGATACAGTTGAAACACTCTTTGTGAATCGACTGTTTCAACATGTAGTGAGTGGATGGAAAGCAACTCAAAAGAAAATAGTTCTACCCTCCCAGGACAGAATGTAACAATGGACACCTTGACCTTGAGTGGCAGAATTGTTTAGAGGTGGAACATTTAAAATCTGCTTGGAAAGTGTACCATAATAGTAGTGACCACAATCGTTCGGTTTTCCACAGAAGAGGACTCGTTGGTGACCTGCGCATCCACAATAAATACATATTTTTCGAATTCATTCCAGTACCCGGTCTGAAAGTGACAGAAACATCATAGTTATTACAAGAAACAGCCATTTAAAAGACATTTGTGAGTAAAGCCTCCAAGTGCAGTTGGCAGGCGAGCATGTCTGATGAGAGTCTTGGCCTGAAGGGGGGTTGGGGGTGTCTAGTGATGCGCGAGATAAAAAGCCCTGTACTGGTGCTGTGCTTGGAGATGACGCTTTAACCTCTGCTACAAATCCAGTGGGGGAAAAGAGCATTCAACTTTCAGCTAATCTCCCTCTCAGCACACTTACTACAGCTGCACTGTCACAGATCTTTTACATAACCATGAATTACTGCCCATGAAATGCTCCTCGCATGCAGCTTGGCAATACTAATACCAGCAAAAAAGAATGAGTCTTATTCAGCAATAAGCTATTTCAGTTGCAATTTACAGAGTGAGGGGCTTCTCTTAATGTACAAACATTAAGCATACTATATCTATGCTGCTACTAAAAATAGATATCTGACGTCTGTGAACCTTTTCAATAACTGCTGAGATTTTTTTTTTTTACGTCAGCAGTTACATGTTATTTGTTCTGTTCTGTTTTGTTCTGTTCTGTTGTTCTGTTTTGTTTCATTCTGTTCTGTTGTTCTGTTTTGTTTCGTTCTGTCTGTTGTTCTGTTTTGTTTCGTTCTGTCTGTTGTTCTGTTTTGTTTCGTTCTGTCTGTTGTTCTGTTTTGTTTCGTTCTGTCTGTTGTTCTCGTCTTTTCTGTCCGGTTGTATTCTGTACTTTTCTTTCCTGTTCTTTTTAATTCTACTTCTCTCCTCTTCTACTGTTCTATAGCTCAGCATGTTCTATAGGCTAGTACGTGTGGTAACTAGGGGGGTTACTGGCTAATATAGCACTACTCCTGACAGACTCGATGCGTCCCCTCTCCTACCCCCTGCCCCAGTTATGACTGAGCACAAAAGAAGCACGCAGGGAGAGGTCAGCCCCCAGTACATAATCCGCTACAGGTGAAAGCTGTCCTACTGTAAGCACTCCAATAAAGCTTAAAGCTCTGCCCTGGACCCTGCTCAGAGCTGTTCAATGATTACTGTTGCGCACGTATGGTGCAATGCAGTTACAAGCACAATTATGTTATGGAGTCATGTTAATGTGTAATTACGTAAATATTGAATGTGTAATTACTTGAATATTCATATTTAAAGTCCATACAACTGAACTATCTTCACAGTTATGAATAAAGAAAAAAAAAGTGAACTGGTCTGACATCCTGCAACCTTTTCCCAATTACTCAGTTAATGACCCTCTGAACTCAAACAATGTGAGAAAGTGTTTTGTAATCTGCATGTTGAGCCACTGTGCTGCTTTCTACTTACCTTCTTGGGCCCCCCTATTTTCATTTCATACACATCGATGCTGTAGTTGGATCTCCGACCGAACGAGTCAAACTGGATATTCCCTGTCATACCTTGTACCTGGACCTGCCATGCACACCACGACACAAGGAACCGTAATAACCTTCACACAACAGCTCAATTCAGACTTAGTCCAAATATACTACTATATTTTAAAGACATGGTAACAGGGGTACACCTGGGCACCTGTGAAGACCCCTCCTACCATTTTGAGGGCTCTCTCTATGTCAATGCCTTGGCTCCAGGGCACGGCCGGGTTGGCTAGGCAGTCCCCAGCGCTCCCCCTCCGGGACACATCCACCCTCTGCCTCCGCAGGTACCGGAAGGCCTCTGCCAGGACCAGCACGGCATCATGGGTCAGTGCCGACGTGTACTGAAACACAACCACCACACCAGATCATGACACTAGGAGAGCAGTCCGAAGGGTACTCACTGGTTTGTGTAAGGAGCACATTTACAGTGCCTTGCGAAAGTATTCGGCCACCTTTTGCCACATTTCAGGCTTCAAACATAAAGATATAAAACTGTATTTTTTTGTGAAGAATCAACAACAAGTGGGACACAATCATGAAGTGGAATGACATTTATTGGATATTTCAAACTTTTTTAACAAATCAAAAACTGAAAAATTGGGCGTGCAAAATTATTCAGCCCCCTTAAGTTAATACATTGTAGCGCCACCTTTTGCTGCGATTACAGCTGTAAGTCGCTTGGGGTATGTCTCTATCAGTTTTGCACATCGAGAGACTGAATTTTTTTCCCATTCCTCCTTGCAAAACAGCTCGAGCTCAGTGAGGTTGGATGGAGAGCATTTGTGAACAGCAGTTTTCAGTTCTTTCCACAGATTCTCGATTGGATTCAGGTCTGGACTTTGACTTGGCCATTCTAACACCTGGATATGTTTATTTTTGAACAATTCCATTGTAGATTTTGCTTTATGTTTTGGATCATTGTCTTGTTGGAAGACAAATCTCCGTCACAGTCTCAGGTCTTTTGCAGACTCCATCAGGTTTTCTTCCAGAATGGTCCTGTATTTGGCTCCATCCATCTTCCCATCAATTTTAACCATCTTCCCTGTCCCTGCTGAAGAAAAGCAGGCCCAAACCATGATGCTGCCACCACCATGTTTGACAGTGGGGATGGTGTGGTCAGGGTAATGAGCTGTGTTGCTTTTACGCCAAACATAACGTTTTGCATTGTTGCCAAAAAGTTCAATTTTGGTTTCATCTGACCAGAGCACCTTCTTCCACATGTTTGGTGTGTCTCCCAGGTGGCTTGTGGCAAACTTTAAACGACACTTTTTATGGATATCTTTAAGAAATGGCTTTCTTCTTGCCACTCTTCCATAAAGGCCAGATTTGTGCAATATATGACTGATTGTTGTCCTATGGACAGAGTCTCCCACCTCAGCTGTAGATCTCTGCAGTTCATCCAGAGTGATCATGGGCCTCTTGGCTGCATCTCTGATCAGTCTTCTCCTTGTATGAGCTGAAAGTTTAGAGGGACGGCCAGGTCTTGGTAGATTTGCAGTGGTCTGATACTCCTTCCATTTCAATATTATCGCTTGCACAGTGCTCCTTGGGATGTTTAAAGCTTGGGAAATCTTTTTGTATCCAAATCCGGCTTTAAACTTCTTCACAACAGTATCTCGGTCGGACCTGCCTGGTGTGTTCCTTGTTCTTCATGATGCTCTCTGTGCTTTTAACGGACATCTGAGACTATCACAGTGCAGGTGCATTTATACGGAGAATTGATTACACACAGGTGGATTGTATTTATCATCATTAGTCATTTAGGTCAACATTGGATCATTCAGAGATCCTCACTGAACTTCTGGAGAAAGTTTGCTGCACTGAAAGTAAAGGGGCTGAATAATTTTGCACGCACAATTTTTCCGTTTTTGATTTGTTAAAAAAGTTTGAAATATCCAATAAATGTCGTTCCACTTCATGATTGTGTCCCACTTGTTGTTGATTCTTCACAAAAAAATACAGTTTTATATCTTTATGTTTGAAGCCTGAAATGTGGCAAAAGGTCACAAAGTTCAAGGGGGCCGAATACTTTCGCAAGGCACTGTAGATACAAAGCACAATGTGAAAAGGGAATCAATTGTGAAAATGAGTATCAATGATAAAGTCGGTACAGCAGTAGCTGAACAGCCCACTGCCACTCTGCCTCAAGGTTTATTTTATTCAAGAGTAATTGGTGATTGGCAGTCTGTTGTTGCCTGATATGCCAAAGCTAGTTCATACTGTTGTAGCTACTTTCAAACAGAAAACCAATTTTTGCCTCTTTTCTGAGTGACAAGCAGTAAACAAGCAGTATGATTTTACTATTGCCTCACTGACAGTTTATCTGGTTAAATTTGACAAAAGCTTTCCTTTTGTGAGTGAAAATGCTCTGTCTTTGATACTATTAGCGAGACAGATAACTGAACAGATAGTCAGAGAGAAAGGTAGAGAAGCAGATATGGGCAGAGATGGAAGTTTCGTACTGTAAATAAAACATCCACACAACATTGACAGCTGTGCGGTACTGTACCTTCAGCGGTGTGCCCTTAGCCTCAGGAAACTCTCTCTCGTCTAGGCGCTCCCAGCGCTGGATGAACTGTGTGACTATTGGGTTCTCTGGGTTGATGATCTGGAAGCCTGTTATGTTGGCTCCTCCAGCAAACACTTTGTCCAGGGTCATGTTAGCGAAGCCCTGCAGTGAAACCAGAGGTACCCAACAACATGCAGGCATCAAACAATCTGTCCCCAACAACTGGGTTCATCTGTACTGAGAGCTTCACCTGTAATGCCTTTACAGTTAAAAAAGAAAGCATTTTCTGATGTATTGTTTTCTGAATAACATACAACTTTCTAGTTTTTGGTGATAATGTATGTTCGTATTTGTTCATAAAAGTACAGTTTGTTCAGATTTAGAAAACTAAAGTGATTGCACATCCCATTTTATAATACATGTTTGAGAGGGCCCCTGAAAGAGATAAGGATTGTTGTGTTGTCCTACTCTACTCACCAGGTTAGCCAGGATGTAGTGGTAGCCTCTGCTGTTCTTCCCCAGGGTCACCACCTGCAAGAGGGGGGGGGGGGGGACTCCAAATTAGACAAGGCATCAAAGGACATCACATCACATACTCTATCAGTTTTCTGTTCTAAGAAGACACAATAGAACCTGAAAGCCTCTATCAGTTCTCAGAAGTAGCATAGATCCACTTGATCAAGGTTGTGGGTTTCCAGTCTCTTTGCACTAATGAGCAAATATAGTGCACCACCACCATCCCCATCAGTGACTTTTGTTGAGCAGCAGAAACCGCACAGATTCAACTGTCATCTTTCAGTTCAAAAACAAACAGAATAATTGAATTTCTTAAATAATGTTCCTTAGATAATGTCTGATGTGTATATGAGTGTGTTTCTCTAACAGGGTCTGGGTGTATGTTTGTGAGTGTGTGCATGTGTGTGTGCGGGACTTTGTGTTCCTTTTGTATTAGCGTCAGTATGGAAAATAAGGTCAGGATTCAAGGCCCGCAGAAAAATTACCCTTTTATAACGCAGCTGCCTGCTGAAACAAAAAGTGCTCTCCGTCATTATCTGCTGTAGCTCAATCTGCCGTGGGGTTATATAGACTTAATTAGGACCAAAACTGTTCTCTCCTAGTGAGAGTGGGCAGGCAGGCATGGACAATCAACGCTAGCTGTTTTGTTTACTCTAATGACCAGTCCAGGCTTAGTTAACGCATCAAGGTTACTCAGAGATGCTGTAAGTTACCTCTCATTCTTACTGCCTGGCAGAACAGAACAAAGCAGAACAGAAATGTGGTTTCATCATGGAGATACATACAGTGCCATACTGAGGGGGTGGAGAGAGAGGCTTTTTTCTCTCTATTTTCACTGTCTTTTTAGACTTCCTCCCCCACAGTTTTGACAAGGATGCTCTCTATGTGTCAGCCACTGCAACATCCAGTGTTATGTAGGACAGTTTCACGCATTGTAGTTGAGAGAATGCCTATGAATTCCAACAACGAACATGTGGTAAATGTGCGGTATGTTTCATTTTACATTTGAATAACCTCCAATATGGATTGTAATTGTTGTAAGAGTATCAAAGCAAGGAATCAAGGACATGCAATATGTTGTGTTGCATCGCTTAATCAATATCTCCTCCACCTCCCGCAATGTCACTGAGGGCTGTATTGTTAGATGTAACCAAGGAAACAATGGAAACAGCGTAGGAATAGGACTGTTTTATCACAGTTAAGGGCGTCTTCATAAATTACCCACAAGTCTCCATCTGTAAAGGCATCCATCTGCACATTGTGACTTTAATTCAGACAGCATCCAGTCAGTCCTTTCCTTCACACCTCTACCTTTCAACCATCATCTGCTTAGTCCTTTTAATAGCTCCTAATTGTCTCTGGAGAGAGAACATTCTCAATCCTCCAAGGTTACAGCTCAGTCCCTCTCCCTATACTCCCCATCCTCATGGCACTTTCCACTCTAAATCCTATTACCCTGGGAAGGTGTGCTCAACGATTTCATTATGTTTGACATTTTCCACCTCCACCAGTAGCCCCCTCAGATCCTGCCTGCCTGGGACCCCAAACTTCCCATTTCTCAGAGGGAGGATAGTTACAGAACTAGAAGGTCCCAGTGTGTGGGATAGGGCCATATTACTGGTAATAACACCTGTAATGACGTGCATAGCCCATTTCACTGTCCTTTCAGAAGACACAGAGTGATACAGACAGGCTCATTGACAGTGGGACTCTGTCTCCAGTGAAGGATCTGATCTCCAGTGTCAGGGAGTAGTGAACTGCATGTAGTTGAACTAAATTCAAATCTAGGTAGTTCATTACTTTTTTCCATGTAGCGGTGTAGCTAACTACTAACACACTACTTTTTTTTGCAACAACAAAAAATAAGATCATTTACTTTCTTTTTATGCATCAGACTTGCCTAATTCTCACTTGAAATTTAAAAAAAGTTTTTAATAGGAAAAATTACATTGTGTTAACATGTGACCCCAAAGTTAACTGTTTTGCATTTCATAGTCATTGACATTTCAGATGTACATATTAAACTTTTTCAGTAGTTTGAATGTAGTGAATTACTTTTTCAAAGTAACTGTTATATTACTTTAATTAAATTACATTTACAATATCAAACAAGATAATATACATCATAAGACAGTTATATTTAAGTAAACTATATTTTTCTTAAGGGTAGCTTTAGTCAGCTTAACTTCTTCCAATGTTAAGTACATGGTAGCTTGGTAAACTCTCTTTTCAGAGTAGATTCCCCAAAACTGCTGATCACAATGTTAAACCACCCTGTTCCTCAGCCCCTCGTCATCCCATCCCTCCCAGGCAGAAAGCATGCATAATCAAAACTGCTGATCACAATGTTAAACCACCCTGTTCCTCAGCCCCTCGTCATCCCATCCCTCCCAGGCAGAAAGCATGCATAATCAAAACTGCTGATCACAATGTTAAACCACCCTGTTCCTCAGCCCCTCGTCATCCCATCCCTCCCAGGCAGAAAGCATGCATAATCAAAACTGCTGATCACAATGTTAAACCACCCTGTTCCTCAGCCCCTCGTCATCCCATCCCTCCCAGGCAGAAAGCATGCATAATCAAAACTGCTGATCACAATGTTAAACCACCCTGTTCCTCAGCCCCTCGTCATCCCATCCCTCCCAGGCAGAAAGCATGCATAATCAAAACTGCTGATCACAATGTTAAACCACCCTGTTCCTCAGCCCCTCGTCATCCCATCCCTCCCAGGCAGAAAGCATGCATAATCAAAACTGCTGATCACAATGTTAAACCACCCTGTTCCTCAGCCCCTCGTCATCCCATCCCTCCCAGGCAGAAAGCATGCATAATCAAAACTGCTGATCACAATGTTAAACCACCCTGTTCCTCAGCCCCTCGTCATCCCATCCCTCCCAGGCAGAAAGCATGCATAATCAAAACTGCTGATCACAATGTTAAACCACCCTGTTCCTCAGCCCCTCGTCATCCCATCCCTCCCAGGCAGAAAGCATGCATAATCAAAACTGCTGATCACAATGTTAAACCACCCTGTTCCTCAGCCCCTCGTCATCCCATCCCTCCCAGGCAGAAAGCATGCATAATCAAAAAGTTCAATTCAAAAAGAAGAGGGAACAAAAAGCCCTTCATCTGGGATTCTTGTGAGAGGGAAGGAGCCACGGCGGACAAAGTGTGACAACACAGCAAGCACTTAATGAAGCTGCAGCGCCTGGAGCCAGCGGCTAATTCTCTCCTCTGACGAGTCACGGAACGAACGGAACAGGACCACTGCATCCTGCCGCAAAACATAGGTTATTCGCTTATATGAGGGCCTCTAAAAATTTGCCACTTGAAATTGTATTTTTGGCTCAAATATTGAAGTCTGTTTAATTCATCGTATTTAATCAGTAACTTAATATTGCACTGTGATCTGAAATGCAGAAAGAGCTGAAACATCTCTGTGGTCCGCTGTGTGTTGGTTCTCTATTGCAGATACGTATGACTACGCAAATCCAATTTGAGTACTTAAGAGTCCTAAGCTAATCTGTCCCAGGGTGTGTATGTGTGTGTGTGCCCACGCGCACGCACTCATGCAAGTAGGGGGAGTTGAGGTATTTCAGTGACTCATACACATTACCATTCAAAGGAGGCCAGTTCCAATCTAGGGGACATAATTGTTGTATATGAAGACAGTATGCAGTATCCCCCCCTTTGCCCTCAGAACAGCCTCAATTCGTCGGGGCATGGACTCTACAAGGTGTTTGAAGCCTTCCACAGGGACAAGTTGGCTGGATGTCCTTTGGGATGGTGGACCAATCTTGATACACATTGGAAAGTTTTGAGCATGAAAAATCCTGCAGTGTTGAAGTTTATTACGTTCCTAAAAGACACCCACCATGAGTGCCCACTACATTGGCCTAAGAAGGCCAATATAAAATAAAGAAGAACCCACACCAAACTTAAAGACAGTTTTTCTAGAAATCAAATAGAGAGTGCCAACTAAAGGTGTTAACCCCACACACCTCTCAAGAGAACTGGGCCAACCACTCTTAAATATCACTTGGGCCAGCACATGTGAAACACCTTCCCACTAACGAGATGACAAACCAGCACAGGTGTAACACATTCTGACTAACGAGGTGACACCAATCAGTGCGCCCCACGTGCTAACGTGCTAGAGTATAACCTCGAAATATAAATGGGCAAACAAAAGCATGTAACAAGTTCTTGACACAAACCAGTGTGCCTAGCACCTACTACCATACCCCGTTCAAAGGCACTTCAATATGTTGTCTTGCCCATTCACCCTCTGAATGGCACACGTAAACAATCCATGTCTCAATTGTCTTAAGGCTGTCTCCTCCCCTTCATCTACACGGATTGAAGTAGATTTAACAAGTGACATCAATAAGGGACCATAGATTTCACCTGGTCAGTCTATGTCATGGAAAGAGCAGGTGTTCTTAATGTTTTGTATACTCAGTGTATGTCTTGTTCTCTAGACCAGAAAAGTGGACTAAGATAAAAATAAAGCATGTGATGTGTGCATAATAAATATTTTTAGGATCCTAGCGCTCCAGTTTCCTGGTTCCCCTGGGATGATAATATTTCCAGCCTGCACCTAAAACAGATGGATGGGGACTTAGTGAGGTCATTCTCATTCCTCCGTCACATCAGTTCGCTTCCTGATCTGAACCAGTCTCTGTTGTTCTCTTTCGGTCAGAGACTAGGTGGGTCAGGCCATTGTGTTCCAGCCAAATAGAATGTCATTCTATTCTATTTATATGGTTCCATCTCCCTAGACAGGATGGACAGCTCACCATTATCCACTTTGTGGGTGGAAAAACTCTTCAAAGGCATAGCAATAAAGGAGAACTGTTAAAGAGTCTACACCTTATCCAACTGTACACTGGGAGAGAGTGAAAGGGGAGCTCCAGTATCAACTGCATTGATGTACTCCTCAATTTTATTGAACATTGAATGGAATGGATAGCCTGAGTGCTATCATGGACTGCTCATAGTTAGTGTCTTCTTCACAAATCAGCCTCACATACGAGCCAGCAACGTGTGGTCAATGTGTGATGCATCTTATCCATTTAGAATGAATCTTAGGGTTTGTGTAACGACAGGCTAACCAGAGGGAGCCACTCCCACACAGTGGACAGTGTGACCATACAGATGTAGGATCTTCATTTGAGTCAGTTTGCTACAGCAGGAAAATTATCCTGCAGCAACAGGAAACCTGAATTATTATGTGGATTACAATTCATTAACATTTTTGAAGGGGTTGCAAAAAAAATGTAAGGGACAATCAAGTCTGAAATGTCAAAGTGGAATCGACAAACTGCAGATTGTATTGGGCAGACAAAAAAAGCCTTTATTGAGAGGAGGGGAGGCTATGCTTGGTTTTTAATCATATAAAACAGTTTTTTTTTATTCTGTGTTTCTAAATGCGAAGTATACAGGCACCAAACGCACATTAGGCTACTCTGGTTCCATGCGCATACTGGCGCAGTGTGCATCACGGCTGGATAGGCTGCATTTCCGCTGACAAAATTCATGCCATAACCAACTGCGTTACTGCTAAAACCAACTTTTGGTTGGTATCCCTGATATCCCTATCAGCACTGCATGAAATTTTCACTTTGGATCATGTTTTTAAGGACACACATCAAATATTTCCACCACACCAATCTGAGCGCAAGCTAGCTGATATAAGACAGGTAAAGATGCCACTGCGGCATCTCTCTCTCTCTCTCTCTCTCTCTCTCTCTCTATTAAGGTTGGTGAGTGTAAACTTCACTATTGCAAAGTCAATATTAAACAAATCACAGATTCATTTAAATTGACTTACTGAAATTCAGAAGACATGACTCTCAGAGGATCACAAATCAGGTATCTTTCCCCCGGGCAGCTCTCAGTAAAAGTCTGGTCTGGGCGTGTCCAGGTCGTATTTTGTCAGATGGGAAATTCTCTAATGCTTTCCCACTAGGGGATGTGGCACCGGTGTCTCCCTCGCAGACCTTCACTGATCCTTTTTGTGATGCAAAATTATTGTGGAAATTACAGAGGGACACAGGGACACTCAAAGTCAATCTTAAATGAATAATTGTTTATTGTCAGCACACTGGAGAGGTTCCAACAAACTTGATGCACCATAGTGAACGTCTGTCAGGAGCTCTAAAGGGGCAGTCCCGTTTAGTTCTATTATATACTGGTTACAGACACGTTACATAGGCATAGTTCATAAGGTTGCTTCCGGCATGGGTCTGGCACCGTCTCCTTTCTTAACTTATAGAACATATTCCGGGCATTCTGCCAAATAGCCTAAAGGAGGTACAGTGGGGCAAAAAAAGTATTTAGTCAGCCACCAATTGTGCAAGTTCTCCCACTTAAAAAGATGAGAGAGGCCTGTAATTTTCATCAAAGGTACACTTCAACTATGACAGACAAAATGAGAAAGAAAATCCTGAAAATCACATTGTAGGATTTTTTATGAATTTATTTGCAAATTATGGTGGAAAATAAGTATTTGGTCACCTACAAACAAGCAAGATTTCTGGCTCTCACAGACCTGTAACTTCTTCTTTAAGAGGCTCTTCTGTCCTCCTCTCGTTACCTGTATTAATGGCACCTGTTTGAACTTGTTATCAGTATAAAAGACACCTGTCTACAACCTCAAACTGTCACACTGCAAACTCCAAGGAAAGGACAAGGAAAGTCCCCTGCTGATTACAGACCAATAAGTGTAATAATTTGTGACAATAACATTTTAATAAAGTTCATAAGCAATAGAATGGCAAAAGTCTTACCAGACTTGATACATATCAATCAAACAGGGTTGATTAAAACTCCCTTTACAAACAAATACAATAACATATTTCAGTTTAATACAATACGCTAAAAAACAAGATATACATTTATCAATAATGGCCGTTGATGCCGAAAAGGTTTTTGACCGTCTTGAATGGCTTTTCTATTCAAAACTTTGGAAGCTTTCAACTTTCCAGCTGAAATAATACATGTTATAAAGAATATTATGAATAATATTAAGAATATAAATGTCCTAATTATGAAATTGCTGATGATGAAATTGCTTTAGAAAGGGGCACACGACAGGGATGTCCTCTCTCCCCCCTCCTGTTTGCACTGGCAATTGAACCACTTACAGAAATAATTAGACAGGACCATATCAGTATTGGTAAACATGAATATAAACCAGAGCATGTGAGCAGAATTGAGCAATTGGAAATTGCTCTCATCGCTCATGGAGTGGTGCTTGGGCTGGAAATGTTTGATGTGAGTCTGGAAGGAGAGTTTACAGTCTAACCAGACATCTAGTTATTTGTAGTTGTCCACATATCTAAGTCAGAACCATCCAGAGTAGTGATGTTGGACGGGCGGGCAGGTGCAGGCAGTGATCGGTTGAGGAGCATGCATTTAGTTTGACTTGTATTTAAGAGCAATTGGAGGCCACGGAAGGAGAGTTGTATGGCATTGAAGCTCGTCTGGAAGGTTGTTAACACAGTGTCCAAAGATGGGCCAGAAGTATACAAAATGGTGTCGTCTTAAATCATTATAGTCTATACATTGTGCATATAGGCTGTGATTTATTGAGAATGAAATACAAATTAAATGAAAAATGACTTATTAGTGCCTTTGAATTAATTTTTAGAATACATTTTTAGAAGCACTAGTTTGCCCAGTGTGTGGCTTCAGGGTCATGCAATGGTGTCTGGAGAACAGGCCAGCAGTGTATAATATCCTCTCCATACTTGCGGAGCCACTGGGGATCCTAAACACCCTTTTGGCCACTCTTCCCAGGCTAGGTAGAGATCCAAAGTCATTTTTAATTTTTCTATGGGGAGGCCCTTCTGGTTTTTAGGCAAATTAACCCAATCAAAATGGAAAGCTTCTTGAACGTGGGAATATGCCAGGCCTATTGGGCCACAATTAATTATGGCCAATTGGGCCAAAATCAATTACAGCCTTTGGGCCAAAATCAATTATGGCCTATTATATAGATAACAGAACAAAAATGAACGGAACGTTTAATAGCATGTGCACATAGTAAGCACACCAACATACTTTCGGGATACGTGTCTTTTCAGATTCCACAATGATTCTTTAGTTGTGGGCACTACATCACCACACTCCCTCTCTTGCTCTTGGTCCTCACCTTGATTTAGCACCTGTGTGCTTTATCAGTTTCTTTATGATAATATTTAGGAACTCCATGACAGTAGCTAAAGCAAGGGGATATAACAGCACACAAGTAGACTACAAATGCATGCTGGGCTGGGCCTGCCCTAAGCTCATGAAGTGAGCGCTACTGGAACGAAATTGGAGCAAGCGAGAAGGCCGACGCTCCAGCCTCTGGGAATCTCGCTCCGCGCTCCAGTCAAATTGGGCATGCTCCGCTCCTCGCTCCGCTCACATACTCTGATATAAACAAAAAATATTTGCAGATGATCTCCTGTTATACCTGAGCAATAGAAAATACTTAATGGCCCCCTTGCTAAAAATATTTTCAGAATACTCTAAAATCTCAGGATATAATATGAACGTGGGAAAGAAATGGCAATAGGAAAAATAAAATGAATAACTTATGAGTGAGACAACCCTCCCACTCTGTCTGCCCAATTTGTTCTCTTTGCTCTTGTTTTCCTTAATAGGATGTCGGTGGGCGGAGCCGAGCGGGTCGTCAGCGAAATGGGACACACCGGGGCTCGGGTGTGTCCCGGGGATGAATACACCTTTCCCCCATACATTGAAGAGACTCTCTCCATGCAGACACACTGTTGTTTTTTATTCTAGCATTTTGGATCTTCTTTGTGTGCACTTGTTTTGGCACCTCTCAACACCTCTCATTATCACCATCTTTGCACACATCCACTCACTACACTAGTGAATACACACACCATTGTTAATTGTATATAGTTTACTTGATTTAATAAATATGTTTGTTATTTCTTTATCTCCGCGTTGTCTCTCTCTTTGTTACGGGCTATGATCCAGTTCATAACATGAGCTACAGCAATCCTTCAAGTGGACCACGAAAATATCAAACACTTAGGATGTGTAATAAGTAACAACAAACAAATAAAGATAACTTCATCACATCACTTAACAAGACGAAAGCAGATCTAATTCAATGGAACAATCTTCCCATAAACCTTACAGGTAGAATAAACGTCTTCAGAGTGGCATGGCTCCCAAACTTTTTATATTATTCTCGGCAATAACAATTACTCCACCGAAGACATTCTTTAAAAAATGATTCTCGGTCATAACAGACTTGAAAACTCATAGAATAAAAAGTCATGTTTTATATCTTCCTAAGTCTGAGGGTGGTTTTAACCTTCCATCAACTCGCTAACTAAGCTTTCACTAAGGACACTAAAGAGAAACAATGGGAACATATTGAATATGTGCACGCTCATTCCCAGAACCTTTTTCACATGTCTACTTTCAAAGGATAAAGCTAAGAACATGAACAACTGCATAGTTAAGAACACTATAACAATATGGAAGAAAATGAATCGTATTCTACTAGAACTAATATCACTCCCTAAAAACACAACCCTCAGAATTCACAGATAAACTGAAGGCATAGAAACCGCAAAAGGCTTGGTAATAGGAAATACATGTGTTTCTATTTCAGAATGAACAAGCTCTTTTGGATTGACCAATGTCCATATTTTCAAATGAAACAACATTTTGATTTGAAATCTTTTGGGCACTAGAGCAATCTTGAGGGAATCCTATTTGAGTCAGGAAAGGATCTTCATATGATAGGTAAGATATGCAAAACCTTGCGAGAGCCTATCCAACTGATAATCTCTGACAACAACAAAAAATAAACTATTGTAATCAAGTACTGATATTGGCACACGACGGAAGGAATGTTGAAACTGAGAATCACTGAAGACAGGAGAGCATGAACATCTACCATCTACCTCCCCGCATGATTTGTTCTCTTTGAATAAGCCTATTTTCCCCCCTGATTTGCTTTGGGGTTTGTGTTATTGAAGAGTAACATCAACCGCCAACATTTGATGCCGTGACCAGAATGAATTGAGCTGAAAAACAACAAGAAAAAAGTAATCAACTGTGTGTTGATCCAGAAGAAAGAGAGAAGGCTGAGTGCAACCCACTTCGGGAGTCAACTCTTAATCTCCTGATTGTTGGCATAATTGCTGGGTGAGTCTAGACCAACATAATTTTAAAAGAACCAAATCAGGTAAAAATTTGTGCATGCAATGAGTTATACGTATCTGTGAGGTATAAGGGTTCAAGTCCTTTGTTCTACTACAGAGTTTAGTCCTTTGTTTGCTCGGTTAGTGGGTTGAGTCCTCTGTTACAGGTTTGCTAAATCTCTATTATAGGGGTTCAAGTCCTCTATTAAAAGGGAAACAACAGAAACAATTTGTGTTCTAGAAGATAATAGAGGTTTGAGTCCTCAAAAGAGTTTATACACACACACACACACACACACACACACACACACACACACACACACACACACACACATACACATACACATACACATACACATACACATACACATACACATACACATACACATACACATACACATACACATACACATACATACACATACATACACATACACATACACATACACATACACATACACATACACATACACATACACATACACATACACATACACATTTACATACACATATACATACACATACACATACACACATAATTTGGGGTTAAATAAATATATAAACATAGAGGTATATATTATACAGCTTTTGAAGTTAATGTAATGCCATTGTTAAGTGAGAAAACCACTCTGGAGAAGGGCGGAACAGCTCCTCCAGATGTGAGCATGAAATATATTTTTAATTCACTGTCTAGTGACATGAAGAACCATTTCAAAGTAGAGAAGTGTAGGCAAGAGATAATAAAAAATATTCTGTCATTGTTGACAAAGATGGAGTATTGAATCTATCTGATATACAAAAAGTTTGTGGAAAATACAGAGAATGTCTAACTCATTGATAAAAACAAGATGGACATACACAGTATTAGCCGAAGTAAGGAAGGGGGATGAGAAATTCTGTCTTGATAACTGTGATAGGACATTGAAGAGAGATAAAGATAGTTTGAAAACTCTTGGTGAACAGATAAAAACCTTGAAAGGTGAAATTCAACAATTACAGGAGGCAAGGGTGGCAGACTTGACCCCCACCTGTGGACCCTTTGTTCCCTCAATCTACCCTCAGGCTGAGTTGCGCAAGGATGATCGGGTTTTAAGCATCTGGTCAGCATTGCCTGGCTTTTGAGTCAACAGATTCTGACAGCGGTGATGAACGATGTCTTTAGCCAACCAGAACAACCTCCAGTGACAGTAATCACACATGAATCAGCATCTCCAAAACAGTTGGATGAATGATCAAACATGTTGAAACATCCACGAGAAGTGGGTATGAAAACATGCGACCATTTGAAGCGTTATAAGAAACTCTACAATCCACATCCTTATGATGGGTTACATTATTTAGCCTTTGTTTTGAACAACTGTGAACATCGTATACTTGAAGAAAAGGTTTATGGAGCTGTGGGTGGTGAAGAGCAAGATGTGGCCGATGGATGGAGAGCCATACATGTTTTTCTTAAGGGAGAGATAACCAAATGTGTTCAAAACCGAAAGAACCGTTTGTTCAATTTGAAGAAAGGTTTAGAGCAGAGGTGGTTAGACACAGTGGGTTACCCGACATGGAAGATGAAGATACACTCAATTCCTCCAAAAATGGGGCTCATCAGCTGATGCAATCCATACATGATGATTTGCAACAAAAAAATGTTTCCACAACTACTGATTGGGAGAGACAAAACTATGGTGACATCATCGAAAGGTTATCACGACTGGACAGAGACATCAATCCACATAATAAACCGGCTGTTATCAGAGTTGTGCAGGTTCCGAGTGAAACCAACAACATTATTCATTCAGAAAAAGAAAAACCTGGTGTATGTCATTATTGCGGGATGTCTGGTCACTGGCAACGAGAATGTCGGAAAAGAAAATGTGTTTATATGAGTAGTGGCCAGGAGAAGAAGGGTCCATCTAAGGGAAAATAGAATCAAGACAACAGCCCCAAACGACACAATGCTGATGCAGAAATGTAAGAAGCTCTCTCCGGCTCAGCAGCAGAGTTTGCTGGATGCTGTGGAGGGAAACTAATAGACCCACTCTTACATCCCATCTCAGCTGGTACATATGAAATCAGATGGAATATATGTGAACATGATGGTTAATAACTTTGCAGTAGTGTTTTTTGTAGATACGAGTGATGAAGTCACTGTATTGCCCATATCTTATGCAAAACATATAGAGTTGAAGTCGGAAGTTTACATACACTTAGGTTGGAGTCATTAAAACTTGTTTTTCAACCACTCCACAAATTTCTTGTTAACAAACTATAGTTTTGGCAAGTCGGTTAGGACATCTACTTTGCATGACACAAGTCATTTTTCCAACAATTGTTTACAGACAGATTATTTCACTTATAATTCACTTTATCACAATTCCAGTGGGTCAGACATTTACATACACTAAGATGACTGTGCCTTTAAACAGCTTGGAAAATTCCAGAAAATGATGTCATGGCTTTAGAAGCTTCTGATAGGGTAATTGACATCATTTGAGTCAATTGGAGGTGTACCTGTGGATGTATTTCAAGGCCTACCTTCACACTCAGTGCCTCTTTGCTTGACATCATGGGAAAATCAAAAGAAATCATCCAAGACCTCAGCAAAAGAAATGTAGACCTCCACAAGTCTGGTTCATCCTTGGGAGCAATTTCCAAACGCCTGATGGTACCACGTTCATCTGTACAAACAATAGTATAAAGTATAAACACCATGGGACGACGCAGCTGTCATACCTCTCAAGAAGGAGACGCGTTCTGTCTCCTAGAGATGAACGTACTTTGGTGCGAAAGGTGCAAATCAATCCCAGAACAACAAATCAAATCAAAGTTTATTTGTCAAGTGCGCCAAATACAACAGGTGTAAACCTTACAGTGAAATGCTTACTTACAGGCTCTAACCAATGGTGCCAAAAAAAAGGCATGTGTGTGTGTAGGTAACTAAATAAATAAAACAACAGTAGAAAGACATTTGAAAAAAAGAGTAGCAAGGCTATATACAGACACCTGTTAGTCAGGCTTATTGAGGTAGTATGTACATGTAGGTATTGTTAAAGTGACTGTGCATATATGATGAACAGAGAGTAGCAGAAGCGTAAAAAGAGGGGTTGGTGGGTGGTGGGACACAATGCAGATAGCCCGGTTAGCCAATGTGCGGGAGCACTGGTTGGTCAGGCCAATTTAGGTAGTATGTACATGAATGTATAGTTAAAGTGACTAAGCATATAAGATAAACAGAGAGTAGCAGCAGCGTAAAAGGTGGGTTGGGGGGGCACAAAAGCATTGGTTACCTGGCTTGGGGGTAAAAACTGTTGAGAAGCCTTTTTGTCCTAGACTTGGCACTCCGGTACCGCTTGCCATGCAGTAGTAGAGAGAACAGTCTTTGACTGGGGTGGCTGGAGTCTTTGACAATTTTTAGGGCCTTCCTCTGACACCGCCTGGTGTAGAGGTCCTGGATGCCAGGCAGCTTTGTCCCAGTGATGTACAGGGCCGTACGCACTACCCTCTGAAGTGCCTTGCGGTCAGAGGCCGAGCAATTGCCGTACCAGGCAGTGATGCATCCGGTCACGATGCTCTCGATGTTGCAGCTGTAGAACCTTTTGAGGATCTCAGGACCCATGCCAAATCTTTTTAGTTTCCTGAGGGGGAATAGGCTTTGTCGTGCCCTGTTCACGACTGTCTTGGTGTGTTTGGACCAATCTAGTTTGTTGTTGATGTGGACAACAAGGAATTTGAAGCTCTCAACCTGCTCCACTACAGCCCCATCGATGAGAATGGGGATGTGCTCGGTGGTCCTTTTCCTGTAGTCCACAATCATCTCCTTAGTCTTGGTTACATTAAGGGATAGGTTGTTATTCTGGCACCACCCGGCCAGGTCTCTGACGTCGTCCCTATAGGCTATCCCGTCATTGTCGGTGATCAGGCCTACCACTGTTGTGTCGTCAGCAAACTTAATGATCATGTTGGAGTCATGCCTGGCCATGCAGTCGTGGGTGAACAGGGAGTACAGGAGGGGACTGATTACACACCCCTGGGGAGCTCCAGTGTTGAGGATCAGCGTGGGAGATGTGTTGCTACCTACCCTCACCACCTGGGGGCGGCCTGTCAGGAAGTCCAGGATCCAGTTGCAGAGGGAGGTGTTTAGTCCCAGGATCCTTAGCTTGGTGATGAGCTTTGAGGGTACTATGGTGTTAAACGCTGAGCTGTAGTCAATGAACAACATTCTCACATAGGTGTTCCTTTTGTCCAGGTGGGGAAGGGCAGTGTGGAGTGCAATAGAGATTGCATCATCTGTGGATCTGTTTGGGCGGTATGCAAATTGGAGTGGGTCTAGGGTTTCTGGGATAATGGTGTTGATGTGAGCCATTCCCAGCCTTTCAAAGCACTTCATGGCTACGGACGCGAGTGCTACGGGTCTATAGTCATTTAGGCAGGTTGCCTTTGTGTTCTTGGGCACATGGACTATGGTGGTCTGCTTGAAGCATGTTGGTATTACAGACTCAATCAGGGACATGTTGAAAATGTCAGTGAAGACACCTGCCAGCAAAGGACCTTGTGAAGATGCTGGAGGAAACAGGTACAAAAGTATCTATATCCACAGTAAAACGAGTCCTATATCGACATAACCTGAAAGGCCGCTCAGCAAGGATGAAGCCACTACTCCAAAACCGCCATAAAAAAGCCAGACTACGGTTTGCAACTGCACACTTTTTGGAGATATGTCCTCTGGTCTGATGAAGCAAAAATAGAACTGTTTGGCCATAATGATCATCATTATGTTTGGAGGAAAAAGGGAGAGGTTTGCAAGCCGAAGAACACCATCCCAACCGTGAAGCACGGGGGTGGCAGCATCATGTTGTGGGGGTGCTTTGCTGCAGGAGGGACTGGTGCACTTCACAAAATAGATTGCATCATAAGGGGTGGACAATTATGTGGATATATTGAAGCAACATCTCAAGACATCAGTCAGGAAGTTAAAGCTTGGCCGTCATCTTCCAAACAGACAATGACCCCAAGCTTCCAAAGTTGTGGCAAAATGGCTTAAGGACAACAAAGTCAAGGTATTGGAGTGGCCATCACAAAGCCCTGACCTCAATCCAATAGAAAATGTGTGGGCAGAACTGAAAAAGCGTGTGCGCGCAAAGAGGCCTACAAACCTGACTCAGTTACACCAGCTCTGTCAGGAGGAATGGGCCAAAATTCCCCCAACTTACTGTGGAAAGCGTGTGGAAGGCTACCAGAAATGTTTGACCCAAGTTAAACAATTTAAAGGCAATGCTACCAAATACTGTTTGAGTGTATGTAAACTTCTGACCCACTGGGAATGTGATAAAATAAATAAAAGCTGAAATAAATAATTCTCTCCACTATTATTCAGACATTTCACATTCTTAAAATAAAGTGGTGATCCTAACTGACATAAGACAGGGAATGTTTACTAGGATTAAATGTCAGGAATTGTGAAAAACAGAGTTTAAATATATTTGACTAAGGGGGTGGGGGGCAGATATGAAATAAACCAAACCATTATCAATTTATATTGGTCCAATGAAGATTGATGCAGGGGTGTGGATAGGCTCATTTGAACAACCTATTTTAGGCAACCTATTATGCAACTTGACTCTACATTGAACATTTCTAAAGGGAAGGTGACAGTTCAGAACCATCCTATTTGGACTACGGGAAAAAATGGGTGTGTAACTTTGGATATGGAACCAGTGTACTTGACAGGTGTTGACCCACCTTGCACAAAACAATATCCCATTAGCAAAGAAGCAATGGCCAATACTAAAGTAGTGGAGGCTCCTAACATCATCATACAACGTGGCTCACCATGTAATCCAGCTATTCTGATGCTTCCTCCAGATACCACATTACTTGAACACGACTGTTGTGAGTTGGTTTTGGATCAGCTCTCTGACGGGTTTATGAAGAATCTGTTGGAAAACCCGGAGTTTATCTTATACACAGACGGTTCAAGCATTGTGGAGGGGGGTGTGAAGAAGGCAAGCTGGGCAGTTACTACAATGGACAATGTGATAGTGACAGGCACGTTACCTGCAGCAACATCAGCACACGTGGCGGAATTGGTGGCTTTGACAGAAGCATGTAAACAAGCTGAAAGAAAAACAGCAAATATCTCGACTTGAGGTATGCTTTTGGTGTTACCCATGATTTGGGAAGAATATGGAAAAACAGGATTCATGACATCACTGGGAGCTCCTGTGAAGAATGGACCAGAGGTGATGGCTCTACTGAATGCTCTCCAGTTACCTGGACAAGTTGCAGTTTTGAAAATGAAAGCTCATGGAAAAATCTTTAATGAGAGTAAAGGTAATGATCTGGCTGACAGAGCTGCCATGGCGTCTGCACCTCAGGCACCTAAACTGACTAGGAAATATATCTCAGATGCATTGCCTATGGTATTATGTAGTATACGGGCAACACATAATAAAATCACAGGATTGAGTCCGTTTGAGGTCGTCACAGGTCAACCCATGTCACTACCAGGCACGTTAGATTTTAGAAAAGCAGACGTTCACTTTATGAGTGACACAATGCTTAACTATTGCATACAAATCTCAAATGCAGTGTGGGAAGCAGACAGACAAGCAAAAGAGGTGAATAAGTCCCGAGGGGAGACATGATGTAGTACCATGACAGTGGGTGATGGTAAAAACAATATGTAACAGAGACATTAGGGCCAAAACGGAAAGGTCTTTATCAAGTTTTGCTCATAACAAGGTCAGCAGGGAAAATCACGATGGATACATGTCACTCATTGCAAGGTTGTCCAAGTCATCATATTAGGGATATCTAGACAACTTTTTCCTGAAAATCGGGACATATTTACTTAGGGAAATCTATGTGAAATATCAATTTCTCTTGAAACCAGGACATGTTACTTTCACTTTTTTGTTTCCTTCGTTACAGGTTATGATAATCTACCATCTGAAGCTGCAGCACTATCCCTTGACTGTACCTGAAACGATACAAGATCACCGGTGAAGTGTTCATTAGTGACGTCCTTATCAACCAGTGGAAAGGAAGAAGAATTCCTCACTAACAGGCAGAGTGTCAGAACATCATTTCTAATAGTTATCTATGTGGGACTGATAATAGTGTGGAAGAGCTGGTCACTTTTAAAGGACTTGGTGAATGATTACCTTGCCAATAGGACGATTAAAATATTATTGTCTTGAATATTATTGTTTGTGTGAGTTTCCTCCTAATACAGGATGTGGTTGGAATCGTAAGGGACATCACCATTACACCTGTTAATACTTATTTTCTATAACTTTATTTGAAATCTATTTCTTAATGTAACAGCGAGTACAGTATGCCCTTTGTGTTTTATAGAAATGCAAAGTCTTTACTGCTAATGTTTTTTTACTGTCTATTTTTTCATGTTTTTTCATGTTTTCTAAAAAGACATTTGAAGTATATTTCTTTTTTAAATGGTCTAGGGTGGAGTGTAAGAATATTTTAAAGATAACACACGACGCAGAGGACAAGAGGTCAATAGAGTACTAACGATCAATGGAAATAGTGTTTTTTCTATAATATCAATGGGTCAGAGACATGGGAGGAATTTCAGTCTGGGACTCAAAGCTACATGGCAAGTTCTCATTGGTCCAAATTGTTTATACATTGAACCTGAAATAGGATAATTGTTATTTGGCCATTGTCCCAGTTTTAGTCCAAGGAATTCTAATTGGTCAACCACAGGCTAGGGCTGGGTTATAAAACTACATCCTGTCCCTTTGTTCTGTGGAGAGAATCACAGGAGAGAATCACTGAGGACAGGGGAGCATGAACATCTACCATCTATCTCCCCGCATGATTTGTTCTCTTTGAATAAACCAATTTTTCTCCCCCTGATTTGCTTTGGGGTTTGTGTTATTGAAGAGTAACATCAACTGCTAACACTATACGGTGCATTCGGAAAGTATTCAGACCCCTTGTCTTTTTCCATGTTGTGACTAGAGTTCGAACGATTAGGATTTTTCAACACCAATACCGATACCGATTACTGGAGGACCAAAAAAAGCTGATAAAGATTAATCAGCCGATAAAAATAAAAAAGCATTTGTAATGACAATTACAACAATACTGAATAAACACTTAACTTAATATAATACATCAATAAAATCTATTTAGCCTCAAATAAAATGAAACATGTTCTAGTTTTAGGTTGTAGTTATTATAGGAATTATAGGACAATTTCTCTCTATACGATTTGTATTTCATATACCTTTGACTATTGGATGTTCTTATAGGCACTTTAGTATTGCCAGTGTAACAGTATAGTTTCCGTCCCTCTCCTCGCCCCTACCTGAGCTCGAACCAGGAACACATCGACAACAGCCACCCTCAAAGCACCGTTACCCATCACTCCACAAAAGCCGCGGCCCTTGCAGAGCAAGGGGAACAACCACTCCAAGTCTCAGAGCGAGTGACGTTTGAAACGCTATTATCGTGCACCCCGCTAACTAGCTAGCCATTTCACATCGGTTACACCAGCCTAATCTCGGGAGTTGATAGGCTTGAAGTCATAAACAGCTCAATGCTTGAAGCACAGCGACGAGCTGCTGGCAGAACGCACGATGCTGCTGTTTGAATGAATGCTTATGAGTCTGCTGGTGCCTACCATCGCTCAGTCAGACTGCTCTATCAAATCATAGACTTAATTAAAACAAAATAACACACAGAAATACGAGCCATATGTCATTAATATGGTCGAATAAGGAAACTATCATCTCGAAAACAAGACATTTATTCTTTCAGTGAAATACGGAACTGTTACGTATTTTATCTAACAGGTGGCATCCATTAGTCTAAATATTCCTGTTACATTGCACAACCTTCAATGTTATGTCATAATTACATAAAATTCTGGCAAATTAGGTGGCCCAAACTGTTGCATATACACTAACTCTGCGTGCAATGAACGCAAGAGAAGTGACACAATTTCACCTGGTTAATATTGCCTGCTAACCTGGATTACTTTTAGCAAAATATGCAGGTTTAAAAATATATATGTCACGTTCTGACCTTTATTTCCTTTGTTTTGTCTTTATTTAGTATGGTCAGGGCGTGAGTTGGGGTGGGCAGTCTATGTTTGTTTTTCTATGTTTGGTTTCCGTTTCGGCCTAGTATGGTTCTCAATCAGAGGCAGGTGTCGTTAGTTGTCTCTGATTGAGAATCATACTTAGGTAGCCTGGGTTTCACTGTTGGTTTGTGAGTGTTTGTTTCCGTATGAGTGTTTGTCGCCACACGGTACTGTTTCGGTTTCGTTCATGTTCACATTTATTGTTTTGTATTTTATAGTGTCCAGTTTATTTATTAAAGTAATCATCATGAACACTTACCACGCTGCATCTTGGTCCGATCCGATCTGCCATTACAATATACTTCTGTGTATTAATTTTAAGAAAGGCATTGATGTTTATGGTTAGGTACAGTCATGCGCTTTTGTTAAATCATCCCCCGTTTGGCGAAGTTGGCTGTCTTTGTTAGGAAGAAATAGTCTTCACAGAGTTCGCAATGAGCCAGGTTAGCAGGAAATATTAACTAAATATGCAGGTTTCAAAATATATACTTGTGTATTGATTTTAAGAAAGGCATTGATTGTTAGGTACACATGGGAGCAAGACAGTCCTTTTTCGCGAATATGCACTGCATAGATTATATGCAACGCAGGAAACGCTAGATAAACTAGTAATATCATCAACCATGTTTAGTTAACTAGTGATTATGATTGTTTTTTATAAGATAAGTTTAATGCTAGCTAGCAACTTACCTTGGCTTACTGCATTCGTGTAACAGGCAGGCTCCTCGTGGAGTGCAATGTAATCAGGTGGTTAGAGCTTTGGACTAGTTAACTGTAAGGTTGCAAGATTGAATCCCTGAGCTGACAAGGTAAAAATCTGTCATTCTGCCCCTGAACAGGCAGTTAACCCACCGTTCCTAGTCCGTCAGTGTAAATAAGAATGTGTTCTAACTGACTTGCCTAGTTAAATAAAGGATAAGTAAAGGTGTAAAAAAAAAAAATCTGCCAAATCGGTGTCCAAAAATACAGATTTCCGATTGTTATGAAAACTTGAAATCGGCCCTAATTAATCGGCCATTCAAATTAATCGGTCGACCTAGAGTTGTTACGTTACAGCCTTATTTTAAAATGCATTAAATAAATGTTTTCCTCATCAATCTACACACAATACCCCATAATGACAAGGCAAAAAAAGGGTTTTAGAAATGTTAGCAAATGTATTACAAATAACAAACAGAAATACCTTATTTACCGTATTCATACCCTTGCTATGAGACTCGAAATTGAGCTTAGGTGCATCCTGTTTCCATTGATCATCCTTGAGATGTTTCTACAACTTGATTGGAGTCCACCTGGGGTAAATGCAATTGATTGGACATGATTTGGAAAGGCACACACCCGTCTATATGACGGAGAGAAACAAAATGGTGCAGCTTGAGGCCATGTGGTGGAGAGTGATTCGGGAGCTGGAGATGGGGGTGTGAGCAGTTGGGTCTGGGCAGGGTGATGGCGTCGATGTTTGTATGTTTCCTTTCTTTGTATATGTTTTGTATTTTTTGAAGAAAAAAACATACAAAAGATAAATAAATAAATCAAGTAGTTGGCCCGACGGCCAGCATGCACGCAAGATTTGGTTCTGGGTGATGAGATTAGACTCACTAACATTGACATTCAGATTCATTCCTGAGTATAAAATGTGAGATTTTTTTGAGATTACCTAAATAATTGGATTACTTTCAGTTACTTTTAGATTATTTAGGCATTAAGAAGAAGACAAAAAGGATCCATCAAATTCATTTGGCGTGTCATCATAGTGGTCTCTGAGAAATTTTAACTTGCGCCTTTTTTATGTAAACATAATTTCTGAATTTAAAAGTAAGCCAGTTGTTCAAAAGTATCTGAAATCGGATTTCAATATTCTGCTGGTAACATAACCGGTTTCAGTTAGTTTTTTTGTAATCAGATTACATTTTAATCTTCAATTTGTTGGATTGAAAAGGGGCCAAACCTGAATGTGGTGATGTATTATTTTGCTGTAAGAGTTATAAAACAGCCCATCATTATGTTTGGGAGAGGGCTTTCTGTCTGCCCTGCCCATTGTGTAAGAGAGCACAGTTATCTTCATTTCCTCTCCTATCTTGGTTGCGCTGTGCTGGGCTGTGCTGCGCTGCTGCAGGACCATTAGCCTAAGTATTCCTTGGGGAATCTATTCTAATTAAGCAGACTGGAGCCGTGGCTCTGTGCAGGGCTCGATCTATACCCCGGTGTCTTCCAAAAGATTTGGCTCCCTTTAAAAGCATTCCCACTGACAGAGCCTTGTCTTTGTTGATGTCGTATAAGAGTCATTTGTCATCCAACTTTGTCATCCTTAGGATTCAAATCCTTCCCTTTCGCTTTCCACTTAAACATCTGTGTAAAACAACTGAGCAGGAAAAGGTCAAACTAAAATGTGTACTAATGATAGTAATAGTAGTACTAATAGTAATACTGCTGCACCACCTCTAAAACTGCAGTACTACTACAAAGACAGCGTATCATGTCATACCTTTTAAATTGATATCTATTGTTGTGTCTTTGGCAGCATTAAAACTGAAGACCTATTTATCAAATAACTCTCTGTAATTACTATTACGTGATTAAACTACTTAATCACGTAACTGTAATTAACTAGGAAGTCGGGGCACCAAGGAAAATATTCAGATTACAAAGTTATAATTTCCCTAATATAACTTTTCAGATATTTTAATATCTGATCAATTAGTCTTCTGATTAATGACTTATTCTTTATTTTACCTCACGTTAGTCTCATTCCAAATGTCGTAAATTGTTGGTTATCTGCACGAACCCAGTCTTCACTATGAGTCATCCATATATCAATTGTCTTAAATCATTTATTTACTAACTAAGTAATTCACAGAAATGCATAAACAAACGGTAGATAGTTACAAGGAAATGATAGCGGATGTGCCCTAGTGGGCTAAACCGGTATCGCGGCTTGGTGTACAAAAAGGGAAGTGGGGGTCAACTGAGATGAGACACTACAAAGTTGATAATTATAACAATTGAAATGCTAATCCTTTGCACATGAACGCTCATTCATTCGGGAACAATTGCAATCAATATATATATATTTACGCTCAGTGTGTCGTCG
This sequence comes from Oncorhynchus kisutch, assembly GCF_002021735.2. NCBI lineage: Eukaryota > Metazoa > Chordata > Actinopteri > Salmoniformes > Salmonidae > Oncorhynchus > Oncorhynchus kisutch. Next base: position 29,623,260 of record NC_034179.2, read on the forward strand.
GGATCTCTGTTGAAAAGTTAGTTTCTGTTGGAGAGCCTGTGCGCCCTCTCTCTCTCTCTGTTGTGGTTAGGGTAGATAGTTCAGAGTGACATTCATTCATGTCGTTATAGAATAGATGTTTCGGCGGTTGTCGGTCTTCACGTTCAATGATACCGAATTCCTAGCTGCAGACTAGTAATTAATATCAAAGACTTGTTCTTATTCTGTCGGTATCGATAGTCTAAGAGTTTAACCACATGGTATGGTTAAAAGATTCAGCAATCGTCTGCAACCTTTGTCCTCTCGTAATTGAGAGAAACATGGTCTGGTGATAGAAAACCCGGGTGGTGGTTTTATTCGGAAGAGCAGAAAAGGGCCTGTCCCAGGATGCCCGACCATAACTGTGCTCATGGGAGGTCCTCTGATTTAGTTAAACTCCAAAGCGAATTGGAGTTTCCTTCATTAAACAGTCCAAAATCACATTACACAATTTCACAAACAGTATCATCCTCACTCATTCTTCTTATAAAACAATTAGATGTAAAGCCTCGTATCTGAGGCTATTATATAAACAGCGTTATGGTAATGTGGCAGTATTGTCTCCCATGAGTTTCACAAAATTGTACCAAATGGACCAGTTCGTAGCTGGATTCTTCACCGATCTTTAATAGCTTCTCCAGAACATAAATGTTGTTCAGTTCTGTGAGGTGGAAGAAATTCCTTTGTTCTCTCTATGAAACTTTACTCTTTCTCTATACTGTGTCCATGAGGAGATAATCTCCTCCAGGAATTTACGACCTCTCTCTGACCACAGCAGCCTGGGTGTAGGAGACAGGGGGTTAGGGGGATGGTGCATAGAAAAGGTCTGGTGCAGAGGGAGGGGTGCTCGCTGTACCCAAAGAGGGCAACGTCATGACACTATGTAAAACTGTCACGTTCTGACCTTTATTTCTGTTGTTTTTGTCATTATTTAGTATGGTCAGGGCGTGAGTTGGGGTGGGCAGTCTATGTTTGTTTTTCTATGATTTTGGGATTTCTATGTTTCGGCCTAGTATGGTTCTCAATCAGAGGCAGGTGTCATTAGTTGTCTCTGATTGAGAATCATACTTAGGTAGCCTGGGTTTCACTGTTTGTTTGTGGGTGATTGTCTATGTTAGTTGCTTGTGTCAGCACAGGTCTCATTTATAGCTTCATGGTCGTTATTGGTTTATTGTTTTTGTATTCAGTGTTCAGTACTTTCTTTGATTAAATATTCATCATGAACACATACCACGCCGCATTTTGGTCCTCCGATCCTTCGGCCTCTCCTCTTCAGATGAAGAGGAGGAAGACCGTGACAAAAACAAACCATTTAGCAATACAGTAATTCACACACAGAGTCAGGTTCCCTCTCCCATTTCCCCCTCCAGCAGAATCCAGCTCATCCACCCCCCTCTCCTCTGTGGGAGTGGAATTCCAATCCACCAGTGGGCATTATACCACTTCTGCTATTCCATCAACCAGCACCGAGCACTGCACAGCAGAGGGAAGCTGCATGCATGGTTCCATTCCCACAAGCATTCTATTCTCTCTCCATCCACTCTCGTCTCTGGTCTCCACACACTACCTCTCTTTTTTTCCTCCTGTGGTAAACTGGTACCGTCACTTGATCATTTATGAGCAGGTTGTGGGAGTGAGGTCTCTCCAAAGGCCCATCCATTCATGCCTGGGCCTATTCTTTACAGAGGAGATGAGCAGGTTGATACCTTTAAGATGGTGAGAGCCTGCAGGGCATGGCAAGCTCCCAGACCCCACAAATCAACACATACAGAGCCTCAGGCCAGCACACACTTTGGTCTGTCTAGCACCAAACTACCTCACTGAGAGAAATGATAACGAGTAACAACTATATGATTGAATAGGAGACACTGTGCTAGACATGCGTTTTGAATGACAAGTCATTGGGTTCATATTAGGAGAGAAAGACAGGGAGCCCTCCACTCTGTGTATCTCTCTCAGATATTGTGCCTTCAGTACTGCACACTACTCGAGGAATACAATCCAAAATGGGTGTATCGCTGAGTGATCTTGCATGTGTTCAGGCTCCTGCCTGCCTTTGTGTGAAATCATCCCTCAGGCTAGGAGGCTAGGGCTATTTTTAGCAGGCTGATTGTATGCTGTTATGGGACAGCGTGTCCTACTTACACTGGGAGCTGCTGATATTAAAGCAAAGTGTTGATGTGACGACCCACATAATGAATCGTCCTTGAGAGACCCAGACGTGTCCTGCCAGTCTCAAACACCAAAGCCACCACTGTGTCTGTTAAGTGACTTCAAATGGCTTCAACATTCACACTGGGGCTGTGGGTGTCAGGGCTTGGAAAGCAGAGATATCACACTTATAATTGCCAGAAGTTAAACAGAATGACCATATTGGTATTCATAGGACAGCTCAGAATTAGTAAGCTGAATTCAGCTAATAAATGTCAAGATTTCAACCTCTCACATCAGTCAAGAGGACAGATATAAACCTCCTGACCTGAATGAGAAAGTAATATTCTGTCACTTTCAGATACATCCTTCCATCAGGGTCAGAACCAAGTGGCAATAAACACAAATCTGTCTGAAAGGTCACAGTAAAACTCTTTAGCACAATCACAATGAAGGATCACCATAATGAAGAAGACCTGCTCATTCCATGACATAGTCTAACCAGGTGAATGCTATGATCCCTTACTGATGCCACTTGTTAAATCCACTTCAATCAGTGTAAAGGAAGCGGGGGAGACAGATTAAAGAAGGATTTTTAAGCCTTGAGACAATTGAGACATGGATTGTGTATGTGTGCCATTCAGAGGGTGAATGGGCAAGACACAATAAGTGCCTTTGAATGGGGTATGGCAGTAGCTGCCATGTGCATTCGTTTGTGTTAAGAACTGCAATGGTGCTGGGTTTTTCATGCGCAACTGTTTCCTGTGTGTATCACGAGTGGTCCACCATCCAAAGGACATCCAGCCAACTTGACACAACTGTGGGAAGCAATCGGCCAGAGTGCGTGTGCACTTCCTCCAGGACTGCCGCCCAGAAGAAATGCCATGCAGCACAGAGACGCATGAGATTGAACTTCACTGAAGTCGTCCCATTAGTTTGAGCTATATAGATCAACGTTTTTCTGTGATCGAATCAACATTATATCACCCCCTTTTCAATGCAACAAACCAAAATAAATCTAACTTTGCATGATCTGTGATTTTGTTGTAACAGAGCCAGAGCACAACAGAGTAGAAGTCTATTGTCGGGGGTAGCCCACGAGCGGTCTTTCAATCACCAGCTAGTGCACATTTCAGATCAGTTCAGATCAGAGCGCAGAGTGTGCGTGTGCACATTTGTTTATATTCTTTGCTAGTTAGCAAGTTATTAGCCCAGTTATACATAAGTATAGGTCAGCAATGGGGAGTTACTGCTTCCTACAAGAGGACAAAACGTGTAGGCTACATTTCAAGCTGTCTTTGAAAGGCCAGTCAGGTAAAAAGCTTACTTCTTAATTAAATGGGCAGTGTTGTATTTTGAGACAGGCTTGAATATGCAAATAAGCCAATAGGCAGAGGGGTAGCCTAAATGATCTAATTCTCTGTATGGTAATAATAATACATGTTATTTCGTATAGTGGTTTCTTGCATCATACAACACAATACAATGCAAGTTACAGTCAGCTTTTTGGCCCATTGTAAAAAATCATTAATTCATGTCAAGCCCTTCATAATGTAAAAATGTTTTTAAAAGTCTCATTGAATGTAGGCCTGCACTGAACACCACATATAGGCTATATCACAGAAATTCAAAGCTATTTCCATGTGAAAATGTTATGGGATTCGCTCCATTGGTTTTGTTGGTAGGCCTACAGTGCATTCAGAAATCAAATCAAATTTATTTATATAGCCCTTCGTACATCAGCTGATATCTCAAAGTGCTGTACAGAAACCCAGCCTAAAACCCCAAACAGCAAGCAATGCAGGTGTAGAAGCACGGTGGCTAGGAAAAACTCCCTAGAAAGGCCAAAACCTAGGAAGAAACCTAGAGAGGAACCAGGCTATGTGGGGTGGCCAGTCCTCTTCTGGCTGTGCCGGGTGGAGATTATTCAGACCCCTTGACTTTTTCCACAATTTGTTCAGTTACAGCCTTATTCTAAAATTGATGAAACTGTTTTTTCCCCTCATCAATCTACATACAATACACAATACTGAAAAAGCAAAAACAGGTTGAGACATTTTTGCTATAATATATATATAAAAAAAACTGAAATATCACAATTTGCATAAGTATTCAGACTCTTTACTCGGTACTTTGTTGAAGCAGCTTTGGCAGCGATTACAACCTTGAGTCTTCTTGTGTATGATGCTACAAGCGTGGCACACCTGTTTTTGGGGAGTTTCACCCATTCTTCTCTGCAGATCTTCTAAAGCTCTGTCAGGTTGGATGGGGAGCGTTGCTGCACAGCTATTTCCAGGTCTCTCCAAAGATGTTTGATCTATCTGGGCCACTCAAGGACATTCAGAGACTTGTCCCGAAGCCACTCCTGCATTGTCTTGGCTGTGTGCTTAGGGTCGTTGTCCTTTTAGAAGGTGAACCTTTGCCCCAGTCTGAGGTCCTGAGCGCTCTGTAACAGGTTTTCATCAAGGATCTCTCTGTATTTTGCTCCGTTCATCTTTGCTCAGTCCATGCCCCATGACTAGTCTCCCAGTCCCTGCCACTGAAAAATATTCCCACTGCATGTTGCTGCCACCACCATGCATCACCGTAGGGATGGTGCCAGAGTGCTGCAGAGATGATTGTCCTTCTGGAAGGTTCTCCCCTCCACAGAGGAACTCTAGAGCTCTGTCAGAGTGACCATCGTGTTCTTGGTCACCTCCCTGACCAAGGCCATTCTCCCCCGATTGCTCAGTTTGGCCATGCGGCCAGCTCTAGGAAGAGTCTTGGTGGTTCCACACTTCTTCCATTTAAGAATGATGGCCACTGTGTTCTTGGGGACCTTCAATGCTGCCAACGTTTTTTTGGTACCCTTCTCTCGATCTGTGACTTGACACAATCCTGTCAGAGTGACCATCGGGTCTATGAGTTGGGAATCACCTCGCTAATTAATCAAACTCTATATATCAGATGAAATGCCATCCTAACAACAAAAAAAAGCTAAACAACTGGCATAAAATTATATTCTTCACAATAAGATTAGTGAACCCATTCCAAACTTGTGCAAGCAGACATAAACAAATCTAAATCAACAGTAATGTCTTATTCAGTGGCTGATCACCTAGGAAACAGGATGAGAGAGGAACCATGGTTAATAGTAGCTGCTATTCCTCAGTGAAAATGTAGCCTAGGAGCCAACCTCAAACCGTGGCTAGATCAACAATAAGAACCAATGACAAGTTTTAATTTATTTTTGTTATGTTGCACCATAACCCCCTTAAAGAGAGAATGTTCCCTCTGGTTGTGGTGTGTTAGGTTATTATGAGGCGCTAAGTAAGCGTTTCAGCCATACTTACTGCCCAGTTAAATGTCTTAGAGGGTAATGGAGAAGCCCTGTTAAATGTCTTCGAGGGTAATGGAGAAGCCCTGTTAAATGGCTTAGAGGGTAATGGAAAAGGAATAAGAAGTACAAAGCTGGAGGAGCCAGGAGAGGTCTCTACTAATGGAGATGGCACTTTCAGAGGTATTGAAGGAATGGAGGCAGACTGAATGGCAGACTGAGGCTCATAAAATGATTCTTTGAAGGGATGGAACACTGACAGAGATCCATGTGGGTGAATCAGACTCTCTCGAAGAAGGTCCTCTTAGTATTTGAAAACAAACAAGGGCACGGAGAAACTTTTAATAATCTTTTGTAGAATCAAGATTATTACTACAAAATACTCCATTCATGCACACACATAAAGGACAACTAAAGTGATATATAAACCTAAGAACCGCAGCTCATTAATTGTGTGTGTGTGCGTGAGTATGCGTAATAATTCTATTTTTTCCACAGGTATAAAAGTATAAATGGGGTACTGAACCCTGGTTGTTGATTCATTCAGTTGATAGACATCAACTGACTGATCCGATTCACACACACCAATATAACCGAACTTGAGTACTCTACAACTCATCCAAAAATCGGTGGTTCTGCCCCTTAGCAAGTGCCGAAGACGTGGATGTCGATTAAGGCAGCCCCCTGCACCTCTCTGATTCAGATGCAGAAGACACATTTCAGTTGAAGGCCTTCTGTTGTACAACTGACTAGGTATCCTCCCCTCCCCTCTCCCTTTCCCATATGAGAGCCAACACCAGTATTGAGGTTTCAGGTAAAGTTACTAATCTAAGTGTAGTTCAACGAATCCCCCCATTTTCTGCAGTAGCGAATGAGTCTTAAAGGGCCAATGCAGCCATTTGTATCTCAATTTCAAATCATTTCTGGGTAACAATGAAGTACCTTATTGTGATTGTTTTCAATTAAAATGGTCAAAAACAAAACAAAAGAGCTTATTAGCAAATAGCAATTGCTCAAGCAAGAATTTAGCTACAGTAGGAATGTCAGGGAGTGGAGGGGGAATACTGAAAACTAGCTGTTATTGGCTGAGAGGTTGGTCTATTAACTAATTTACCGCCTAGTGATGTCACCAGACAGGCCAAAACTCCATCCCACCAAAACAGGCAGAAATTTCATGCAGTCTCTTCAAACAGGTCCTACACTAAAAGGGCATTATCATCATTTTCACAGTATTATTCCAACCTTTTTGTCAGATGTTGCTATGGAATACTGAAGTATAATTACAAGCATTTCATAAGTGTCAAAGGCTTTTATTGACAATTACATGAAGTTGATCAAAGAGTCAATATTTGCAGTGTTGACCCTTCTTATTCTAGACCTCTGCAATCTGCCCTGGCATGCTGTCACTTAACTTCTGGGCCACATACTGACTGATGGCAGCCCATTCTTGCATAATCAATAATTGGGAGTTTGTCAGAATATTTGGGTTTTTGTTTGTCCACCCGCCTCTTGAGGAATGACCACAAGTTCTCAATGGGATTAAGGTCTGGGGAGTTTCCTGGCCATGGACCCAAAATATCGATGTTTTGTTCCCAGAGCCACTTAGTTATCACTTTTTCCTTATGGCAAGGTGCTCCATCATGCTGGAAAAGGCATTGTTTGTCACCAAACTGTTCCTGAATGGTTGTGAGAAGTTGCTCTCGAAGGATGTGTTGGTACCATTCTTTATTCATGGCTGTGTTCTTAGGCAAAATTGTGAGTGAGCAACCCCACACATGAATGGTCTCAGGATACTTTACTGTTGGCATGACACAGGACTGATGGTAGCGCTCACCTTGTCTTCTCCGGACAAGCTTTTTCCGGATGCCCCAAAAAATCGGAAAGGGGATTCATCAGAGAAAATTACTTTACCCCAGTCCTCAGGAGTCCAATCCCTGTACCTTTTGCAGAATATCAGTCTGTCCCTGATGTTTTTCCTGGAGAGAAGTGGCTTCTTTGCTGCCCTTCTTGACACCAGGCCATCCTCCAAAAGTCTTCGCCTCACTGTGTGTGCAGATGCACTCACACCTGCCTGCTGCCATTCCTGAGCAAGCTCTGTACTGGTGGTGCCCCGATCCCGCAACTGAATCAACTTTAGGAGACGGTCCTTTCACTTGCTGGACTTTCTTGGGCTCCCAGAAGCCTTCTTCACAACAATTGAACCGCTCTCCTTGAAGTTATTGATGATCCGTTAAATTGTAGATTTACAGTGCCTTGCGAAAGTATTCGGCCCCCTTGAACTTTGCGACCTTTTGCCACATTTCAGGCTTCAAACATAAAGATATAAAACTGTATTTTTTTGTGAAGAATCAACAATAAGTGGGACACAATCATGAAGTGGAACGACATTTATTGGATATTTCAAACTTTTTTAACAAATCAAAAACTGAAAAATTGGGCGTGCAAAATTATTCAGCCCCTTTACTTTCAGTGCAGCAAACTCTCTCCAGAAGTTCAGTGAGGATCTCTGAATGATCCAATGTTGACCTAAATGACTAATGATGATAAATACAAGTCTCCGTATAAATGCACCTGCACTGTGATAGTCTCACAGGTCCGTTAAAAGCGCAGAGAGCATCATGAAGAACAAGGAACACACCAGGCAGGTCCGAGATACTGTTGTGAAGAAGTTTAAAGCCGGATTTGGATACAAAAAGATTTCCCAAGCTTTAAACATCCCAAGGAGCACTGTGCAAGCGATAATATTGAAATGGAAGGAGTATCAGACCACTACAAATCTACCAAGATCTGGCCGTCCCTCTAAACGTTCAGCTCATACAAGGAGAAGACTGATCAGAGATGCAGCCAAGAGGCCCATGATCACTCTGGATGAACTGCAGAGATCTACAGCTGAGGTGGGAGACTCTGTCCATAGGACAACAATCAGTCGTATATTGCACAAATCTGGCCTTTATGGAAGAGTGGCAAGAAGAAAGCAATTTCTTAAAGATATCCATAAAAAGTGTTGTTTAAAGTTTGCCACAAGCCACCTGGGAGACACACCAAACATGTGGAAGAAGGTGCTCTGGTCAGATGAAACCAAAATTGAACTTTTTGGCAACAATGCAAAACGTTATGTTTGGCGTAAAAGCAACACAGCTCATCACCCTGAACACACCATCCCCACTGTCAAACATGGTGGTGGCAGCATCATGGTTTGGGCCTGCTTTTCTTCAGCAGGGACGGGGAAGATGGTTAAAATTGAAGGAAAGATGGATGGAGCCAAATACAGGACCATTCTGGAAGAAAACCTGATGGAGTCTGCAAAAGACCTGAGACTGGGACGGAGATTTGTCTTCCAACAAGACAATGATCCAAAACATAAAGCAAAATCTACAATGGAATGGTTCAAAAATAAACATATCCAGGTGTTAGAATGGCCAAGTCAAAGTCCAGACCTGAATCCAATCGAGAATCTGTGGAAAGAACTGAAAACTGCTGTTCACAAATGCTCTCCATCCAACCTCACTGAGCTCGAGCTGTTTTGAAAGGAGGAATGGGAAAAAATGTCAGTCTCTCTATGTGCAAAACTGATAGAGACATACCCCAAGCGACTTATACAGCTGTAATCGCAGCAAAAGGTGGCGCTACAAAGTATTATCTTAAGGGGGCTGAATAATTTTGCACGCCCAATTTTTCAGTTTTTGATTTGTTAAAAAAGTTTGAAATATCCAATAAATGTCGTTCCACTTCATGATTGTGTCCCACTTGTTGTTGATTCTTCACAAAAAAATACAGTTTTATATCTTTATGTTTGAAGCCTGAAATGTGGCAAAAGGTTGCAAAGTTCAAGGGGGCCGAATACTTTCGCAAGGCACTGTATATACATTTTAGAGACATTATATTTAAATGTGTTATCTTGTTGTTATTAGTCCCACCCTTCAGCTCCATTCAACCCCTCACATCTATCTCTTAACACCATCCATACTGGATTTCAGGTTGACATATATTCTTCAACTGTGCTGTGATGCTTCACAAAAGTACTGAACCTTTATATTCTCATAGTTTCTAAAGATTGTAAATTAAAGACACACATTTTGATTAAAATAATTATTATATTATTGATCAATTGACTATGACTTTTCAAATCACCCAGCATTGCTATCTGCAGTGTTAGCTCTAGGTAAATGTTACAATTATTCAGCCATTTCTGGACTGTGACCAAAAAACGAGCTACATGTGGACAGTACCAAAATAAATGATCTAATGACTCTGCAAAATCTGCAGAGCTGGGAAGGTTGCCACATATATATAACATTCTATTGGTTGCAAGAATTGAGTATAATCCTTTATATTGAAAAATGTGAAATGTTGAATCCGTCGTCGTTTTGCATGTCAAATCATAAACCATGTGCCATGGAATCAGTACATCGTCAAATCTCACCTCATGGCACAATGCCTCTCCCTTATGTGCCCTACTTTTTGTGTGTGTGTGTGTAAATTGTAAAGTATTTTGTCTGTAATGTTATATTTCTCGTTATGTGTCGGACCCCAGTAAGACTAGCTGTCACCATGGTGCCGGCTAATGGGGATCCCAATAAAACAAAATGTAAATATATACACTCACTGGACAGTTTATTAGGTACACGAAAATCGATCGCTCCTACACACAATGAGTCACGTGGCCGGGGCTTGCTATATAAAGCAGGCAGACAGGCAGGCATCAAGGCATTCAGTTACTGTTTGATTGAACGTTAGAATGAGCTAAACAAGTGACCTAAGTGACTTTGAGCATGGTATGATTGTCGTTGCCAGGTGCACCGGATCCAGTATCTCAGAAACGGCCGCCCTCCTGGGCTTTTCTCACACAACAGTGTCTAGGGTTTACCGAGAATGGTGCGACAAACAAAAATTATCCAGTCAGCGACAGTCCTGTGGGCGAAAACAGCTAGTTCATGAGAGAGGTCAAAGGAGAATGGCAAGAATCCTGCAAGCTAACAGGCAGGACACAAATAGACAATTAACAGCACAGTACAACAGTGGTGTGCAGAATGGTATCTCGGAACGCACAACTCGTCGATCCTTGTCACGGATGGGATATTTCAATAGACGACCACACCGTGTTCCACTCCTGTCAGATAAAAACAAGAAGCGGCTCCAATCTCCACGCAATCTCTCATAGCCTGGTTCCTCTATAGGTTTCTTCCTAGGTTTTGGCCTTTCTAGGGAGTTTTTCCTAGCCAACGTGCTTCAACACCTGCATTGCTTGCTGTTTGGGGTTTTAGGCTGGGTTTCTGTACAGCACTTTGAGATATCAGCTGATGTACGAAGGGCTATATAAATAAATGTGATTTGATTTGATCACAAGCATTAGACAATTGAGGAGTGGAAAAACATTGCCTGGAGTTCAGTTTACTTAAGCAGCCTGCACAGTCCCCAGACCTCAACCCAATAGAGCATCTTTAGGATGAGATGGAACGGGCTGTTCACAGCAGTAATGCACTGTCATCCAATCTGCAGCAACTGCGTGATGCCATCGCATTAGCATGGACCAACCTCCCTGTGGAATGTTTCTGAATTGTAGAATTCACCCGAAGAATTCAGGTTTTCTGGAGGCAAAGGGGGGTCCGACCTGGTACTAGATGGGTGTAGCTGATAAACTGGCCAGTGAGTGTATATTTAAAACAGGAAAATCACATTTTTGACTGCACTGGGCCTTTAAGGCCCACAGTACTATACCTGTTCCAGGATGGTGTTGATTCTTCCAACCTCACAGTCGATGAGGAAGCGTTTCTCCTGCCTGCGGTCCATCTCCTCAATGATGCGTTTGTACTCTGTAGGGTCCACTATGCTGCCCACCGACCGGGCCGTCACCTGCCAGTTATTGGCCACTGCTGACTCCATGATGGCTTGAAGGATAGAGAAACCTGGAGAGGAGAGAGAGGGGATCAGTCATATACAGTAGAATGGGAAAGGTGGGTTTGTGGTCGTTTGCAGAGGAGAGCGGTGTACTTAATCACGTCATAGTTACTGTAAAGTCAAAATACAAAGCTCTTTGACAATAAAATCTGGGCACATATTCTAGTCACGTGCACAAGTATGATGAAATGCATTTCTTGCGAGCTCTAAACCCAACAATGCAGTAATAACATAAGAGAACAAAAACACACAAGAAATAAAAAGAAGAAATCAGAAATAAAAGAACAGGAGAAAGTAAGAAGCTACAGTTCCAATACCATGTTTACAATGTGCAGAGATACTGGAGTGATAGAGGTAGATATGTATATTGGTAAGGTGACTAGGCATCAGGATGTATAATAAACAGAGTAGCAGTGGCGTAAATAAAGATTGTATGTGAGTGTGTGTGCGTGTGTGTGTAGTCAGTATGAATCAGTGGAGGCTGCTGAGGGGAGGACGGCTCATAATAATGGCTGGAATGGAGCAAATGGAATAGCATCAAACACACGGAAACCATGTCTTTGATGTATTTGATGCCATTCCACTGATTCCGCTCCAGCCATTAACACGAGCCCGTCCTCCCCAATTAAGGTGCCACCAACCTCCTGTGGTATAAATGTGTGCATGTTATGTGTGTGTTGGAGTGTCTGTGTGCGTGAGAGTGTAGAGTCCTGTGTGTGTGCATAGAGACAGTGCAAAAATACAAATAATTACAAGGGTCAACTCAGTCTGTGTAGCCATTATTTTAGCTATTTAGCATTTTAGATATTTAACACCTCTTATGGTTTGGGGATAGAAACTGTTCAGAAGCCTGTTGGTGTCAGACTTGATGCACCGGTATTGCTTGCCGTGCGGCAGCAGAGAGAACAGTCTATATCTTGGATGACTGGAGTATTTAATGATTTTCCGGGCCTTCCTTTCACACCGGCTGATATAGATGTCCTGGATGGCAGGGAGCTCGGCCCCAGTGATGTACTGGGCTGTCCGCACCACCCTCTGTAGCGCCATGCGATCGAGGGCGGTGCTGTTGCCGTACCAAGCAGTGATGCAGCCAGTCAAGATGCTCTCAATGGTGCCGCTGTTGAACTTTTTGTGGATTTGAAGGCCCATGCCAAACTTGTTCAACCTCCTGAGGGGTAAAAGGCACTGTCGCACCTTTTCACAACTGTGTGTGTGTGTGTGTGGACCATTTTAAGTCCTTAGTGATTTGGACCTTGAGGGACTCTCAAACCGCTCCACTGCCGCCCCATCGATGTGGATGGGGGCGTGCTCGCCCTCCCCCTTTCACATTTCTCACTTTTTATCATCGTCAATTTAAAGGTTCTGTTTTGTACTGTTTGTTAACCAACTGGTGTAGGGTATGAATATTTTATGCTTTCTGTCCACTTGAATGGTATCATTCTGTCATAAAAACAACCACAATAGTCTTTGAGCCCATGAGAAAAAACCTCCCAAAAGACAGCCCTGTCAATATCACATTTCATGGGTGAAATAAATGGTACAGAAGGCAAAGTATGTCAAATGGAAAAGTAGCTTATAGCTTCCAAGACAGGCAACTAGAAATTCTAGTCTGGGCTTTTTATGATGGGGAACTGTTTCGCAGAAATACTACTTGCAATGCCAATAAGCTTTGGAGGAAAATTTCAATTGAATAGGTTTTCATTTCAGCTCCCAGTGTCTCGGCTGTCACAGTCTGTAATAACTGAATTGATGTGATTTAAAATTCAAATTGTGCGGTACATCATGTCAGTGTTACCAGTATCAGTGTTACCCCTCCAATGTATAGGTTATAATGGATATCACAGTGCTCTAGGTCTGACAAGCAGGCCTTAAAGGGGCGGAGTTACAAAAGGGGCGGAGTTACAACCCAGGACATGTTTTCTTTTCAGAAGATCAATGCATCGTCCATTATGTCAACTCAAGGTCAAACTGCAGGCCTGAAATGGGGGTTGTACAGCGAGAGCCGCACCCCTTTATGGGTAATAGCCTTATCAAAATATGAATGTTATTTAATAACACTCCTTACACCACAATGAATAATGATGTGCTGCCACTGGATTATTCATGCATAGAAATATACAGACCTAGAATAGAGTAATGAAAGAAAACATATATACGTATCAGCGATGGTGGAAATGTGTGGTGGCAGTAGGTCATTATGTGGTTGTAAGTAATAGACAGATAAAATGGTGCAGTTGAGGAAGGCTTTGTGCGAGAGCAAGCACGCTATAGTCGGCTTGGCTAAATGGGCAGAGGCAGCAACATGCGCTCGGCTATCTCTTCCTCTTAGAGCTTGGGATAAAATCGCTGATTCAATAAAATGATGAATATTATTACTGATGCTGAAGCAGTCAGTGTAGATTATGCTAATGCAGATGCGGTCTTTGCAGTGCACCCCTGCTGGGCCCATCCACATTAAGCATCCACACTGTTCCCTATATGCGCTACCGTCACTTTGTCCAACCTGCTACTGGCACACCAGGGACCTCTGTATAAAAACACTTTGACAGCCCAGTCTAAAGACACCTGTAGCCCAAAACATCTCACAGTACCTCCACTAACAGCCAGCCATCGCAGTTTCAGCATGTTACTTTCCATGTGAAAGGGACATTTTAATTCACGTCAAATGGAGGAAACATGTTATGAGTGTTCATGGATACTTTAAACCGTCTAGAACGCTAGTTGTAGGCATAAATGGATCTACTGCTGTATATGTAGATATATGGAGCTGTGAAGTGAAGAACTACCATAGACTAGCTAGCTAGAGCACATAAGAATTCTGCACACAGCCAGAGACTCAGCCATCCACTCTCCTCTATATCCTCTCCTACGTTAGTGACCTTCACTCAAGAGACCACTGCAGAAGGTTGTCCAATCAGACATTGCCTTTTATAAGACAGGCGGCTGTGAAGGACTGAGCACGGCTACATCACCATCACCCACTCAGGTGGCGACTGGAAGAGCAGCGAGGAGCAGGGAGAGCCGTGTATGCACGTCTGATATTTCTAAAGGTTGGGAGACTCAACAACGGTTTTCATGCGTCTGGCCGTATCCCAGCGCACTGTGAATGACAGCCAGATAAGATAAAACCCAGGAGCTGACCCCTGGTTGAAAGGACAGGGGCTTATTCTGTCATTGTAGAAGCACCATCAGGTCACACTGAAAAACACTGTGCTTTTATCATCCATGCCCACAGCATATTAAGAGAGAGAAAAGACTGCAGTCTATGTCTGATAGCATAGCAGCACAGAGGAAATTAAAAAGCAAATGCTGAAATATGAGGTGTTTTTTCACCAGCTTCCCTGAGACTACATATTGTATAGAGTACACTGGGTAAAGCCTGACATTTTAAACATGTTACCAGCTGCTTATGAAGAAAAAGGATTTGGGAGGATTTAGAAATGATTCCCTCATGACTTATATTTTGTATCAATCTTCTGCCTCTAAGCTGATTTGGAAGTTTTGGGATTCAGACGTTATTATTTATTTCTCAATGCTAAACGTGTTGTGAAACATTGACAAGTTAAAATACTTGGAGATGAAAAATAAATGACCAATAATTCTGGCAGAAAATATAAACAGGGGATGTCATGGCATCACAATGCTAAAAGGAACAACAGTCTGGATATTGGCATATCCTGTCTGCTGTGTGTGAGATGAACATAGTGTCACTCAGTGGTGCAAACAACAAAGTGAGTGAATGTTGGTGCAAGGTTTTTAGACGTAAACAGATGGTACATATCACAGAAGCCAGCAGGCAGGGCGACCATCAAGAGCATTTATAAACTGTCAATTGTACAGCCCATAATAAAAAACACATGAAATATTCAGAAATCTGGGGCATATTGTCACAAGGCAATGTATAATTGGGATGAAAGTAAGACATTTTGTGAGGGAAATGTTTTAAAGATGACCTATAGTAGTACATTTCTTTAAAAACATTTGATACCGTAGAAACATTCACCTGAATGATTTTTACTACAGCCTGCTGACCAATTGGGAAACATCATTTGTGTGGAAATGAGTCCCAGCTACAGAGCTCAGGGTCAGGGTTGACACCTTTATTCACATCAAGTCCTCAACACTAGATGTCTATCATCTGAAGTCCGACTTGACAGACACTCCATTCAAGTGTAATATCTGATATCCTGTCAGATGAGGCAGTAAAGAAAATGCAGCAAACTAAAGAAAATCTCTCTCTGACGCTCGATACTCAATTGAACCCATTTTTGTCAGCAAGAAAAACATAAACGATTCTGTACTCAGTATCAAATCTTTGAAAACTAGACATGGTGAATGGATCAACGAGGAACGTTCAAAATATAATTTTAATGGTGGGGACCTTGACTGGAATATAAACCTTCTTGGTTGTCATCACACTAGGTTCATTTACATTTCTTCACATGAACATAATTCCCTGCCTCAGCGTGGAGTGTGAAAGGTCAAAATGATTATGCAGAAAGCAGAGAAAATGTCTAATTTCTTCAAAAGAACAATTACAACCCCTGATATTTGTCAGTGTCAATTATCATAATTGGGCTATTTGAGTAGAGTAAGACATAAAAATGTTCCTGATGCTTCTCTATTTCTCTTGATATACCCCAAAATTTCTTTAGATAATTTGACAGTCAGTGAAAGCTATATATAGTATTTTTTTCAAATGTAACAAAGGAAGGATTGATAAAGACAGGTTTTACTGTAGGTGGTGAGCAGTATGGATAATGTGTGGGGAGGTTCTGATAGTATTTGATTTCAGTTCGAGGATATAAGTGTAGATAAGTATAGTGTGGATAGTATGCTGTGCCATTTGGAGGTTATGAGAGGTAGAGTGGACAATATGCTGTCTCAGGTGGTGGATAGCATCATGGTGGCTGCAGCATCATGGATGCTGTGTGCCCTCAACTCTGACTCAGTCTTCCCCTGCTGCCTCCCAGGAGATGGTGACCTCTTTTAATCTCTCTCTCGGGGCAGGCATCAGAGTTATTTGCTGTGATGGCTTGCCCAAAGCTGAGCAGTGCATCACCGAGGTGAAGTCACACAAAGCTTCTGAGACCACTTTTAGAGAAAGCTCCAAAAATCTCAAAGCTTAAGTCAGAGAGAAAAAAACAACAAGAGCTACTGCAGAGAGAGGCATTCCACTTCCCTGCACCAGATTTCACAAAATTGAGTTTGCTGGCTGGCTTTCTCATTGAGAGTAAAGCTGCACGTACAGTCCCATGTTTCTGCTCAATTGCCTACAGAACACCCATCTCTTAAACAAACAAAAATGGCCTTTCATCTTGGGCAAACCATGTACCGAACACAGCATATTAAGTCTTTCATAATGCAGAAAGACCACTTGTTCAAATGGCCCATGCATTATCCTGAAAGCTTGTGTCCCAAAATAGATGAAAGGCTTTGGAGACCAGTGGCCAGAGACAAGTGAGCAGAGGATGGTATAAACAAAACAGTGTGTAATAAAGCAGGGGCAAGTTCTATTAGTCACCCAGTTCATTATTATGCCATTTTAAGTCACATGGTCAGGCCAGATTAGATGTGACAGACTGTGGATCTCCTTAGGAGATGTTTAGAATTCATAAAGTAAATCATATTTGGTTGAGCTGCAGAGGCACAAAGGGTTTGCTGACTCCTCCATTATTTTCCCCAGGCTACGCCTCCACAATGTTTTTTATGCTATTGAAATTTCTGCTATTTCTCCTGCGAGCAGCTGAGACTAGTGCAGTCAGCTGAGGAGAGAGAGAAAATGAGAGAGAGACTCATACTGGCCATTATAAGCCTCTTGCTCCTGGGGTCCTCTCTTGCTTTTGTTTAGAATGGATGTGTGTACATTTGTCTCCTAATGTCAGTTTTTCCACATACTATGATAGCACAGGATACAAATACAAGGGACTTATTCTGTCAGAGATACAAAGGCTATATAACAATGGGGTTTAAATGCCAACACATTTTAAATATTGAACAATTACATACCTAGGATAATACTGAAATGAGTCACATTACATGTTGATGTTAAAGGTATGCATACATGACATTTTAAGGTCAGTGACTGTGCTGGTTTTCTTTTCTCTCTGAAACACTATTTTTGTCTGCATCCTGTGTATTGATTTCTTTATTTTTCCCCAGCAGCAGCAGCAGCAACCGTAGGGGCAGTCACAGCACCAACCAAGCAAGCAGTAGAGAGAAGAGAACTGTCCAGTGCTGAAATACTGGTTTCTGCAGTCAGAGCCAGTAGTATAGAGTGGAACTGTCCAAGGTTCTGAAATATTAGCAACTTAGAACAGGGAGCAGGGAAAGCAGGGGGAAAAAAAGATCTGAAAATGGCACTGAACCACACAAGGCTGCAGCATTGGAAGCAGTGTTAGTAGGAGCTGTTTCAGCCCAGTGCTGAAATACTAGCTGCTTAAAGAAAGATGAGTACAGACCAGTCGGAAATACTAGCTGCTTAAAGAAAGATGAGTACAGACCAGTCGGAAATACTATCTGCTTAAAGAAAGATGAGTACAGACCAGTCGGAAATACTAGCTGCTTAAAGAAAGATGAGTACAGACCAGTCGGAAATACTAGCTGCTTAAAGAAAGATGAGTACAGACCAGTCGGAAATACTAGCTGCTTAAAGAAAGATGAGTACAGACCAGTCGGAAAGACTAGCTGCTTAAAGAAAGATGAGTACAGACCAGTCAGAAATACTAGCTGCTTAAAGAAAGATGAGTACAGACCAGTCGGAAATACTAGCTGCTTAAAGAAAGATGAGTACAGACCAGTCGGAAATACTAGCTGCTTAAAGAAAGATGAGTACAGACCAGTCGGAAAGACTGATGCTTGTGATGATTTTTGTATTTGTATTAGTATTTATTATGAATCCAAGGCAGCACCTACTCTTCCTGGGGTCCAGAAAAATTAAGGCAGTTTATACAATTTTTAAAACCTTACAATCCATTCCCAGATTTCTCTTCCTGGGGTTCAGCAAAATTAAGGCAGTTTATACAATTTTAAAAACATTACAATACATTCAGATTTCACAAAACACTGTGTGGCCTCAGGCACCTGCTCCACCGCCACCACCATCTACGGTACAAAATCCATGTGTATGTGTGTGTATAGTGTGTATGTTATCGTGTGTATGCATGTGTCTGTGCCTGTTTGTGTTGCTTCACAGTCCCCGCTGTTCCATAAGGTGTTTTTTAATCTGTTTTATAAATCTAATTTTACTGTTTGCATCAGTTACTTGATGTGGAATAGAGTTCCATGTTGTCATCACTCTATGTAGCACTGTGCACCTCCCATAGCCTGTTCTGGACTATGAAGAGACCTCTTGTGGCATGTCTTGTGGGGTATGCATGGGTGTCCGAGCTGTGTGCCAGTAGTTCAAACAGACAGCTCGGTGCATTCAACATGTTAATACCTCTCAATAATACAAGTAGTGAAGAAGTCAATCTCTCCTCCACTTTCAGCCAGGAGAGATTGACATGCATATTATTAATATTAGCTCTTTGTGTACATCCAAGGGCCAGCCGTGCTGCCCTATTCTGAGCCAATTGCAATTTCCCTAAGTCCTTTTTTGTGTCACCTGACCACACGACTGAACAATAGTCAACGTGCGACAACATTAGGGCCTTTTGGATAGTGCCTTGTTACTGCCTTGTGATAGTGTATGATAGTGTAGTGCAATTGTAATGGCTTAGCAGATAATAAGAAAAGACTATCAGTATTTATCTGGCTAAAAGAGAAGGAATATAATATCTATTGTTCACAGGAAACTTATTCAACAATTTTTGATTACATTGTGTGGACTTTTCTAAGCTGTTTAAAGGCACAGTCAACTTAGTGTATGTAAACTTCTGACCCACTGGAATTGTGATACAGTGAATTATAAGTTAAATAATCTGTCTGTAAACAATTGTTGGACAAATTACTTGTGTCATGCACAAAGTAGATGTCCTAACCGACTTGACAAAGCTATAGTTTGTTAACAAGACATTGGTGGAGTGGTTGAAAAACAAGTTTTAATGACTCCAACCTAAACTTTCGACTTCAACTGTATATATTACATACATTGAACCAGTCAAAAGTTTGGACACACCTACTCATTCCCGGATTTTACTTTATTTTTTAATATTTTCTACATTGAAGAATAATAGTGAAGATATCAAAACTATGAAATAACACATATGGAATCATGTAGTAACCAGAAAGTGTTCAATCATGTACTGTAGTAACCACAAATATATTTGAGATTTGAGATTTTTCAAAGTAGCCACCCTTTGCCTTGACGACAGCTTTGCACACTCTTGGCAGGTAACTCTTGTATGTCTTGTTAAAAGTTCATTTGTGGAATTTATTTTCTTCTTAATGCATTTGTTCCAATCAGTTGTGTTGTGACAAGGTAGTGGTGGTATACAGAAGATAGCCCTATTTGGCAAAAGAACAAGTCCATATTATGGCAAGACCACTCAAACAAGCAAAGAGAAATGATAGTCCATCATTACTTTAAATAAGACATGAAAGTCAGTCAATGCGGAAAATTTCAAGAACTTTTCAAGTTTCTTCAAGTGCATTCGCAAAAACCATCAAACGCTATGATGAAACTGGCTCTCATGAGGACCGCCACAGGAAAGGAAGACCCAGAGTTACCTCTGCTGCAGAGGATGAGTTCATTAGAGTTACCAGCCTTAGAAATTGCAGGCCAAATAAATGCTTCACAGAGTTCAAGTAACAGACACATTTCAACTGTTCAGAGGAGACTGCGTGAATCAGGCCTTCATGGTCAAATTGCTGCAACGAAACCACTACTAAAGGACACCAATAAGAAGAAGAAACTGGCTTGGTCCAAGAAACACAAGAGTGTGCAAAGCTGTCATCAAGACAAAGGGTGGCTACTTTGAAGAATCTGAAATCTAAAATATATTTTAATTTGTTTAACAATTTTTTGGTTACTACATGATTCCATATGTGTTATTTCATAGTGTTGATGTCTTCACTATTATTCTACAATGTCGATAATAGTAGAAATAAAGAAAAACCCTTGGATGAGTAGGTGTGTCCAAACCTTTCACTGGTACTGTACATTTACAAAAATATATATGGGGGATTGGAAATTGTGCAGACAATTGTATTGATGGAAGCCATAATCTATCTGCAATATTAAAGTTGATCTACCCCCTAAAAAATAAATACAAATACACATATATAACACACTCTAAATGTGGTCCCAGATAAATAATGGGAATGTAGAATTGGTGTGTGTCACATTATGGAGGACTCTGATATATCTGGTGTAAATGCTATTATTATAGCAACACTATGGACTCCTGTGATTCTATATTTGACACTTAATTTTTACTGTTAGTTCCCTCTACATCCTTGTCATTTGTTTATCACTCCGAAACCGCATGATAACTGTTCCTCATTTGTCTTTGTGCTTCATGATTGAGTTCAAAATGCATCAAGAGTGCAAAATAGTCAGCCTCAGCATACAGAAATCAATGTGATATCCAAACCAGAACAGCTTACTCCTAACAAGCTCCCTTTACTAACCTGCACCTCCTGATACTGTTTATTTATCTGTTATTTTACCAGGTAAGTTCACTGAGAACATGTTCTCATTTGCAGCAACAACCTGGGGAATAGTTACAGGGGAGAGGAGGGGGAAGAATGAGACAATTGTAAACTGGGGATTATTAGGTGACTGTGATGGTTTGAGGGCCAGATCAGGAATTTAGCCAGCACACCAGGGTTAACGATAAGTGCCATGGGATCTTTTATGACCTCAGAGAGTCAGGACACCCATTTAACATCCCATCCGAAATACAGCACCCTACACAGGGCAGTGTCCCCAATCGCTGCCATGGGGCATTGGGACATTTTTTTAGACCAGAGGAAAGAGTGCCTCCTACTGACCCTCCAACACCACTTCCAGCAGCATCTGGTCTCCCATCCAGGAACTGACCAGGAACAACCCTGCTTAGCTTCAGAAGCAAGCCAGCAGTGGTATGCAGGGTAGTATTCTGCTGGTATATCACCCTGCATACCTGCATACCATATTGTATTTCCTAAGAGGAAATGTCAAAGCTAGATTAAAAAGGAAGCTATAACACAATCTATATTCATAATTAACGCATTTTAATCCTGAAAATGCAGCACACCGCAACAGTGTGTTGTGGCACAATATTGTAGCCAAGTATTATACTATTCTATGTGGTCTGCAGCACAGCACAAACCACAGATTTTCCTCCCATTCCACTACCTCTACATGCTTGAATGTGCCTGGACACATGGTGACCATTTGGGGCCTCTGGCAGGAAGGTGGGCAGGCTTGGTTTTGTTCAGAGGGGAGAGCAGAGGCACTCGGGGAGAACAGATGCCCCAGCTACAGACTCTCTGCTGTGAATGCTCTATGAGTCATCGCTTTTCATCAATGAGGTCATTCCACAGTGCACGCACACAGAGAGAGCCTTACAAAACACAAACAATAAGATCAACATACACCCATACAGTATACCCACCCACCCACCCAGTATACCCATCCACACACTGCAACACACCACCCCACTTTTACCTTCATCTCATACTCCGACTGATAACTCTGACTGAGCATTCCTTGTTTAAAACACACTGTACAGTACTTCCATCAAGTTGCAGTTTATCTAAAGCTTTGCAGTCAACAGACCCAGTTTGTATCATCTATCTCTCTAAGTTAATACAATTGGGGATTCAAAGAGGATTTGTTAGGCATCACAGAGCTCTCCAAGGATACAGAGCTCCAAATTGGACCGACCCAATGTTCTCCATGTTCCGCATCAGGTTGGCTCCCAGAGAAAGACACACAGGTCCCATAGAGAATAAGGACTTGACTTAGAGACGTTAAAAGCCAACTGAAGTCTTGGAGTCCCAAGGCAGAGCTAATGAGTGCGGGAGAGAGGGACCACACAGACGGCAGGCAGAGCCAGTGATGGGGAAGAAGAGATAAACAACGTTTAGCCACAGCAGGCTGCCTGTGCTCATTGATTTGTGCGGAGAGGCCCGGGCTGGGCTGGAAGCGAAGGTGGTGTAGAGAGCTCACGGAGATGGAGGGGAGAGGGAGTGGAGCAGCAGGTTTGTGCCACGTCGTCTCTCTCTCTCTCTCACCCACACTGTGTTAATGAGCCTGTGCCTGACTGCTGAACGCAACCATTTAGCACTGTGCAATTAATCAGATGTTTCCTTGCAGAGAGGAAGCCAGTGAGGCATATAGCAGGGGAGCTGTGATTTTACTCCATACAAATGCAATTTTCCACCTCAACCCTTACCTTCACCTAGTGTCAGGGGTAACATGGGGACCAGAGAAAAGCTGTCCTTTTGCCTGTTAGTTTGTAGACTTCATAAGATGAATCCAAAGCAAGGAAACACAAGGTTTATTACAAAGCCCTATATCCTACAAGAAAGGGGGCAGTCAGTTAATATTACAGTATTTATGCAGGCAGCAGAATATAAATACACTTTCTTTCCCGTTAATCACATAAAATGACTGACAAACAGAAAGTAGACCACTCTCACAGGAGTGTGTGTGTGTCTGCTTGTGGATATTATATGAAAAGGATTTGATTTCTCATATTAAAAATGAATGCGCTCTATGGCATATTCAACAAGATACAGTTGAAGTCGGAGGTTTACATAAACTCATTAAAACTATTTTTCTCAACCACTCCACACATTTCTTGTTAACAAACTATAGTTTTGGCAAGTCGGTTAGGACATCTACTTTGTGAGTGACACAAGTAATTTGTCCAACAAATGTTTACAGACAGATTATTTCACTTATATCACAATTCAACTGTATCACAATTCCAGTGGGTCAGAAGTTTACATACACTAAGTTGAATGTGCCTTTAAACAGCTTGGGAAAATCGAGAAAATTATCTCATGGCTTTAGAAGCTTCTGATAGGCTAATTGACACAATTAGCCTAATTGACAAAGAGTCAATTGGAGGTTTACGTGTGGATGTATTTCAAGGCCTACCTTCAAATTCAGTGCCTGTTTGCTTGACATCAAGGGAAAATCAAAAGAAATCAGCCAAGACCTCAGAAATAAAATTGTAGACCTCCACAAGTCTGCTTCATCCTTGGGAGAAATTTCTAAATGCCTGAAGGTACCACGTTCATCTGTATAAACAAAAGTACGCAAGTATAAACACCATGGGACCCCGCAGCTGCCATACCACTCAGGAAGGAGACGTGTTCTGTCTCCTAGAGATGAACATACTTTGGTTGCGAAAAGTGCATATCAATCTCAGAACAACAGCAAAGGACCTTGTGAAGATGCTGGAGGAAACAGGTACAAAAGTATCTATATCCACAGTAAAATGAGTCCTATGTCGGCATAACCTGAAAGGCCGCTCAACAAGGAAGAAACCACTGCTCCAAAATCGCCATAAAAAAGCCAGACTACGGTTTGCAACTGCACATGGGGACAAATATCGTACTTTTTGGAGAACTGTCCTTTGGTATGATGAAACAAAAATAGAACTGTTTGGCCATAATGACCATCATTATGTTTGGAGGAAAAAGGGGGAGGCTTGCAAGCCAAAGAACACCATCCCAACCGTGAAGCACGGGGATGGCAGCATCATGTTGTGGGGGTTGCTTTGCTGCAGGAGGGACTGGTGCACTTCACAAAATCGATGGCATCATGAGACAGGAAAATTATGTGGATATATTGAAGCAACATCTCAAGACATCAGTTAAAGCGTGGTTGCAAATGGGTCTTCCAAATGGACAATGACCCCAAGCATACTTCCAAAGTTGTGGCAAAATGGCTTAAGGACATCAAAGTCAAGGTATTGGAGTGGCCATCACGAAGCCCTGACCTCAATCCTATAGAAAATGTGTGGGCAGAACTGAAAAAGCGTGTGTGAGCAAGGAGGCCTACAAACCTGACTCAGTTATACCAGCTCTGTTAGGACGAATGGGCCAGAATTCACCCAACTTACTGTGGGAAGCTTGTGGAAGGCTACCTGAAGCGTTTGACCCAAGTTAAGCAATGTAAAGGCAATGCTACCAAATATTAATTCAAAATGCAAACACTAACAGGATCTAGCTATAAGTCAAAGGCACAAATGAATTCCATTCAAACACATTCTCCTTTATGAATTATTATTGTTAAAGGATTTGAGGTGTTCTTCAAGCAGAACACAGGCAGGTATACTAACTGAACTCCCATTTCTGTTAACAGGAACTAGTGGTAAAGAACTCAAAACACTCTTCAATGATTCAATAGGAAAATCCTATTCAATGTGATTCAGATTCAACACAACTATGGAGACAGGATATTCTAAGTATTTCCAGCATGATGGCGAGGTGGAATCGATGTGATACAGAGGTTGAAAGAGGAGAACATGACTGTCGGTGTGAGAGACTCTCACTAAGGGGCCAAATCACATTGGAAATCGAAAGCTCCATGCACAGTGAAGGCAGGGTCGAAATCTTTGGGTGTTTATTTTGCAAGCAGGAGATTCCTATGTTATTGTACCTTGACACAGTAACAAATCTTCCTATTACAACACAGTGTCTCAGAACCTGAGCAAGACTTTCAGTCATGATAGGGTTCACCTCACTGCGATCCAGGAGACTGTAGTTTGCATCCATTACTATTCCCATTTTCATGCTTTTTGTGAAGAAAAAGGGACTAGAGTCATATATATTTCCACACTGAGGGGAAATAATGAAATACTTCATGGTTTAACGTGATGTGAGGAGAGAGGAGCACCTCTTCTTTTTCCTGTCAGTCAAACTGGATTATCACTTAGCACAGAACCTGAAATCAAAAATGAGCTCGTCTGATGGGTCTAACAATATCAAATAGACATATTTCTCTCATGATATACTGAACATAAAAGTAAGTCAGGCTATGGGTTAACCAGAGAGCATGTATACTGTATATAGTACAGTGTCTCATTTGTGTCAGGCTGTCAGTCCGTCAGTCTGTTAGGCGGCTGTCTCTTAGCTCTTATCTCCAGGTGTCATAGAGGTAGACAAATAAAGAAGCCAGGCTAAGGGTTAACCACAGAGACCCTTTTCTATACTTTTTTTGAGTGTCCAGGTGTGTTTGGTGGCTTTGTCATCAGTGATGGAGAAATCATCCCACTGGAATTCTTCTCTGCTTTAGTGCCCTAATGCTATCATACTCTGTCACGGGATGTCAATACAAGCATACATTGCTCCTGCCTCCGAATTTAAGAGCCTTCCCAATTTCAAATGGCTCCCTCTTGTAGTTGTAACAGGGAGTCAATATCAGTGAACCTAATAGTAACATGGCATTAAGAATGTCCTTTTAAAACATGTGGAATTTAGATGGGTGGTGATCACTGTAAAGCCTAAACAACATCTCCCAATCCATGTGGGGAACAGAACAGTGAGGGGTGCTAGGAACAGCAGGAGCAGGAGGGATCTCTTACCTTTCTTGCCTCACAGCAAACACAAGCTGTAGGTAAGGCATGCACAGCACAGCATGTGGGGTAAGACTCCAAACTACAGTGGCTAAAGCAGCCAATGTTGCTGCAGGCCAAAGGCCCATTAGACCCCCAAAAAAGCTTCATCTATTGCTTTTCCAAAAATCTATTTCCTATGACACAAAATACCACAGTGAGTTGATAGGGCTCTTCTCTCCTGTTATCCATCTGGCAGGATGGAGTTTGTACCCCTTTCTGTTTTCTTTACGGTTTCACGTCATCCTGTGGAAATGGGAGTATGTTACAAATGGTGGCGATCTGATCCAGACACAGTAGGTGGAAGGGCCTCCATAAGTCAAGGAGAGCTGTAGGGTGAATCAGGAGGCACATGGAGGAAGGTTGATTTTGCCCGGGAGAGACAATAAACCTCGTAATCACCTTTCCTCCACCACAGCAGCCAAGCAATTATCCGCTGGTACGGCCTGCCGCAGACACACAGACACTGAGACACATGGCCCGTGTCCATGCTTCTGACATGAGGCCCCCAATTTCAAAGCAATTGGCACTGTCTTAACATGGTTTAGGAAGGGATAAAACATCTGGAACAACATAAGGAAAGGGTGTTAGCTACTAACATCTCAATTAGGTTGGTGTGCTGTGCTGATGGAGAGGGAAGATTTAAAAAGACAAGCATTTTTTAAATAAACGTCTTAAACTCAGTGAGAAAAATGGGTTAGAAGTGAGCAGTCTTTTTCTAGTTGAACAATACACAACATGGTTTGATGAGATGATGGATAAAGCACCAAAGTTATACTGTATATCGTAAGGTAAGCCAGCAAGTAAACCTCTACAAAGCACTGTAATAAAGCTGTCTCAACGTAGGCTCAACAGCACTTTGAATACACTCTACTGTATATAAAACCAGTACACAATCACAATACAGTGAATATCTCTCACCATCGCCAGACCATTCAAAAATACATGTAAAAAAGGGCAGAATGTATTTTAGCCCCAATGTGGTCTAATATTTCAGAACTCTAATTATTTCCTAAAAGCTCAACATTTGGTTTTAGGAACCTCTCATGGGCCAGAGAGGATAAAGGCAACTAAGATCTCCCTCGGCCAGAGGAAAAACTGGAAATGGTCGACAGAGGACATACGCTATAGTTTTACACTATGATGAATAGTAAATGGTTGGTTTACACAAGTGAGAAACGTTGTGGAACTGTCAGCCTCTGCATTTTGTCCTATCCCCAGTTTCTAATTACAGCAAGAACATGGTATTGTAAACAGAATACCTGCTCCAGTACAGTAGCCTGGTCCAGTACAGTTTGTCTCTCCCTCTCTACAGCCAGCCTTACAGTACAGTAGCCTGGTCCAGTACAGTTTGTCTCTCCCTCTCTACAGCCAGCCTTACAGTACAGTAGCCTGGTCCAGTACAGTATATCCCTCACTACAGCCAGCCTTACAGTACAGTAGCCTGGTCCAGTACAGTATGTCTCTCTCTACAGCCAGCCTTAGTACAGTAGCCTGGTCCAGTACAGTATGTCTCTCTCTACAGCCAGCCTTACAGTACAGTAGCCTGGTCCAGTACAGTATGTCTCTCTCTACAGCCAGCCTTACAGTACAGTAGCCTGGTCCAGTACAGTATGTATCGCTCTCTACAGCCAGCCTTACAGTACAGTAGCCTGCGCCAGTACAGTATGTCCCTCACTCTCTACAGCCAGCCTTACAGTACAGTAGCCTGGTCCAGTACAGTTTGTCCCTCACTTTCTACAGCCAGCCTTACAGTACAGTAGCCTGGTCCAGTACAGTTTGTCTCTCCCTCTCTACAGCCAGCCTATACAGTACAGTAGCCTGGTCCAGTACAGTATGCATCTCTCTACAGCCAGCCTTACAGTACAGTAGCCTGGTCCAGTACAGTTTGCCTCTCCTTCTCTACAGCCTTCTCTACATCCTTCTCTACAGCCAGCCTTACAGTACAGTAGCCTGGTCCAGTACAGTTTGTCTCTCCTTCTCTACAGCCAGCCTTACAGTACAGTAGCCTGGTCCAGTACAGTATTCTCTCTACAGCCAGCCTTACAGTACAGTAGCCTGGTCCAGTATAGTTTGTCTCTCCCTCTCTACAGCCAGCCTTACAGTACAGTAGCCTGGTCCAGTACAGTATGTCTCTCTCTACAGCCAGCCTTACAGTACAGTAGCCTGGTCCAGTACAGTATGTCTCTCTCTACAGCCAGCCTTACAGTACAGTAGCCTGGTCCAGTACAGTATGTCTCTCTCTACAGCCAGCCTTACAGTACAGTAGCCTGGTCCAGGACCAGGAATATCCCACTCTGACAGATTGGAGTGTCATTAGTGTTCTGTCTTAAAGCTGAACTCTCCAGATGTTGACCTTCACAGAGCAGGATGGAGACCTCCGCTAGCTCCCTCCGTCAGCCCACGGCTGCTGCTGGGGTACAGCGGAGAAGAGAGGAGGGGGGTGCATGAAGGACATGTAAAAGTCACGGTGTGTTGTGGCTCGTTCTTTATATAATCCAATTAGAGTGTAAATTCTATTCAGAGGATTAGAGGCTGGTACCGTACAGATGGAGGGATCTCCTCAGAGTTACACTACAGCACATCAACAGTCACAGCGACAAGAACACATAACAGTACCTGTCTTGGACTCATTTACGGAAGCAGACAGAGCCCTGTGGAAACCAAGCAGCATTCAACCTCCTCCCAGACACTAAAGCACTTTGGCATCATTACAGGCCCAGATTTAAAGGTCTTAGATAGACCACTCTTGGAATGAGAACTGGGGAAAGGATTTCCACACTGAGGGGAAATAATGAAATACTTCATGGTTTAACGTGATGTGAGGAGAGAGGAGCACCTCTTCTTTTTCCTGTCAGTCAAACTGGATTATCACTTATCACAGAACCTGAAATCAAAAATGAGCTCGTCTGATGGGTCTAACAATATCAAATAGACATATTTCTCTCATGATATACTGAACATAAAAGTAAGTCAGGCTATGGGTTAACCAGAGAGCATGTATACTGTATATAGTACAGTGTCTCATTTGTGTCAGGCTGTCAGTCCGTCAGTCTGTTAGGCGGCTGTCTCTTAGCTCTTATCTCCAGGTGTCATAGAGGTAGACAAATAAAGAAGCCAGGCTAAGGGTTAACCACAGAGACCCTTTTCTATATGCAGCATTCCATTGTGTGTGGATGGAAGGCTGTCTGACTGTTAGACAGGCTGTCTCTTACCTCTCTCGGTGTCATAGAGGTAGACAAACTTCTCCCACTTGTAGTGGGCCAGCAGGCTGAGGACAACTCCCCGTAGAGGAGGCCTCATCTGGATAACAAACTGCACGTCGGCATCGGCGGGGAAGCTGGGTGTGATAAAGGAGGTGTGTAGAGCCCCACAGAACGAGGTCAGCGTGTTCATGGACTTTTGGTCGTAGAAGCCGAAGATGGCGTACACTCCTCTGGAGAACTGGGAGCAGACTGGAGAAACAGACAGACAGACAGACCGAACAGTCAGCTTTGGGTCAGAACATAGTCAGCCTAGAAATACAAACAGACAGGCAGTCTGTTTGAGTAAGCTCAGGTGAGGGACAGAACTCAGAACACAGTCAACCAAACAGACAGACAGCACATTCAGGTAACTGTTAGGATTAGGAGAGACACAGTCTCCCTAACTGTCAAACAGAGAGCACAGTCAGGTGATGGTTAGAACACAGTCAACCTACCAGACAGACAGACAGCACTGTCAGTACACAGCACTGGATATAAAATACAGACAGTACAGTTAGGTGAGGGTAAAATGAGGGTAAAATGAGGGTAAAATCAAAGTCAACCAAGCCTCCAGGCATTTCTTCCCACATTCAGATATCCAGGTGAGGGTCAGAACACAGTCAACCACACACACAGTCCAACAGAACCAAATCTCTCCCGGCAGCCATAGAACATAACACCAAGCCTGACAGACATGGTCAGATCTCAAAATAATAGCTACCAATCAGAGAGAGAGAGAGAATGGATTATTCAGAATATTGTTCAAAATAGTTGTCATGGTGGAGTAATTGAGAATTCAGGGGAAATCACATTTAATGTGTAGAAAATGAACTGTTCTTTATTAATTTAAACAGGCATTAATCTAAATAGGGAAATAAATGGTGACCATTCAGAATAAAGGACAGCTGTGTGGGATGTGCGTTCCCATGGCAATGCGCTCTGCCTCTCTGTGCCCTTCACTTCTCCTTGGAGTCAACCTATCTGCTTGGTTAATCAACTAGAACTAATAGAACTAATGGGGGAAATCAGTGCACTGGTCACTGCTCTTAAGAGACAAATACCTCCTTCCACCATGCAGGACGCAGACAGGTGTTGTTGCAGCATTAGATTGTGAATCACAGATCCCCCCCGGAACTTTCATCACGCACACCTGTCCCCTATTCCCACTGATTAGTATTTGTATATGTGCCCTTTGGTTTCCATGGTCTTGTCGATTATTGTTACAGTGTCCGTTGGTGTGTGTGAGAGTACCTTTGCTGTGTGTTTTGGGCTTTCGTGCCCTTGTGGATTGCGCAGATGATTACGGGTATCTTCCCGTGTGTTAATAATTGTGCGTGTGTGTTATTTATTCGAGGTACTACTCTCTCTTTTGTTTGGGTTTCAACCCTGTGTTTTTGTTACGTGGTTGTTTGGTCTTCGTCCCTGTGCCTTTACACAGCACGCTGTAATTTGGGGCTTAAAAAAAAAACTATTACACATTCCTACATTTGTCTCCCGAATTTCTTCATACCTGCGTGACAGAATAATCGAACATTGAGGGAGACAGCGGGAATGGCCCGTACGGCGACGCTACAACCGGTCCGTCCCATGCCGTCGCAACTCAGACAGCTGCAACTGGGTCGTCCAACGTCGCCACAACGGGTCCGTCTGACGACGCAACTTCAGCAGCCACAACTGGGCCGTAAAAAGCCGTCACAACGGGTCCGTCTGACGCCACTGCTACTGGTCCATCCGACGCCGACTTAACTCCGGCAGCTGCAACTGATCGACCCGCACTGCGTTACTGTGATCATCTTCGAGGCCATTGTCGGGGGGGGGGTACTGTTATGTTTGTTTGGTCTTTGTCCTCTTGCCCTTACACGGCACGCCATAATTTGGGAAAAACAAAAACCTCTGCCTGTCTCTCGAATCATTCATACCAGCGTGACACTGTGCTCACTGGTCGCAGCAGTATAAACTGAGTTGTAACAAGCTGCTATCTAGAGCCATATGTGAGACTGATGAAAACCGCTCTGGCTATAAACACTATGAACACACTGGATACTTGGTCTAACAAGGTATAAATATTTGATTTTATTTGTACAAAACAAATGAGTGAACATTCCTCACATGTGACTGTACAAAAGGTTTTAAACAAGCTCCCGTGACCCTGCCTCTCTTTCTCTCCTATAGATGTTAGTTGTAAGTGGAATGGATGTTTGTGAACCCTGAATAATAACTCTACTGTGCCACACCATCTGGCTGATCCCTCAAGCGCTTTGCCCTCCGTGGAGTGTACTCCTCTCCTCTCTTCACCTGACTGACCGGCAAAAGTAGAAAATGAAAGAAATAATCATTGAAAAGGAATGCAGTGCTCTAGAGCTTATGGAATCAATAGGGGCCTAAACCTCAAGTAAATCTCTTAACTTCAAAAAACCACAGCATAGATACTGCATAAAACTATAAAGACTGACATTTGGAATGGATTGGTAAAAAGAGAACAGGCTTATTTCAAAGTCTGGAGGCACACCTGAATAATTTCGCGGTTCTGTAATCTTCAATGCTGCATGTTATACAACACTGGTTTAAAGGCATCTCAGCGTCATTCCTCCATCAAGCTAACCATTCACTCAAACATCCACACATTTCTCTACCCATCTATCATGCTTCAATTCAACCATCTATCCATCCATCATCCTATCATCCATCCATTCATGGCCTTTTCCTTTGGTATGTGCACACATCAGATGAATGTGTATTTGTTCTGGGGCCAGGGGCAACACCAGACTAATGACTCTGCTGCTCACCTGCTACAGCAGGTGTCTTTGTGAAGCTAAAGCATTACATCTGCATGGTATAACTAGCGACAGATGAGGCTGAAACCACGGGACGTGGCAGGACTCAACATGAGGCTGTTGTGGCATTGTTTCATATTCAAATCATATTCTTTCCCCTGTTTTTTTTCTGCAGACTTGAAGGACCTTTTTTAATTGAATGGGTTCTACTCCCTTTGTTGTGGCGTCGGAGACAGGCAGATTCCCATGCACTGCTAGAACCATCATTTATCACAGCCTCTCTCAAAGCCAGCCCACCGTCTGCATAGAAACAACTATGTCGATACGACACACACTCACACACACACAGAAACTAACACACACACACACTCAGCTCAAAGACCTGATACACTACATGACCAAAAGTACACTACATGGCCAACAGTATGTGGACGCCTGCTCGTTGAACATCTCATTCTAAAATCATGGGCATTAATATGGAGTTGGTCCCCCCTTTGCTGCAATAACAGCCTCCACTCTTCTGGGAAGGCTTTCCACTAGATGTTGGAACATTGCTTCCAGTCAGCCACTAGAGTATTAGTGAGGTCGGGCACTGATGTTGTGCGATTAGGCCTGGCTCGCTGTCCGAGTTCCAATTCATCCCAAAGGTGTTCAATGGGGTTGAGATCAAGGCTCTGTGCAGGCCAGTCAAGTTCTTCCACATCGATGTCGACAAACCATTTCTGTATGGACCTCGCTCTGTGCACGGAGGCATTGCCATGCTGAAAGAGAAAAGGGCTTTCCCAAAACTGTTGCCACAAAGTTGGAAGCACAGAATCGTCTAGAATGTCTTTGTATGATGTAGCATTAAGATTTCCCTTCACTGGAACTAAGGGGCCTAGACCGAACCATGAAAAACAGCCCCAGGCCATTATTCCTCCTCCACCAAACGTTACAGTTGGTCCTGTTCTGTGAGCTTGTGTGGCCTACCATTTTTCGGCTGAGTCATTGTTGCTCCTAGACGTTTCCACTTCACAGTACTTACAGTTGACCGGGACAGCTCTAACAGGGCAGAAATTTCACGAACTGGAAAGGTGGCATCCTATGACGGTTCCACATTGAAAGTCACTGAGCTCTCCAGTAAGGCCACTCTACTGCCAAAGTTTGTCTATGGAGATTGCATGGATGTGTGCTCAATTTTATACACCTGTCATCAACGGGCGTGGCTGAAATAGCCAAATTCACTAATTTGAAGGGGTGTCCACAAACTTTTGTATATAGTGTATATTATATTGAATAATACACACATGCAACTGAGACACACAATTATTTTTAAAGACTACCAATTCCAAGTCTATGGATTTGGATTCAAGACAAATACTTTGTCTCCAATGCATACCAAGGGAGCCAGGCTCTGGTGATAAAAGATGGAATTCCCTTCTAAAGCATTGATTTTCAATTTACATTTAAAAAATTGTTTTCATTTTCCATGCTATTAATGCATACTGTACCAGGGGTGCAACTTTGGCTTTAGAAGTGGGGGGAACATTTTTTACATTTATTATTATTACATTATTATTATAACAAATATTAGGCACATACCTACTATAAAACTGGTGGGGGGGGGGGGGATATGTCCCCGATCCCCAGTGAAAGTTGCGCTCCTGTACTGTACTATGGCCTAGCTGCAGGTTAGTACACAAAATAATGGCAATCGCTCCTGCAGTCACCATTATAATCGTTTGAATAGCAAAAAATAAATACCAAATAATATATTTTTTAAGACGCACATTTTCTCCTCTCATCCGCTCCTGACTGCATATGCTTAGCGGTGGTAATCGATTCCTTGTCTCCTTGCCCCTCAAATCTCCTCCTCGACTGCAACGGAAGATACTGAGTAGTTGTTTTAACTTCCAAGACAACAAACTCAAATCTTTCACAACAAAGAAAGAGCAAACTAGTGAGGGAAAGAGAGGGGAGGGGCACACGTAGGTAGGCAAGACCGGCACCAGGCAGACAGAGTCAGAACTGTGCACCGGTAAACAAAGGCTGTATCTTGCCATTTCATGGCTTA
The DNA here is from genome assembly GCF_002021735.2 of Oncorhynchus kisutch. Lineage (NCBI taxonomy): Eukaryota > Metazoa > Chordata > Actinopteri > Salmoniformes > Salmonidae > Oncorhynchus > Oncorhynchus kisutch. The sequence continues at coordinate 29,657,213 of NC_034179.2, forward strand.
CAATTTCAATAAGTAGGGGCTATCAATGTGTAGTAGGCTACCGTAAACTATTCTATACGCAACAGACCGAAGACTGAACACACACTCGCGAACAGAAAGAACAGGCGACCCAGCGACAGGCAGGCAGACAGTCGTAACATTGCGCATAGGCAATATAACCTGTATGTCGCAATGTCTTGAATAGAAATGGCTCATAAACTCACCAAAAGTATATTAAAGTATAGATTAGGCTATCAATGTGTATGGCTAAACTATTATCCATTGTGCCAGTGAATTGAAGTTGAACATCGCCAAATGCGTCAGTTTAATTAGGCCTAAATGTGCAATAAAAGGTATTGTGCCTATAGTTTATTTAATGAAACCCTGGCTGTTGATGTCCTAGGCAATAGATCGCAAAGCAGGGAATCCCCGATTTCCCAATGAGCAAAACTTTTTGGGGAAATGGCAGGTTCACTTTCTCATCCATAGGGTGTTTTCCCGTTTGTAAATTCAGAGCGTTGTTGTCAGATTTCCCGTTTGTAAATTCAGAGCGTTGTTTTCAGATTTCCCGTTTGTAAATTCAGAGCGTTGTTGTCAGATTTCCCGTTTGTAAATTCAAAGCGTTGTTGTCAGATTGCCCGTTTATAAATTCAAAGCGTTGTTGTCAGATTGCCCGTTTGTAAATTCAAATCGTTGTTGTCAGATTGCCCGTTTGTAAATTCAAAGCGTTGTTGTCAGATTGCACGTTTATAAATGCAGAGCGTTGTTGTCAGATTTCCCTTTTGTAAATTCAGAGCGTTGTTGTCAGATTTCCCGTTTGTAAATTCAGAGCGTGGTTGTCAGATTGCCCGTTTGTAAATTCAAAGAGTTTCGCTCTCGGGAGCGTTCAGAGCACATACGCACACTGGACGCTCTGGCGGAGGAGTAGAGATGATCCGAGCGTTCTGACCAAACAACAACAGTCAATCACCCAAGATAACTGCCAAACGTTGGCTTGCTTGCTATTTACTTCCAGACACAAATGACACCTCACTCTGACCAATTTACTTGCCCTAGCAGAGCTGGTTAGACTGTTTTCATGTCATCCAGAGCGTTGGTGACTGCAACTGTGCTGCTGGCAACAATTTAACTACGCTTTTTTTAATGACCCCGGATATATTCAACTAGTGTTGAGCGTTCGTAAATTCATCAGTTATTCTGCGCTCTGGCAAACTCAGACTAGAGTGCTCTGAAATCGGAGTAGATAGCCAGAGCGAATTTATAAAGCACCCATAACCTCAAGCGCAAATACTGTTCATCAGCTCAAATCAGCAGGATGGGGGGCATTTTTATTAGGAGGGTCTTCTACCACGGATTGCTAAAATAATAATAATAATAACACTTCCTCAATTTAAATATTATGGGGGCACCTATACATTAGGCAGCCACGCACGAGTTATCAGTGTAGTCTAATATCGTCTAGACATGCCTCTAGATTTAGGGCATTTCAGACAGTTGTTAAGAGGACCTTTTTTGCTGAATAATGTGACAGTTTTTTATAATTGTGTTTTGCCTTTTGTGTATTGTTGTGTATATTAAAGTGTATTTTAATGTGTATATGAATGTGTAGTTTAATGTGTTTATTGTATTTTGATGTGTATTGTGGTGCTATACAGGGCTCGTCTGGAAAAGAGACCTTTGTATCACCATTGACTCCCTGTCAATATAAAGGTTAAATAATTGAAATTTGAAATATCTTCACGCCTAGAATAAAAACCACAGGCGCTGTTATACTGTTCTATTTTCACTCACAGCTCTGTTCTATACGCTTACAGCTCTGTTCTATATGCTCACAGCTCTGTGCACCTCTGCTCAAAATAACACCACAGAGGTGCATGATTAATAACACAGACATGAATGAAAAATCCCTTCACTTCTTTTCTCTTTACTTTCTCTAAGTATTCTCTGACATACTTTCTTCCCCCTCTCTCCTCTCTTCTATTTAGCCTCCTCACTGTCTGAGACTGTCGTTCCTTACTAAATGACAGACAGTCTCTCTCTATATCCAGCTCCATCTCTCCATCCCTCTGTTGCTCCCCCTCTCGACAACTCATTACACGTAATGGGTGGTTGGCGCGGTCCCAGTGGCCCCAGCGTTCAATCATGTTTTCCAGAAACCTGGTGATTTGCACTTCAGAAGGTCTCCCCTACAGGCAGCTGGTGGATCTACTGTGAGTCTTACATACCACTCAGTGAGGTGAGGACGAAGCTGTATCAACGCTGTGCACTGCAAAGCCCAGGCAACCTGCCTGCAAAGTGAATTATTTAAGTGCTAGCTAGCTGCTATCACTGAAGGCAGGGGAGGAGAGGAGAGGCTAACAGAACAGAACCAACAGGCTTTCTCTTCAAGTTGCTGCTGCTGTCCTTGCCCAGCTAGGGTAACACCAGATGCATCAGTAAGGCAGCCAGAAAATCAATCCCCCATTTATGTGACTGAATAGAGCAGTAAGAGGGAGATACGGGCTAATTAAGGCATACCAAGGCTCTATGACATTGCTGAGGCCGCCCTCCTGGGTCTGAGGGCCAACAGACAGTGGATGTGGGCTTACTATGGACAACTGCATCACCCTCTGGAACAATGGCTGATTAGACATGTTGTTGCCTGATGGTGAGGTTATTCTAAAGCTGCCTAAGACCAACAACTTCAGTGTTGGCACTGGGCTGGCTGTATTCTACTGTAGGTGTTGGGAGCCAGCAAGGGGGAGAGTGTTGACTGCTGACTGGAGGTACCTCACCCTCCTTCAGACAGGCATCCTGGGTGAGAGACAGGCCAGGGGCCTGGGGTTAGGCTCTAATCACCATGGGAATACCTGTCCAAGGGCCACATGTTCAGGGACAAGATAGAGTAGAGCACAGCGCACAACAGCTGCTGAACACACATGCGGACGCACACACACAGATGCATGGACACGCTGACACACACGTACACTACACACACTATTTGAAGTTAGGCAAAGCAATATGAAATAACAGAAAAACAACTCCCAACAGCTCAAAACATGCCCCAAAAATACAAATAGATGAAAGACATAATACTCTTATGGTATACTTATTGAGAAAGATAAACAACTTGTATATTTTCAAAGACAGCCTTATTAACTGCTGCATGTGGAATTATTTTGGAGGCGGAACCTATTTACGCTACTGTAATGTGGGAATCACTGTTTGGCAGACAACAGAACCAATGGTACATTATGTTGCTGTTATGCTTCAAAGGGATTTCACCACTCTCAAGACAAGCTTAAAGCATGCCAGTACCCCTGTGTTACACAATAAATACATACTTCTTCCTCTTATCCCAGAAGAGGCCACTTTCAAATAATGATTGTGTTTTCGGAAGAAAAAATTTTTTTAGAAGAAGAAAAATTATCTTGAACCTTTATTTTGACTGGTTGTCCAATGAAGAGAAATGTATTAGATGAGATTGAGTCCATTTCCACTGTCTTTATATAATTTATTTGTATTTTATATAGTACAATCATTTCTGGTGTAAATTTGGAAAAAGACTGCAATGAAATTACAACAATTCATTGTATCCATAGCAAAGTTTCAAGGAAAGTCTCTCACAAATCGTACTAAAAAACGGGACCTACCTTGGTTCAATGGCACCCTTTGGCACCTGATAAAGAAGAGAGATGCTGCTCTGAAGAAATCACAAAAATCTGGCTTAGTTGTTGACTGACCAGTTAACAAGGGACTTAGAAATGAAGGGACTAAGAGTTTTAGGAAAGCCAAAGCTGATTTCTTTCTTAAAACCATCAAGGAGGCCAAAGGCAACGGCAAACTCACGTAGAAAAACCTTGATAAATTTACTGAAAAAGGCCATGTCAAGACTGGTGACCTACAACTGAAGGTAGATGGGAGTCTCCAAGACAAAAACTGTCATCGCTACCACTTTCAATAAATTCTTAATTGATTCCGTTTTAAATTGGGCCAACAATTTACCATCAGAGACCAGACTATCAACCCTTACAACGAATGTCACCAGGGACAAGAAAAAAGAACAAACCTGGACACTGCTCTTGCTAATACCACTGCTCTTTATTAAGCTTTACGTATCTAGCAAGAGCAGTGTGCGGGTTTCTTATTTTTTCTCATCTTATCCAATTGTTACCATGTACCTGCAAAAAAGATTGCTCAGATGTGCGAGTGCCTTTTGAATTTTGAACCTGGTGACGACAAAATGAAGGGAAGGTGCATCCTCTCATATCTTCTGTGTCAAACTCTAAAGCCAAGGATTAAGAGTTTATTAAGTACTGTACACTACCCCGTTCACAAAAATGGACCGCTCATACAGACAGTCACGGGGAATGCTATATAAAGCAGGCAGACAGGCAATCAGTTATTGTTCAATTGAACATTAAAATGAGCAAAACGAGTGACCTAAGTGACTTTGAGCATGGTATGATTGTCGTTGCCAGGTGCACCGGATCCAGTATCTCAGCAACGGCCGCCCTCCTGGGCTTTTCACACACAACAGTGTCTAGGGTTTACCGAGAATGGTGCGACAAACAAAAAACATCCAGACAGCGACAGTCCTGTGGGCGAAAAAAGCTTGTTGACGAGAGAGGTCAAAGGAGAATGGCAAGAATGGTGCAAGCTAACAAGCAGGTCACAAACAGGCAAATAACGGAGCAGTACAACAGTGGTAATGGAACAGCTAACAGCCCACCTGAAAATGGGTAGCTTTCCCCTTCACCCCATGCAGTTTAGGTTTAGGGTCAACCACTCTCCAGAAACAGCATGTTGGTATTTCCTAGAGATGATCAAGGCCAAGCTGGATAAAAGCGGGTGTTGTAGATTCTATTCTCCTCGACCTCAGAAAAGCCTCTGACACTGTTAACCACAATGTCCTCTTCTCCAAGTTATTTAACTTCAACATCTCATCAAGTTCTTTAAAATGGATTGAGTCTTATCTGGCAGAACAGATGCAATGTGCTCAAATAAATGGTGAACTATCATCACAAAGGGATTGCACTATGGGAGTGCCACAGGGGTCAATCCTGGGCCCTTTGTTTTTCGGTCTCTATATTAATGATGTTCCATCTGTGTGCCAAGGTGTGGATAAACAAATGTACATGGATGATACAGTTTTTTATACCCATGGCAAGAATGCTGATGAAGTGGCAAGCAAACTAACAGCATCATTGGAGAAAGTGGCTGAATGGCTCAAACATTCATGTCTCACCCTCAATGTGGAAAAAACAGGAATAGTACATCCGGCTTACCCGGACATACTCCTCCATGGACAATAAAATGTACAGTTTAAATATCTGGCCAATATCCTAGACCCTACTTTGAACTTTTTTAAAAACACATTAAAAGGATGTCCATCAAAATCATATATAGTCTTTAAAATGTCCAATACATCAGGAACTCATGCTCTACAGAGGCAGCCAAAATGTATTTACATGCAATGATCTTTTTTCACCTGTCCTTTTTTAACACAAGCCAGTCTCAAGCCAATGAAACATAAATTATACCCATTAGATCTCTATATAAAGAAGCACTGAAGATCCTGGACAGGAAATCACATTATTACCACCACTGTAAAATTCTCAACATGTACAACCTGTTCAATTTTGACAACTTTATTTTTTTCTCAGATGTCTTTCTAGTTTATAAGATGATCAAAAATCCTACACCCCCACATCGGAAAGAAGTTGTAATATTAAGCTCTGAACAAAACAGCAGTCACGCGGAACTCCACAAGAGTAGACCAGTGTTTCCCCTATATGCATTTAGCAGCAGCTTTTATAATTTTTTTCAGGATGGTAAAACGTTTTCAGTGTAAACTTGAACGACTAAAACCAGATATAAAGTATGTAGAAAAGATAATGGAGCAATATCTTTTTTTATAAGATCATATTTGAGAACTAACAATCACCAAAATAAAAACTAGACAGTCAGAGAGAATCTAAAATTCCCCAAATGGTATGGCATGGGGCCCCCATTGATATTGTTCTAAAGTTTGAGTCACTCAGACAGCATAAGAACAAGGCATAAGCCAAGGCAAAATGTGTATAATTGAAGGAAATCTGTTTTAACCTGAAAATGTTCACTCAATCCCATGTCAAAATGTGGAGAATTAGAGGTAATTAGCTTTGAAATTGCAATTTTTCCTTTTCCATGGAGGTCAAAGCAGGATCAAGGCGCACCAACCCTGAACACATTGACTAATTCTTAATGCACCCAAGTATCAATGTGTTTCATGTACTGTGTCCTGTACTTATTATATTATTTGTTCTATTTTATGTGAATGTATATTTAGCTATGTTTATAATATATAACATTTAGCAGTCGCTTTTAGCCAAAGCCACTTACAGTCATGCGTGCATACACTTTAAGTATTGGTCATCCCAGGATTCAAACCTTCTATCCTGTAGTTGCAAGCACCATGTTCTAACAACTGAGCCACAGAGGATTACATATTTAGTTACGTTTAGTTAGGGACTGCGTATGAAAAATAGCTGTGTTTAGCTAACTCTGGTGCAAACATCATATTTCACTGTCTGAAATGTATGTTTTTACTTCCACATGGTCCCTTTAAATAAACAACTACTACCACATACATTAAACCAAATTCAATTGTGCATCAGATCTATCTGTAATGCCATAATGAGCAGTGAGAGGATGTATCATGAGGGAATGTGAGTGTTTTTGTGGTTGTAACCAGCTGTAACCCCATATGGACCTGACTTGAACATCCTAATCCAGTTCAACTAACAGATGTGTGAAGTGGAAGCAGTGTGTGGGGTCTCACGTCTCAGCCTTATGACGATTTTATGTTTGAAGATGTCAGGTACTCTGAAATCCGCTCCCCATGACAATTATGTCTCTTTCCAGGGAGAGGGAATGAACTGGTTCCACTGAATAATGAACTAGTTTCTCATGGCTGCCTCTTCTCATGGTCTTTTTGTGTCAACATGTTTAACTGTTTCGTAACACTGTCTTGTAAGTTTCCGTGCTGTCATGTGCTCCCTAAAAGTAGTGTGATAGAAAAATGTCAAAGGAACAGTTCAATTTCCCAGGTCCACACGCTGATATGGTTATTCATCAGATACAGCTGAAAAGCAGAGACACATTTTATGACGCATTTGCTGTGCATTGGACTTAATCCACCCGGAGGCTAGATGTCATCGCTAGTCCAATCTTATTATAAAGTCACAAAAGACCAAAGTTATTATCAGTCTGTAAAAAGTCCCTGAATGCAAACAAAACAAAACATGACATACTATACAAATACACAGAAGGTGCTTCCACTTTTGTAATACCCATGTTTAGAGACGTGGAATAGTACTGTAACAAAACTGTATGTTAGAAAAATGGGTTTTCTGTTTATATTATTGAAAACAGGCATTATGCAGGCCTCAGGCACCAATGTGAGATGTTGGTTGGGATACATCTCTCAGCAGAATATGTAAATAACATGAAGTTGCACCAATGGTCTGCCTGTGTTTCCACTCGTATCCTCAGACCACATCTGAGGTGGATTATGCCTAATCTCAGGCCTACTGGTGTATTTATGCAGCCCACAAGTAAAACGATCAGCCTGAGCGAGCAACAAACAGCACTGCCGGCTACTGTGGTTCTGTATGACAGAATTATGCTTTAATATTCCAGCATGGAGGAACAGCAACACAGCTAACCCCCAACCCACACACACTTTGCATATTGCAGGAACAACAGGACCAGACTGTTTATGAAGAGCAGGGGAAGGAGAGTATGCTTGATACATGTTCTTTAAAGTCATTGCTTTTTGAAACGCTGCTAGATCTGCACCAAAGCCCTTGATTGTAGAGTTGGAAGAAATCACAAGAGAGACTCACAAGATAAATGTTGCACTCTGATGATTTACAATGTGTTGTACATTGCCTCTTGGGAGGAAAGGGTTAAGGGATTCAATAATTGTGCATGTGAAGCAGCACTGTAGTAACACAACCACTGACACTCGTTCAGACGCGTGAAATATTGCAATTGCAATGGGAGGAATTCCATCATGACTCCAGAGGGCTGTGCATCAGCACCATGAAACCCAGTATGAAAAGTCAACTGGGAATATTGCCTGCTACTCACAGGATCAAATACTTTCCTTCATCTCCTTAAAATCCACCAACACACACACTACAATAGACATTATGAAATGCATATCATGCTACTGTAATGTATGATAAATATGATATGACACAAGTGTCAGTTTGGACAACTAATTTCAAAAGGATGCATATTCTAAAAATGTACTAAAATATTGAATAAACTAACAAACTGCCATGGGGGGTTATGAATGAACATGAGCTGATTCTAGTAAGATTACATTTTCATCAAGTATATGATCACATTTTTATACTTTGTGGTTTCAAAGTTCATCATCATTTAATTTGTATTTGAGGCCATAACGGCAGTACAAATGCCAAGTGGAATTAAGAACGAGGTACATGTGAGTCCTTGAAAGCTATAAAAACAGCCCCGCTAAATTATTCACTTGCCCAATGGTGTGTTTCGTTTATTTTTCATTAGGCTACTCAATGTGAAGCACATAGCTTGTTGTCCTAAAATAATCTCAGATAATAGTGAATCACAGCACAGCGCAACCTTCAGAGCTTTATTGTGTGCTGCTGTAGCTAGCTTTCTGTGGGCCTGTGATAAAATGTGTTGTGTAAGAGTGAAAAGTCTTTCAGCGGCGAAGGGGGCCATTGTGACCTGTCAGTAGAGATCCCTTTCGCTTGGTTGCCACACTGACATTCATGCACATTCTGAAGCACAGGATGAAAGGGGCACTGCACAACCCAATGACTCGCCCTCAGGATCACCCAACACTGATGCCATTTTACAACCTCACCATTTCCACCATGTGCACTGTGGGCAGAACATACTGCTGCATGTGTTAGAACTCGGTGTACAGGACTGTGGACGGGTTAAGCAGAAAATGAAATAGAACACTACGGTGTCTTGTATCTGTATGGGGCTACGTCTTTCATCTTGAGATGGGCAAGGTGACATTCTTTCATAAGTATATGTTATGGTCTCTGTTTATCAATCACCGTGATTCAATGCATGGATGCCAAAATCCATGATCTGCCACTTCACTTTCTATATGGGCTTAATCCACCACATGCTGAGGAGAATATGTTTGTCTAGTCAGGTGTGAGATGTGTCCTCCTACTGTGGTCCAAACTGGGGATTTTAAAACTGGTCACGATATCAGCCACTAACTTTGTAGTGCTCCAAATGCATAATCCCCCGATGCAGACGTCCTTTGCAACTTTTATCTGTCTTAAAGACTGACAAAGGAATTGATGGAGGACACTCAGATAAATTCCTATATACTGTTCTTGTGAAAAAATCATTGTAATTATGCAAATTGTCCCCCTCTCTGGCGCTCATTGTCGCCAGTTTACTAGTTATTACGCACACCTGTCACCATCGTTACGCGCACCTGTGCCTCATGAGACTCACCTGGACTCCATCACTTCTATGATTACCTCCCCTATATCTATCACTCCCTTTGGTTCTGTCCCCAGGCAGTATTAGTTATGTTTCTCATGTCCAGACACTACTTTTGTTTTGCATTGTTCTATGTGTTATGAAATTCACCCCCTGTACTTGCTTCCTGACTCCCAGCATCTGCGTTACACAAATCCCTGTCATTTATGGTGCTAGATCTACCTCTGGTATGGGTGTGGTTGGGTGTATGTATTGGTAGCCAGCATCAATATTTCCTTTCTCCAACAACCCCTAGGCGTAGATGACGGAGTACTGCAACTTATGGTTACTGATAAACACAGAGTCTAATGTCAAGGAGAGGTCAATGGACTCACTAATGAACAGGAAATGTTGTTTTAGCAAAACAAAGGGGAGAAAATATTACATAACACAATATTTATGCTGCAGTCTCTAAGTGAAGGTCACATCAAAAGCATACAGTATCAAATCAAATAGATTTTTATTTGTCACTTGAGCCGAATACGACAGGTGTAGACTTTATGGTGAAATGTTTACTTAACAGCCCTTTCCCAACAATGCAGAGTTAAAAGGTCAAAAATATTAGCAAATCAGAAAAAAAGGAAATAGTAAAACAATAAAATAACAATAACGAGACTATATACCAGTACTGAGTTAATGTGCCGGGGTACGAGGTAGAGTTCATTTGTACATGTAGATAGGGATAAAAGTGACTAGGCAATCAGGATGGATACTAAACAGAGTAGCAGCAGCGTATGCGAAGAGTGAAAGTGTTTCTATGTGTGAGTGTGTGGCGTCAATTTGAGTGAGTGTGTTTGTGTTTGTGTGTTTTGTGTGTGCATGTACTGTATTTGTGTCTTGGAGTGTCTGTGTAGTATGTGTGAGTGTGTGGGTAGAGTCCAGTGAGTGTACATTGAGCCAGTGCAAGAATGTCAGTGCAAAAAATACATCAAAAAGAGGGTCAATGCAAATAGTCTGGGTAACTATTTGATTAACTGTTCGGGTAGAAGCTGTTAAAGAGCCCTTTGGTCCCAGACTTAGGTCTCTGGTACCGCTTGCCGTGTGGTAGCAGAGAGAACAGTCTATGACATGAGTGGCTGGATTCTTTGACAATTTTTAGGGCCTTCCTCTGACTCCGCCTGGTACAGAGGTCCTGGATGGCAGGGAGCTCGGCCCCAGTGATGTACTGGGCCGTATGCACTACCCTCTGTAGCGTCGCATGCCAAGCAGATGCCATACCAAGTGGTAATGCAGCCAGTCAAGATGCTCTCAATGGTGCAGCTGAATAACTTTTTGAGGATCAGAGGGCCCATGCCAAATCTTTTCGCCCTTGTGAAGGGAAAGAAGTGTTGTCGTGCCCTCTTCACAACTGTGTCAGTGTGTTTGGACCATGATAGGTCGTTAGTGATGTGGACACAGAGGGAACTTGGAGCTCTCAACCCATTCCACTACACCCCAGTCCATGTGAATGTGGGTGTGCTCGGGCCTCCGTATTCTTGAATCCACGATCAGCTCCTTTGTCTTAATGACGTTGAGGGAGAGGTTGTTGTCCTGGCACCACACTGCCAAGTCTCTGACCTCCTCCCTGTAGGCTGTCTCATCTCAGTCGGTGATCAGGCTTACCACAGTCATGTAGTCTGGAAACTTAATGACGGCGTTGGAGTTGTGTGCGGCCACACTGTCGTGGGTGAACAAGGAGTACAGGAGGGGACCAAGCACGAACACCTGAGGGGCCTCGGTGTTGAGCGTCAGCATGGCGGACATGACGGTATGCGAATTGGAGTGGTTCCAGGGTGTCTGGGATGATGGTGTTGATGAGCTTGGAGTGCATGACCAGCCTTTCAAAGCATTTCATGGCTACATGGTTACCCTGGTGTTCTTGGGCACATGGACTATGGTGATTTGCTTGAAACATGTAGGTATTACAGACTAGGTCAGGGAAAGGTTTAAAATGGCATTGAAGACACTTGCCAGCTGGTCAGCACACACTCTGAATATGCGTCCTGGTAATCCGTATGGCCCTGCGGCCATGTGAACGTTAACCTGTTTAAAGGACTTACTCACATCGGCTATGGAGAGTGCGATTACACAGTCATCCGGAACAGCTGGTGCTCTCATGCATGGTTCAATGTTGCTTGCCTCGAAACGAGCATAGAAGCTATTTAGCTTGTCTGGTAGGCTCACATCACTGGACAGCTCGGGATGGGTTTCCCTTTGTAATCCGTGATAGTTTGCAAGCCCCGTTACATCCGATGAGTGTCAGAGCCGGTGTAGGAGGATTCGATCTTGGTCCTGTATTGAAGCTTTGCTTGTTTGATGGTTCGTCTGTGTAGAGGGATTTCTTATAAAAGTCTGGATTAGTGTCCCGCTCCTTGAAAGCGGCAGCTCTAGCCATTAGCTCAGTGTGGATGTTGCCTGTAACCCATGGCTTCTGGTTGGGATATGTACGCACGGTCACTGTGGGGATGATGTCGTTGATGCACTTATTAATGAAGCCCGTGACTGATGTGGTAAATTCCTCAATGCCATCGGATGAATGCCGGAATATATTCCAGTCTGTGCTAGCGAAACAGTTCTGTAGCTTAGCATCCACATCATCGTACCACTTCCGTATTGAGCGCATCACTGGTACTTCCTGTTTGAGTTTTTTCTTGAAAGCATGAATCAGGAGGATAAAGTTATGGTCAGATTTGCCAAATTGAGGGCAAGCAACAGTATTGTATGCATCTCTGTGTGTGGAGTAAAGGTGATCTAGAGTTTTTCTGCCTCTAGTTGCACAGCTGGCGTGCTGGTAGAAAGGATTTCAGTTTTCCTGCATTAAAATCACCAGACACTAGGAGTGCCGTATCTGGGTGAGCATTTTCTTGTTTCCTTATGGTCCTGTACAGCTCTTTGAGTGCGGTCTTAGTGCCAGCATCGGTTTGTGGTGGTAAATAGACAGCTACGAAAAATATAGATGAAAACTCTCTTGGTAAATAGTATGGTCTATAGCTTATCATAAGGAAACTCAGGCAAGCAGAATCTCAAGACTTCCTTAATATCAGAGATTGCGCACCAGCTGTTGTTAACAAAGTGACCCCCCCCCCCCCCCCCCTGAGCTTGCACGACGCTGCCGTTCTGTCCTGCCGATGTATAGAAAGAAACAGCTAGATATATATTTTCCATGTCCTTGTTCAGCCACGACTCAGATCACATTGATGGGATTGTCTCGAACAGAGCTCGTTCAGTTTATTCTCCAGTGATTGCACGTTCGCCAATAGAACAGAAGGTAGAGGAGGTTTATCCACTCTCCGACGTGCTTCTACACCTGCATTAATTGCTGTTTGGGGTTTTAGGCTGGGTTTCTGTACAGCACTTTGTGACATCAGCTGATGTAAAGAAGGGCTTTATAAATACATTTGATTGATTGATAGTCTCGTCGACCTCTATAGCGCTGTCTCCTCCTTCTCTGAGTGTCCAGTATATGGGCCTGGTCCGGGATAATCAATATGTCCTTTACCTCCGACTCATTGAAATAGTCCTCATCCCTATCGAGGTTAGTGATAGCTGTTTTGATGTGCAGAAGCTTTTTGGTCATAGGAAACAAAGGCGGAAACATTATGTACAAAAACAGTTAAGAACTGCATACAAAATATACAAAATAGCACAATTGGTCAGGAGCCCGTAAAACAGCTGCTATTCCCTCCAGTGCCATGTTTTTACCACGTGTCCATGGTAAAGTTTGAACAAACTGTGGACATCAATTTGGATTGGCTTGCAAGGCATTCATGGAAGGACTCAAAATCATTCAAATATGCTCACCGTTGTCAAGAAAACACCTTAGGGTATACATATAGCATGTGTTGACTGGTGTTTGCTCACACACAATTGTGCTATAGAGAAATCTGTGTTCCACTTGAGGATTTTCAGTCAGAACAGATTCTTTAGTATTTTTTTAAGCTCCTGTATTTTTTTAAACTATCAAATGATAACCCCATGACAAAATTTGGGAGGAATGCTTGCCAACCTGAGGCAAGGCATCCAGACTAACAAAGCTCTGGCTTTAGTGGCTGGAAATTCAGACATTTTTGTCAGTACATCATAAAAAAAGGACACATTTTGGGAAAGTTTCTCAGTCCGTCCTACTGATCCCCAAATTCAGAGGGTACTCTTTTAACTTTCAAATGAAACAGAGGGGGGAAAAAAGAGAGACATACTGTCACATTACTCTCCACTAGATACCCCTGTGCCTCAAGGGAGTTGTCGTTTATCCATCTTCATTCTATCTGGGTCAAGGACTGTAACTGTGAACTGGTCCAGACCATTGAAAATCATCTCTATTTTTACATCTCAAAACTGAATCATTCCACGAGGACAAATTCTTGACCATTACTAATTCAAGCATGCTCTACTTATTTGTTTGCTAAAAATATCATTCCAGTGTTTCTCACTGAGCAGATTGAAAGTCAATGAGCATGGTATACTGTGGAAGGAAGGTTCTATCTATATAAATAATTACATCTTACAGTAGGTTCCACCACTCTGACCTGGTTCTGATTAAATGAATGAATTATATATTCTAAGATTATTATCTGCGGTCTGTAAATACACTTCCTACTCTGCCATCAAATCAGATCCTAAATGAGTCTGGTTCCAGGTGAGAGAGCCAGACATTCTATGGAGGCTGCAATTCTCTGGGGTCAACCTATTTGACGACACTGGTCCCCAGTGCTGGTCCATCATTCATGAGGTTGTCTGCAAAAATGAGCAGCACTCAGAGAAGCAATGGGACTTAAATCCCCTATCTGGGAAACCCCTGCTCTCACAGACCTGGGAGAATAATTGACATTAGATTGAAGACATCCAATTTTCCTCCAAACCATTCTATTGGATAAAAAAGGCACAGCAGCTGCTGTGCTCTCTCTGACATATTGTAAAAGGAATTTGAATGCAGTTGACCCATCGTGACCCCTGGTATGTCTGATCTATATCTTATATAGGGCATGCTGTTGCAGGGAATGAGTGTTTCCATGGGTTCCTGTTTTTCTGGGCCAAAACAGCAATTGCTGGAACGGGAGATCCAAGCGATAGATAAATAATCAAACTAGAATAACTCTTGAGAGGAGACATAAGATCGTCTCTGGTCAAGAGTATACCAAGGCTGGAGGTAAGATGTTTTAAATAGAATAACAAGACCACCAAACTACTGTTTAAAAAAACATTCTATATTTCAAAAGACAAATATGTCTTTGACAGCAACCTCCATGCTCAGGTTCACTCTAAGTGTGTCTTTTGATATTGGTATTAAATATGCAGTTTGTTGAATTTGCCCTCCAGTGAACAGAATGGATTAAGCTGTATCTCATTACCATCTATTCTCCACTAGATGTAGACTGCAGATTGGCCACCATCCTCTATGAACCAAGAGGAAATATCACACAGATCCAGGCAGTAAAGGATTATAAACAAAAGGCACAAACTCCCTCTCACAGGTACCCAGGGCAGTTAAAGAGGAGATGGTGTGGTACTGGCATTGTGTTGTCCCTGTGCTGCTAAACCGCAATGCTGCCTCTATAAAACGGAAGCCAGGTGGAGTTCAAACATGACCCTTGAGCTATGTTATTGTCCTTGAGCTATGCCCATGGCCATGCTCAGCTAGTGACAGACACCTCCATATGGCCATGGAGATACAGTGCATTCGGAAAGTATTCAGTCCCCTTGACTTTTTCCAAATGTTGGTTAAAGTTACAGCCTTACTCTAAAATGGATGACAAAAAGAATCCTCATCATTCTACACATGATACTCCATAATGAAAAAGCAAAAACAGGTTTTCAGAAATGTTTGTAAATTTATAACATTTAAAAAACTGAAATACCTTATTTACATAAGTATTCAGACCCTTTGCTATGAGACACGAAATTCAGCTCAGGTGCATTCTGTTTCCATTGATCATCCTTGAGATGTTTCTACAACTTGATTGGAGTCCATTTGTGGTAAATGCAATTGATTGGACATTATTTGGAAAGGCACACACCTGTCTATATAAGGTCCCACCATTGACGGTGCATGTCAGAGCAAAAATCAAGCCATGGAATTGTCTGTAGAGCTCCGAGACAGGATTTTGTTGAGGCACAGATCTGGGTAAGGGTACCAAAACATTTCTACAGCATTGAAGGTCACCAAGAACACAGCGGCCTCCATCATTCTTAAATGGAAGAAGTTTGGAACCACCAAGACACTTCCTAGAGCTGGCCACCCAGCCGAACTGAGCAATCGGGAGAAGTGCCTTGGTCAGGGAGGTGACCAAGAACCCGATGGTCACACTGACAGCTCCAGAGTTCCTCTGTGGAGATGGGAGAACCTTCCATCTCCAGGAGTGGCAAGATGGAAGCCAATCCTCAGTAAAAGGCACATGACAGCCTGATTGGAGTTTGCCAAAAGGCACCTAAAGGACCATGAAAACAAGATTCCCTGGTCTGATGAAACCAAGATTGAACTCTTTGGCCTGAATGCCAAGCATAATTTCTGGAGGAAATGACTAGTCAGGATCGAGGGAAAGATGTACAGAGCAAAGTACAGAGAGATCCTTGATGTAAGAATCGCAAACATGCTCCAGAGCTCTCAGGACCTCAGTCTGGGGCAAAGGTTCACCTTCCAACAGGACAACTACCCTAAGCACACAGCCAAGAAAATGCAGGTGTGGCTTCAGGACAAGTCTCAATGTCCTTGAGTGGCCCAGCCAGAGCCTGGACTTGAACCAGATCGAGACCTGAAAATAGCTGTGCAGAAACGCTCCCCATCCAACCTGACAAAGCTTGAGAGGATCTGCAGAGAAGAATGGCAGAAACTCCAGAAATACAGGTTTGCCAAGCTTGTAGCCTCATACCAAAGAAGATTCAAGGCTGTAATCACTGCCAAAGGTGCTTCAACAAAGTACTGAGTAAAGGGTCTGAATACTTATGTAACTGTGATATTTAATACATTTTTTAAAAATCTAAAAACCTGTTTTTGATTTGTCATTATTGGTTACTGGGTGTAGATTGATGAGGGGGAAAAAACTATTGTATCGATTTTAGAATAAGTCTGTAAAATAACAAAATATGGAAAAAGTAAAGGGGTCTCAATACTTTCTGAATGCACTGTACGTGCTTTACAGATCAGAGAAAGGTGTGCTCAAAGAACGTCATTGCATGCCTTTGATTTTAGCTGAAAAATGACTCAATGAATGTTATTTCTGAGGGGATGGGTACCACAGATACTCCATTGGAATTGTTTATTTCGGAATTGTCCAATGTCAGGCCTAAGGGTGGTTTAGCATCAGTGCTCTAATTCCAGAGGATGTCACACTGTAATCAGATCTCTCTCTGCGCTCCGTCCAACACCCCAGCTGACTGATAATCAAATCACTGATGTTGTTTCAGCCATTAATCATCAGTCTAATGTAATGTTATTGATAACACCTTGAGCAGATGACAATCAGATGGTACTGCTGGTATTGGTGCTTCAGTGGGACTGCTCAGTGCTGTATGTCCTCTATGATAGCGCGTTAAGGTGCTTTAACAGCACTGTGCTGGTTGAGTCATATGCAGGGCAGGGAGAGATTAGGAGCTGCTTTCCGACACTATATAAATAATATACTGCTATAATAACATGATCAAATAGAAGTGTAACTCAGAAGAAATTGTGGTGCATGAAAACCCTGCAGCTTTTACTTTAGATATTGGGTATAGAGTAAGTTCTAAAAGATAAGTGATGTGGCTTTTTACTGTGTTTATAGTATATATCCACAGAGCAGCTTGGGACTACTCCTCCTTTTAGTGCCAGATGCACTGTCAGCCATGAGCCTGTAAAGTGTTTGTACATTATACCAAGACAATAGCTTTGGTTTGTCTCTACTTATTTCAATCTAACTGACAAAGTGGTGCGATTATAATAAAAACTTGCTTATGTAAATGTATGGTGGCTACTAACCCAGTTCCACTAGTGCTAACCTAGAATTCCACATAGACTTGCCACTTTCCAGATAGACTTGATTCATGTCCACTGTCCACCCTCACTACAGCACATCTAAACTTCCATTCCACTGTGACTCAGTGTCTCCCTCTCCCTCCTCCCTGTCTTGACCTCAGCCTAAAAGTGGAATTGACAGCGTTTTAACTACTTTGTATTAAAAAAAGAATCTAATTCCCAGTTTATGCTTCAAAACCAACTTCATAAGAGGTTTTTATAAAATATTATATTTGACTCAAAATTCCATGACATACAGTAAGGCATTGTGTGACGGCTTTCCTCTTCCTCTTCTGAGGAGGAGTAGCAAGGATCAGACCAATACGCAGGGTGGTAAGTGTCCATGATACTTTAATAATAACTGAACATGACTCAATACAAAAATAACAAAGTGAATGGAAACGAAAACCGAAACAGTCCCGAATGGTGACACAAACAACAAAACAGGAAACAATCACCTACACCACACAGGTGGGAAAAGGCTCCCTAAGTATGATTCTCAATCAGAGACAACTACTGACACCTGCCTCTGATTGAGAACCATACTAGGCCAAACATAAAACACAACATAGAAAAACGAACATAGACAACCCACCCTAACTCACACCCTGACCAACCTAAAACAAAGACATAACAAAATAACTAAGGTCAGAACATGACACATTGTTGGCAGAATAGATGAATGCAGTTCAATGTATGATTAATATAATACACCAATACATTTCTTGGTAGTCTCCAAAATATTGCAAAATATTGTTTGCTGCCTCCACCCATTCAGGATGCACTGTTTCAGTTTCAATGACTCAATATTTTGAACAAAAACAGACAACAGTAACTAAGGCTGGGAATGCCAATACAATACAAACTAGCTAGGGCAATGATCAAAAGCCAATCATAACGTGGCTAATAGGCTAGCGCACATATCAAACACAGTGGGCCGAACAGGACACACAAGTGAGTATAAATTAGTCTACAGTTTTACAGCCTGATCAAATCAAATCAAATCTTATTGGTCACATACACATATTTAGCAGATGTTATTGCGGGTATAGTGAAGGCTTGTGCTCCTAGCTCCAACAGTGCAGTAGTATCTAGAAATTCACAACAATACACACAAATCTGTCGCGCCTTCTTCACCACACTGTCTGTGTGGGTGGACCATTTCAGATTGTAAGTGATGTGTACGCCGAGGAATTGAAGTTTTACACCTTCTCAACTGCGGTGTCCTGTTGTGTCCTGAAGTCCACGATCAGCTCCTTCGTTTTGTTGACGTTGAGGGAGAGGTTATTTTTCTGGCACCACTCCGCCATGGCCCTCACCTCCTCCCTGTAGGCTGTCTCGTCTGCAAACTTGATGATTGAGTTGGAGGTGTGCGCGGCCATGGAGTCATGGGTGAGCAGGGAGTACATGAGGGGGCTGAGCACGCACCCTTGTCAAATCAAATAACATTTTATTGGTCACATACACATATTTAGAAGACGTTATTGCGGGTGTAATGAAATGCTTGTGTTTCTAGCTCCAACAGTGGAGTAGTATCTAACAATTCACAACAATAAACACAAATCTAAAAGTAAAAGAATGGAATTAAGAAGTATCTAAATATTAGGACGAACAATGTCGGAGTGGCATTGACTAAAGTACAGTAGTATTTGGGCCACTGTGTTGAGGAACAGCGAAGTGAAGGTGTTGTTTCCTACCCTCACCACCTGGGGGGCGGCCCGTCAGAAAGTCCAGGACCCAGTTGAACAGGGCAAGGTTCAGACCCAAGCTTAATGATGAGCTTGGAGGGTACTATGGTGTTGAAGGCTGAGCTATAGTCAATGAACAGCATTCTTACAGAGGTATTCCTCTTGTCCAGATGGGATAAAGCAGTGTGCAGTGCAATGGTGATTGCATCATCTGTGGATCTATTGGGGCGCTATGCTAATTGAAGTGGGTCTAGGGTATCAGGTAAGGTGGAGGTGATATAATCCTTAACTAGTCTCTCAAAGCACTTCATGATGACAGAAGTGAGTGCTATAGTCATTTAGTTCAGTTACTTTTGCTTTCTTGGGTACAGGACCAATGCTGGACATCTTGAAGCCAGTGGGGACAGCAGACTGGGATAGGGAGATATTGAATATGTCCATAAAAACTCCAGCCAGCTGGTTTGCTTCCTGTTTGGCCCTGTCCGGGGGTGTCCTCGGATGGGGCCACAGTGTCTCCTGACCCCTCCTGTCTCAGCCTCCAGTATTTATGCTGCAGTAGTTTATGTGTTGGGGGGCTGGGGTCAGTTTGTTATATCTGGAGTACTTCTCCTGTCCTATTCGGTGTCCTGTGTGAATCTAAGTGTGCGTTCTCTAATTCTCTCCTTCTCTCTTTCTTTCTCTCTCTCGGAGGACCTGAGCCCTAGGACCATGCCCCAGGACTACCTGACATGATGACTCCTTGCTGTCCCCAGTCCACCTGGCCATGCTGCTGTTCCAGTTTCAACTGACCTGAGCCCTAGGACCATGCCCCAGGACTACCTGACATGATGACTCCTTGCTGTCCCCAGTCTACCTGGCCATGCTGCTGCTCCAGTTTCAACTTCCACCTGACTGTGCTGCTGCTCTAGTTTCAACTGTTCTGCCTTATTATTATTCGACCATGCTGGTCATTTATGAACATTGAACATCTTGACCATGTTCTGTTATAATCTCCACCCGGCACAGCCAGAAGAGGACTGGCCACCCCACATAGCCTGGTTCCTCTCTAGGTTTCTTCCTAGGTATTGGCCTTTCTAGGGAGTTTTTCCTAGCCACCGTGCTTCTCCACCTGCATTGCTTGCTGTTTGGGGTTTTAGGCTGGGTTTCTGTACAGCACTTTGAGATATCAGCTGATGTACGAAGGGCTATATAAATAAATTTGATTTGTTTGCGCATGCTCTGAGGACGCGGCTAGGAATATCGTCTGGGCCGTCAGCCTTGCGAGGGTTAACACGCTTAAATGTCTTACTCACGTCAGCCATGGAGAACGACAGCCCACAGTTAATGGGAGCTGACCACGTCGGTGGCACTGTGTTACCCTCAAAGCGGGCAAAGAAGGTGTTTAGCTTGTCCGGGAGCAAGACATGGATGTCCACGATGTGGCTGGTTTTCCCTTTGTAATCGGTGATGGTCTGTAGACCTGGCCATCATATGTTTTGTGTCTGAGCCTTTGAATTGCGACTCCACTTTGTCTCTATACTTACATTTTAATGTTTGATTGACTTACGGAGGGAATAATTATACTGTTTGTATTCGACATATTCCCAGTCACCTTGCTGTGGTTAAATGCGGTGATTCGCACTTTCAGTTTTGTGCGAATGCTGCCATCTCTCCGCGGTTTCTAGTTTGGGTAGGTTTTAATAGTGACTGTGGGAACAACATCCCCTATACACTTCCTGATGAACTCAGTCACCGTGTCCATGTATATGTCAATGTTATTCTCAGAGGTAAACCGGAACATATCGCAGTCCACGTGATCAAAACAATCTTGATACATAAATTCTGATTGGTCAGACCAGCATTGAATAGACCTTAGCACAGGTACTTCCTGTTTGAGTTTCTGGCTATAGGAAGGGAGGAGCAGAAAGGAGTCGTGATCTGATTTGCCGAAGGGAGAGCGGGGGCAGGCCTTGTAGCCATCCCGGAAGGGAGAGTAACAATGGTTCAGAGTTTTTGTAGCGCGAGTACTACAGACAATGTATTGATAGAACTTCGGTAGAATTTTAGACAAATTTGCTTTGTTAAAATCCCCAGCTAGAATAAATGTGCCTTCAGAATATGTGGTTTCCAGTTTGCACAAAGTCCAGTGTAGTTCCTTGAGGGCTGTTGTAGTATCGGCTTGAGGGGGAATGTACACGTCTGTGACTATAACCGATGAGATTCTCTTGGGAGGTAAAAAAGTCGTAATTTGATTGTGAGATATTCTAGATTGGGTGAACAAAAGGACTTGAGTTCCTGTACGTTATCACAATCACACCATGAGTAGTTAATCATGAAACATACACTACTGCCTTTCTTCTTCCCGGAGAGTTCTTTATTCCTGATTGCGCGGTGTACTGAGAACCCAGCTGGCTGTACGGACAGGGAGAGAGAGATGATTCCGGAGAGAGAGAGATGTCTGGAGAGAGAGATAATTCTGTGAAACAGAGTATGTTAATGTCCCTTATGTCTCTATTGAAGGAGATCCTTGCCCTGAGGTCGTCTACTTTATTGTCCAGGGACTGAACATTAGCGGGTAAAATACTCAGTAGTGGTGGATGCTGTGCACTTTTCCTGAGTCGCACTAAAAGTCCACTCTGAATACCTCTTCTCCGCCAGCGGCATCTTGGAGAAGCCTCTGGGATAAGTAAAATTGCCCTGAGGGGTACGAACAAAGGATCCAATTCAGGGAAGTCGTATTTCTGGTTGTAATGTTGGTGAGTTACCGCCGCTCTGAATTCCAAAAGTTATTTGCGGCTGTATGTAATAACATTAAGAAACGTTCTAGACTAATAATGTAAGAAATAACACACAAAAAAAAGTTCCTTAGGAGCTAGAAGCAGAGCTGCCATGTCTGTCGGTGCCATGTTTTACTGCTTGTATAGGTGAATTCAACTTCAATTGCGCTGCCTTCGTGTGTCTTGTTTACAGTGCGCAGCAGAGGGAAAGTGTACAGACAGACACATGCTATAGTCCTAGCTAGGCTACTAAAATGTTGCAGTCTGGCTTCGGTTTTTAAAGCTTGACAATGAATAACCAAAAAACAAAACACCATGCAAAGGAGAAACAAATAGGCCTATTACAGCAACATTTGAGCAGTAACCTGGGCTGGCAACTCAACTACAATACATTTTGAGTGCACCATTCAGCAATGCTGCATTCAACAGCACCTGTGATCCATGCAGTGCAACAAAAAATTTAAATAAGCTGGCGACTATTCCCCATCGTTTATCAGTGCAATTTTGGTGGCCAACTAGCTGAAAAGGTTTGAGAGGGTTTATCTAACGTTCCCTTGTTAGAGTTTAGCTTATCTCACACTGGCTAGCATTACATGTTGTGCATAGGCAACTAAGGGAGAGAACCTACCATTTCAAGGCTGTTTGATCTATAGGAATGTGAAGTTCCCAAATGTAAGAGGACTCCCGGGGTATTTACATATTTGCAGAAATCCATTCAGGTGTATTTTGCAGCTTTTGGCGAATACGATCTAAAATAGGTCTAGTGTAGCTCTGATTGGCTATGGCACACCAGTCTGTGTAGACTCTGGTCCTGCACAAGACAGATGTTGTTATTAGGTTTTATTTACTGCAATATCTATGAATTGTCCAAACGCATTGCTGCTTTCTCACTCTATTGCTATAGAATCTTCACAAATGCCTTACTGTACGTCATTCCCAAACATTCCATGAATTAATGAAGGCATGAAAATGACCATATATAAGTGCTCGCTTGTCTGAAAAAAAAGCGGTCATATTCTTCCCCGGGTGAATATGAACAGATTTGTATAAGATTCATGTAATGAATACTAGGTGTAGTTGCAAACTGTAGTCTATCTTTTTTATGGTGGTTTTGGAGCAGTGGCTTCTTCCTTGCTGAGCAGCCTTTCAGGTTAGGTTTCAGTGGCGATATAGGACTCGTTTTACTGTGGATATAGATACTTTGTACCTGTTTCCTCCAGCATCTTCACAAGGTCCTTTGCTGTTGTTCTGGGATTGATTTGCACTTTTTGCACCAAAGTACGTTCATCTCTAGGAGACAGAACGCGTCTCCTTCCTGAGCGGTATGACAGCTGTGCGGTCTCATTGTGTTTATACTTGCGTACTCTTGTTTGTACAGATGAACGTGGTACCTTCAGCCGTTTGGAAATTGCTCCCAAGTATGAACCAGACTTGTGGAGGTCTTGGCTGATTCCCTTTGATTTTCCCATGATGTCAAGCAAAGAGGCACTGAGTGTGAAGGTAGGCCTTGAAATACATCCACAGGTACACCTCCAATTGACTCAAATTATGTCAATTAGCCTATCAGAAGCTTCTAAAGCCATGACATCATTTTATGGAATTGTCCAAGCTGTTTAAAGGCACAGTCAACTTAGTGTATGTAAACTTCTGACCCACTGGAATTGTGATACAGTGAAATATAAGTGAAATAATCTGTCTGTAAACAATTGTTGGAAGAATTACCTGTGTCATGCACAAAGTAGACGACCTAACCGACTTAACAAAATTATAGTTTGTTAACAAGAAATTTATGGAGTAGTTGAATAACGCGTTTTAACGACTCCAACCTAAGAGTATGTAAACGTCTGACTTCAACTGTATATGTTTATCTGTGTACCTTTTTCTTTAGGTTGGTGTTGTACCGTACAGCAATATGGGTCAAACTCTCTGGGGCTCATATTTTTCTGAGAGAACTGTAGCCTACACTCTGAGATAATAAAAAGCTCTAGTGAAATTAATTCTGTTCTGTCACATATCCGGAGATGTTGAGAGAATGATATGGGCAGTGAGAGCTGATCTCCTCACACCAACACAGTGTAGCACAACACACTACACCAAACACTGCTGTCTTGTCCTGTGGCCTCCAGCCTATTGATCTTCTCAGCCAATAACACAGTAATGGCCGATGGGGATTTGTGACTATCATTACATCCTGACCCAACCAGGGTAATGGACGTTATTCTAATCACAGCCCATGTCTGACTGCCACTTCTAACAAATGGCTCCTAATCGAGAAGTCTTTACACGTTATGACTCTTTTTTTATTTTGTATCTATACGTACATCGCCTGACTCGGTCATGTGATTCAAAGACATTGATTTAACCCTTTGTAGATGGATGTACCTTTTCTAAGATACACAGTCTCCACAGACAACCACAAATCGCAAAAATTGCAATTGACAAAATAATATCTAACATCAAGAAATTATAGCACCCTCTATACACACCAAAAACATATAGTTCTACAGTATATAGTGCAAAATAAAGGTTATTTGACTTGTAACCATAAATGGAACCCTTTGTGGTGCTTTATGGAACCTTTTTTTGAACAATACTAAATTGGTTCGAAATGGAACCTGTATGGTGCTATAAATAACCCTTTCCTAAAGTTCTATAAATAACCATTAAAAAAGGTTCTATATAGAACCAAAAAAAGGTTCCACTAAGGTAAGAACACTTTTTGGGGCTACTGCATATAGAGCCCTTTTTTATGATTATTTTATAACTTTTATGGAGAATGGTTCTAGAGAGAAAGTTATTTTTTAGAACCATACAGTTTTTTTTATTCTGGTTTAATAGCCATATTATACTCTATTGTTAAAATTCCATAGGTTTTATTATTGTGTTTATTAAGAAGTTGAATCAGGTGTGCTAGCTCTGGAACGGCTATGGGTCCCTGAGGAGAGAATTGAGAACTACTCACTTTGTCAACGGTTCTCAAGTCTTTCGAAATACATTGTCACTGGCCATGTAATAGCATAACACATCAGATTAGATCAACGGGAATAACACTCTCACAATTGAACAAAAAGAGCTGTATGCAATCTACGCCCTAAAATATTTGAATGAGCCACCGCCCCTACATTTTATCGTTCACTAAAATAGGAGATAACCTTTTTGAACTGAAAAGAACCATTAAAGGGCTCAAAGGGTTCTTTGGGTCAGTATGGTTCCGCATAGAACCATCCCCCTTCCCAAAGAACCCTTGAGGAACCCTCATTTTTGTGTGTGTAGTGAGACACCACATAACTTTTCTCACTAGAGAAAATCCTTTGAAAATAATTTGAATAATGCAACTCGTTTTCCACCAACTGAGATGATTATTTTGTTAGCATTGTCCCACTTTTAACATGATGCATACAATCCGGTCTTACATGTTCCAGGTCTCTTGAATAGAAAAAAACATTTTCTATTTTCGTTAAGTAGGAGACATCTGCTATGTTCAATCTTCAAACTGAATATCCATCTGTTATGCAGATGTTTTGAGGAAGCATGAGAATGCATTAAAGAAGGAGTAGCAGCAGATCCACCTACCATCCCACATTATTATCAAGTGAGGCTGAGGTGAGAGAATAAAGAGTATCTTCTGCGATGAAAGAACATACAGTACATTCGGAAAGTATTCAGACCCCTTCACTTTTCCCACATTTTGTTACGTTACATCCTTATTCTAAAATTGATTAAAAATAAATAAATCCTCATCAATCGCATCAATCTACACTACAAAGGGAAGCACAGCTGCGAGCTGCCCAGTGACACGAGCCTACCAGACGAGCTAAATCACTTCTATGCTTGCTTCGAGGCAAGCAACACTGAGGCATGCATGAGAGCATCAGCTGTTCCGGATGACTGTGTGATCACACTCTCCGTTGCCGACGCGAGTAAGACCTTTAAAGAGGTCAACATACACAAGGCTGCGGGGCCAGAAGGATTACCAGGACGTGTGCTCCGGGCATGTGCTGACCAACTGGCAGGTGTCTTCACTGACATTTTCAACATGTCCCTGACTGAGTCTGTAAAACCAACATGTTTCAAGCAGACCACCATAGTCCCTGTGCCCAAGAACGCGGCAGGGTAGCCTAGTGTTTAGCGTTGGACTAGTAACCGAAAGGTTGCAAGTTCAAATCCCCGAGCTGACAAGGTACAAATATGTCGTTCTGCCCCTGAACAAGGCAGTTTACCCACTGTTCCTATGCCGTCATTGAAAATAAAATTTGTTCTTAACTGACTTGCCTAGTTAAATAAAGGTACAATTAAAATGACTACAGACCCATAGCACTCATGTCCGTAGCCATGAAGTGCTTTGAAAGGCGGGGAATGGCTCACATCAACACCATTATCCCAGAAACCCTAGACCCACTCCAATTTGTATACCGCCCAAACAGATCCACAGATGGTGCAATCTCTATTGCACTCCACCCTTTCCCACCTGGACAAAAGGAAGACTGATGTGAGAATGCTATTCATTGACTACAGCTCAGCGTTCAACACCATAGTACCCTCAAAGCTCATCACTAAGCTAAGGATCCTGGAACTAAACACCTCCCTCTGCAACTGCATCCTAGACTTCCTGACGGGCCGCCCCCAGGTGGTGAAGGCAGGTAGCAACACATCTGCCACGCTGATCCTCAACACTGGAGCTCCACAGGGGTGCGTGCTCAGTACCCTCCTGTACTCCCTGTTCACCCACGACTGCATGGCCAATCACGACTCCAACACCATCATTAAGTTTGCAGAAGACACAACAGTGGTAGGCCTGATCACCGACAACGACGAGACAGCCTATAGGGAGGAGGTCAGAGACCTGGCCGTATGGTGCCAGAATAACAACCTATCCCTCAACGTAACCAAGACTAAGGAGATGATTATGGACTACAGGAAAAGAGGGCTGTAGCGGAGCAGGTTGAGAGCTTCAAGTTCCTCGGTGTCCACATCAACAACAAACTAGAATGGTCCAAACCCACCAAGACAGTCGTGAAGAGGGCACGACAAAGCCTATTCCCCCTCAGGAGACTAAAGAGATTTGGCATGGGTCCTGAGATCCTCAAAAGGTTCTACAGCTGCAACATCGAGAGCACTGGTTGCATCACTGCCTGAAACGGCAATTGCTTGGCCTCTGAACGCAAGGCACTACAGAGGGTAGTGCGTATGGCCCAGTACATCACTGGGACTAAGCTGCCTGCCATCCAGGACCTCTACACCAGGAGGTGTCAGAGGAAGGCCCTAAAAATGGTCAAAGATCCCAGACACCCCAGTCATAGACTGTTCTCTCTACTACCGCATGGCAAGCGGTCTTGGACAAAAAGGCTGCTCAACTATTTTTACCCCCAAGCCATAAGACTCCTGAACAGGTAATCAAATGGCTACCTGGACTATTTGCATTGTGTGCCCCCCCAACCCCTCTTTAATGCTACGACTACTCTCTGTTCATCATATATGCATAGTCACTTTAACCATATCTACATGTACATACTACCTCAATCAGCCTGACTAACCAGTGTCTGTATGTAGCCTCGCTACTTTTATAGCCTCTCTATTGTTCACCTAACACCTTTTTTGCACTATTGGTTAGAGCATATAAGTAAGCATTTCACTGTAAGGTCTACACCTGTTGTTTTCAGCGCACGTGACAAATAAACTTTGATTTGATTGTTTTGATTTGAATACCCCATAATGACAAAGCAAAAAACGTTTTTTTTTTTAACATTTTGCAAATGTATTAATAATAAAAAACAGAAATACCTTATTTACATAAGTATTCAGTCCCTTTGCTATGGGACTAGAAATTGAGCTCAGGTGCATCTTGTTTCCATTTATCACGCTTTAGATGTTTCTACAACTTTATTGGAGTCCACCTGTGGTAAATTCACTTGATTGGACATGATTTGGAAAGGCACACACCTGTCTATCTATAAGGTCCTGCAGTTGACAGTACATGTCAGAGCATAAACCAAACCATGAGGTCGAAGGAATTGTTCATAGAGCTCCGAGACAAGATTGTGTAGAGGCACAGATCTGGGGAAGGGTACCAAAACATTTCTGCAGCATTGAAGGTCACCAAGAACACAGTGGCCTCCATCATTCTTAAATGGAAGAAGTTTGGAACCACCAAGACTCTTCCTAGAGCTGGTCACCTGGCCAAACTGAGCAATCGGGAGAGAAGGGACTAGGTCAGGGAGGTGACCAAGAACCCGATGGTCACTCTTACAGAGCTCCAGAGTTCCTCTGTGGAGATGGGAGAATCTTCCAGAAGGACAACCATCTCTGTATCACTCCACCAATCAGGCCTTTATGGTAGAGTGGCCAGACGGTAACCACTCCTCAGTAAAAGGCACATGATAGCCCACTTGGAGTTTGCAAAAACGCACCTAAAGGACTCTGCCCATGAGGAACGCTTTGGCCTGAAAGCCAAGCATCACGTCTGGAGGAAACCTGGCACCATCCCTACGGTGAAGCATGGTGGTGGCAGCATCATGCTGTGGAGATGTTTTTCAGTGGCAGGGACTGGGAGACTAGTCAGGATTGAAGGAAAGATGAAAAGAGAAAAGTACTGAGAGACCCTTGATGAAAACCTGCTCCAGAGCGCTCAGGACCTCAGACTGGAGCGAAGGTTCACCTTCCAACAGGACAATGACTCTAAGCACACAGCCAAGACAATGCAGGAGTGGCTTCGGGACAACTCTCTGAATGTCCTTGAGTGGCCCAGCCAGAGCCTGGACTTGAACCCGATCTAACATCTCTGGAGAGACCAGAACATAGCTGTGCAGTGACGGTCCCCATCCAACCTGACAGAGCTCGAGAGGATCTGCAGAGAATAATGGGAGAAACTCCCCAAATACAGGTGTGCCAAGCTTGTAGTGTAATACCCAAGAAGCCACAAGGATGTAATCGCTGCCAAAGGTGCTTCAACAAAGTACTGAGTAAAGGGTTTGAATACTTATGTAAACACAGTTTTTGTTTTGGCATGATGGGGTATTGTTTGTAGATTGATGAGAGAGAAAAAATTATTTAATCAATTTTAGAATAAGTCTTTAACGTAACAAAATGTGGAAAAGTGAAGGGGTCTGAATACTTTCTGAATGCACTGTATATACATATCATCCATTTGATCATTTCATCTGACATTAAAAAGTGTGACTAATAAATAATAGTAACTGTGTTATTGTCCAACAATGTTAGTGTCTGATGTGGTAACTTTTCTCCATATCTGCCCTCTAATGCTAAATAGATGAAAAATTACAGTAAGACACAAAAGTTGGAAAAGTGAAAAAATTAATCATCATTATGCGCAATTGTAATCCAATTAGCAATTAAAATATAGAAATACAGTTCAAAGCACTGTATGTAAAATAAATGTATTCTAATCTTCAATTGGCCAGTAATTTAGAAATACATACATGAAGGCTCGAATTGAATAAATGTGAAAAACATGAATATTATTAAAGTGCTACACATTGAAATGTCAGGCTTTGTAGCCTCTCTGGTCAAAGTCAAAGGTTATCCAAGTTGGCTACTCATCTATTTTCTCCCTCTTCTTCTTCTGATGTCAATTTCAAAGGGAAAGTGACATAAACAGATTTGTATTATATCATGGCACTGGTGGTGTTATGAGTGCTTTATGAAGGCTTCATGGAAGTCCGACTTATAATGTTCCCTTCTGATTTTCTGTTGTGTCATGCCATTAACAGACATGGTTTTTAACAAATGGAAATACCACAATACACAAAAACCACACAGAAGGACAAATGTCAATTTGTAACTACAAAATCATCGCAACGAGAGATGGTTTTGCACTTTAATAGATGAGCCCGCAAAGGCATCAAACAAGCTCCAGATTTCCTCATATTTTTTGTCTTTATTGAGTTACACTACCATCTGAGTGGCTAATTCTGTTTGCTGACACATATTTGAATAGTCTGCCTCATCCTTCGAGAAGTACAGTTAGTAAAAAGTTAACATGCCAAAAGAGTGCTTCTGACAGTCCCTGTGGCTCCCAGACACATCCAATGCTGCCAGAGGAAGTCAGTACGATTTAGGAAGCCCACTCTCTGTCCACAACCATTCTCATCTAGAACGAACCAGAGGGTCCCATCGCATGCCATTCGACAAAAACAAATGCAAAGACCTGACATCAGAACACACTCCAACATGTCGAATATTAGATAAGCAAACAGATAAATGTATTTATTTAAGTTAAAAAATAAAGAAAAGCAATCTATAGGTTATTGTCTTCAATAAACACTGCAATACAATATTGAAGCAAAACACGTTTTTGGCTCCTCTTTGAATTTAAAACATTACATTTACTCAAACTAGAAACAGAAAATACTGCATCTAATCAAAATGGAAAAATGTGCAACTGAAATGTGCACAGAGCACATGTTTACTTTACTTAGCTTTGCTTGGCTGAAAGGCTCATACCTGCTTGTCAATCATGTGGCAGATATCCATATTCTGTCATATTGATCACTATAGCAACTGGAGGCATTTCATGAATCCTGAAATATCTAAAAGCCATCCATCCGCTCCAATTATAGGTCAATTTCTCCACCCCGGCAATCAAATGAAGTAGTCAGTTCCAGAAATGAATGAGAATTCATTCGACAAATCTAAGAGAGGAAAATGATTTTACCAAAGCTATCCTCACAGTCACAGTAAAGGGAATTGGTACAAAGTAAATTCAATAACTTACAGCTATAGCAAAATGATGCAACCGGAGATAGGGGGGTTAAATAAAGCCCAACAGTGGGATACACTGCAGGCTTATTCATGTGCACCCTCATTACAAGCCTATCGCTGTGACCTTACAATAGTGCCCCAAGTGAACAGCAACTAAGAGAGGAGATATAACACTGTCAAGTGCCATTCATTAACTTTTTTTTATACCACAGCTACAACACAAGGTAGAGAGAAGCATCTTTGCCAGAGGAATGTGGAATTGTCATTTCAGAGAAATATTAACATACAGTTTTCCAACAGAACAACCGCAACCTCTGTTGAATAGTATCCAAAGGATCGATAAGCATTTCCTACAGATGATAACTGTGATATTCTCAATGACATTATTTCAAGTCTTTTGTGAAATATCCCAGCTATAGACAGACATGACAAGTTTACTGCGTGTCTTCGTATATATTATATAACATTATATAACATTTGAACCTGTGTACCATTGTGCTTCATGTGTCAAGATAACTGCTATGCAGTTAATTTAGTGTAGACTTGGCTGACCCTAACCTCTTCTTTTTAAATGCTCTTAACGTACACACTTGACTAGTGTACTGTGCATGACAAAACAAAATATCACTTCTATCTACCACAGTGTAGGTAACTCACAAAAAAAGTGATATAAGAGAGAACTGAATCTGTCATTTTGATTATTAGGCTATACAGCAATTGCTGCAACAACCAGCTCTTTGGAATATCCACGGCTTCATCTGAAAGGAACTGGGGCTTGTATAATAGTCCAACTTTCTTTGACAATCATAGTGGTGTGAAAAAAGTTTTTTGCATACAAAAGATAGTATATCCGGACAGGAAAGAATTAACAGATAAGCTATAAAAGATCAACCATATTTGGAATCTTTAACAATTACTCCAGCTTAAAATAAGCTGTATATCCTCAGGCTCTGAAATAACTATGCCACTTAAAAGCTCATAAAGCTGACATTGACACACAACAGTAATGTAATGTTTTCATGCGGTTTTCATTCAGTGTTTTTCTGTAATTGTTCTCATCAATTTGACCCAACCCTATACCCTACCATCAGCAAAGCGATGTGCAGTGACAGCTCAGAAGACGTGTGGGATGATTGTCTTCTAATGCTATAGCAATTCGCCTAGCATCAATGTAATAAATTACATAGGCGTCAAGCCAATGCCACTGTGGATATAGCCCCCAAGTCGGTGCAGTAGCCGCTCATAATACATGGGAGGGGGGGAGGGGGGGGGGGGGGGGGCAGTGCCCTCCATATGTGTCGTTAATTAAATGAAATACATTGCCATCATTTAGTGTCGTGGTACTCACACGCATGTGTGACGGAGAAGCTGTTGGACGATTCGAGGTTGTCTACATTATAATTGAGATGGAAAGGTTTCTCCGTCACATTCTGATTGGTATTATACAGCTGAACAGCGAACCTGAAGGCGCTGTGCTCCTGCACTGTGGAGCGCATAAAAAGCCCACCTATAAACGAAAGAGGAGAGGAGAATGGGAAGAATTGCATAGGTTAGTTCCTCTTATTCTGTTTCATGAAAACATAGTATGACATCAATATCAGCCCTTATAATTTATTTTCTATCACTGACGACAAATGATCAGTCCTATTTTACGCACCAAGGTATTTCATATTACTAAATGGATGAACATCGCTTAATCTAGAATACACATCAACCAATTAATTCTACTGTGATTCATTTATTAATGTATAATCTATACTGGCCAGCGAAGTGGTGGAAAGTTCTGCATGAAGATACTTAAATAGGGAAGTATGTGA
Source organism: Oncorhynchus kisutch (assembly GCF_002021735.2). Lineage (NCBI taxonomy): Eukaryota > Metazoa > Chordata > Actinopteri > Salmoniformes > Salmonidae > Oncorhynchus > Oncorhynchus kisutch. The sequence continues at coordinate 29,689,659 of NC_034179.2, forward strand.
AACTTTTGGTGATTTATTTTACCCTCCCCCACTCTTAAACGCATTGTTTCTCATAGCTAGTCTGCTACCTCTCCTTAGGGTATGATTGATGAACTTGACAATGAATTATGCAAATAATAATCAGTGCAAATGAAGTCAACACCACACAAGCTTTTAATGTACATTTATCTCGTTTTCTTTTTAGGCTAAAGAAAAAACATTTTAGTAATTTCAAATATAACTTACCTATATTTATCTGGTTTGGAAACGCTCCATGCGATTTACCAAAAAGCCACACACAAAAAAGGACAGTCGCTATTATGCGATGGCCCATTTTATCAGACCTCTGAATTTAACTCCTCAAACGAATCTGATATAGGGAAACCATGTAGGTACACAAGCCTATTCGCAGAGAAAATCCGCCAGATGTGCAAGGAGCTCTCAGCCTCTCACTGTGGACTACGAGTGACATATATTGAACTGCGAGCCGAACTGCAGCAGAGCGAATCTTCTTCCGTTGAGAAAAAAGGCACAGACTTTCTCAAAGATGGTTGCGGAGCGAGAAGATTATATTTTTGTGAATAAGGATCCAATTGAGCCAGCAGGGGGACGTTGATTATACTTGATCTGACGTTGAATTATAACAGCATCCTCGCCATGCCGCCACTGCAGACATGTGGGCTGGGAAGAATCAGCGCGGACACAGCTATACAGTGTTTGTCTGCATGGTGCACAGACAAAGCAAGTCCAGATATGATGGTATCTACTCTGTAGTCAAGTGGGCTAGTTGAGGGAAAGTGACATTTTTGGTATTCTTTAGTGCATGTTCTATAGCCTATCCGGTGAAGATGTAATGATTCTATATGAAAAAATAAGCATTAGGCTATGTGATTTTCCTAAATATATGACAGTTAAATTAAATGGATGTCAGGCAAATTGGTGACCATTTATTTAATCTCCTGTGTAATTGGTCTCTGGAGATATTCCTGAAGACATGACAAGTTGTTTTATCTCCTGAACTAAACCTGTAAGTAACCCAGGCCCAGCCCAGGTGTTAGGTAGACTTCAAGTCCTATGAGTAAGTCAAATATATTTTCCATCAAAATAGTTCCTATGACAATGAAAGTGAATGAGTGCCACTTCAGGTTTTCATTAAAATAATTCCTCCCATGATTGCAGTCGTCTGCGCTGCCTGCCTGTCAGTATCTTTGGAGCGAATGTGATTGAGTCTGTCAGTTATTCATCCTGGGGTTACTGTGTAATGTGAAACAGGTGCTGCTGCAGGGCCCTATCAGACCCACGCCATCCGACCCCTTTTCATCAAGCCAAACTATGCCTCCAGTCACAGGCAGGCACCAAGAGAAAAGGGATGTGATGTTCCATCCCGGGGTGTGAAATCCCTCCCAGCGCTGGAGAGCTCTCGCCTCCAGCAGGTTGGAAATGTTCATTAGTATTGCAGAGGAGTTGCACACTGATGCTTGCTGAGGGACTTAGTGCAGTTATAAAGGTATCAATCATCTTCTATAACCTCTATACAGTACATACTGTAGCATACAACCACTCACTACACTAAGTATACAAAACATGAAGAACACCTGCTCTTTCCATGACATACACAGACCAGGTGAATCCAGGTGAAAGCTATGATCCCTTATTGATGTGTAGATGAAGGGAAGGAGACAGGTTAAAGAAAGAGGGGGGGGGGGTGCAACTAAATATTAGGAATGTTTGTATGTTGGTATACTCAGTGTAAACTGTGGTTCATGTAATCCTTCAAAACAATGATAATTCACACTCTAGCACAGCTATATCAACCCACTGTAGCCTGGCTATGAACAAGGAGATATAGATTACATTATTGAAGCTCTTTGTTCAGAGAGTCAGTGTGTACTGTTGGAGAGCCAAGGGCAAGTCAGCTAATCATTACCGCTTTCTGTTAGGAAGAGGCTGATGCAGACCCAGCCTAGCAGAACAGGTCAGACTGTATTGACCCAGATTAATCAGAGGGATTTAATGCTTGGCATTACAACTCTGATGTTAATTTACAGTTAACTCACTGTAGTAGGGCCAGAGCAGTGGTGCTGTGCTGCACAAATGTTGGGTGATTTCCTTCCAGGAGCAAATGTGATTTTGCTTTAGAACATGTACACTGGGTGTACAAAACATTAGGAACACCACCCAAATGACATCCAGCCAACTTGACACAACTGTGGGAAGCATTGGAGTCAACATGGGCTAGCATCCCTGTGGAACGCTTTTGACACCTTGTAGAGTCCATGCCCCAACGAAGTGAGGCTGTTCTGATGGGAAAAGGGTGTGTAACTCAATATTAGGAAGGAGTTCCTAATGTTTTGTACACTCTGCCTCTGTAAGTCCTCACAGATTTGATGAACTACACATTCTACTTTCGGCTCGGCTGTGTAAAATTATAACATTTGTTCCTGTGCGCTCAAAAACAAACTCAGACTTAATTTGACTGAGCTTGTGGCAAAGCTGGCGCTTCGCGTTCACTGAGGTGTGTATGTCATCAGGATGAGAGCCATCAGAGACAAACTCATCCAGATATAATATACAGGACCCCTCTGAAATGAACCGTTGAAAGGAGAATGGTGAGGTGATGAGGATGCTACTACGTCTGAAACATCTCAGCAGGGAAGAATAGGGAGAACAAGGAAACCATGGTCAAGCTAAATAGAATGGGAAGGGAAAGGAGAAGAGTGGAGCAAGAGGAGATGAGACAGGCAGTCAGGGGGAGATGCAGCATGACACTAAGGCCTGTCTGTGCTCACACACTCTCTGAAGACATGAAAATGTGCTTTAGCTTTTTAAACAATGAGCAGGCAGCTGAGTATTCTTTCCATGCAATAGTGAAATTCATGACCTAAATCAGGGATGGGCAACTTTTATTGGGGTTAGGGCCACAAAAAAATTTGAACTCATCATGGTGGGCCGCATCGTGCCATTCTACACATTTTGTCATGGGGTGTAGAGAAAATGTTGAAGCTAGTTTGATTCAATTATACACATTTTGCCATGGGGCGGAGAGAAGATTTGGCAATTTTATAACTAATTTCATGCACATTTTTACATTTAAAAGTAAATTTTGTGCAATCTTACTCCTTTTGCCATGCAGCGGAGAGGAAAAGTAGCAGTTTTGCTGATCTCTAGACTAATTTACTAATCTAAAACATTTTAGCTGACATGGGCAAATTGAGTGGCTATCAGCGACTGACATACTGTAACAAGAGAAAAACTGTTGAAGCACAACCAAATTTCGAAATTGCATCTTGTGTATTCTACTATTCTACTTAGCAACAGTAAGTTGAAACCCTGACTGAGTTCCAAGGGGGGCCTTCTTAAGGGGGGCCTGCGGGCCCCCCATCACTGATCTAAATGTGTGTACTGTTGGTGTTTCATTATTTGCTGATATGTACTTTTATTATGTGCTACATTTAAAAAGAGATTCGGTGCAGACAAGGGCCTATTATGCTAGCCTGAGACATTTTCTTCAAACTATCCTAAGCATGCAAAGAAGGCTGCATATCTCTGGTGAAGCTAGCTTTTCATCATATTATAATGAAACACACACGCACAAGTATGCGCGAGCACACACACACAATTTGTGTGTGTATTCAACAAGACGCCACTGAGTGTAAATGCTAGTGGGCCATTCCAGCACCTCCTAAGGAATTTAAGTGAACATGCCATTTAGACACTGTAGACCATATGGCTAGTACAATTAATGACACAGTCTAATTTTGGCATCTCCCCAAAGATAGCTTTATTCAGCTCTGTGATGACATCACACAAACAAACCATATCCCCAGGCGACATACTGTCGCGGGGAACTATTTTCTTTTCTTTAAATGTTAATATGTTTTATTTAATCCCAGTTTATCAACAGAAGAGACACACACATGTCATCATCCATAGAGATGCAGTAAGAACGTCACCACTATTTAACAGATCTCTACCACCATGTTTGTCTGGTAACCTTATTTCTGCCTGCTGGGGGCAGTGGTTGGTGGAGACATTAGTAGATTTGTAATCATCAGAAGTTATATTTTATATATATATATATACAGTTGAAGTCGGAAGTTTACATACACCTTAGCAAAATAGATTTAAACGCAGTTTTTCATATAATAATAGTAGAGAGAATGATTTATTTCAGCTTTTATTTTTTTCTTCACATATTCCCAGTGGGTCAGAAGTTTACATACACTCAATTAGTATTTGGTAGCATTGCCGTGCTTCACAGTTGGGATGGTGTTCTTCGGCTTGCAAGCTTCCCCTTTTTTCCTCCAAACATAACGATGGTCATTATGGCCAAACAGTTCTATTTTTGTTTCATCAGACCAGAGGACATTTCTCCAAAAAGAACACTCTTTATCCTCATGTGCAGTTGCAAACCGTAGTCTGGCTTTTCAATTGTGGTTTTGGAGCAGTGGCTTCTTCCTTGCCGAGGGGCCTTTCAGGTTATGTCGATATAGGACTCGTTTTACTGTGGATATAGATAGATATTTTTTGTACCTGTTTCCTCCAGCATCTTCACAAGGTCCTTTGCTGCTGTTCTGGGATTGATTTGCACTTTACGTTCATCTCTAGGTGACAGAACGTGTCTCCTTCCTGAGCGGTATGACGGCTGCGTGGTCCCATGGTGTTTATACTTGCGTACTATTGTTTGTACAGATGAATGTGGTACCTTCATGTGATACCTTCTAAAACCATGACATCATTGTCTGGAATTTTCCAAGCTGTTTAAAGGCACAGTCAACTTAGTGTATGTAAACTTCTCACCCACTGGAATTGTGATACAGTGAATTAGGAGTGAAATAATCTGTCTGTAAACAATTGTTGGAAAAATTACTTGTGTCATGCACAAAGTAGATGTCTTAACCGACTTGCCAAAACTATAGTATGTTAACAAGATATTTGTGGAGTGGTTGAAAAATGAGTTTTAATGACTTCAATCTAAGTGTATGTAAACTTCCAACTTCAACTGTATATATATATATATATATATATATATATATATATTACCCCCTTTTTCTCCCCGATTTCCTGATATCCAATTGCGATACACTTACGATCTTGTCTCATCGCTGCAACTCTCAACAGGCTCGGGAGAGGCGAAGGTCGAGTCATGCGTCCTCCGGAACATGACCCGCCAAACCACGCTCCTTAACACCCGCACCAATGTGTCGGAGGAAACACTGTTCAACTGACGACCGAAGTCAGCCTCCAGGCGCCCGGCCCGCCATAAAGAGTCAGTAGAACGCGATGAGCCAAGTAAAGCCCCCCCTGCCAAACCCTCCCCTAACCCAATGCTGGGCCAATTGTGCGATGCAGTGCCTTAGACTACTGCACCACTCGGGAGGCAATTATAAGGAGTTTGATCATAAACTGTCTCCATGGTAAGACTTTGTGTGCAGGGTAGTATTTTCTTTAGGGATATGTGATTCTTAAAAGCAGTGGCCACCTTTCATCTCTTCAGTGAGTGCTTCGGATCTCCAACACATAGCCAAATCCCTGTTCCAAGAAATTACATCAATATAAAGCTGTCAATATAGATTAAGTGAGATGTTGTTTTCCTTTGGTAATGGTTTGTTAGAACCCATGGAATTACACACAAGTTGTTAGCCTGAAAAAGTGGACTGGCCTATACAGCCAGCCAGGCAAATGCATTGTTCCGTATTTGCACTGTGACCAGAGTGCAAACCATTACAGTCAGACTGAGACCCATCTGGAATCTATAGCAATTAAATCCAGATAAAGTCATTTTACTTCCTACTTGTTTCTCCAGCTGGTTTCTTCTAAATCATTTGCCCTTTCATTTAATGGATTATGTCATGTAATGGAATGAGATTGTAGATTAGGGCGGACATACAGTATGTTTGCTATTTTTGTCAACTTGTTTAACCATTGTTGAAGCAACTGTTTGAGATAAGATAAGTCTCACAGAAAAGCAGTTGACATAAGGAAAACATACAAATCTTTTTTCTGTCTGCATTCTTAGCTTGGAGGTGCTGCCTGTGTGTCTGAGGATGAAGGCTTGCTTATTTCACATCGCGTGTTTTGCCTTTCATTACCCTGTGAAACTGGATGTGGGCCTTGCTAGGCATGTGACTGTTCGCAGCGGTTCAACGTTTTACATTCAAGTCCACATTAGGGCCAAAGCCTGCCAGAGAAACTGGCAAGTGCACGGCAGAAGTGCTCTGATGCATGAGCAGCCTCATTTTCCTCAGGCAAATTAGGGTTGGCGTTGGCTAATTAAAGATGGAAAATCCACTGGTAAACAATGTCTCTCTATTTAAACAGTGCACAGTGGATCGATCTCCTGTCATACAGTTTAGCTTCGGTATTAGAGATTAAGTGAAGAGAGCATGTGGTGTAGTCTGATGGCGGGCTGTCCAGCAGAGCAGAATATGACCCACAGAGTTAAAAAAAATTCTGCCCCTTTTGTTTGGTTGGTTTCAGAGAGAAAGACATGCTAAGATGGGAAAGTCAAAGTGGTAGCCTACTGCATCTTAAAAACGCCTTAAATGAATAGAATCAACAAATACTGTCATAGATGTCCTAATGCTGAGTTCATGTGCCTAATAGTCAATTGTACAGTTTGTTGCATGTACCTATTACGGGGATGGATTTATTTTTCTGTTCACCTGATACCTCAGTCAAATGTATTTCAATCGGTGTATTATGTCTTTGACAATATAACAACAAGAGGAGCAAAAACAAGTTATGTCCAGACTTATGTTATGTCCTCTGTTTAAGGTACTGTAGTGAAAGGTCAGAGGATAAAATAACACATTGAAGCAGATGAAGGGCTGCGGTTTGGATTCCTCTCAGTCTCTGAAACTCCTATAAACTCCTCTGGTAAATGATCTGGACTCAGTTATGATCCTTCACTAAAGTGCTCTGAAAAAAATATCAAATTTTCACTTTCCACAAAATATCCAAATTTTTTGTGCCAATAAGATGATAAAGCTGTCCACCAGGTTGTTATTGACAAAATGTGTTTCCTTTTCGCCATTCATCTCATCGCTGGCAATGCCCGGATTTCAGGAGTGAAGGCTTATGCACTAATGTTCAGTCTCATGTATTCCACCCCAGGACTTGACCGACTGAGACTGAGAAAATTGGGAAGGATTCGGAAAATACTTTTCACAAGTATCCTGGCTCGTCTGTACAGCCTACCGGTATTTGATTTGGAATACTCGCTCGCAAAATAGCACAAATGAAAGTCAAATGTCAAGGCATATTCCATTGCCAAGAATATATTCTATATTTTATCAGTAGTGCTGCCAGGAAATGTGCTGGTAATGTTCTGGAAATGTCAAAACTGTGAGGTAAGCTAAGTGTATGCATATTGTCACAGCTATGTATGCTATAGTATGTATAAGAGGGCAAAGAGCAGGGGAAGTGCTCTCTCTCTCTCAATAATTCAATAGAAACAACAGAGCAAATTTGTCTTGTGAGATGCTGCCTCACACTCTTTTGATTAGGACATCAGCATGAGAGATTGGCTATACCGTTGCATGCAGATAGTGCTGCGTTTCAGCAGGGCCAGAAACGGGGTGGCAGCTTGCCAACATGTTTCTCAGCATCAAGCCAAGTGGAGAAAAGCCAGCCACAGGTGTGCCCTATCAGGACACTTTGGTTACACAGCTCAAAGTAATCACTATGTTACACCTGGTCTTCAGAAGAGCTGTGGAGCAGCTCTCACATCTGTGCTGGGGAGACAACAGAGAGCTTAATGAAGGAGTCCTGGAGTAGTCCTTCATGGAAGCAATGGAATCAACCTAAGGGATTTTATACCAGCCTAATGACATGGCACTGTTATAACCATTGACGGATAGCTTATGTCAATCTTGCTTAAAGGTAGTTTGTTAGATCATTTGACATCACAGTAGGCATGGGCTGATATCGTAGCTGTAATATTATAAAGGCTGATGATGGCCAGGTGGATCAAGCAAAGTGTTACCTACAGTGCCTTGCGAAAGTATTCGGCCCCCTTGAACTTTGCGACCTTTTGCCACATTTCAGGCTTCAAACATAAATATATAAAACTGTATTTTTTTGTGAAGAATCAACAACAAGTGGGACACAATCATGAAGAGGAACGACATTTATTGGATATTTCAAACTTTTTTAACAAATCAAAAACTGAAAAATTGGGCGTGCAAAATTATTCAGCCCCTTTACTTTCAGTGCAGCAAACTCTCTCCAGAAGTTCAGTGAGGATCTCTGAATGATCCAATGTTGACCTAAATGACTAATGATGATGAATACAATCAACCTGTGTGTAATCAAGTCTCCGTATAAATGCACCTGCACTGTGATAGTCTCAGAGGTCCGTTAAAAGCGCAGAGAGCATCATGAAGAACAAGGAACACACCAGGCAGGTCCGAGATACTGTTGTGAAGAAGTTTAAAGCCGGATTTGGATACAAAAAGATTTACCAAGCTTTAAACATCCCAAGGAGCACTGTGCAAGCGATAATATTGAAATGGAAGGAGTATCAGACCACTGCAAATCTACCAAGACCTGGCCGTCCCTCTAAACTTTCAGCTCATACAAGGAGAAGACTGATCAGAGGCCCATGATCACTCTGGATGAACTGCAGAGATCTACAGCTGAGGTGAGAGACTCTGTCCATAGGACAACAATCAGTCGTATATTGCACAAATCTGGCCTTTATGGAAGAGTGGCAAGAAGAAAGCCATTTCTTAAAGATATCCATAAAAAGTGTCATTTAAAGTTTGACACAAGCCACCTGGGAGACACACCAAACATGTGGAAGAAGGTGCTCTGGTCAGATGAAACCAAAATTGAACTTTTTGGCAACAATGCAAAACGTTATGTTTGGCGTAAAAGCAACACAACCTGAATACACCATCTCCACTGTCAAACATGGTGGTGGCAGCATCATGGTTTGGGCCTGCTTTTCTTCAGCAGGGACAGGGAAGATGGTTAAAATTGATGGGAAGATGGATGGAGCCAAATACAGGACCATTCTGGAAGAAAACCTGATGGAGTCTGCAAAAGACCTGAGACTGGGACGGAGATTTGTCTTCCAACAAGACAATGATCCAAAACATAAAGCAAAATCTACAATGGAATGGTTCAAAAATAAACATATCCAGGTGTTAGAATGGCCAAGTCAAAGTCCAGACCTGAATCCAATCGAGAATCTGTGGAAAGAACTGAAAACTGCTGTTCACAAATGCTCTCCATCCAACCTCACTGAGCTCGAGCTGTTTTGCTAAAAGGAATGGGAAAACATTTCAGTCTCTCGATGTGCAAAACTGATAGAGACATACCCCAAGCGACTTACAGCTGTAATCGCAGCAAAAGGTGGCGCTACAAAGTATTAACTTAAGGGGGCTGAATAATTTTGCACGCCCAATTTTTCAGTTTTTGATTTGTTAAAAAAGTTTGAAATATCCAACAAATGTCGTTCCACTTCATGATTGTGTCCCACTTGTTGTTGATTCTTCACAAAAAATACAGCTTTATATCTTTATGTTTGAAGCCTGAAATGTGGCAAAAGGTCGCAAAGTTCAAGGGGGCCGAATACTTTCGCAAGGCACTGTAGATGTCAAATGGGGCTGAATTAAATGCCAGCCCTGGAATCTGTCTGGATGTCTTATGACAAGCACTGTTGTGTTCCTGTTATTGAGTCATATAAAGTACCAGTTGAAAGGTTTGGACACACCTACTCATTCAAGGGTTTTTGTTTATTTTTTATATTTTCTACACTGTAGAAAAGTTGTGAAGACATCAAAACACATGTGGAATCATATAGTAATCAAAAATGTGTTAAACAAATCTAAATATACAGTGAGGGAAAAAAGTATTCGATCCCCTGCTGATTTTGTATGTTTGCCCATTGACAAAGAAATGATCAGTCTATAATTTTAATGGTAGGTTTATTTGAACAGTGAGAGACAGAATAACAACAACAAAATCCAGAAAAACACATATCAAAAATGTTATAAATTGATTTGCATTTTAATGAGGGAAATAAGTATTTGACCACCTCTCAATCAGAAAGATTTCTGGCCCCCAGGTGTCTTTTATACAGATAATAAGCTGAGATTAGGAGCACACTCTTACAGGAAGTGCTCCTAATTTCAGTTTGTTACCTGTATAAAAGACACCTGTCCACAGAAGCAATCAATCAATCGGATTCCAAACTCTCCACCATGGCCAAGACCAAAGAGCTCTCCAAGGATGTCAGGGACAAGATTGTAGACCTACACAAGGCTGGAATGGGCTACAAGACCATCGCCAAGCAGCTTGGTGAGAAGGTGACAACAGTTGGTGCGATTATTCGCAAATGGAAGAAACACAAAAGAACTGTCAATCTCCCTCGGCCTGGGGCTCCATGCAAGATCTCACATCGTGGAGTTGCAATGACCATGAGAACGGTGAGGAATCAGCCAAGAACTACACGGGAGGATCTTGTCAATGATCTCAAGGCAGCTGGGACCATAGTCACCAAGAAAACAATTGGTAACACACTGCGCCGTGAAGGACTGAAATCCTGCAGCGCCCGCAAGGTCCCCCTGCTCAAGAAAGCACATATACAGTACATGCCCGTCTGAAGTTTGCCAATGAAGATCTGAATGATTCAGAGGACAACTGGGTGAAAGTGTTGTGGTCAGATGAGACCAAAATTGAGCTCTTTGGCATCAACTCAACTCTCCGTGTTTGGAGGAGGAGGAATGCTGCCTATGACCGCAAGAACACCATCCCCACCATCAACCATGGAGGTGGAAACATTATGCTTTGGGGGTGTTTTTCTGCTAAGGGGACAGGACAACTTCACCGCATCAAAGGGACGATGGATGGGGCCATGTACCGTCAAATCTTGGGTCAGAACCTCCTTCCCTCAGCCAAGGCATTGAAAATGGGTCGTGGATGGGTATTCCAGCATGACAATGACCCAAAACACACGGCCAAGGCAACAAAGGAGTGGCTCAAGAAGAAGTACATTATGGTCCTGGAGTGGCCTAGCCAGTCTCCAGACCTTAATCCCATAGAAAATCTGTGGAGGGAGCTGAAGGTTCAAGTTGCCAAACGTCAGCCTCGAAACCTTAATGACTTGGAGAAGATCTGCAAAGAGGAGTGGGACAAAATCACTCCTGAGATGTGTGCAAACCTGGTGACCAACTACGAGAAACGTCTGCCCTCTGTGATTGCCAACAAGGGTTTTGCCACCAAGTACTAAGTCATGTTTTGCAGAGGGGTCAAATACTTATTTCCCAATACCTTGACTTTGTTATCCTTAAGCCCTTTTGACACAACTTTGGAAGTATGCTTTGGGTCATTGTTCATTTGGAAGACCCATTTGCAACCAAGCTTTAACTTCCTGACTGATGTCTTGAGATGTTTCTTCAATATATCCAATATATCATTTTCTTTCCTCCTGATGCCATCTATTTTGTGATGTGCACTAGTCCCTCCTGCAGCAAAGTACCCCCACAACATGATGCTGCCACCCCTGTGCTTCACGGTTGGAATGGTGTTCTTCGGCTTGCAATCCTCCCCCTTTTTCCTCCAAACATAACGATGGTCTGGTGTAACTGAGTCAGGTTTGGCACCCCCCATTGGGTTGTGCCGTGGGGGAGATCTTTGTGGGCTATACTAGGCCTTGTCTCAGGATGGTAAGGATGGTAAGTTGGTGGTTGGAGATATCCATCCCTCTAGTGTTGTGGGGGCTATGCTTTGGCAAAGGGGGGTGGGTTATATCCTGCCTGTTTGGCCCTGGCAGGGGGTATCGTCGGACGGGTCCACAGTGTCTTCCGACACCTCCTGTCTCAGCCTCCAGTATTTATGCTGCAATAGTTTGTGTCGGCGGGCTAGGGTCAGTGTTATATCTGGAGTATTTATCCTGTCTTATCCGGTGTCCTGTGTGAATTTAATTATTCTCTCCCTCTTTTTCTTTCTTTCTTTCTTTCTTTCTTTCTTCTTTCTTTCTTTCTTTCTTTCTTTCTTTCTTTCTTTCTTTCTTTCTTTCTTTCTTTCTTTCTCTCGACGGACCTGAGCCCTAGGACCATGCCTCAGGACTACCTGGCCTGATGGCACCTTGCTGTCCCCAGTCCACCTGGTCGTGCTGCTGCTCGAGTTTCAACTGTTCTGCCTGCGGCTATGGAACCCTGACCTGTTCACCGGACGTGCTACCTGTCCCAGACTTGCTGTTTTCAACTCCATCTTGAGACAGCAGAAGTGGTAGAGATACTTTGAATGATCGACTATGAAAAGCCAACTGACATTTACTCCTGACCTGTGCTGACCTGTTGCACCCTCGACAACCACTGTGATTATTATTATTTGACCCTGCTGGTCATCTATGAACATTTGAACATCTTGGCCATGTTCTGTTATAATCTCCACCCGGCACAGCCAGAAGAGGACTGGCCACCCATCATAGCCTGGTTCCTCTCTAGGTTTCTTCCTAGGTTCTGGCCTTTCTATGGAGTTTTTCCTTGCCACCGTGCTTCTACACCTGCATTGCTTGCTGTTTGAGGTTTTAGGCTGGGTTTCTGTACAGCACTTTGAGACTTCAGCTGATGTAAGAAGGGCTTTATAAATACATTTGATTGATGGTCGTTATGACCAAACAGTTCTATTTTTGTTTCATCAGACCAGAGGACATTTCTTCAAAATGCAGTTGCAAACCGTAGTCTGGCTTTTTATGGCGGTTTTGGAGTAGTGGCTTCTCCCTTGCTGAGCAGCCTTTCAGGTTATGTCGATATAGGACTTGTTTTACTGTGGATAATACTTTTGTGCCTGTTTCCTCCAGCATCTTCAAAAGGTCCTTTGCTGTTGTTCTGGGATTGATTTGCACTTTTTGCACCAAAGTACTTTAATCTCTAAGAGACAGAACACATCTCCTTCCTGAGCGGTATGACGGCTGTGTGGTCCAATGGTGTTTATACTTGCTTACTATTGTTTGTACAGATGAACGTGGTACCTTCAGGTCGTTTGGAAATTGCTCCCAAGGATGAACCAGACTTGTGGAGGTCTACAATTTTTTCTGAGGTCTTGGCTGATTTCTCTTGATTTTCACATAATGTCAAGCAAAGAATCACTGAGTTTGAAGGTAGGCCTTGAAATACATCCACATGTACACCTCCAATTGACTCAAATTATGTCAATTAGCCTATCAGAAGCTTCTAAGGCCATGACATCATTTTATGGAATTTTCCAAGCTGTTTAAAGGCACAGTCAACTTAGTGTATTACAATTTGTTTTGTACACTGCTGCTACTCACTGTTTATTATCTATGCATAGTCACTTCACCCTTACCTACATGTACAAATGACCTCTAACCTATACCCCCTCACACTAACTCGGTCCTGGTACCACCTGTATAGCCTCGTTACTGTTATGTTATTGTGTTACTTTTTTACATTTATTTTTTACTTTATTTAATTTGGTAAATATTTTTTCAACTCTTCTTGAACTGCACTGTTGGTTAAGGGCTTGTAAGTAAGCATTTCACGGTAAGGACTACACTTGTTGTATTTGGCGTGTATGACAAATAACTTTGATTTGATTTGATATGAATCGACGGTTTGTTACTTCCTGGCAGAAGGAAGGCACTGATTATCCTCCGTACCATTTCTCAGAATTTTTTAATAGAGGGGCAATTGGAAGGATGCAATAATTGTCTTGAACAACATCAACTCCCTCTTTAATTCATACATCATCCTCTAATGGAAGAGAAACTGCCACTACATGGTACAGTTACATTTGACAGCAAGATATACTGGCAATTTAGCTCTAATTGCATATGAATAGGAATGTCTACAGTAATGCAGTAGAACTACCACTGTGTCTGTTAAAGTAATGAGAATAGCTCAGAATATCACATACGTTGGAGAGCTATTTTATCCTGTGCTAGCATGCTGGTAACTACAAAGAGCTAAGGTGCTGCAGCACAGATTAATATTAACGGTAATTTGATTCCAACATCTCTGTCTTCAGCTGGAGAATATCCCACCGGCCAAGTGTCAGTGCTTAGAGAGTGGAGCAAATTAGCCTGGCAATTTTAATTAGCGATGCTCTGCTTCTAAAGCATCCCACCGTCTCTCTCTTCCTCTTGATGAGATATCCACTGTGCACATACTGTAGAAAAACTGGAAAAGAAGAAAAACCGTGAGTCACAAAAGGAGGTGCTCTATACATGGGAGAGGTGGTAAAGGGTGTTGTTCCCAATTTCCGGGTGAATCTAAGAAACATTTTGTTGGGTTCATTAAACTGAGCAAGCTTCAAAAGACTCCTGATAAGAGGACGTACTGTAGCCTTATAGCTGGGAGATAAAACTAGGTCTGGTTGTACTGCTGCTTATTACAGCTCAGAGGTTACCATGACCACGATTCAGTGTAGTGTTAAATGGCTATGTTTTGAACAGGATATACAGTACCCGTCAAAAGTATGAACACACCTACTCATTCAAGGGTTTTTCTTTATTTTAATTTTTTTTTACATGGTACAATAATAATCAAATCAAAATCAAATCAAATTTATTTATATAGCCCTTCGTACATCAGCTGATATCTCAAAGTGCTGTACAGAAACCCAGCCTAAAACCCCAAACAGCAAGCAATGCAGGTGTAGAAGCACGGTGGCTAGGAAAAACTCCCTAGAAAGGCCAAAACCTAGGAAGAAACCTAGAGAGGAACCAGGCTATGTGGGGTGGCCAGTCCTCTTCTCGCTGTGCCGGGTGGAGATTATAACAGAACATGGCCAAGATATTCAAATGTTCATAAATGACCAGCATGGTTGTATAATAATAAGGCAGAACAGTTGAAACTGGAGCAGCAGCACGGTCAGATGGACTGGGGACAGCAAGGAGTCATCATGTCAGGTAGTCCTGGGGCATGGTCCTAGGGCTCAGGTCCTCCGAGAGAGAGAAAGAAAGAGAGAATTAGAGAGAGCATATGTGGGGTGGCCAGTCCTCTTCTGGCTGTGCCGGGTGGAGATTATAACAGAACATGGCCAAGATGTTCAAATGTTCATAAATGACCAGCATGTTCGAATAATAATAAGGCAGAACAGTTGAAACTGGAGCAGCAGCACAGCCAGGTGGACTGGGGACAGCAAGGAGTCATCATGTCAGGTAGTCCTGGGGCATGGTCCTAGGGCTCAGGTCCTCCGAGAGAGAGAAAGAAAGAGAAAAGGAGAGAATTAGAGAACGCACACTTAGATTCACACAGGACACCGAATAGGACAGGAGAAGTACTCCAGATATAACAAACTGACCCTAGCCCCCCGACACATAAACTACTGCAGCATAAATACTGGAGGCTGTGAGACAGGAGGGACAATAATGAATACATCAAAACTATGAAACAACACATACTGTATGGAATCATGCAGGACCCAAAAAGTGTTAAACAAATCCAAATCCAGGCTACATCTCATCCGGCCGTGATTGTTTGTGGTCACTTAGAAATGTGTCACGACTTCCGCCGAAGTTGGTCCCTCTCCTTGTTCGGGGCGGCGTTCAGTGGTCGAAGTCACCGACTTTCTAGCCATCGCTGATCCTCTTTTCATTTTCCTTTGGTTTTGTCTTGTCTTGTATCACACCTGGTTTCAATCCCATCAATTACATGTTGTGTATTTAACCCTCTGTTCCCCCTCATGTGTTTGTCGGTGATTGTTATTTGTAAGTGTTTGTGCACGTTTGTCCTGGCGTGCGTAGGGTATTGTACCCATTTGTTATATTTGTAATGTTTCCCGGTGAGTTTTTGTTTAATAAACTGCGCCGCTGGAAACACAGTTTTCTCACCTGCGTCTCACTTCTCTGCCGCCAGTATGCAACCCCTTACAAAATGTCCTTGTTTTTGTCCATCAAAATAACATTAAGTTGATCAGAAATACAGTGTAGACATTGCTAATGTTGTAAATGACTATTGTAGCTGTAAACAGCAGGATTTTTAATGGAAAATCTACATAGGTGTACAGAGGCCCATTATCAGCAACCATCACCCCTGTGTTATGAAAAATCAAGTGACATTTACTCCTGAGGGGCTGACCTGTTGCACCCTCTACAACCACTTTGATTATTATTATAATCTCCACCCGGCACAGCCAGAGGACTACCCCTCAGAGCCTGGTTCCTCTCTAGGTTTCTTCCTAGGTTCCTGCCTTTCTAGGGAGTTTTTCCTAGCCACCGTGCTTCTACATCTGCATTGCTTGCTGTTTGGGGTTTTAGGCTGGGTTTCTGTATAGCACTTTGTGACACCGGCTGATGTAAAAAGGGCTTCATAAATACATTTGATTGGTTGATTGATTGTTCCAATGGCACATTGTGTTAGCTAATCCAAGTTTAACTTTTTAAACAGCTAATTGATAATTAGAAAACCCTTTTGTAATTATGTTATCACAGCTAATTATGTTATCAAAGCTGTTCTGATTTAAAGAAGCAATAAAACTGGCCTTCTTTAGACTAGTTGAGTATCTGGAGCATCAGCATTTGTGGGTTCGATTACAGGCTCAAAATGGCCAGAAACAAACAACTTTCTTATGAAACTCGTCAGTCTATTCTTGTTCTGAGAAATGAAGGCTATTCCATGCGAGAAATTGCCAAGAAACTGAAGATCTCGTACAATACTGTGTACTACTCCCTTCACAGAAAAGAACAAACTGGCCCTAACTAGAATAGAAAGAGGAGTGGGAGGTCCCGGTGCACAACTGAGCAAGAGGACAGGTACATTAGTGTCTCGTTTGAGAAACAGACGTCTCACAAGTCCTCAACTGGCAGCTTCATTAAATAGTACCCACAAAACACCAGTCTCAACGTCAACAGTGAAGAGGGGACTCCGGGATGCTGGCCTTCTAGGCAGAGTTGCAAAGAATAAGCCGTATCTCAGACTGGCCAATAAAAAGAAAAGATTAAGATGGGCAAAATAACACAGACACTGGACAGAGGAACTCAGAATGATGACACTGACAGTATCACCAGCAAAGCACCCCCACACCATCACACCTCCTCCTCCATGCTTCATGGTGGGAATCAAACATGTGGAAATCATCCATTTACCTACTTTGCGTCTCACAAACACACGGCGGTTGGAAACAAAAATCTCAAATTTGGACTCATCAGACCAAAGGACAGATTTCCACCGCTCTAATGTCCATTGCTCGTGTTTCTTGGCCCAAGCAAGTCTCTTCTGATTATTGATGTCCTTTAGTAGTGGTTTCTTTGCAGCAATTCAGTCATGAAGGCCTGATTCACAGTCTCCTTTGAACAGTTGATGTTGAGATGTGTCTGTTACTTGAACTCTGTGAAGCATTTATTTGGGATGCATTTTCTGAGGCTGGTAACTCTAATGAACTTATCCTCTGCAGCAGAGGTAACTCTGGGTCTTCCTTTCCTGTGGCGGTCCTCACGAGAGCCAGTTTCATCATAGTGCTTGATGGTTTTTGCGACTGCACTTGAATAAACTTTAAAAGTTCTTGACATTTTCCGGATTGACTGACCTTCATGTCTTAAAGTAAGATGGACTGTCATTTTCACAAAATGGCACAATACAACTGATTGGCTCAAATGCATGAATATGATTCCATATGTGTTATTTCATAATTATCATGTCTTCACTATTATTCTACAATGATGAAAATAGTCAAAATAAAGAAACACCCTGGAATGAGTAGGTGTGTCCAAACTGTTGACTGGTACTGTGCATGCGTGACTATCTAAATAACTATTTGTGAAAGAGAGGCATAGCTGAACAACTGATCATGGTCAGTGAAACCAGAAATAACAAAATCATGATAAAAACATTTTTAAAGCATCATAATGTAGTATTAAACTGTAGTGTAGCAGGATTTTTCTGCCAGATTAGAGTCTAATGATATATTCAGTGAACTGATTCAACCCCCTTGGGGACTGTAGGTTCCTAGTTGACCTTCAGGACCTTTAGGTTGGACGCCCTTGATGTTCTCTCAATCTGGGGTCCACATAGACTGACATGATAAGAATCATTTGGCTGAGGTCAACGTGACTTGACTGACAAGTCTGACAACACAAAGGCCATGAGAACCAACCTCAATACTGCTTCTCTACCTACAGTGCTGTGTAGGATACTGCAGACCGGGGTCATTACTGCTTCTCTACCTACAGTGCTGTGTACAATACTGCAGACCGGGGTCATTACTGCTTCTCTACCTACAGTGCTGTGTACAATACTGCAGACCGGGGTCATTACTGCTTCTCTAACTACAGTGCTGTGTACAATACTGCAGACCTGGGTCATTACTGCTTCTCTACCTACAGTGCTGTGTACAATACTGCAGACCGGGGTCATTACTGCTTCTCTAACTACAGTGCTGTGTACAATACTGCAGACCTGGGTCATTACTGCTTCTCTACCTACAGTGCTGTGTAGGATACTGCAGACCTGGGTCATTACTGCTTCTCTACCTACAGTGCTGTGTAGGATACTGCAGACCTGGGTCATTACTGCTTCTCTACCTACAGTGCTGTGTAGGATACTGCAGACCTGGGTCATTACTGCTTCTCTACCTACAGTGCTGTGTACAATACTGCAGACCTGGGTCAATACTGCTTCTCTACCTACAGTGCTGTGTAGGATACTGCAGACCTGGGTCATTACTGCTTCTCTACCTACAGTGCTGTGTAGGATACTGCAGACCTGGGTCATTACTGCTTCTCTACCTACAGTGCTGTGTAGGATACTGCAGACCTGGGTCATTACTGCTTCTCTACCTACAGTGCTGTGTAGGATACTGCAGACCTGGGTCATTACTGCTTCTCTACCTACAGTGCTGTGTAGGATACTGCAGACCTGGGTCATTACTGCTTCTCTACCTACAGTGCTGTGTAGGATACTGCAGACCTGGGTCATTACTGCTTCTCTACCTACAGTGCTGTGTACAATACTGCAGACCTGGGTCATTACTGCTTCTCTACCTACAGTGCTGTGTACAATACTGCAGACCTGGGTCATTACTGCTTCTCTACCTACAGTGCTGTGTACAATACTGCAGACCTGGGTCATTACTGCTTCTCTACCTACAGTGCTGTGTAGGATACTGCAGATCGGGGTCATTACTGCTTCTCTACCTACAGTGCTGTGTAGGATACTGCAGACTGGGGTCATTACTGCTTCTCTACCTACAGTGCTGTGCGGGTTATACATGTTTATCAATTTCAACTAACCTTGAATTCTGTCCTTGTAGAATTCTAAATGTATTAATAATAACTTATCCTTCATTTCCATTATTAGTATTGTGGAGCCTTGCTTGAAAATAAAGTACAGAGCTGTACATTGTACTGTGTAAGTTTATTTCTTATCCATGCAAAAGTTAGAGTTCATTTTGAAGATAGGACAGTTCAGTACACTGCTGCCATTCCCTGAGGTAATGCCCCAGACTTACTGTATCTATAAATAGGGTTACTGGGCTGCATCCTCCCAGCCACACAGCTCCTTATGCATGCTGCTGTCCCCTTTAGCATGGCCTGCCACAGCACTGAGCCATCCACCATGTCCTGGTCCAGCATGGAGCGCTGGTGGTGGTGAGCACTGCACTGACTGACTGAATTACATCAGCCTTAGCTTCCGCCTCAGCTAGCTAAACCACCATGCCTGTTATGTCCTCAGGTCAGCCTGAACATCCTTGGCCAACACAGACCGAACAGTGTTTTCTAGAGTTATTATTAGAACTAGGGCCTGGAATTTTTCCTGGTCAGGTTATGTGGTAAATATAACACAAACTAACCAGCCTACTCCAAATATATAGATCAGTGTTGAAATTCTGCAGATGCATGAAGGCAAAACTTAATCAGAATCATGTTATATAAGTATGTGATGAGTCATATGGTCCAAAGACAAGATAGTTTTTGGTTTAAGATGTTTGTTTACTCCATTATGTCATCTTCCTAACCACAAAACAGCACAGTGCCATAGTGGACACGGTTTCCCCTCAGATCGATCTGTACCTCCTCTCCAACACATCAACAGCTGCTCACAGGGAGGCTGCCAAGCGTCATTAAGTAAGGAAAATGACTGAGCCAAAGGAGGTCAGCACCTTCCTGCTCTTCGGAATTTCTTATTTAACATATCATTCATTCTGAATTGCTAATAAAAAGGGCTGGGAGCTTATTGAAAGCTTTTTATCACCTCGCTTATTTCATGACGTCTAGCTCTATTCAATTATTCGTAAGTTAGCTACTACTATGATACCTTGCTACCATAACACACCATTCTTTGCGAAGCTGCTGAAGCAACTGAAATATACTGCTAAGTTTCAGCTGGTAGGTTATGCATTATCAAATCCATTTACCAGTTTGGTTATGAAGCGAGAGAAAATGTGGTGGCTTCTGTAGGTTTTTCATCAGAACCTTGTTATCACTGTGCTGACATGAAGATTGCACACTTTGCTATTTGTGGATAAGTGAAACATGGAGATAGAAGGGTTTTAAGTGCTGGTGGGCGAGTCTCCTCTCCTGCCTAAGTGCTGCATGTTATTGCTGTTTCACCAGGAGAAAGACTTCACTTTGCTCAGACAGGACATTGTATTAAGCCTAATAAAGTAATGGGAATTGTCACTTCCTGTGTGCAGTATTAACATGGTACAAGCTGTAGAAGCTGACATAAAAATAAATGAATTTTAGAAGTACTCGCTGACATCGGTGCAGAACGCAGCCAACTCCAACAGCCAATAGTAATAGGGGGTTTCTGTGTCTTGGTTTGTTAGTGTGAATTTGTGTCCGTGCTTCTATAGTGTAATAACAAATCAAGACATTATGCAACGAACCAAACTAAGCCCACTGAAAGATACACATGACGTCATCTGCCGTGTCAGTCATCTTTATGGGAGAGCAATGCCCTCTGCTGTTTGAAAATGTTTCTGCAGGTGGTAATGTGCATGTGAAATAGAAGAGTTGAATCTAGAGTACTTGTGTTTATCAATTAAACTATACTATGGATCAGTACATACAGTTTAGTGTTAGTATTTGCTTCCATCCAAAGATATTTATTGGCATCACACTAAATTAGATGGATTGAGTAGTCCTCTAGAGATATAGGCCTTATCAGACGATCCCACATTGATCATGACAGAAATGTTCATCATTATAGTGCTAACATGTAGAGAAAGACAATATTCATGTCAATCTGTGAATGAACACGACATCACCAATACATGAATCAAAGTAATTAGTGTCAGTGAGCCGTAGTTAAACATACTCTGTGATCACATTAACCTGACAGAGGACATTGGAATGGGAAATGGCACCCCTAACTGCATAGGATAAACATCACGTCAGGGGTCCTCTCTGCACCAAACCAAACAATACAATGCCTTAGAGCTGCTAGGGTCTGATGAGGACACTGCTGGGGACAGATAAAGCAGACATCCATCAGACGGTCCTGCTGCTGCTTCACAGCCTTCTGGGAAACAAATCACCCTGCATCATGCACTCTCACTTGCACAGCCAGCACATTCACAATCTCAGTCTGCCTTTACACTAGCATCTAGCATGTCGCCCACTTACAGCTAGTCAATACTGTACAGACAGCTTGGTTATCTTAGCACTTCCAACACCAGGGTTTGTATTGTGCCCCTGATGGATATGCCTGATTGAGTTTGTTGTTGGCATGGACAGCCTCAGTCCCAATTAGTGCTGCATAAATTGCATGAAACTGTAATAGTGTTCTGTAAAAGGAAAAGCAACAAGAGGCTGATGGCAAGGGACACAAACAGGAACCAGGGCTACACTTAAATTAATTTATCATTATTATAGCTAATCATAATCATGAATGCTTATTATATATATATATATATATATATATATATTACACACACACACACACACACACACACCTGTGTATTTTTCTCTGCTGCAGTCCAGATTGTTTTTCTGGAGCCAATTGATCACTCCTTTACCCAGCTAGTGCTTCATAATGGAAATATATATAATATATATACATAAAAAGGGGACATACTTTCACAACATTAAATATAGTGACTAAATTGAACAACTCTTCCAGTTAGGCCTGACTTCGACTTATAGTCATAACCAGGCGATGACAGCTTCTGATAGACCGTGAATCACCAGGTCACTTTAAGTAAGAGCCATCTGAGCATCTCACAATCTGCTCCTGATTCTCTGGAATTAGTTTTCATATCCTGTCACGATCTCTCCATTCCTTAATGGAGGACAGACGGTCCAAATGTTCATGAAATGCGTTCTAAGTTCCATCAAAACTGCACTTCTCAGACACAATGAAAGTTTTAAATATCAACATAATTTATTACATCACAAACAAATACACAACTTTGTCAAAGATGGTGATCCATGTCTTCATAAACACGACCATTAGCAAGACTATAGAAACATCAGCAGAAGTCAATCTCGTGTCTCCAGTGCTACAGTTCAGAGCACTCAGGGTCACAACAAGCCTGTTTTTTAGTCTTCTCCAGCGGAAGGCAGCACGCTGTTTTGAACGAAGCTATCCATTCATTTGATTTTCCTGTCACGCTGAGGCCCTGGGAGAAAGCACATTGACTTATTGATTAGACTGGGCGCACAGGCCACACGTCCACCTACCTTATATGAACTCATCACAGTCAGTGAGCTTCTCCTCTGGCCGGAGCCTGTCAGCCAAAGGTCGATTAACATTAAGTAGATCCATGAAATATTAAAACATCCAATGCATTTTTAAACTGGGAACATTGCTGTTGTGTCGACAGTTCCATTTTATAGACATTAAGAAAGCACTAAATCATCCACCAACATAATTACCACCAACATGGAGTCTGAGTTACATACGTAATGAAATGTCAATTAGTCATGAAGAGTGTATAAAAAAAAAAAAACGAACATTTGAGACTTGAAAAGTTCTAATCTCAAAATAGATCGCAATTTAAAAATAAAAAAAATGCTGAAAAAAAGTTCCTAGTACTTATTGCGGACCGTCCCCTCTGGTTCTGGAATGCCGTACCCTGTCCCCATAGCCCTCCTCCTCTGCATCGTCTTCTGAGCTGTGGACCACTGCAGCACTCAGAGTCCGAAGGTCCCCAAGCACTGACAGTAGCGAGTCTAACAGGGAACACACAGAACAGTTCACTGGTTACTACTGTGTGTCTGTAGACATGATAACTATAGAATGAAATTGTAATTTGACTATGTTTTATAAATTTGCTATAAACATGTTATAGATAATAGTATACATGGAGTATACTTAAGGACACCTGCTCTTTCCATGACAGACTGACCAGGTGAATCCAGGTTGAAACTATGACCCTTTATTAATGTCACTTGTTAAATCCACTTCAAATCAGTGTAGATGAAGGGGAGGAGACGGGTTAAAGAAGGATTTTTAAGCCATGAGACAATTGAGACATGGATTGTACAGTACCAGTCAAACGTTTGGACACACCTACACATTCCAGGGGGTTCTCTTTATTTGTACTATTTTCTACACTGTAGAATAACAGTGAAGACATCAAGACCATGAAATAGCACATATGGAATTATGTAGTAACCAAAAAAAAAGTGTTAAACAAATCCAAATATATTTGATATGAGATTCTTCAAAGTAGCCACCCTTAGCCTTGATGACAGCTTTGCACACTATTGGCATTCTCTCAACCAGCTTCATGAGGTAGTCAGCTGGAATGCATTTCAATTAACAGGTGTGCCTTGTTAAAAGTTCATTTGTGGAATTTATTTCCTTCTTAATGCGTTTGAGCCAATCAGTTGTGTTGTGACAAGTTAGGGGTGGTATACAGAAGATGGCCTTTACCAAATAGGGCTAAGTCCATATTATGGCAAGAACCGTTCAAATAAGCAATGAGAAACGACAGTCCATCATTACTTTAAGACATGAAGGTCAGTCAACAAGGAACATTTCAAGTGCAGTCGCAAAAACCATCAAGCGGTATGATGAAACTGGCTCTCATGAGACCCACCACAGGAAAAGAATACCCAGAGACACCTCTGCTAGAGAGGATAAATTCATTAGCGTTACCAGCCTCAGAAAATGCAACCCAAATAAATGCTTCAGAGTTCAAGTAACAGACATCTCAACATCAACTTTTCAAAGGAGACTGCGTGAATCAGGCCTTCATGGTCAATTTGCTGCAAAGAAACCACAACTAAAGGACAACAATAAGAAGAGGAGACTTGCTTGGGCCAAGAAACACAAGTAATGGACATTAGACCGGTAGAAATCTGTCCTTTGGTCTAATGAGTCCAAATTGGACATTTTGTTTCCAACCGCTGTGTCTTTGTGAGACGCAGAGTAGGTGAACGGATGATCTCTGCATGTGTGGTTCCCACCATGAAGCATGGAGGAGGTGTGATGGTGCCCTGCTGGTGACACTGTCAGTGTTTTATTTAGAAATCAAGGTACACTTAACCAGCATGTCTACCACAGCACTCTGCAGCGATACGCCATCCCATATGGTTTGCGCTTAGTGGGACTATCATTTGTTTTTCAACAGGACAATGACACAAAACACACCTCCAGGCTGTGTAAGGGCTATTTGACCAAGGAGAGTGATGCAATGCTGCATCAGAAAAGCTGGCCTCCACAATCACCCGACCTCAACCAAACTGAGATGGTTTGGGATGAGTTGGACCACAGAGTGAAGGAAAACCATCATGCTTCAGGACTACCTGGCCTGATGACTCCTTGCTGTCCCCAGTCCACCTGGTCGTGCTGCTGCTCCAGTTCCAACTGTTCTGCCTGCGGCTATGGAACCCAGATCTGTTCACCAGACGTGCTACCTGTCCCAGATCTGCTGTTTTCAACTCTCTAGAGACAGCAGAAGAGGTAGAGATACTCTGAATGATCAGCTATGAAAAGCCAACTGACATTTACTCCTGAGGTGCTGACCTGTTGCACCCTCGAGAACCACTGTGATTATTGTTATTTGACCCTACTGGTCATCTATGAACATCTTGGTTATGTTATAATCTCCACCCGGCACAGACAGAAGAGGACTGGCCACCCCTTATAGCCTGGTTCCTCTCTAGGTTTCTTCCTTGGTTCTGGCCATTCTAGGGAGTTTTTCCTAGCCACCGTGCTTCTACACCTGCATTGCTTGCTGTTTGGGGTTTTAGGCTGGGTTTCTGTACAGCACTTTGTGACATCAGCTGATGTAAGAAGGGCTTTATAAATACATTTGATTGATTGATTGAAAAGCAGCCAACAAGTGCTCAGCATATGTGGGAACTCCTTCAAGACTGTTGGAAAAGCATTCCTCATGAAGCTGGTTGAGAAAATGCCAAGAGTGCAAAGCTGTCATCAAGGCAAAAGGGGGCTACTTTGGAGAATCTAAAATATATTTTTATTTGTTTAACAAATTTTTGGTTACTACGATTCCATATGTGTTATTTCATAGTTTTGATGTCTTCACTAATATTCTACAACGTAGAAAATAGTTTTAAAAAGAAGGAAAACCCTTGAATGAGTAGGTGTCCAAACTTGACTGGTACTGTATATGTGTGCCATTCAGATGGTGAATGGGCAAGACAAAAGATTTAAGAGCCTTTGAGTGGGGTATGGCAGTAGGTGCCAGGTGCACCAGTTTGTGTCAAGAACTGCAACATTGCTGTTTTTTTAATGCTCAACATTGTGTGTATCAAGAATGGTGTACCACCCAAAGGCCATCCAGCCAACTTGACACAACTGTGTGAAGCATTGGAATCATGGGCCAGCATCCCTGTGGAACACTTTCGACACCTTGTAGAGTCCATGCCCTGGCGAATTGAGGCTGTTCTGAGGGCAAAAGGGGGTGCAACTCAATATTAGAAAGGTGTAGCTAATTTTTGTTACACTCAGTGTATGAAGTGTTATACATATACTTATATTATATTACAAGAGGTCTTCATAGGAAGAGACAATGTGACAACATGGTGTGTTAGTGGAAGTTACCTCTGGTCTGTGGCTGGTCTTTGGCTCTCAGAGTGTTGCTCTTCCTTGAGGGTCTCTGCTGCTGCTCCAAGGCCACAGAAGTCTGCAGGGCTGTGGTCCGGGCTGCCTTATACTCACTCATCAGACCCCTCTCACGTACAGTCGCCTGTAGGAGGCAAAATATACAAATACTGAAAATGGATCTGTGTAAGAAAGTTTCTTGACAGTTGTCAGTTTCACAAAAAAGAAAAAAAAGTCTCTCAACATGGTAAACAATAAGTCTTGCGGAGGCCATCCTTCCAAAACTTGTCTTGTTGACTGTTGATGGAGGCGCTGGCATTCAACGCTCACATTTGATTGGCTCAGAGTAGAAATGACATTCCCCGTTAGGAGAGGCATTTTTTTGTTTGTCATTTTCATATTTTTCTACCATGTCGGACAAAGTTTAAGTATGCAAGCGTTGTTTTTTGGAAGTCAGAAAAAAGTTCAGGAACACAACCTCTGTTCAGAGCTTGAACCATGTCAAATACTCGTTTCCATCTAGACTAACCCCTTTTAAGCATCTTTCTGCCGACAAGTTCACCAGGCTTTCAGAATGTACAGTACGTAAACGAAGACTGAGGTTCGTGGCTAACTTACAATAAACCAAGACATGGGAAGAAAAAAAACAATGAACTCACCAAAAGTAGATTTCTGTCCTTGTCCTTTTCTTGCAGTAGTTTCTGTAGATCCTGGATTTCTCTCTTGGTGTGTTCACTCTGAAGGCATTGTGCTTCTCTCTCCTGCTCCCTCTCTCTCTTAGCCTGTCTCTCAAACTGACGCAGGGCTACCACTATAACATACAGACAGGAGTCCTATCAGTCTTAGCCATATATATTTACACTACAGTACATTTCTGTAGACGCATATATGAATCCTCTCAACTCTACATGACCCTTTCACATTTTGTGTTGAGATGGACATGATGTGACGAATGAGTCAAGTGTCCACTACCTGCTTTGGTGTGTTCTCTTCTGGCCGTGTTGAGTTGAGATTCCATCACTCTAAGCTGCTGAGCACAGTGATCCTCTGTCTCAGACACTCTCTCCTGCAGAGCTGATGGGACAGTCAAACAGAGATGGTGTAAGGAGAAATTCAGGTACAGAACATTCTGTGACATGTCAACAATTCAGTCACATCGATTTCAAGAGAAATTGAAATTTGATGGATAGATTGAAAATTCCTTGCAGAACACAAGATATTTTAAATTCAGACAGTAAACTTAATTGACTGAATTACAATGGAATCCTGGCATTGTGCACTTAAGTCCACCCTGATCCATCTCTAACCTCGGTCACTGTCCTCCTGTTGGCTGATCAGCTGTGCATGGAGCTGCTCTAGGTTGAGGTTGTTCTCCTCTAGCTGTGTGTGGGCCTCCTGCAGCCTCTGCTGGGCCTCCTCTCTGGCTGCCTGGGCCTCCTGGGCTTCCCCCCTGCTTCGCTCTGCAGCCTGCCTCAGCTGCCTCACCTCACTGTCAACTGGAGAGGAGGGGGAACACAGATGGTGTACTGCAGAGGTGTCAAACTCATTTGCCCAGGAGGCCGTAATCAGTCTTCAACGAGGTCCAAAGGGCCGCATGGAAAACTGGTTATCTTTCCAGGCCGTGAAAATGGCCAAATATAGTCTTCAATCCATAATTCCGGGAATCCCGGACTCTCCATCTTTCATTACGGTGATTATTAGCGAGCTGGACACAGCCAATGAACCGTATGAATTTAGGTTCATTATCATTACCACACTGTTCTCGTTTGGTTTTGGTTATTTTAAAAAGTATATTGACTTTGTTCCCACCACGGGTCGGATTCAAACCACCCGAAGTCCGGCTTGGACCCCCTAGCCAGTCGTATGTTTGACACCTCTGGTGTACTGTATTCTGAGTATTTCTACTACCACATAGTCAGGATATACAAGAGGAGGAAGGAGCTAAAAATGGTCAAAGAGTACAGCCACCCTAGTCATAGACTGTTCTCTCTGCTACCGCATGGCAAGCGGTACCAGAGCGCCAAGTCTAGGTCCAAACAGCTTTTACCCCCCAAGCCTTACGACTCCGGAACAGCTAATCAAATGGCTAACCAGACTATTTGTATTGTCGCTCCCCCACACCTCTTTTATGCCGCTGCTACTGTTTATTATCTCTGCATAGTCAGTTTAATAACTCTACCTACATGTACATATTACCTCAATTACCTCGACTAACCTGTGCCCCCGCACATTGACTGTGTACCGGTACCCCATGTATATAGCCTTCGCCACTATTATTTTACTGCTGCTCTTTAACTTAATACATGTAAGTCTGAATCTCTCTGAACAGATGACTAAACAGCGTACACTGTTCACGGACATCAGCCAGAGCACTCTCAATGAGCTCGGGGGTTCTCTTGAGCTCCTGCCTGAGCTTGTCTCTCTCCTCACACGCCGAGGACAGCTCTGCCTGGAGCTCTGTGAGAGCGGCACTGTGAATAGAGAAAGAGGACAGCACAACTAGTGAGGCAATGGGAGATGTAGTGGTAGAGAGACAAACTGAGGCAATGGTCTACAAGTCAAGGCCTTTTCCTGATTAATAACTGGCCATTGCCAGCTCGGGTTCAGGGAGACCCAGGGCCAAGGTGGTCCAGTGTGGTCAGTTATCATACAGCTCAGAGACCGGGTTGGCTGCTTTAGTGGCCTGCTGCACTCTCCGTAGGGCTTCCTTCCTCATCATTAGACCTGCGAGACAACAGTACAGTGAATATGTGGTCAAACTGAGCCAGAATAAAACAGTGCAAAGAATTATCCAGGGGCACATGCAATTTAAACTGACTGTAGATTTCCTGTAGTTAGCGGGAAAAAATCATTTCAGATCTATACAGACCTTGAATTGTGTCCACTCTTCTTTTGGCAAAGGTCAGCCTCTGGCCAAAGCTGTTCAGACGTGTTTGGACAGTCTCCACCTCTGACATCTTAGCCTCAAATGCCTGACTGAATCTGTAGAAAGAAGAACTGGTACTATAACAAAAGATTTGACATCAAATGAGGATTGTAGGATCGAGTAGCACACAAATTCACTCTGTGCCATTGGACATTTTGTAACAGATGGTATGAGTGATATGGACTGTGAAAGAGTCTGGAAAAGATTAGGTGCCCAGTGTACAAAATTACAGTTAGTACAACTTAAATATCTCAGGCGATGCTTGACTTGTATAGTGGTTGTCAAGGGGACCTGTCTATCTGTCAGCTCTTTACCGCTGGGTATCCTCTGTCATTGTCCTCAGTCCAGCCTCTGCCTCCTGACTCCAGCTCTTCAGCTCTGTGTTCTCCCTCTTAGTCGTAGTCATGTCCTGCTCCACGGCCTGACAGGACCAGACAAACATAAAAACCGACCCACCACCAGACAACTACTAGGGTCTCCTTTCGGATGAGGTCATAGTGACCTTTTGATTACATATAGTTAAATGTCAAACTTCTGAAAAAAGTTTAATGTCATCGCACACTGACTTCAGAGTTCAATGGTGTCTTTTGAGGATTGTTTGAGAGTATTTAATCTGGAAATGTTAATCTTGCTATAACATTTTTAAAGGAAGCATTTTTTGTATTCTCTTAATACTAATGGGAGGTGCGTAAGAGGTTTTTCATGAGAAGTGGCGCCCTCTGCTGTGCTAACACAGAGGTGATTGGCAACTCCCCCTGGCAACAGCAGATGCATCATGTCTCAACAAAATGGAGGAAAGACATCCTATGAAGAGATGCATTGAGACACTCCCACAGAGGCTGACCCCCTGCTCTTCCTCACCTCCCTAGCCACCCTCTCCAGCTCCAGCTCAGCTGTTCTGTCCTGCAGGCTGTGCTGGAAAACATTGGACTGGTACTTCTCCTTCTTCACCTCCTGCTCCAGAGACGAGATCTGAAGCAACAGGACACACAATAGAGTAATGGATGTTTCTGCACGTTTCGATTATGTCCCTTATCACGATTTGCCTATTTATACACTGAACATTATTTCACAGTGGTTGGAGTTTTTAAGTCATAAGCCTCCTAAATCACATACGGTTGAGTGAAGTTTATCCTTTTCTCCCCTCAGTACGATATCCTTTGAGCGAAGCTGGACCAACAACATGAAGACCTTCTCTCTCCAGCAACGCAGAACCCGAGTGCCTTTGGGCCCAGCTTTCAGGAGAGGGTCTGACAGAGTCTGTGGACGTGACAAAGCCTTTACTTAACCCACAAACCACACAGATATAGTCACCCACACATGGGGGAATGGATGTTAATCAAATATCTGAAAGAAATAAGATGATTTTGCATCAGCTGTGAACACACAAGCATGGTTCAAACACCTTCTCTACCATCTCCTCCTCTTGTAGGGCCAATATGTCGTTCACAGAGTTGAGTCTGACCGTCAGAAGCTCTGTCGTCACCTGCAGAGCCTCCTTCTCCCTATTCAGTGTCTATAGAGGAAGTCAGATTAGAATATTGACTACTTATTACATGGTAATATGAAAATATGCTCATCCCATACATTGAGATTAAATGAGCCAAGATTCACCTTGTTCTACAGGCAAGACTTTGCTGGAAGAACAATCCATTTCTCTGCTTGGTTAAGCACCAACTGTATTTTTCCTTGTGTGTTTCCTTAGAGCACACAAGTAACTTGATCTAAATCAATGTTATCAATGAATCTCCTCACCTGAATGGTTTCAGTTAGTTTCTCTTCCAACCCTCTCTCAGGGGTAAGTTGTCCAATGTAGTTTCTAAGACTCTGCAGCGTTGCTGACTGGGTCTCAAAAGCATTGCCCATTTGGCTGAAAAAATAAAAACCCAAAAATGAGATACTATCCATCCATTGAACAAAGCAGTATATTTAAGAAGCTTTGGGATCGAATATAACACCTACCTTAGTTGTTCTTTCAGTCCATCTCTCTCTGCAGACACTTCCAGTAGACAGCACTTCAGATGAGTCACCTCCTTTGACAGATGACATAACCTCTCCTGCACCTCAGAGCTCGTCTGTCTGACTGTGGACAATTCAGTGTCATGGTTGGCAGTCAACCGCTGCAACTAGAGGGAACAAATAAAGAGAACCACATTAAAACTTACACATCTGTAAAAAAATGTATTATTTGCGCCGTGTTTGTTAAATTGTTCAGAAAGAAATGTAAACAATCTGAAAAAAAAAAACTTTTACCTGTGTTTCATGTCTCCTGTGGGATTCCTCCAGTTGCTTATTTAGTTTCTGCAACTCCTGCTTGGCCTCTTCCCCAGCCTGCAGCCTGGCTGTATCAGCCTCCCTGGTCAGCTTGTGGGTTTCCTGTCTGCTCCTCTCCACCTCCCTCCTCAGCCTCTCAGCCTCCTCCCCAGACTTCCTCTCCAGCATCTCCAGCTGCACACCACAGAGAGCAGGCATTGTCCAATACAAGGTCAATGTAGTAAATAAAGAAGAGGTTTGAGTGGAAGCCTGGGAGCAGGAAATTGATTTAAACCAATAGCTGTTTTGAAGCAGTGATTCAAAATTACAGTCCTTGGGGGCTGCAAGCATACCTGACTTGGCTTCTATACCATTTCTTGGACCATCAATATACAATGTATCCAGAAAGTATTCAGACCCCTTCCCCACATTTTGTTACGTTACAGCCTTATTCTAAATTTGATTCAATTATTATTTTTCTTCAATCTACACACAATACCCCATAATGACAAGGCAAAAACTGTTTTTTTAGACATTTTTGCAAATGTATTAAAAAATTACAATAATAATAACTTATTTACATTCAGACTCTTTGCTATGAGAATCGAAATTGAGCTCAGGTGCATCCTGTTTCCATTGATCCTCTTTGAGATGTTTCTACAATTTGATTGGAGTCCACCTGTAGTGAATTCAATTGATTGGACATTTTTGGAAAGGCACACATCTGTCTACACAAGGTCCCACAGTTGACAGTGCATTGTCAGAGCAAAAACCAATTCACGAGGTCGAAGGAATTGTCCATAGAGCTCCAAGACAGGATTGTGTCGAGGCACAGACCTGGGGCAGGGTACCAAAACATTTCTGCAGCATTGACAGTCCCCAAGAATACACTGGCCTCCATTATTCTTCAAATGGAAGAAGTTTGGAACCACCAAGACTCTTCCTAGTGCTGGCCGCCCGGCCAAACTGAGTAATCGGGGGAGAAGGGCCTTGGTCAGGGAGGTGATCAAGAACTCGATGGTCACTTTGACAGAGCTCCTATGTGGAGATGGGAGAACCTTCCAGAAGGACAACCATCTCTGCAGCACTCCACAAATCAGGCCTTTATGATAGAGCATCTAGACAGAAGCCACTCCTCAGTAAAAGGCATCACTGGAGAGAACATCACCGGAGAGACCTGAAAATAGCTGTGCAGCAACGCTCCCCATCCAACCTGACAGATCTGGAGAGAATCTGCAGAGAAGAATGGGAGAAACTCCCCAAATGCAGCTGTACCAAGCTTGTAGCGTCATACCCAAGAAGAATCTAGAGTGTAATCGCTGCCAAAGGTGCTTCAACAAAGTACTGAGTGAAGGGTCTGAATACTTATGTAAATGTGATATTTCTAAAGACCTGTTTTTGCTTTGTCATTATGGGGTATTGTGTGTAGATTCACGAGGAAAAAAATATTGAACTAATCTTAGAATAAGGCTGTAACATAACAAAACGTGGAAAAGGTCAAGGGGTCTGAATACTTTCCAAATGCACTGTATAGTTTTGCAATCATGCCATTGTTGCTGATGATGCTGCAATCATGGCACAGCTGCTGCAAGCTAGATGCAAATAACTGAACTTTCCCTTAGTTACCACCACACATAAAACAGAGGTGAGCTGGGATGACAACCTACACAAATGTAGAGTTATTGTGAATAACTGTTACCTGGGTGCTGAGTCTCTCTTTGTCCTCTCTCTTTTGGACCAGCTCCACACTGACTTGGCTGAGCTCAGTCTTAGTCTTATATAACTCCTCCCGCATCGCCTCCATTTCATGACTCTGCCTGCAATATAGGGTGTAAGGAGAGGGGAGATAATATCACTGGTAACTTAAAAAAAAAAAAAATAAGTAGGTCTACTTAGAATAGAAGCAGGATACACATGTCTCCATAAAATGTGAATTATTGAATGAGGAATGTAAGATCTAGATAACTAATATGCCATAATGACAACTCAGTGTCTATACACCCACACTATAATACCTGTTCAGATAAGTTTCTTTGTCCCTCATCTCCTCTCTCTGTCTCCCTCCAACTTCCTTCAGTGCTTCTACCTGGCCTTTCAGCCTCTCTGACTCTGCCCTGAAACGCTCTGTGTCCAGTCTCCATTCTGTCTCCCACCTGGAGGCCTGCTCACCTCTCGCTCCAGACCTGTGTGTGGGGGGTGGGAGGAGCAGGTTAGGTGTTATGTTAATAGACATGGGTGAGAAGTAAAAGAAGTGGATTTCATAAGCAAGGCATATAGAGCAGCACCTGACCTTGCTATGGAGTGGGCAGAATCCTCTGTTGACTCCGTTCCTCTGGAGCAGTCTCTCTGTAACATCAGAATCCTCTGGTTTTCTCTGTGTAGTTCTAGAATTTCCTGTTTGGCCTGAGCCATGGTGAGCCATGGGTTGGCAGGGCCAGAGTCCGATGGGGGTGTTGCGGCATGGGTGACCCATTTTATTGGTGTTGTCCCTCGTCCCGTAACAGTCCCTGGTACTATGATGGAGGCAGACTGGGTGCTTGCGGTGAAATGGGATGGGGGCATCAGGGTCCTCTGACTACCCTCTGAAAAACAATATGCAGTATTTAGTATGTGAGAATGTACTTGCAACAAGCATGTGACAGAACACCTGCGAGTAAGGTAGTCGCACATGCTGTCCCAAATATAGAAATAGAATGAATAGAATGGAGATCCCCATTCAAGTCAATGGTGGATTAATGGATGGACTGGCGGCCATTGCGACTGTACCCATGGAGGAAGTCAAAACAGCAAGTGTACCCATCAATATAAATTAAATTGTATTTGTCAAATGTTCCATATGGTCCCAATGCCATCCAAGAGGACAGGTCCGGCGCATACGCGACTAGGTACGTTTGGTGCAACAGCTCACAAGACACAACTTACGCTGCTGTATAACTTAGAAAATTATATAACTTAAGTAATTGGTTAGCAATGCTACTTATGTTCTATGTAACGCTAGGCGCAGTTGGCGTTAGCTTCCGGGTAGCTAGCCAACTAACTAACTTAGCTAGCTTTTTAGGACTTACTTGAGACACGTGATGCCACAAAATCGGACGGGGCATTCAGCTTCTCATCCTCATTGCATCTTTCCATCAGAGAATCGTAAAATGACCACGGTTCTAAAACAAGTTACAAAAGAGTACACTTTGTATTGTGCGCGGGATCATTTTGAACAACACTTTCATGGCGACGCGTCGCTGCAACGACTCTTCCTGTTTACGTAGTTACGTGTATGGAGTAGTTGCGTGGGCGTTGCATTCTCAATCGTTTTGGTAAACGGCAATAGATTTTAAAAAACATTGATGTATATCGATCAAATCAAGTCAAATTGTATTTGTCACATGCGCCGAATACAACAGATGAAGACCTTACAGTGAAATGCTTACTTACAAGCCCTTAACAAACAATGCAGTTTTAAGAAAATACCCCAAAAAGTAAGAGATAAGAATAACAAATAATTAAATAACAGCATTAAAATAACAATAGCGGGGCACCAGTACAGAGTCAATGTGCGAGGGCACCGGTGTCGAGGTAATTGAGATAATATGTACATGTAGGTAAAGTTATTAAAGTGACTATGTATAGATAATAACAGAGAGTAGCAGCAGTGTAGAAGGGGGGGTCAATGCAAATAGTCAGGGTAGCACTAGATGTTCAGGAGTCTTATGGCTTGGGGGTAGAAGCTGTTTAGAAGCCTCTTGGACCTAGACTTGGCGCTGCGGTACCGCTTGCCGTGTGGTAGCGGAGAGAACAGTCTATGACTAGGGTGGGTGGAGTCTTTGACAATATTTTAGGGCCTGACACCGCCTGGTATAGAGGTCCTGTATGGCAGGAAGCTTGGCCCCGGTGATGTACTGGGAGAGGATGGAGCAGTGGGAGAGGATGGAACGAGATGGATTTTGGCCGACATTCTGCAAATGTTCTCATCGACGAAACATTTGATCTCAATACCGTTTTCTGTTCCCAAAACTACAAGCTGTTCCGAAAAGAGTGGACTACGTTTTGTAGACTTTGCCATTTGCAAAGGGTTTCAAAAATCGCGTTGTTTAGAAGGTGTGTTTAGTCGAATGGCGTTATTGCATACGCGCAATTCACAAAGTAGGCGTTAGCTAAACGGAAATGTGCAGATGATGCTCGTGCTTGGCTCTGCCCACCTCCTTGCTTGTTCTGCCCACTGTGACTAATTTGTTCCCATTGGAAACGACATGCTGTGGTCTATCTTGGTTTAGTTCTAAAAAAATATTTGGTTTAATTTTCGTGATGTTGTCAACACATCTATAGAGAATGATAGTGGCCTCTAGTGGCCAAACTGCCATATTAGCATGGGCAGCGCCATTGAAGGCTTTCAACATTTTCATGTCGTCAACTAGGTGGGACTTACAACTTCATTGGCTGATCCAGCCTTTAGTGACCCTGTTGGAGTCATGTCCAACCGGATCATCAGGAGGGATCAGCCAATCGTGAAGAAGAAAATTGACCACTTCAAAATAGAGAGAGCCTCATTGGCGCTGCCCATGCTGTCACAGACGCTATAATGGCACAGATAGAAGATGAGTCCTCTATCTCTATGGAGTACCCCAACAACAAAATGATGAGGGCGTATACCGGTCAATAAAAATATGAATGACAAGTAAAAGAGCTGATTGGCCAGCTCAGACGGTGAGCCATTTAGAAGTCTCAGACAAAAACAGGAAGGCATCCTCTGTGAGGAAATAGCAATAATTTTTTTAACGGTTTGAGGTGGGGCTTTGGAAGCATTTTTTTCTCTAATTTGTGTTTAGGCCAGAAATATAACTATAGGACGAGTCAACAACATTATTTGGGTACGCGTTAACAGATTATGAGCTATTTAAAGTGAGATTTTCACTGGACAGTTACTTTAAAACATAGTTTCCCACTGAAGTTGCCCACGATGGCTGTGATTTTTAAACTTACCACAAGGGGGAGCTGTCCAACGCAGCATCAGCACCAGATACTGCATGTGTTTGGGTGGGTGATGCTGAGCGCCTCTTTATAATTGAAACTTCTTTTACAACTATAAACCATTTACTATATTAGACCATTCACATTTGAATGTTTTAGTAAATACATCTAATCAAATGGTAATTACTAGCACCATTTTCCCATTCAAACGTTGACATGGTTTTAGCATAATTTGCTGAATCTTATCGAATGATTCCCATTGAATTGTCAGGAAGACAATGCAGATTTATAGGCCTATCCTTAAACAGCATTGGTTATGCTTAGGCTATCACACACACAACCTACATTTAGACCCTTATATTTGAATTTTAAATTAGATGAGACCTGAATCTGCATCACTCTGTGTCTTTCATTAGACCGTTTTTCCTAGCCACCGTGCTTTTACATCTGCATTGCTTGCTGTTTGGGGTTTTAGGCTGGGTTTCTGTATAGCATTTTGTGACACCTTCTGATGTAAAAGGCCTTTAGAAATACATTTGATTGATTACACAAGGGACCCGGGGAAAGGCTACCTGATGCGTTAGATTCCATATAGCCTAATTATTATAATGAAATATACATAATTTTGATTAGACCATGATGCAGATACATTCCCTTTACTTCTTTACTGCCTGTCTGTCAGCTCACGCGTATCCCCATGGTTGCCTAGAAACGCGAAGACAGTGGGCGCTCCTGACCTTGCCGTCGTGAACGAGCTGCGCGCGCACAAACCGAAAGGGCTAATATATTAATGTTAATCAGGAAGACAAAATAGAACATGTGAATTGAAAGCAAAATATTTGCATGCGATTTAAAAAATAATAATAATGAAATGTGGTCATCACGCAGTGCCATGAAAACGAAATGATATGGAGAAGAGCAAACCGGGGATGAAGAGTAGGAGCCTCCGTTAGAGCAGGTGAGTCGAAAATTCCCTTTCCATGAGATGAAGGTTTGGCAAGATTTTACTACACACCACGATCCCACATAGCAGGATCATGGGTATTCTTTTCATAATATGATGTATTTTAATTGTAGCACATTTAAACATAATTGTATAATATGTTGATGATATTTAGATGTTTTGCATGTGATAATTAGGGTCAACATTTGCAACGTTTTATTCATCAACCGCATCCTTGGTGTTTATTTGGGAATTTGGAGGAGCAGGGCTGTCTGTGGCTTGGTCTTTTGTGTGAACGTCTGGTTTTCAGTCTCTTTTTCACTCTGACATTTTAACGCATCGTTGCCTATTACTGGTGAATCAGTGCCACCAGCTCACCTTCAACGAGGTGTTCTGTGACATTATCATCCTTTTACCCTGTAACCGTGTATGTTTTAGTTTGACAATAAAACGAGTTGGACTAATTGAACGATTTGGAAGGACTACACTGATTAAATTGCAAGGGCACTGAATTTGGCTATAGCACCTTGCGTGCCTTACATAGAGATGAGAAATAAACTGCTTTATTTGCGCCGCACTCCGGTTATCTTTTAGCCATAACCATTCTGCCAATGGTCACAGGCTGCTACCTTGGAGTCGGTATAATGCAATTAGGATTCATTAACACAAATTTATAGGCGAAATGTCAAAGCATGCCATGTGTGTCCAATTAGACTCCCCGTGTAGAGTAATTCACTACAAGTTGTCATTGGGGATGTGGTTGTAATTGTGCTTATGACTGGCATAGCCAATAGAGCCACTGATATCATTACATTATTGTGGGCCTGTAGCCGCCATAACGGACCTCAACAATGTTGTTTTTTCAAATGCATCTTTAAATGCATGAATTATTTTTTTGCCCAGCTTTGGCCCATAAATGCAACATTTGTAGACTATATTCATGATGTTAACACACCTGTTTTGAGTGTGGTATAACTTATGGTTAATTATCTGTATTTGACATATTGAGTATATTTGAAAGCATTAGGCTAATGGCCTACACTCAAAGTGACCATTGTTGTTCTCTATGTATTTTCTTAATCAACAGCCTTTTCACTGAAAATTACACACAGCTCAGGAAAATAGGACAGGTTGCGGCATTTAGTTGCAGACTTAGACACAGGGCATGTCAGTATTTTGAAGTGCTGATTTTAATATAAGGATATTGAGAACTCTGGATCATTTATTTATTTTCAATGTAGGCTACACACACTGCATGGGCATCAGATAGCTCCCACAGCATTGCAAGTATAAGAGACCGTGGGTTGTAATCTATTCGTATTCATGTCTTGTCGGGAAGTCTCTTCCATCTCGCCTGCTAGTCTAAACGCAATCCTATGTGTTTAGGGAATATACCTCGGGAGCTTTGCCTGGCCTCCTGATTAACCTAAGCTGAGGTTTACTTTGTCAACCTTTTTCTGTTTCTGTATCCATACATCAGCCAATAAATTGCAATCATTGCACAAGTTGAAAATAAACAAATAAAAACAGTGTTTATCTAGCTACATTTACTACTTTTTTATGATATATTTTCACAACCCAGATTGTACACTTTTGAAGAGGTAGAGGACTCAGAGATATTTCTGTTTTTTCACAGAATCATTATCTGTTCATTCCAGAAAAGAGTAGGTTCACTTTCAGGTGCCTCTATCATGGTCTATCAATAAATGCTAAAGAAATTCATTTAGGGAAACAAACTTATGCTTGCATGTTCTTGGAGTCATCCATACCGACAAGCAAGTACCCAGCCTGATGACCCAGGAGGCTGGTTACACTGTTTCTATTGCCTGTAGCTCTGCAACACTGTTGTTTCACTGTTTTCATTAGGATTTAGTCTAGTG
Source organism: Oncorhynchus kisutch (assembly GCF_002021735.2). Classification (NCBI taxonomy): domain Eukaryota; kingdom Metazoa; phylum Chordata; class Actinopteri; order Salmoniformes; family Salmonidae; genus Oncorhynchus; species Oncorhynchus kisutch. Next base: position 29,728,533 of record NC_034179.2, read on the forward strand.
TTTAGCTGTTTTCATTAGGATTTAGTCTAGTGTTTAGCTGTTTTCATTAGGATTTAGTCTAGTGTTTAGCTGTTTTCATTAGGATTTAGTCTAGTGTTTAGCTGTTTTACTGGAGGGTTGTTGTTGCCATGCTGCTGTGGATCTATACTATGCACATGCAGGCATCATGGGTAAGAACATGATTATATGGCACTGTACTTCCTTCCATCACAGCTTTTCACCCTTCCACTCAAAGGTTACGTCCGTGTTGTTTTTCTGATATTTCTGTCCCGTTCATTACTGTCTTTAAATGAGAGAAAGTGAATGTGCAGTATATTACTAAATCCCTTACTTCCAGATGCATTGCAGTATACAACATTCTGCCTTCATCGATGCAGATGCTTTTTCAGATAGTTCAAATCTTCTCCCCATGGTAATGTCAGCCCACACTAGAACCATGAAAGGGTGTTTATAACAAACATGACGCTGGAAATTATATCGCCTGTTTGTAGAGTAATATTTGTCCCAGGTGAAATCGTTAAAAAAAAGAAGACAATTGAGGCCAATGAGCATATCCTCTGCGATATATATTTACATATACAGTATTTACATTCACATTCTGCTGGATTACAGACAATACTAGCACTCACTCACCAAAGTAGTGTGTTCAAATGGTCCCTTGAGTTCTCCCAAGTGATTAGTTTGCTTTGAAATGATTGTGTGGGTTGTCTACAGGGAGCCTATCTTCTGTGAAAGCATACGGATGATGAGCAACTCCCGCTCTATATATTTAGAAGCCCCAGTTTTCAAGTAATCTGGCAACATAGTCCCGTCAGTATACTCAGGGGCATTGCAGTTAGCAACCCACCGATGTTTGCTCACCTAACTATTTGTCTCTCTTGTTTGCAGCTCTGTTTCAGAACAGCAATGAGAATTGGAGCTGGAGATGAGTGAATACCTGGGCTTTGTTAATTTGTTTTTAGTAACCATTGGCGCCCAGGGCAGGTTGAGCGATGCCTGGTTAAGTGGAATATAGTAGGTCATAGGGGTTGAGAGGACACTCGAGTGTACATTGGCGTGGTGCAAGGGCACTCACTTGCCCAGACCATGTGTTTGGCAGAGTTTACGCACCATGTGTTGCCTGCACACCTATCAAATCGGCGAGTAACCGCAACCATCACCACCCGCCGTGGTCTTTTAATGTGGATGTTATGTTCCTACTGGCCATTTACAGTGGTGACCAGCCAGAACTTCAACCCGACTGTGAACACCCAGTTTGGGAAGCTGAGGGGCCTCCGGGTTGCGGTGCCAGGTGAGGTCCTTAAGCCCGTTGACCAGTACCTTGGGGTGCCGTACGCTGCCCCTCCCATCGGGGAGAAGCGCTTCATGCCCCCAGAGCAGCCCTCTTCCTGGTCAGGGATCAAGAATGCTACCCACTTCATGCCCGTGTGCCCTCAGAACATCCGCAACACAGTGCCTGAGATCATGATGCCCATATGGTTCACCTATAACCTGGACACAGTGGCCAACCTCATTCAGGATCAGAACGAGGACTGTTTGTATTTAAACATCTATATTCCAACAGAGGATGGTGAGTGGAACGGGTAAAATGGACCAAAGGGACAATCCATGTTGTTTACTGTATTGGCCTTGCTGTCACCTTGCAATCATCATGTTTACTGTATTAGCCTTGCTGTCACCTTGCAATCATCATGTTTACTGTATTGGCCTTGCTGTCACCTTGCAATCATCATGTTTACTGTATTAGCCTTGCTGTCACCTTGCAATCATCATGTTTACTGTATTGGCCTTGCTGTCACCTTGCAATCATCATGTTTTGCGTATGCAGCAGTTGTCCTTGTGCATCTCATTTGTGCCACCCCAAGTTGTTTTCTCATCCAAAGTCATGTCACCAACTCTTCTTCATCCTGTTACACTGTTGACTCCGTTCATTGTGTTCTCTACGGGAAAATCACACACTGATATAAAACCTATTATTGCATCAGACAACTAATAATTTAAAGTCAGAATATAGCCTACAGCATGGCATAACCTAACTACTGGGAATGGCTCAATAGTTATGATAAATCAGACTCAGACATTTGTTAGGCCGGTGAAATGTTTATTATTGTGCACTAGAGGCCTGTTGTTTACAGTGAAACGCCTTGACCGTGTAAGAATCTGAGGTGCAATACATTTATATATTTCTATGCTATGGATCTGTAGATCAATATTTACTTGACAAATTCGGAGGTGTTTAGTCTCAAGTAAACACTATTGTGATTGATAAACACATTTCCTTTCCTTCATTTATTTTGTAGAGTATTAGGGCTCATACAATATACAGACAGAGTGCATGTGAAAATGGACTGTGTGCAGCATTGTTAAATCATTATGATTATTATTTAATTCGATGTATATCTTTAACCCCCTATCCCACTACCTCCCTTGTATAGTTCCTGAGGTGATGAAAAGTGAACCGGGTTGGGAATTGGGTGCCTGAATGCTTTTTCAATTTTTCAGAGCCTTCTGTTATTTCGTAGTCTTTCATTCATTTTTCAGTCAAAAGAGTATCCAAGGAATGTGCCAGAAAACCCAACAAGAAAGTATGTAGAGAAGAAGGTATGTAAGCTAACAAAGAAGTAAAAAGGAGCAAAGTGACTTCAGAGTTGGCTCAAAACCAAGATCACATCGTCATCGTATTTGAAAATCAAACACAGTAGAGACCGATAAATGTCGGTCAGAGATGTGTGCGTCCATCCATGCCTGAGAGTGTGTGTCTCTCTGCTGTGCGAAATGAAAAGCAATCCAGAGTAAGATCATTCCACACAATAACATCCACCCATGACATGTTTATTCGAAAAACACATTGATTTCTATACATTTTTTATTTGTTATTATTGGAAAGCCATTAATGAAAGAAATTAACATTCTGATGTCAAAAGTTACTGTTTGTACAATATGTAAATCTAATTTGTTCTGATTGAGTCATGGCAATGAAAAGGAGAGTACATCATATCTTACCTCAAATTCTGCACAGCCTATGTTTACTACAAACAAACATTATTTTGTTTTCACAGTAACGCCATTTTTGACAGATTTTCCGAGACACAGATTGGGAAATCACTATCTTCCTTCCTTGATGGTCAATCATGCTATTTTTGAATTCTCTTGTACTTTTTTGTTTTTTTTCCTCCTTGATGTGATTCCTAGGGGCCCACAGCAAGAGTCAAGGAGTGGATTTCTCTCATGGTGACAGTGAAGGTATTTTTGGTGCTCAAAGTTTAATGCATGACGTTTTTTCTTTTTAGACACTTTTTGACTTTTGATATTTTCATAGACTTTCGTCTTCGATCTTACCTTTGACAACTCAGAAGTGGTTAAACCTTAGTTTATCAGTGGGCATGCCAAGTCAATTATAAGTCACTTGATTCTCTCAGCGTCTTAGCTATTTCACTCTCAATTGTTTTGATTTGGACATCCATATCATATCTGCAGTATTTTTTTGGGTCATGGATTTTTTGGGACACTGAATACTTATTTTGTCCCCCTTGAAGACAAATGCTGGTCAATTTGCCATTGATCCCAAATTTACTCAATTTGAACAATGACTCACATGGGTTATTTCTTGTATCTTTGTGGCTATACCAATCAACAAAGATATTATTTTGTAGCACTATAAATAGAATGGGAAGTGAAGATTTTCCTGTGTCTTCTAGGGATCACAGACTGGGCTATCTATAACCAACTACATCTTATCTCAAAGTCTCCTCCACTACCTCTCTGTGGGTCTCATGAGAGGACCGTATGAGTGACTCATGAGGATGAAGCTATTACTATTCACTACATGTCGTACTGTTCAAGAGATTGAGTGTGATGTAGGAAATGGGTGTCCTTATGTTATTTTATGGCATCTCCCGCCTTTCTCACATTGACACTGAACTTACAGTTCAGGTCATATGCCTTATTCTTTTTGTCACCAAATTGTTTTTTACTTTGTCATTTTTTCATTGGGGCGGGGAGGGCAGTTATATTGTGGGGAGGGTTTATATGCCTTATTCTGACGAAAAAACTATATTTAGTAGTTGTTGTTTTAGATGCAGAGAAAAGCACAGAAACGACCACCTTGCCTGAAGACGCATGCTCTGTTGAACATAGTGAACACATAGTATTAACTAGATACACTTTAGAGATACTAGATGTGGAAACGGTATATTGCTAACAACAGAATATTAGAATATGGCTCAGGCTCTAGTATAAACACAGTTTTGTGGGGGAAAAACATTGAGATTGACATAATATAGATCCCTGTTAGGCCTGTATGAGTAGTGTCCTTGCTTTGCATTCTTGTCTCCATTGGTGCGTCACAACCAAGACCGTAATCACCGAAGCACATCTGCTAAAATCAATACCATTACCTTGAGCTTACCTTCAGCTTTAGTGGTGTAAATGTTGCTGAGTCTACCGTCTGGTAGGGGTTACAGTATTCTGATGTTGCATTACCTTGCCTGTAACTCTTTACAGTACAAATAGTAAATGGCTGATTCTCTCTGCAGACATTCGGAACACTGAGGCTAGGCCTGTGATGGTCTACATCCATGGAGGATCCTACATGGAGGGGACAGGAAATATGATCGATGGGAGTGTGCTGGCCAGCTATGGGAATGTCATCGTCATCACTCTCAACTACAGGGTCGGAGTACTAGGTGATGGGATTCTCTTACTATCTCTGAATGGTGTCTGTGGAATTTCTTTTCAGTCTAGAAGATACATTTTCTTCTTCTCATAACGTTGATCTCCACACAGAGATCCAATTCATATGTACACTTATGCCAGTTATTCAAACTTCTATTCATTTGTTACATTTCTATCATTTGCTATGGAAGTCATTTTCTCCTGGTGCGTAATGTATAATCCCAGGTTATGAAGGCAAAGTCTTTTTCAGTATGTTATTGTCTTGAGGAGGGAGTAAGATTAGAACTCCTCAGTCAGAGGACAACGGTTAGGACTATTAATCGCCTACTTGGTGTATACAAGCTACAATATTCCAAAACACTGTTAATCTTTTTTGAACTAACCTGCAGAGAAATTGACCGCTTTTGTCAAGCCTGGAAGACTGATTTAAATAGGAAGGGATGCAGGAATCACAGCCAAGGTCTGGAGTCTTTCTTGTAGGAGCGACATCACAGCTGTAACACTTCATGTATCTCTGTGCGAGGGGCGGAAAGGGCCTGCCCCTCTCTCTGTGATTGATACTGCATAGTGGAGAATGCATAGTGGAGAATGCATATTGGAGAAAAAGACTGGTTGCAACTCAAGGAACCATGCAGTGAGAGTATCCTTATGAAAAAGTGGAGGAGGAGGAGGAGAATGATGTACTGAGCTAGGTATTTAACCTGCTCTGGTATGGTAAATCACAGATAAAAGTGTGACAAGAAAGAAGTTAAATAACACTAATATCATCTGCTGTACATTTCAGGGTTCCTCAGTACAGGTGACCAGGCAGCTAAAGGAAATTATGGACTCCTGGACCAGATCCAAGCCCTGCGTTGGATCAGCAAGAACATTGGCTATTTTGGAGGAGACCCTGGTCGCATCACTGTCTTTGGATCTGGGATCGGAGCATCCTGCGTCAGCCTGCTCACACTGTCCCATCACTCTGAGGGTAAGACTAAAACTCAACCTGGATAGACAGGGCAGGGGGGGTGGGATGGGATGGGTATAGTCACCAGTGAATCTCATGCCCAATGCCTTTATATTTATGATAAACCACACAGACCCAGTGATTCCTCAGCCTGCAGTTTTCACAGACACATACTAGGTACTACATTATCTGGTACTTCATCTCAATGTATAGCTTTATGTGGAGCATTAACATTAATGTGTTGTGCTCTGTAGTATTGCTTCAGGGAAGTGACTTTATTCACTGTGTTGAAACAGATCTACTGTTATCTGCTTTTATTTGAAATGTGATGTTTTTAATGCAAAAATGCAAAATATTTATATTTCTGTATTATGCCATTATTTAGTTTTACATTTACATTATAAAGTGTGTTCGGAAAGTATTCAGATCTCTTCCCTTTTTCCACATTTTGTTACGTTACAGCCTTATTCAAAAATGTACTAAATTATATTTTTCCCTCATCAATCTACACACAATACCCCATAATGACAAAGTGAAAACAGGTTTTTAGATATGTTTGCAAAGTTATAAAAAATGTAAAATATAAATATCTTATTTACATAAGTATTCTGACCCTTTGCTATGAGACTCAAAACTGAGCTCAGGTGCATCCTGTTTCCATTGATCATCCTTGAGATGTTTCTACAACTTGATTGGAGTCCAGCTGTGGTAAATTCAATTGATTGGACATGATTTGGAAAGGCATACATCTGTCTATATAAGGTTCCACAGCTGACAGTGCATGTCAGAGTAAAAACCAAGCCATGAGGTTGACGGAATCGTCCGTAGAGCTCCGAGACAGGATTGTGTCGGGGCACAGATCTGGAGAAGGGTACCAAAAAATGTCTGCAGCCTTGAAGGTCCCCAAGAACACAGTGGCCTTTGGAATCACCTTTGGAACCAAGACTCTTCCTAGAGCTGACCACCTGGCCAAACTGAGCAATCGGGGAGAAGGGCCTTGGTCAGGGAGGTGACCAAGAACTCGATGATCACTCTGACAGAACTTCAGAGTTCCTCTGTGGTGATGGGATAACCTTCCAGAAGGACAACCATCTCTGCAGTACTCCACCAATAAGGCCTTTATGGTAGAGTGGCCAGACGGAAGCCACTCCTCAGTAAAAGGCACATAATAGCCCGTTTGGAGTTTGCCAAACGGCACCTAAACAACTCTGAGACCATGAGAAATAAGATTCTCTGGTCTGATGAAACCAAGATTGAACTCTCAGTGGCAGGGACTGAGCTAAAGAGGATCTGCAAAAAAGAATGGGAGAAACTCATCAAATACAGGTGTGCCAAGCTTGTAGTGTCATATCCAAGAAGACTCGATGCTGTAATCGCTGCCAAAGGTCCTTAAACAAAGTACTGAGTAAAGGGTCTGAATACTTATGTAAATGTGATATTTATTATGATTATATTTTATAAATGTGCAAACATTTCTAAGCCTGTTTTTGCTTTGTCATTGTGGGTTATTGTGTGTAAATTGATGAGAAAAAAACCAATTTAATACATTTTAGAATAAGGCATTAACGTAGCAAAATGTGGAAAAAGTCTAGGGGTCTGAGTACTTTCTGAATGCGCAGTATACAACCTTTATCCTCAACTAAAAAATGAATAGTTTCACCAAAATGGCGCCGGAGAAGAAGGCTGACGTTTTACGTGGCCCCAACCGATTGTGTTTTTTTGTTCGTATATTTGCGTTGTTTGTAACTTATTTTTGAACTTATTTTGTACATAATGGTGCCGCTACCATCTCTTATGACTGAAAATAAGTAATGGACATCAGGATTGCGATTACTCACCACGGACTGGCAGAATACTTTTTTTCCTTTAACGAGTCTGACGAGCCCTACGCAAAGTATTTACTGCTTTCTTGGGAACAGGCCCAGATCCCCTTGATTTGCGTGAAGAAGGGGTGGAGAAAAATGGGCCAGAGGGCGTGCTGCCTTCTGAGAATTCGTAGGCGATTGAATAAACCCCCACTTCCTTCCATTCTGCTAGCAAACGTGAAATCTTTGAAGAATAAAATCGATGATCTACGCAGAGATTAAACTACCAACGGGACATTCAACACTGTAATATCTTATGCTTCACGGAGTCGTGGCTGAACGACGACATTATCAACATACAGCTGGCTGGTTATACGCTGTACCGGCAGGATAGAACATCGGTGTCTGGTAAGGCAAGGCTCGGCGGACTATGAATTTTTGTAAATAACAGCTGGTGCATGATATCTAAGGAAGTCTCGAACTATTGCTCGCCTGAAGTAGAGTATCTCATGATAAGCTGTAGACCACACTATCTACCTAGAGAGTTTTCATCTGTATTTTTCGTAGCTGTTTACATACCACCACAGACTGAGGTTGGCACTAAGACGGCATTGAATGAACTGTATTCCACCATAAGCAAACAAGAAAACGGTGTTCCTAGTAGCCGGGGACTTTAATGCAGGGAAACTTAAATCCGTTTTACCAAATTTTTGTCAGCAACCAGAGGGAAAAAAACTCTTTACTCCACACACAGAGACGCATACAAAGTTCTCCCTCGCCCTCCATTTGGCAAATCTGACCATAATTCTATCCTCCTGATTCCTGCTTACAAGCAAACATTAAAGCAGGTGCACCAGTGACTAGATCAATAAAAAAGTGATCAGATGAAGCAGATGCTAAACTACAGGACTGTTTTGCTAGCACAGACTGGAATATGTTCCGGGATTCCTCCAATGGCATTGAGGAGTACACCACATCAGTCATTGGCTTCATCAATAAGTGCATTGATGACGTCGTCCCCACAGTGACCGTACGTACATACCCCAACCAGAAGCCAGTCAACATCCGCATTGAGCTAAAGGCTAGAGCTGACGCTTTCAAGGAGCGGGACTCTAATCCAGAAGCTTATAAGAAATCCCGCTATGCCCTCCGACGAACCATCAAACAGGCAAAGCATCAATACAGGACAAAGATCGAATTGTACTACACCGGCCCTGACACTCGTCGGATGTGGCTTGCAAACCATTACAGACTACAAAGGGAAACACAGCCGAGAGCTGCCCAGTGACACGAGCTAAACTACTTCTATGCACGCTTCGAGGCAAATAACACTGAAACATGCAGAAGAGCACCAGCTGTTATGGAAGACTGTATGATCGCGCTCTCCGCAGGTCAACATTCATAAGGCCGCAGGGCCAGACAGATTACCAGGATGTGTACTGTGAGCATGCGCTGACCAACTGGCAAGTGTCTACACTGACATTTATAACCTCTCCCTGACCGAGTCTGTAATACCAACATGTTTTAAACAGATCACCATAGTGCCTGTGCCCAAGAGCACTAAGGTAATGTGCCTAAATGACTACCGACCCGGATCATTCACAGAGTGCTTTGAAAGGCTGGTCATGGCTCACATAAACACCATTATCCCAGAAACCCGAGACCCACTCCAATTTGCCTACCGCCCCAACAGATCCACAAATGATGCAATCTCTATTGCACTCCACACTGCCCTTTCCCACCTGGACAAAAGGAACACTTATGTGAGAATGTAATTCATTGACTACAGCTCAGCGTTCAACACCATAGTGCCCTCCAAGCTTATCAATAAGCTAAGGACACTGGGACTAAATACCTCCTTATGCAACTGGATCCTGGACTTCCTGATGGGCCGGCCCAGGTGGTAAGGGTAGATAACAACACATCTGCCATGCTGATCCCCACCACAGGGGCCCCTCGGGGGTGCTCAGTCTCCTCCTGTACTCCCTGTTCACTCATGACTGCACGGCCAGGCACGACTCCAACACCATCATTAAGTTTGCCGATGACACAACAGTGGTAGGCCTGATCACCGACAACGATGAGACAGCCTATAGAGAGGAGGTCAGAGACCTGGCCGTGTGGTGACAGGACAAAAACTTCTGCCTCAACGTGATCAAGACAAAGGAGATGATTGTGGACTACAGGAAAAGAGGACCGAGCACGCCCCCATTCTCATCAATGGGGCTGCAGTGGAGCAGGTTGAAAGCTTCAAGTTCCTTGGTGTCCATGTCACCAACAAACTAACATGGTCCAAGCACACCAAGAGAGTTGTGAAGAGGGCACGACAAAATCTATTCTCCCTCAGGAGACTGAAAAGATCTGGCATGGGTCCTCAGATCCTCAAAAGGTTCTACAGCTGCACAATCGAGAGCATCCTGACTGGTTGCATCACTGCCTGGTATGGCAACTGCTCGGGGTCCAATCACAAGGCACTACAGAGGGTAGTGCGACCTGCCCAGTACATCATTGGGGTCAAGCTTCCTGCCATCCAGTACCTCTATACCAGGAGGTGTCAGAGGAAGGCCCTAAAAATTGTCAAAGACTCCGGCCACCCAAGTCATAGACTGTTCTCTCTGCTACCGCATGGCAATCGGTACCGGAGCGCAAAGTCTAGGTCCAAGAGACTTAACAGCTTCTACCCCCAAGCCATAAGACCCCTGAACATCTAATCAAATGGCTACCCAGACTATTTGCACTCCCCCCCCCTCTTTTACACCGCTGCTACTCTCTGTTGTTATCATCTATGCATAGTCACTTTAATAACTCTACCTACATGTACATATTACCTCAACTAACCGGTGCCGCCTGTTACGTAACTAGGAGTGGTGGGTGCGGAGTCAGGCGCAGAGAGCAGAGGTTTAAGGAAAACCGTATTTATTCCGGTGAGAAAAGGTCATGCCAAAACAACAGGTGAATAAATGAGAGGACACAAACAGTCCGGAAAAATACAAACAATACCATCCACAAAATAGAGCAGAGAAACAAGCCGACACAAAGGCAGGTGGGCATAACAGGCTTAAATAGCCCTAAACCAAACCCCAAACCAGAAACAGGTGAAACCAATAAGACATAACCAACAGAAAAGGAAATGGGAATTGGTGGCAGCTAGTAGACCGGTGACGACGACCTCTGAGGAAGGGGAGCCACCTTCGGTGGAAGTCGTGACACCGGTATCCCCATGTATATAGTCTCCCTATTGTTATTTTACTACTGCTCTTTAATTACTTGTTACTTTTCATTCTTATTCTTATCCTTATTTTTTAAAACTGCATTGTTGGTTAGGGGTTCGTAAGTAAGCATTTCACTGTAAGGTCTACACCTGTTGTTTTCAGCCCATGTGACTAATAAAATTTGATTTGATTTTATCTTCAAACAAGTTCAGTTCACGTAACTGGGTTGACTTTAAAATGAGGGACAGACTGAATCACTAATCACATTAAATAAATACAAATCTTCAGAAAGGTCTTTGTCAAAGCAAAAACATAGCTAGAGCTTTACAGTGATAGTGAAATCTTCAATACATTTGGGGTTAAGCGGGTTAAAATCTTCATGTCAAAATGCCGAATTTTCCATGTGGTCTATAATAAAGGGCACTTCATTTAATTTAGCAGGCTTTTGAAATTCACTATTGGTAAACAATTTCTACTTAAAATATCAAAGGGATGCAAAATGTACTCTATTTGTGAACCAAACCCCAAATTCCAAATGGATCCAATCGAGTCCTTCAGAGGAAGTTAATTGTTTGGATATGTGGCTAGGGTGGTAGGGTAGTGGTACAGTTAAGTGATGGCTATTGTTCTCCTCTCCTAAATATAATCAGACTAAAAGCTTTGCCTCTTAAAGAGTGAACCCCTTTAACAGATCCACCTATAAATTCAAGGTAGTGTATGGATGGAGTCTAACTATCTAGCTATCTATCATTTTAACTTTATATATTTACATTGTATTCATCAAGACATGTGTACACAGCACATACTGTGCAGCATCTATTAATCAATATAATAATCTTTAAACCTCACTCTGTTTTACACTCACTAATTTATCCCCAGCGTTTCAGAAAGATTTGCTCGTATTTCTTTCTTACCCTCACGAGAGTAAATGGAAGGAGGGTTGTGAATGAATTGAGGAATGTCACTCAATCTGAAACAAAGATAGTGGCATCTGTGCCTTTACATCTCCCACAACCGCACACACACACACACACACACACACACACACACACACACACACACACACACACACACACACACACACACACACACACACACACACACACACACACACACACACACACACACACACACACACACACACACACACACACACACACACACCACCTCTTCTCCTCTAATCAATCAGCCCTTTATTACATCAGGCCACAGCTCTAACGGCACCAGAGCTTAGGCCCCTCTCACTGAGATTGTGTGAGCCAGCGTGATACTGTGGTGTACAGACAGACTACCCAAGTCTTTATATCATATATTTTTCAAGCATTAATCAAGAACCACGATCACTGTTGGCGATATAATAAAAAAAGATTATATCGCCATGTTTTCCAGATGTTTTTCCACTGCCTGGCTGTGTAAAATGAGCTTGTTTCACTACAGGCCAAATTTGGTTTGATGGGATCATAACAAAGTAAAAAACAGGAAGGTCAGTTAAGTGAATAATTAAGGGGAAGCATACAGTATAATCAAAGTGGATAATTTAAGGGCAGTGGGATTTGTCCTTTGTTTTCCAGACATGTATGCTTTGGTCAGTGGATGTGATGTATGTCCTGGTAGCTTGAAGCTACCCTTCAGCTCAATGCTCAGGGTCTTGCACTAACTGTAATCTATGGCCCTCTGAATATACTGTCTTTATCTGACAGTATGCATTATGTGGGTTGAATGCTGTAACAACACAGAATAAAAACATTGAAAGTCCCATTTGGGCTCCCGAGTGGGGCAGCGGTCTAAGGCACTGCATCTCGTTCTAGGGGCTGTATCACAACAGGCCGTGATTGGGAGTCCCATAGGGCAGCGCACAATTGTCCCAGCGTTGTCTGGGTTAGTATTTGGCCGGGGTAGGCCGCCATTGTAAATAAGAATTTGTTCTTAACTGACTTGCCTAGTTAAATAAAGGTTAAATAAAAAATATAAATCAATGAATAAACGGTAGTGAATGCCCATTTCCATCATTTATTCACATTACCTTACTTTCATACATTTTTTATTTTATGACTTTATTATTATAATAAAATGCTAAAATATGTTACCTACTTTTTCTCCCAAATTTCATGATATCCAATTGCGATCTTGTCCCATCGCTGCAACTCCCAAACGGGCTTGGGAGAGGCGAAGGTTGAGTCATGCGTCCTCCAAAACATGACCAGAGTATCTGCGCTTCTTAACACCCGCCCGCTTAACCCGAAAGCCAGCCGCACAAATGTGCCGGAGGAAACATCATCCAACTGACAACCGAAGTCAACCTGCAGGCGTCTGGCCTTCCACAAGGAGTTGCTAGAGTGTGATGAGCCAAGTAAAGCCCCCCCGGCCAAGCCCTCCCCTAACTTGGGCGATGCTGGGCCAATTGTGCACCGCCCTATGGTACTCCCGGTCGGTTGTGACACAGCCTGGGATCGAACCCGGGTCTGTAGTGACACCTTAGACCGCTGCTCCACTTTGGAAGGCCCCATGACTTTTTTTTATTTCATTCAAAGTAATCATCTTATATAGGGCTGCTGCTGCCTATGCTGTCTGACAAAATCACTATTTTACTAGTTCTTCAATAAATAAGGCATACTTTTATGACCCTGAAAACCAACTGTCAATCACTTAGATCATGTATTTAAGTGAACCCAGCCTAAAACCCCAAACAGCAAGCAATGCAGGTGTAGAAGCACGGTGGCTTGTAAAAACTCCCTAGAAAGGCCAAAACCTAGGAAGAAACCTAGAGAGGATCCAGTCTATGAGGGGTGGCCAGTACTCTTCTGGCTGTGCCGGGTGGAGATTATAACAGAACATGGCCAAGATGTTCAAATGTTCATAAATGACCAGCATGGTCAAATAATAATAATCACAGTAGTTGTCGAGGGTGCAGCAAGTCAGCACATCAGGAGTAAATGTCAGTTGACTTTTCATAGCCAATCATTATGAGTATCTCTACCACTCCTGCTGTCTCCACCACTCCAGAGAGTTGAAAACAGCAGGTCTGGGACAGGTAACACGTCCAGTGAACAGGTCAGGATTCCATAGCCGCAGGCAGAACAGTTGAAACTGGAGCAGCAGCACGGCCAGGTGGACTAGGGACAGCAAGGAGTCATCATGCCAGGTAGTCCTGAGGCATGGTCCTAGGGCTCAGGTCCTCCGAGAGAAAGAGAGAAAGAGAGAATTAGAGAGAGCATACTTAAATTCGCACAGGAAACCGGATAAGACAGGAGAAGTACTCCAGATATAACAAACTGACCCTAGCCCCCCGACACATAAACTACTGCAGCATAAATACTGGAGGCTGAGACAGGAGGGGTCAGGAGACACTGTGGGCCCCATCCGATGATACCCCCGGACAGGGCCAAACAGGAAGGATATAACCCCAACCACTTTGCCAAAGCACAGCCCCCACACCACTAGAGGGATATCTTCAACCACCAACTTACCATCCTAAGACAAGGCTGAGTATAGCCCACAAAGATCTCCGCCACGGCACAACCCAAGGTTGTGACTCAACCCACTCAAGTGACACACCCCTCCTAGGGATGGCATGAAAGAGCACCAGTAAGCCAGTGACTCAGCCCCTGTAATAGGGTTAGAGGCAGAGAATCCCAGTGGAGAGAGGGGAACCGGCCAGGCAGAGACAGCAAGGGCGGTTCGTTGCTCCAGAGCCATTCCGTTCACCTTCACACTCCTGGGCCAGACTACACTCAATCATATGACCCACTGAAGAGATGAGTCTTCAGTAAAGACTTAAAAGGTTGAGACCAAGTCTGCGTCTCTCACATTCTCGCAGACCATTCCATAAAAATGGGGCTCTGTAGGAGAAAGCCCTGCCTCCAGCTGTTTGCTTAGAAATTCTAGGGACAATTAGGAGGCCTGCGTCTTGTGACCGTAGCGTACGTGTAGGTATGTATGGCAGGACCAAATCAGAAAGATAGGTAGGAGCAAGCCCATGTAATGCTTTGTAGGTTAGCAGTAAAACCTTGAAATCAGCCCTTGCCTTAACAGGAAGCCAGTGTAGAGAGGCTAGCACTGGAGTAATTGTTAGGAATTTTATGAATAAATGACTAATCAATATCCCCATTTTAAATAGAACTGTAACTAAGTAAACTTATACTCTGTTTTATTATATCTGATTAACAATATGAGTTCATAAGTGAGGGATTGTGGAGCCTGAAACAGGGGGCAATTACATTTAAATAAATACCATTCCAGCCAGGTTGGAGGAGATTAGGAGTGTTTTTTTTAAGTAAGCAGAAAAGGTCTTTAACCTATGGTTGAACCGACGAAACTTAGCTCTGGGGTGTTTTAGATAAGGTAGTGAGTGCATTCCCAGGTTTCCGTTAACTAGAACTGTCAGCTAAGTGGTGATCGATAATAGTGAGGGGTCAAGAGTTAATTCAGCTATGTTGTGTGTCCTGTGTGTGCGTTAGTGAGTCGGAATGAACTTTTAAACTAGCTTTGTCTCAGTCGGGAGGAGGAGATTCATTCTAGAAGCAATGAAATGACGTCATGTTTTGTATGTTGTAGTCATTGTAGTTAATTACCACGTTTTCTGCGCTAAACTGTGTAGAATATTGGCCTGTTGGAAACTTCAACTCCCTACTATGTTGCACAGTTCAGACTTGATCTGATTTATCTATACATAAACTGCATATCGAGCTCACAGAAAAAAAAACAGAACGAAATGGAACAGATTATATTTGAAAGTATTTTGAATGTCTCTCATAAAAACCTAATATTTGAGGTATTTGAAAATATGCAAGTTAAAATAAAAAAAATAAAAAAATATATGTATATATATATTTGATGGCAGCCAAATATTTGATAAAGAACAAAAAAACTTTGCAGTTAGTTCAGTTAATCTAAATATATGATCATAAGTACATGGTTTGGAGAGCTCTTAGATGTTAATCTCAATATAGCCTATATTCATGAATGAAATACATGAGGGACATGGAATCACCTCATCATTAGAGTAGGCCACTTTTGCTGCTTCATTATGAGACAAGGTAATACTAACACTTGACATAGTTGTTATACATGTGTAGTAACTTTGTGATTATTACAATAGAAACATTGGTGTTACATAGGACTTTGGAAATGGCTTTATAATTTCATATTAATGGAGTTATTACATAAATGGAATAAGAAACAGTCACTATTCCTCTTGTGTACAGTAGTTAAAAGGGTTAGGGTTAGCTAATAAAATGTTACTCCAAAAGTAATGACAGTTGTATTACACAGACACAAGAACAGTTTAATGTTAAGTGTTACTGAGAATGCTAATAGTAACAAAATATGGCTATTAAGTGTTGAAAGGAAATCAACTACAGCTGAGGTAGGTGGAAAATCTAAATAATGATCCCTTTACAGATGGTATAGTGTGTGTTTGAAATAAGAACACTTACCCTCAGATGGACAGAGGTTCCAAGTAGTTTTTTGCAAGTATCCAAATTGATGTTTGTAGTGTTTGCAAATGGCTTTTAATTACTCTGCAGTATTTTCAGGTGTCATAAAATGAATTAGAGCTTTTAACCTTTTCAGTGGCATGTTGAAAGAGCCATACAATAGTTGAGTGTCACAACTTATTTATACTTATCTGTACAAAATGTCATTGGTTAATTGGTTTGACTTGATTATGTACACCTGGGGCAATTGACATTCAGGAGAATGGACATTTACAAAATGTTCAGATATAAATGTATTGTACAGATCAAATATGACTGCCAGATAGATTGGAATAGTATAGGAGATGGTGTGTGCTCTATTCATTCTATCTTCAACATGCAGTTCCGATACAGTCCTGCCATTAGTTGAAGGCATCCAATCCAATAGTTTCAGAAAAGTAGTCCCTTTCTGTATTCAAATATTTTTTTAAGTACTTGTTTTCTCAGATCTGTATTCAAATTGTTTTAATAAGTAGTTACTTTCTGAGATCTGTATTTGAATAGCTTTAAAAAGTAGTTATTTCCACAAACTATATTTGTGGGAAGAGTTACTTTCCACAAACATAGTTTAAACTACAGGTATCCCCGGTCTGAATTATACCCATTTTGCCATGACTTGTTAATATGATTTCTGAGTGATTGCCTAACAATATCCCCCTGGAAGTCAGGGCCACTGGGCACGTTCCCTGCATGCACGGTCGGTAATTCGATCATGATTCATACAAGTTTACGTAGTTGGCTAGACTAATTTACCAATCTGAAAGATGTTTTGACATGGGCTAATTGATAAATAGAGAGAAACTTCTGATGCACAATCAAATTTCGAAATTACTGTACACGTCCGTCAAATAAAATGGTGGCCCTGCCACATAGCCAAGTAGTCTTTGGTTAGAGAGTTCCCTGAGGACGCAGCTATTGAGGCAAGATGCGATGACTGACTTTGTGTGTGCTACTGTGGTGTGTGTAGTTCCCTGCATGAGGGCTGCCTGTTATCGCATACACACCTGCTCACACACCCCCTGATGTGGTATTGATTTTGGAGCATGGTTTCTGTCAATGTTTATTATTTGGTTTGCCTGGCTGTCCACGGACCTCCATTACACTTGGTTCTGATGGACATGCTGTGAGTGTCAGCAGAGCGAGAGAGAGAGAGAGAGAGGGAAAGAGCTGTGAGTGTCAGCAGAGAGAGAGAGAGAGAGAGTGAGAGAGAGAGCTGTGAGTGTCAGCAGAGAGAGAGAGAGAGATATTCCACATCAAAATCACTGGACCAATTCTTGCACAGAGTTAGGTTGAATTACTAGTGTTTCTTAAAATGTAATCTTAAAGGTTCATTTAACAGTGATGTTCTCAACAAGGCTACTGTGTGTATTCACGAAAATGTCTTTTTTTTTGTTGTGTAAATTGACATTTTCTATCGTGACTCATTCCCAAAATCAGTACTCTTCAAGATGAGTGCCACAAATATGATGCCTTTGTGTTGAGTGAGAGTTTAATTAATTCAAATCACTTTTTAATGTGGCCAATGTTGTGAGACCTTGCATATGCACCACTTACTAAGCTTTATTTTTAATTGTGAAATATACACTCTCAATTAGAATTCATATCATTTTTAGAGTTCCATCCTTTCCCTCGATATTATTTAGTGATTTATCTTTCGTTAAAGGTAAATGAAACTGAGACTGCAGATACACAGATTGAAAAAGTTTTTCTATCACCATCTCAGATGAAATTGTGCGGTGAGCACAAATTATCATCAAAAGTCTGGTCAAAACTGACCTCTCATCATCAGAACCTAGATAGAGATCCTATGAAGCTACCAATATGTTATACTTCAGGGTAGGCCTAAAAGTTTACTGTCTCAGATGGTTGCTGACCAAACAACCCTCCTCTGATCTATGTTTGTGCCTGACTGTGCTGTGATCTCCTCAGGCCTGTTCCACAGAGCCATCATCCAGAGTGGCTCAGCCCTGTCCAGCTGGGCCGTCAACTATCAGCCTGTCAAGTACACCCGCATGCTGGCCGAAAGGGTGGGCTGCAACGTGCTGGACACCCTGGACATGGTGTCCTGCCTGCAGAAGAAGAGTGCCAGAGAGCTGGTGGAGCAGGACATCCAGCCAGCCCGCTACCACGTAGCCTTTGGCCCCGTCATCGATGGTGACGTCATCCCTGATGATCCCGAGATCCTGATGGAGCAGGGCGAGTTCCTCAACTATGACATCATGCTGGGCGTCAACCAGGGGGAAGGGCTGCGCTTTGTGGAGACTGTTGTGGACCTGGAGGACGGCGTATCTGGCAGCGACTTTGATTTTGCTGTGTCGGACTTTGTGGACAGCCTGTATGGCTACCCGGAGGGGAAGGACACTCTGAGGGAGACCATCAAGTTCATGTACACGGACTGGGCCGACAGGGACAACCCGGAGACCAGGAGGAAGACATTAGTTGCCCTGTTCACTGACCACCAGTGGGTGGAGCCTTCAGTGGTGACGGCTGACCTGCACGCCCGCTACGGCTCGCCCACATACTTCTACGCCTTCTACCACCACTGCCAGAGCCTGATGAAGCCTGTGTGGTCGGACTCGGCCCACGGGGACGAGGTGCCCTATGTGTTTGGCATCCCCATGGTGGGAGCCACTGACCTGTTCCCGTGCAACTTCTCCAGGAATGACATCATGCTCAGCGCTGTGGTCATGACCTACTGGACTAACTTCGCTAAGAGTGGGTGAGTACAGTACACTGAGATCTGGTCAGCCTTGATTGTATAGTAAAATAAAGGGGTCATTCTTTCACTTCTTTCAGAATATTTCCCATTTGTGTCCATGTATTTTCCCCAAAAGTTTTCCTAATCATATTTAGATGCGCATTGAAGCCTGTGCAGAAGAACCAATATTTATAGACATACAGTATAGATGCACTTCACATGTACAGGGCCTTCAGAAAGTATTCACACCCTTTGACTTATTCCACATTTTGTTGTTACAGCCTGAATTCAAAAATGATTACTTTTAGATTTTTTTGTCAGTGGACTACACACAGCTTGTGATGTCAAAGTGGAATTAGGATTATTTTTAGTTTTTACAAATGAAAAGTTGAAATATCGAGTCAATAAGTATTCAATCCCTTTGTTATGTCAAGCCTAAATAAGTACAGGAGTAAACATTTGCTTGACAAGTTGCATGGGCTCACTCTTTGTGCAATAATAGTGTTTAATATGTTTTTTGAATGACTACCTCATCTCTGTACTCCACACATACAGTACAATTATCTGTAAGGTCCCTCAGTCAAGCAGTGAATTTCAAACACAAATTCAACCACAAAGACCAGGGCGGTTTTCCAATGCCTCACAAAGAAGGGCACCTATTGGTAGATAAAATCAAAAGAAGACATTGTATATCCCTTTGAGCATGGTGAAGTTATTCATTACACTTTGGATGGTGTATCAATACACCCGGTCACTACAAAGACTCACAGGCATCCTTCCTAACTCAGTTGCCGGAGAGGAAGGAAACCGCTCGGGGATTTCACCATGAGGCCAATGGTGACTTTAAAACAGTTTCAGAATTTAATGGCTGTGATAGGAGAAAACTGAGGATGGATAAGCAACATCGTAGTTACTCAACAATACCCACCTAATTGACAGAGTGAAAAAAAGGAAGCCAGTACGTAATACAAAATATTCCAACAAGGCACTTAAGTAATACTACAAAATGTTACGCTTGAGGCAAATCCAATACAACACATTACTTATTTTCAAGCGTAGTGGTGGCTGCATCATGTTATGGGTATGCTTGTGATCGTTAAGGACTGGGGAGTTTTTCAGGATAAAAAAGAAATGGAATGGAGCTAAGCACAGGCAAAATCCTAGAGGAAAACCTGGTTCAGTCTGCTTTCCAACAGACACTGGGAGATAAATTCACTTTTCAGCAGGACAATAACCTAAAACACAAGGCCTAATCTACATTGGAGTTGCTTACCAAGAAGACAGTGAATGTTCCTGAGTGGTCGAGTTACAGTTTTAACTTAAATCTACATGAAAATCTATGGCAAGACCTGAAAATGGTTGTCTAGCAATGATCAACAACCTATTTGACAGAGCTTGAATAATTGTTTTAAGAATAATGGACAAATGTTGCACAATCCAGGTGTGGAACGCTCTTAGAGACTTACCCAGAAAGACATTTCTGTGACATTACATCAACCAGTCTCACAGCTCATAACTTGCCTGTTGACATCCCCCATAATGAAACAAATTCAAGTTTAATGTCTTCTATGTGGGTAGTCAATCTCTGATCCCTGTCTTCACTGTTTGTTTGCAGGGATCCCAACAAGCCAGTTCCTCAGGACACCAAGTTCATCCACACCAAGGCCAACCGCTTTGAGGAAGTGGCCTGGTCCAAGTACAACCCCCATGACCAGCTGTACCTTCACATCGGCCTGAAGCCTCGCATCCGTGACCACTACCGCGCCACCAAGGTAGCTTTCTGGAAGCACCTGGTGCCCCACCTGTATAACCTTCATGACATGTTCCAATACACCTCCACCACCACCAAGGTCCCTCCCCAGGACACCACCAACTCCAACGGTAAGAGGACTGGCACCACCAAGCGTCCGCCTGTCTCCACGGCCCACAGCAGTAACGGGGATGAGGAGGAAACGGGTCCTCTGATTGTGGCTAACCCGAGAGATTACTCCACTGAGCTGAGTGTCACCATCGCTGTGGGCGCTTCACTGCTGTTCCTCAATGTGCTGGCCTTTGCCGCGCTCTATTACCGTAAGGACAAGCGCAGCCGGCAGGATGGCCACGGCAGCCCCCATCAAGCCAGTCCCCAGCGACAGAGCAACGGCAACGAATTGAGCCACACCACCACCACCATCGACGAGAGCCTGTCCCATCAGATGACCCAGAGCAGCCAGATGAACCAGTGTGACACCCTGCATGACCTCCATGATCTCCACGACCTCCATGACCTTCATGACCTTCACGATCCCCTGCACCTCTCCACCAACATGGACTACACCATGACCCTGCGCCGCTCACCAGACGACATCCCCCTGATGACACCCAACAATATCACCATGATCCCCAACTCCTTGATGGGCCTTCCCAATATGCACCCCTACAGTACCTTCCCAGCCGGGTACAACTCCACAGGCCTGCCCCACTCCCACTCCACCACCCGGGTATAGACCCAGCCTGGGACAGATGACATACAGACCACAGGGGACAGAGATTGTAGAGGTGAGTTGAGGTGTGTGCTGTGCTGTACAGTAGTTTAGGAATGAATACAAAACAGTAGTTGGTATGGGATGCGTGGGTAAGATAAGTTTGAATTTATGTTCATACTGCAAGAGCCATACAAAGCTTTTTCTGCTCAAAGGGTGCAGAATCGCCGCCAATATAATACTACTGCCTCCTCTTCCTCACAGAAGGAGGTCTATAAGCAGTGTCATTTTCTTATAATCATTTTCAAAAGCCTTTGTGAGCTGGTTAAAACGTGGGGGAAAAAAAGCTTTTTATTTCCCATTCTTGTCTTTTGAGGGTAACATTTATTTGTTTCTTTCTTGTACAACCTCAGTATAGTGTTTGTACAGTTGGATTTGTACGGGAAGCTTTTTTCTTACTATGATATCTGTTTTGATTTTCAACAATTCTTTGTGGAACAATTAACATCTGGACTCATCTGTGACTGAAGGACATTTGTAAAAAGCAGAAAATCTGTGTTATGAAGCTATTTTATACATATTCCTCATGTTACTCACAACTTAAAAGGGTATTTTTTACTTCCTGACTAAAGAATGGCTTGTTACTGTAACATTCTCTGCTTAGAGAAATACTGTTACGGTGACTGTGATGAATTGAACCTTCACTACAACATTGATTACAATTTGTAGTAAAAGTATCACATTTATCCAAACAATATTTCTATTTGAATATGCACAACGTGTGTGCGTTCGTGTGTGTGTGTGTGTGACTGTGTGTGTGTGCGTGTGTTTGTGTCTGTTTGCGTGCGCGTATGTTTGTGAGCGTGCGCGTGTCTGTGCACACGCAAAGTGCAATGTACAAGTGTAAATTTTAAGACATTTGTTTGACATTTGTTTGAAGTATTGGCTTTCATCATATTAGTGTTGTACTCCGATCTATGGTCGTCTGTTTAAGTACCTTTGTTATTTTTCAGTTGACTGTGTCTTCTTTTGCTAAACACGTTCTGCGAATGCGACTTCTGCTTTGTTATAAACAGAGAATAGCTTAAGATGGCACCTACTCTAACCAACTGATATGATTCCATAGGCTTGGCTTGTTTGTACAGAATAAATTTAGACCAGCAGTTTTTTTATTGTTATTTGTTTATATGAATATAAAGGTATTCAGTAAGATAATTAAGTATATCACAATTGTATGTATAAACTACCTGAATCAATCAGATTTGAAAGAGTTTTACTTAAAATATTGCAGATTGAGCAAGCTAAGATTCACCCACAGGCTTCATCCCATTTACACAAAGCCAGATTTTGCAGCATAACACGTTTTGAAGCATTACTATGAAAGTGTCTTTTGAATTCAATGTGAACACTTCACAGTATTATCCTGGGAGAATGCACATCGCTCTGAGAATTATTGTCATCTTGCTTTCTTTGATACGATCATAGAACACAATTGACTAATACTACTGTTCAATATCAATGGGCTGATTAAAGATTTTTTGGAACTGAGTTGTCTTCTTGTCAAAATCCATCAACTTTAAAAAATGTATCAGCTTTACTATGAGTCAGCTGGCCAATCTAATTCAATTGTATCACATATCAAGATTATTTTTCAACGGAAAACAAACAGCACAATTTCAGCTTGGATTTTGAGGCATCAGGGCAATGCCCCATATATGACTGGGACCAGTTGAGATTACATAGACACAGCTTTGGCATATTATCATAATCTATGGTACATTTGTAACTGTATGTTGATATTTTGGTCAAGGGCTAAGACTGGGGAAAGTCAAAGAGGATAAGAGGTTACAGGCACACTCCAAAAAGACAGTGTGGTGTTTTCTCCAGCTGCACACTGGGACCATTGTAAGGAGTGGGCTTTGACATCAACTGGGTCAGGGATGAGGGAAGGGAGGGAGGGCAGCAGCTGGATCCAGCCCTCAATGTCCCCTTGTTAGTCTACTTAATCAATGTCAGTCCAGTGGCATTTCCATGGTCTGCCTTTTGTTTTATACTTTTGTCTGCACATTCTTCATATCTCTCTGTGTTTCCTGAAGATGCTTCTCTGAAGAGCCGAACACACCCACCAGCCAGAGCTTGCTCTCATTGACCATGTGGTATCCTTTACATACCTCAGATAGGCAGCACACATACTATGCAGACCTTGAATAGCCTGGCTACTAAGAGAGAATAAACTGTCCATGCAGCAGCCCACACATGATCACACATGATGATCACACCTACAGTAAAAAGGCCTACAGATCTGCTATCTTAATTTCACCCTGTTTCTCACAGCAGGAAAGTAATTATTCAGCAACAGGAAACCTGAATTATTATGTGGATTATAATTAATGGACTTTTTTTGTAGGGGTTGATACATTTTTTGTTAGGGCAAATCAAGTTTGACATTTCAGTGGAAATTACAAACTTTAGAAGCCTTTTAAAACCTCAAATACACTATCATTTGAATTTCTTCAGGCACAGGAAAATTCTCAGCAAAAACAGTGTTCAAATTAAGATAGTAGATCTGTATGCATAGGAATAGGATTGTATTTAGGGAAATTGTTATAAGGTTTCTGCTCTGGATTGGTGAATACAGGATGTCATACTCAGTCTAGGAGAAATGTTGAAAAATATGGCATATCTTTTGAAATGTGAAAGGATATGAAGTGCTCATTGAGTTGTATCTGATTGCTAACATTTAAAATATGTAATAACTTACTCCTAAAATCCAAAGCCAATTTATAGGGAGACATGCCACAGCAATGTTTACGATGAAGTCTGCTGCAAGTGTACTACACAGAAAAGGCTATGTGTTTGTGTGAATTTGTTATGCATGAGAGTGACTGAAAAGCAAGGGTCTACGGGTCTTTGACCCCTGCACTGTCCTTAATGTTGAACCCAGGGCTGCATTAGTGATGGACAGTGGCTGAAAAGGGACTTTGTGTCTTTAAGATCTGCTGGTATCTGGGAGCTGAGGGTCTGTCTATTGTTGGTCAGACAAAAGCGTGAGTCAGATTCATATAGGAGTGGTGGGGAATAACTTCTCAAATCACAGTCACAAAGCCGCCAAGCTAAACCTCAATAACCCCATACCTCTTTCTGAACATGGGTAAGTGGTTATCTAATGAGTTTTTTATATTTTCTATGACTATCTTAATAGTAAAAGTCTGTGGAATATAATTAATCTACTTTTGAAATATATATATATATATTTTAGAAAATATAATTGTTGCTTCACTTGAGAACAATATGAAGGCTTGATTAATATTGTGATAATTGCTGGTTTTATTGCAAGTTGATTGTATGATTGTCTGATAAGATTATAATGTCCACTTGTGGGTACCTCATGGGTTATTCATAACACAACATTGGTAATATTGCAAAATTAGAAACATAGGCAGGATTGCTCAAATATTATTCCAGGTTGCACGTAGGTAATATTGTAGACTAAATAGTCAATTTGGAACATTTGAGATAAGCTAAGCTTATTGAAACTCATTACTCAAAACATTGATTGCAATTCCTTGAAAACAAAACATGAGATTCAAATACATTCAGGATCATCATCTAATCAATGAGATTAAACTTCAAATACATTCAGGATCATCATCTAATCAATGAGATTAAACTTCAAATACATTCAGGATCATCATCTAATCAATGAGATTAAACTTCAAATACATTCAGGATCATCATCTAATCAATGAGATTAAAATTCAAATCGAACCAGCTCTCACACAGCTAATATCTGTAAAATATTTTCTAAAAGGTGGATTGAACTCATTGGGTTCAGAGAGACAGAGGACCAGAGATAGGCTGCTGTCAGGGAGAGGTCATGCAAGGTCGATCACGTCAAAGGCTCTCACACTTCCAGTCTTGTCCAGGGCATAATTAGCAAATTTGCATGGAGTCCTTTGATTCACGCGATAGATCTGACTCTGGAGTCAGTCGACCAACTATTCCTCCTTCACTACTATTTCTTCAAACAAAATAGTTACTCTGCACTACAGTTGATTCAGATTTAGCATGATTTAAGGACTTAGTTTGGTATGATCCTTCAGTGGTATCTGTGCTGTGATTTTATTAATAGGTTATCGTGGCGTTTCAAAGCACAGCTGAAGAGGGGGCGTCTGCAGCTGATGTAATTTCCAGGGACTGAAACAACTTTACAGCTGTTGCTGTTTTTATTTAAATGGCAGTATATTTCATTAATATATTTTGTTCCTTCCTACCAACTAAAATCACAGAAACCATAATATTACAGGAACATTTAGTCAGTGTGCAACAGTTGCTCAGTCATTTATTATGTATGATCATGACAGTGTTTGCCATTCCCGAATGGGGTTTGTTGATCATACAACTTTGATGAGCCACTTGGTTGTTGTTGTGAAGATATTTCAGTTTGTGCTTCCTCCCACCCTTGAACACTTGAACCGCAGTCCCCACCCCCTGCTGACATTGACACTTATTCGCTGCCATAGTACCAGTCCCAGCCAGCTGTAGCTGTGGGCTGGACTGGGTGAGTAGCACTGACGTTGCCATCGGTACTGTGAGAATCCTGGTGGTGGAGATACTCCCCTGACCTTCGCCCCACCTGCCCAGGCACCAAATGGCTTGTTTATTAGATTGTTGGTTTGTGTGTGTGTGTGTGTGTGTGTGTGTGTGTGTGTGTGTGTGTGTGTGTGTGTGTGTGTGTGTGTGTGTGTGTGTGTGTGTGTGTGTGTGTGTGTGTGTGTGTGTGTGTGTGTGTGTGTGTGTGTGTGTGTGTGTGTGTGTGCGTGTGTGTGCGTGCTTGTTTTGTGTGTGTGAGGTGGTGCTAGTGTGGTCTTTGTTTGTTTGACATCGCTGGCCTTTGTTCTCCTCCACTCCTAGCTAAGACAAAGGGCACTGTGTATCCCGCCACAAAGACAGGCTCTCTCTCTAAGCCCCTGGAGCCCATCCCTCAGTGCCCTCTTCTCTCTCTCCTCTCTTGGTGACGCCTGTGGTGGCGGGTGGTGGTGAAAGAGGGTTGGACTCTGGAGAGAAGAGGGGCTGAACTGTAAGCTGTTGGCAGGAGCTGAGGAGCTTTTACACACGGATGAAACCAGTGCAGAGAGCTGTTCTTTAGTTGCAATATCCTGCAGAAGAGCCTTTAGCATCACTGGTTCATAAACTCTTTGCTTGTTGTTGAGGAGCACAAGATCGAAAGCAGCAAATGTTTCCGGTCAGACAGCCTTGGCTTTGCAAAGCCCTAGGTGCATCTCTCTCTCTGATTCCTATACCAATACAGCCATTAACAGTCTGGATATTTCCTATCTGCTTCCCCAGCACAGCTTACATTGGAGGAAGTGTATGAGAGTGCTGTGAAGTCATTGGTGGCTGGTTTTGTATGGGCGCTTTAACGTTACTTGGTTGGATACGCTGCTCTGCTGCACTTGGTTTCGCTGTTGTGTTTCGCTAAAATGTTTCTGTTGCTTTCATGCCTGTTGATGGAAGTTGTTGGTGGATGTTGATGGATTTTCAGCAGAAACAGTGGGGTCTTTCTATTCAACAGCTCCCCAAGTAGGGTGACTGACAGGTGTCTGGACTGTGGCGTAGATGTGCTGTGTGTTGGTGTGTGCGGTGTGTGCCGCCTGTGTGTTGATGTATTATGCCCCCTCACCAGGTTGTTATGATTGCTGTATCCGCTGCCTGGGGGCAGTGCCCTACCCGTCCCTGGTGGCCACTCTGCTCTGCTTCACCGGCATGGCACTGTTCTGTGGCTGTGGGCACGAGGCACTGGCCAACACAGAGGTTCTCGCCGAGACTTACTTCGCTCGTAACATACAAGACTATGTTGTCCTGGCCTCGTTGTGAGTTGAGTGGTCCTTTTAATTGATGAGTAGAATTTTCTTCCTAGTAAGTGTTTGTATTTGTAGATAGGTTGTGGAAATCAAGCAACATAAATGTAAAGACTCTTACAGTAGTAGTAGTAGTAGTAGTAGTAGTAGTAGTAGAAGTTAGTAGTAGTACCCCTTCCTTTAGGTAGGTTGAGAGCAGCCACCTCTCAACAGCAAATGTTTATATATGACCTCTCCTTATTATGACCTGTCCTTGTCTCCCAGTATCAAGTACTTCCAGTACGTGATCTATGGCCTGGCCTCTTTCTTCTTCCTTTACTGCATCCTGCTGCTGGCTGAGGGATTCTACACCACCAGTGCCGTCAAGCAGACCTTCGGAGAGTTCCGGAGCACCAGATGTGGCCGCTGCCTTAGTCTGACGGTGAGTAGGGGAGTGGGAGAGAGAGAGGTGAGGGGGCAGGGGGGAGGAGGGAATGACGTCACCTCGCTCTTAGGTTGCTAAAATAATATTGACACTATAGCCTACTGTACTCTAGCTTGTAACCCACCCACTGCAATAGAGGTTGAAAAACAATCCATAAACAATTCATAGAGTAGTTAATTAATCATCAGTTAATTATCCATGAATCCCTCATATATTATGCTCTGGGGATATTAGGCTCATGTTAGAGTATTTACCCTCTGTGGTGGGGTATTACTGCAGTAATAAGGCCTCATGGGACATGTTGTGTCATATCCTGATTCCCTGGAATTTGACCAATAACTTCCTGTGACCTCCTACTCTGCTTCCTGCTACACAGTTCATCATTGTGACATACGTCCTGGCAGTGATCTGGCTGGCGGTGTTTGCCTTTACAGCCATACCCGTCTTCTTCTTCTTCAACATGGCACAGACCTGCCACACCATCAACATCCTGGCTGAGACGACACCCAGCATCAACCAGCATGGCTGGATCTGCATGGATGCCCGGCAGTATGGTACGTTTAGCTTATGATGGGCCCAGCCGGGCCACCTTATGTTATTTTCTTTTTAATACATTTTTTACATTTGAAATGTACTGTACTTCATTTCACATTAATGAGACAAGCTTCGCTTTAGGACTGCTGCCCTGGAATGCAATGCCAGGGAAGGCTTGTGGAATGACCTTGGCATCCATTTGCAAAACAAAAGAGGTGAGTTGGTGGTAGTTCTGTCTGTCAATAAAACTACTTTGAAAGAATGAATGTTCCTGGATTATGTAACCTTTAAACCACAAAACACATAGCTAAATGATCATTCTGCATAGCAATTCAATGTACAGTACATGCACTCTATGAGGCCCCTTTTTATAATGTGTACTAAAATGCATTTAATCATATTTGCATGTTTTGTCTCTGCAGTTCTTCATCACCTATGACCTATATATCGCTGCCTTTGCTGGTGCAGGGATCGCTCTCTTGGCTCTGGTGAGTAAGAACGTCCACCCAGAGACTGATGAGTCTATGGGGCCTGTCAACCTCTTGGTTTAAGTTCAGGGTATGATTTGATGGTAACAGTTTATAATAGCTATCCTTTATAAACCATTTATAAATGAGTAAATAAATAAACTATTCGCAGATTATTAATAGTTAAATATCAGTACATTACTAGTAACTATATTAGTTAAAAATTACAAAAATGATGTTTAACTAATGCAGTTACTAATAATGTACTAATAATTTACAAAGATTTATACATCATTTGGTAATATTTAGTTCATTTATAAATGGCTTATAAAGGATAGTTATTATAAAGTATTACCGACTTGAATTTTGCAGCTCCATTTGGCTTAGTTTAAGGCATACCACCAAAGAGGTATGGGGTTCATTTAAGCCTCTTTGGCAGAGAAGAATAATAACAGAGAAATAGAAAAATGTATCATACTGTCCATCAGCACAGTAGCTAAGTCTTTATTGATTTTCAACAATGATTAAGATGACAAGACCAGCCAGGTCATAAGAGAAAAGCTCACCAATAGAGATCAGACTTAGTGTTATATAGGTGTAACTGTAGGGGCATATGGAAGTGATGTGCACGAAGAGAGATCAGCTTGTGAGGCTACTGAATAATTGTGTCATCTAAATGAAGCTGCACTTTTGCAAAAACATATTTAGGAATTGTTTCATTTTTTAAAATAGTTTCTCTTTTGTCCCACTCTTCATCTTTGTCTCTAGTTTATGTATGTGGTAGCCACCACATATAACTATGCAGTCCTGCGGTTCCTGGGCAGGAAAGGGCTGCGCTGTTAAAAACTGTGCCCTTTCACGTCTCCATCACCCCATAGACTGGGCCTGAGGGGCGCAGTTACACATCACACCACTGAACTCCATCCATCCCCTGTGAGACACACCTGCAACCTGGATCCCCTACCTACTGCTGGCTGCTTCCCTGGAGGGCTCCAATTACTGACACATGGTTCATCTGACCATCTGGTTTATCACCTCAGCCTAGCCTCAGAGCCATACTTTATGTATTTCTGAGCACCTCCAAGACGTATGATACCTACTAATGGTCTAGTTACTTTAGACAGAAACTAAAGTAGGGAGGTTGGTCAAAGAAGAGGGGTGGGCTCAATCCATGACTGTATGATATTGTACGACTGCTATTCCATTCATAACATAACCTAATGTAACGTAATATATCATGCTAAATGGAGTGTCAAAGATTTACGTTGAGAATAATACAGATTGCCCTGAGACCACGTTGGGTCGTTATAACTTTAAGCCCCTCCCCCTGCTCACTAGTCTTATACCCGTGGTTCTCAGTCCAGGAGGATGACTCTCTGATGTCTGTTGCTAATTTTCACATTGGATGTAGTGTCTCTGATTTTGGTTCACACATTTAAAAAAAAAAGCTTTTAAAAAGTGTCACTGACGCTATTGTCAGATTGTGGACTCTATTTAGCTCTCTAAATCTGAGTGACTTGGAGAGATGGCTGCTCTCCATGCTAATCAGAACTAAGAAACCGACCCGTCGCCTTGCTTACTGATATGTATATAGATTGTGAACATGATCTAGCTCCTGTTGCTTTAGATTGTGTTAGTAAATGAGCTGTCCATTACTGTAACTAGAGAAAACAGCAGAATGTGCCAAAGTTCTCTACAACACTCAAGTGAAATGTGGGAGTGTAATGTGGGAGTCGCTCTTTTCTAAGTGTGTCAAAGCACTTACGGCAGCTTTTTTGCATTCACTCTTGATGTAGTACCTATTGTTTGTCCTTTTGACTGATTACTGTGTGTGGGGTGCAAGGAAACCCAATTCTATGGATGTGCTAAAGGTATAAGCTAAATAAGATACTCCGTTTTCATTCTCCATATGTATTAATGCTCTCCGCTTTTAAACTGTAGTGTTTGATTTTCAGGGGATTTCTGGCTGGTGAGTGGCCTGCTATCCTATTTACTGAATTGGGTGTGTATATAATGCTGTGTTGAATTGATTAGCCATTAAAATGTATCAAAGCCTTTGAACCCAAGGTATTAAAATATTGTGCTTCATTTCATTTCATTGTCATGCAAATGTCAAATGGTAAAACAAAACTTCCAGTGAGGTTGTCCACATGGGTAATATAATGCACAACAACAAGCAAGACAAATGTTATTAGATGTTAATTATTGACAAATTATGGACACGGTCATAAATCATTTATATATTTTTTCTCATTAAAGATATACATGCCCTCCACATGGTGAAAACACAATAAATGGGCAAAAAATAGTGATTTGTTTACAGAAAAAAAGTCTTACATTCACAAAATAATGGCATTCAGTGTCAGGGAAGGAAAATTGATGATAACTCTGGAATTATAACATCTTACAACAAAAAACTGGAACAGTGTTAGCAAGTAATCTGTCAAAATGGTTGTGTTGGTGACAGGGATGTTCCAGGGATGACACTGTTGTGCCCTCTGTGTCAAGGTGATGAGAAGCCCTGGGGCCTACATGGTTTTAATAAAGCAGCCATCACAGTGGATCACTCTCCCATGCACGAACATGGAGGTCGTCATGTCCCCCAAGGCCTTACTGCACAATCCGCACTGAAAAAAGGAAATATTCCCCTCAGTATGGAGAGAGAGAAAGAGGACTAACATATCACCAAAAAACAAGTGTCATAATGTTCAGTTCACTGACAGATTTTTTTGAACAATGAGGTGTCTGGACAAGGGTTGGGGTGCTGTACCTTAAAACAGTCTGGGTGGCTGTAGATTTGTGGGTAATTGATTGTGATCTTGACATTTCCATCAATTGACTTGTCACAGTATGAACAAATGGCTTTGCCATCCCTGCAGGGGAGAGGGGAAGTTCATCAATATTGAGTACGGTCAAAACATCTCTTTCTTAAGTATAGAAAATACACTGTAACCTTTATAATGGCTAAAACAGAGTCGATTTTTAATAATTGGCAAAAAATACGTTTACTTTTACAGTGGTGGAAAAAGTTCCCAACTGTCATACTTGAGTAAAAGCAAAAATACCTTAATAGAAAATGACTCACGTAAAAGTCACCCAGTAAAGTTCTACTTGAGTAAAGGTATAAAACGTTTCAAAATCCTTATATTAAGCAGCCAGATGGCACCATTGTCTTGTTTTTTTTATTTACAGAAAGCCACAAGCACACTCCATTACTCAGATTTTTTAAAACAATTTAAGCATTTGTGTTTAGTGAGTCTGCCATATCAGAGGCAGTAGGGATGATCAGGGATGTTCGGTTGATAAGTGCTTGAATTGGACTATTATCCTGTCCTGCTAAGCATTGAAAATGTAACGAGTACTTTTCGGTGTCAGGGAAAATGTATGGAGTAAAAAGTAAAATATTTTCTTAACGAATGTAGTGAGGTAAAAGTAAAAGTAGTCAAAAATATAAAAAGTTAAGTACAGATACCCCAAAAAACACTTAAGTGGTACTTTAAAGTATTTTTACTTAAGTACTTTACACCACTGTACTTTTATGAGGAGAAATGTGCATCCTGCAATGTGTAGTATTATGCTGGTGTAATTATTGGTGTAATATAAAAAAAACTGTCTTCCCCTTACTCATAGTAAAGGTGTGTTCCTTTTAGGCCTACTATAGTCTGAACATGGACAGAATGACAACACTTACTTGGTGTGACGAAAGTCATTGACTATCTGATGCTGTGGTTCAGCATCCTCCTGTTGCTGAATGCTGAAACAGTACAGAAACAAAGACACTGAAATTGCACTGCCCAAATGTAGAAAATGTACATACCATGCGGGTGTCTTACAGCATTACTACTGCATGTATTGAATGTATGTATGCATGTGTCGAATAAATTAAAGGGTAAATGTACATTTGAAATGTGTGCTTGTTTACTGTACTGATTAACTTATCTGCTCAAATTACTTTAAAATAATTGTATTGTCTCTAGAAGGAAAAGATTAGGACAACTTAATATGAGGGCATACTCACAGTGATGGAACCTGACCCCCACAAGGGGATGGTGTAGGTTCTGATGCAGGTGCTATTATATCATCTGCCACGACTTCAGCAGCAGGTAGCTCCACGTCTAATGCCTCCTCAAGTTCAATAGCAGCTGATAATTCCTGAACAACTTCAACAGCTGCTTCAGCCACAGCTTCAGCTTCAATGATGGGTTCAGATGTTGACTCCTCAACTACAGGTTTAACTGCAGCCACAGGCTCAACTACAGGTTTAACTGCAGCCACAGGCTCAACTACAGGTTTAACTGCAGCCACGGGCTCAACTACAGGTTTAGCTGCAGCCACAGGCTCAACTACAGGTTTAACTGCCGCCACGGGCTCAACTACAGGTTTAACTGCCGCCACGGGCTCAACTACAGGTTTAACTGCCGCCACGGGCTCAACTACAGGTTTAACTGCCGCCACGGGCTCAACTACAGGTTTAACTGCAGCCACAGGCTCAACTGCAGGTTTAACTGCAGCCACAGGCTCAACTGCAGGTTTAACTGCAGCCACAGGCTCAACTACAGGTTTAACTGCAGCCACGGGCTCAACTACAGGTTTAACTGCAGCCACGGGCTCAACTACAGGTTTAACTGCAGCCACGGGCTCAACTACAGGTTTAACTGCAGCCACGGGCTCAACTACAGGTTTAGCTGCAGCCACAGGCTCAACTACAGGTTTAGCTGCAGCCACAGGCTCAACTACAGGTTTAACTGCAGCCACAGGCTCAACTACAGGTTTAGCTGCAGCCACAGGCTCAACTACAGGTTTAGCTGCAGCCACGGGCTCAACTACAGGTTTAGCTGCAGCCACGGGCTCAACTACAGGTTTAACTGCAGCCACGGGCTCAACTACAGGTTTAACTGCAGCCACGGGCTCAACTACAGGTTTAACTGCAGCCACGGGCTCAACTACAGGTTTAACTGCAGCCACGGGCTCAACTACAGGTTTAACTGCAGCCACGGGCTCAACTACATGTTTAACTGCAGCCACAGGCTCAACTACAGGTTTAACTGCAGCCACAGACTCAACTACAGGTTTAGCTGCAGCCACAGGCTCAACTACAGGTTTAGCTGCAGCCACAGGCTCAACTACAGGTTTAGCTGCAGCTACAGGCTCAACTACAGGTTTAACTGCAGCCACGGGCTCAACTACAGGTTTAACTGTAGCCACGGGCTCAACTACAGGTTTAACTGCAGCCACAGGCTCAACTACAGGTTTAACTGCAGCCACAGGCTCAACTACAGGTTTAACTGCAGCCACAGGCTCAACTACAGGTTTAACTGCAGCCACAGGCTCAACTACAGGTTTAACTGCAGCCGCAGGCTCAACTACAGGTTTAACTGCAGCCACAGGCTCAACTACAGGTTTAACTGCAGCCACAGGCTCAACTACAGGTTTAACTGCAGCCACAGGCTCAACTACAGATTTAACTGTAGCCACAGGCTCAACTACAAGTTCAATTGCCTCCACAGCCACTGGCCTAACTGCAGGTTCTACAGAAACACTGCCAACAGGTTTCACTACAGGTTCTAAGAATGATTCTACAGCAGCCTCTTCTGATTGAATTTCACTTGCTGGTTCCACTGTGGGTCCCACGGTGGGTTCTGCAGTGAGTTTTGCGATGAGTTCTCCATCAGCTTCTTCCACAGATGCAGGTTCCTCAGTCGTTGTCTCAGAGGGCTCTGCTGCCTCTGGTTGGTCAGCAGGTGCATCTACAGATTCCTCCACTGCAGGTTGTTCCACAGGTTTCCCAAGAGATTTGTCTTTTGATTCTGCTGTTGGTGGGTTCGACTCCTCCACAGCTTCTGACAACTCTTCAGGCCTACTGTAAATCAGTCACACAGAATTAGCACTTAAATACGCTTTATGGCAGTAACTGATTCAAGCACCCATTATACTACTTCTGTCAGGGTGAACAACAGCACCTGCTATCTATATTTCTCCTCAATTATATTCTAAATGTGCACAAAATCTATTCTTGCATAAAACAAAGGTAACATTCATTTTAATGGAGCTAGGGATGTGCTTGGCTACTTCATAGTGAATACATTAACCCCTTTCCCCCCTGGGAAATGGCCTATATGGATAGTGCTAGATTGAAAAAAATACAGGAAAAATATGGAAATTATATACATAACCATGGTAGCAATTCAAAGGGAGATTATGGCAAGATTATTAGGCTAAAGGTGAGGACACAACAGTTAACCTGACACAAGACTGAATCCAAACATTACACTGTTGATTTTATGTGCATTTTACATTTACTGTATTTTTAGCCGCATTTGATTATAACGAAATCTGAAAATACTCTGAATACATTCAGTAACACAAGAATATTATTGGGAAATTTAGGGTAGGTGCAACATAAGACAAAACAGTTACAAGAGTTTGAGTGAGAGGTCTAATTGGTGGCCACACCTCTCCATAGTGTGCACAGTTCATGTCATTTCAATGCACTTTCATGACTCAAAGAAGAGTCTTCAACTAAACTCAGCAAAAAAAGAAACATCCTCTCACTGTCAACTGTGTTTATTTTCAGCAAACTTAACATGTGTAAATATTTTTATGAACATAACATTCAGCAACTGAGACAAAAACTGAACAAGTTCCACAGACATGTGACTAACAGAAATGGAATAATGTTTCCCTAAACAAAGGGGGGCTCAAAATCAAAAGTAACAGTCAGTATCTGGTGTGGCCAACAGCTGAATTAAGTACTGCAGTGCATCTCCTCCTCATGGACTGCACCAGATTTGCCCGTTCTTGCTGTGAGATTTTACCCCACTCTTCCACCAAGGCGCCTGCAAGTTCCCGGACATTTCTGTGTGTGTGTAGGGGGGGGGGGGGGGGGGGGGGGGCCCTAGCCCTCACCCTCCGATTCAACAGGTCCCAGACGTGCTCAATGGGATTGAGATCCAGGCTCTTCGCTGGCCTTTGCAGAACACTGACATTCCTGTCTGGCTGGTGGCATTGTCATGCTAGAGGGTAATGTCAGGATGAGCCCGCAGGAAGGGTACCACATGAGGGAGGAGGATGTCTTCCCTGTAATGCACAGCGTTGAGACTGCATGCAATGACAACAAGCTCAGTCCAATGATGCTGTGACACACCGCCCCAGACCATGACGGACCCTCCACCTCCAAATCGATCCCGCTCCAGAGTACAGGCCTCGGTGTAACGCTCATTCCTTCAAAGATAAACGCGAATCCAACCATCACCCCTGGTGAGACAAAACCGCGACTCGTCAGTGAAGAGCACTTTTTGCCAGTACTGTCTGGTCCAGCGACGGTGGGTTTGTGCCCATAGGTGACGTTGTTGGCGGTGATGTCTGGTGAGGACCTGCCTTTACAACAGGCCTACAAGCCCTCAGTCCAGCATCTCTCAGCCTATTGCGGACAGTCTGAGCACTGATGGAGGGATTGTGCGTTCCTGGTGTAACTCGGGCAGTTGTTGTTGCCATCCTGTACCTGTCCCGCAGGTGTGATGTTCGGATGTACCGATCCTGTGCAGGTGTTGTTACAAGTGGTCTGCAACTGCGAGGACGATCAGCTGTCCGTCCTGTCTCCTGGGCATAATTTTAAAGCACGTTATATTAACCAACATGACTAGCTAAATGATAAAATACAATCTTACAGTGCTAGGCTTTCACTAGGAAATTCAGAGAAGCAGATCATAATTTTGGTGCGCATAGAATGGAGTCATGACTCGTGTGCATTTAGATGTGTGGTCCGCTTAACATTTTCTTCACAATACAATAAACATAGGCTCAATCTGTTAAGGACAAACCAGGGTATAATGCCATGTCACCTTGTAACTATACGTCAAAACATAGTGATCATATATCATATGGAAATGTGAAGTGCACATTTGGACTCACGGGTGTTTGGCTTGCTTGTATGATATCAAAGCAGTATTTATTATCTCAACGTCTCATCTTTCAAAATACATTGAGTCCTCGTAAATTAAAGAATTTTCCCCACTCAGACAAAACATTTGCAAAAGTTGCCCAATTAGCGGGAGGGATGAGAGACCCTGGGCTCCGATGTCAAGAATAGTATGTTACTGTACAGCCACTGCTTTCCAATTTAGGAACTTATCAGTGTCCAAATCTACCATTTTCGACCTCTATACAGGTACGAGTGTAAAGTGCTAGAGATAAGTTGATGTTATGTCCCAGGGTGATGGAAGGATACTCAGTCGGAGTGGATGCAATTTCAGAGAGAGAGCGAGAGAGAGTATATTTTCTATCAGGAAAACATTACCTTATAGGGAAATGTGACTGGCTGATTTTGAATGGTGGGGAGCTCGTTGGGGAATCCAGAGATCTAAAAGGTAAGAGAAAAGACATAACTTGCATGTCGGAACTAAACTACCGGTCAAAAGTTTTAGAACACCTACTCATGCAAGGGTTTTTCTTTATTTTTTACTATTTTCTACATTGTAGAATAATATTGAAGACATCAAAAAAAGTGTTAAACAAATCAAAATATATTTTATATTTGATTCTTCAAATAGCCACCCGTTGCCTTGACAGCCTTAAACACTCTTCGCATTCTCTCAACCAGCTTCACGAGGTAGTCACCTGGAATGCATTTATTTCAATTAACAGGTGTGCCTTCTTAAAAGGTCATTTGTGCAATTTCTTTCCTTCTTAATGCGTTTGAGCCAATCAGTTGTGTTGTGACAAGGTAGGGGGGTATACAGAAGATAGCCCTATTTGGTAAAAGACCAAGTCTATATTATGGCAAGAACAGCTCAAACAAGCAAAGATAAACGACAATCCATCATTACTTTAAGACATGAAGGTCAGTCAATACGCAAAATTTCAAGAACTTTTAAAGTTTCTTCAAGTGCAGTCGCAAAACCCATCAAGCGCTATGATGCAACTGGCTATCATGAGGGCTGCCACAGGAATAGAAGACCAAGAGTTACCTCTGCTGCAGAGAATAAGTTCATTAGAGTTACCAGCCTCAGTCATTGCAGCCCAAATAAATGCTTCACATCTCAACATCAACTCTTCAGAGGAGACTGTGTGAATCAGGCCTTCATGGTCGAATTGCTGCAAAGAAACCACTACTAAAGGACACCAATAAGAAGAACAGACTTGCTTAGATCAAGAAACACGAGCAATGGACATTAGACCGGTATAATTTTGTCCTTTGGTCTGGAGTCCAAATTTGAGAGTTTTGGTTCTAACCACTGTGTCTTTGTGAGATGCGGTGTGGGTGAATGGATGATCTCTGCATGTGTATTTCCCACCGGAAAGCATGGAGGAGGTGTTATGGTGTGGCGGTGCTTTGCTAGTGACACTGTCTGTGATTTATTAACCTCTCTTGGGTAGGGGGCAGTATTTTCACGTCCGGATGAAAAGCGTGCCCAAAGTAAACTCCCTGTTAATCAGGCCCAGAAGCTAGGATATGCATATAATTGGTAGATTTGGATAGAAAACACTCTAATGTTTCTAAAACTTAAAATGATGTCTGTGAGTATAACAGAACTGATATGGCAGGCAAAACCCAAAGGACAAATCATCCCCCCCCCCAAAAAAAAAATCGCCCTACCAATGTTTTCAATGGCTGTCACTTTTATTATAAGGCGAAATCCTCCCAGATTGCAGTTCCTAGGGCTTCCACTAGATGTCAACAGTCTAAAGAAAGAGTTTCATGCTGGTTTTTGGAAAAATTAGCCTGAATTTTCTAGGTGGCTCCCATTTCGGCTGTACAGTTTCCAAGCGCATGGAAGAGAGAGCGTTCTTTGGTATTTTTCTCCGGTAAAGACAATAACGATTCTCCGTCTTAAATTGTATAGTTTTGTTACGTATTAGGGTACCTAATGTTTGATTATAAATGTTGTTTGACTTGTTTGGAAAAGTTTATTAGTAGCGTTTGGGATTCATTTTGTATGCATTTTGATGGAGGGAAACTGGGTGGATTATTGACTGAAGCACGCCAGCTAAACTGAGTTTTTATGGATATAAAGAAGGACATTATCAAACAAAATGACAATTTGTGATGTATCTGGGACCTTTTGCAGTGCCAACAGAAGAAGATCAAAGGTAAGTTATTTATTATATCGCTATTTCTGACTTTCGTGGCGCACCTGCCTGGTTGAAATATGTTTTTCATGCTTTTGTATGCGGGGCACTGTTCTCAGATAATCGCAAGGTGTGCTGTCGCCATAAAGCCTTTTTGAAATCTGACACAGAGGCTGGATTAACAAGAAGTTAAGCTTGATATTGATGTATTACACTTGTGATTTTATGAAAGTTAAATATTTATAATTCTGTAGTTTGAATTTAGCGCACTGCAATTTCACCGGATGTGGCCAGGTGGGATGCTACCGTCCCACCTGCCCATAAGAAGTTATAAGAATTCAAGGCACACTTAACCAGCATTGCTACCACAGCATTCTGCAGCGATCCTCCATCCCATCTGGTTTGATTTGTTGAACACTTTTTGGGTTACTACATGATTCCACAATGATACTGGGAAGAGATAAACAATAAGCTATTCATATTTTACAAGTAAAAAGACTCAGCTACTGAGTTTTATGGGTAGATCTAAAATATATATATATTGTTTAAATATACATACAAATAAAAATTAAACACTACACTAAAACACAAACACCCACTCAAATTTCTTAGCTGCTGAGAGGACATAGGACTTTGCCAGGGGTCTGACCCTGATAGATGTCAATGACCTACAGAAGAGAAGAAAGAGGTAATTAAGTTATGACATGTTATTACACTTTAATAACTGTCCAATACTGATTCATCGCATGCACAGTCAAAGGTAATTGCCCTCTTACCATTTGGTGATTTCCTCAGGGGTCAGTGGGTCAACATCTGGTGTCACTGTAGGACTGTAGGGGTTGCATGGAGCAAGAGAGGTAACAGGGCTGGATTCAGCTGAAAAGAGACCAGTGGGTTTCTCCGGAAGTTCTGGCTTACTTGAGAGAAGAAAATAGTGGGGTTGTGGAATGTTAGTTCCAAATAGACTAGCGCCATAAATATAAAATCTGACTCAATTGTTAATTGCAATTAACGCTTTAGATAAATCATTAATGTCTTAGACAAAGATAAATGTGCCTCCATTGTCTCCTAAAACATCAAGTGGGTGGATTTTGGTTTGGAATGGGTTACCGTGGTTTTCCCTCTTCTTCATCTGGGTCTGTCACTCTACGGATCCAGCTGTCGTCTCCCTTGAGGGAAGTACGCACCTTCATGGTTCTAACCACCTGTGCTCTGTTAACTTCTACAACACACACACACACACACACACACACACACACATTACACATACACTTTATATTATTCTGTGTTTTGATATACCACAATTGCTCATGATGGAGCAGTGATGTTTTATATAGTGTTTAGTTACAGAGTTATATAGGTCAACACACCCTTGGTGGCCATGGTCCAGTCCAAGTCTCTGCTTCCTATTGAAACAAAGAACACGGTTGTTGGGTAATTTGATATGAAATTTGATTTAATTGTGTGGGGATCATAGTATGTACAGAACAGAAGTCTGTATGTACTAAATATATATTGCATTAGAAAAAGGTATAACCAAAGGCACTTCAGCCCAGCTTAAACAAAAAAGGGGAATTTAGTTGCTAGACTGAAGGACTTGAAAATCCAAAAAATATTCCTTCCCCCAGGATACTTCAACTGGTGACTATCCGGGAAAACAAAGAAAAAGGAGCACACTGGTACTGCGTAAATCTAATAGATTTATTGACTGGACAAACAAACAATATGCTTGAGTTTCGGCCTTAATCACCTTCATCAGAGCCTTGAGAAGGAAAATAGTGGGAGGCACCTACAGTTGAAGTCGGAAGTTTACATACACCTTAGCCAAATACATTTAAACTCAGTTTTTCACAATTCCTGACATTTAATCCTAGTAAAAATGCTCTCTTAGGTCAGTTACAACCACCACTTTATTTTAAGAATCTGAAATGTCAGAATAATCGTAGAATTAATTATTTATTTCAGCTTTTATTTCTTTCATCACATTCCCAGTGGGTCAGAAGTTTACATACACTCAATTAGTATTTGGTAGCATTGCTTTTAAATTGTTTAACTTGGGTCAAACGTTTCAGGTTGCCTTCCACAAGCTTCCCACAAAAAGTTGGGTGAATTTTGGCCCATTCCTCCTGACAGAGCTGGTGTAACTGAGTCAGGTTTGTAGGCCTCCTTGCTCACACACACTTTTTCAGTTCTGCCCACAATTTTTCTATGGATTGTGGTTGTGGTCAGGGCTTTGTGATAGCCACTCCAATACCTTGACATTGTTGTCCTTAAGCTATTTTGTCACAACTTTGGAAGTATGCTTGGGGTGATTGTCCATTTGGAAGACCCATTTGCGACCAAGCTTTAACTTCCTGACTGATGTCTTGAGATGTTGCTTCAATATGTTCACATAATTGTCCCTCCTCATGATGCCATCTATTTTGTGAAGTGTACCAGTCTCTCCTGCAGCAAAGCACCCCCACAACATGATGCTGCCACCCCCGTGCTTCACAGTTGGGATGGGTGTTCTTCGGCTTGCAAGCCTCCCCTTTTTCCTCCTAACATAACGATGGTCATTATGGCCAAACAGTTCTATTTTTGTTTCATCAGACCAGAGGACATTTCTCCAAAAAGTACGATCTTTGTCCCCATGTGCAGTTGCAAACCGTAGTCTGGCTTTTTTTATGGTGGATTTGGAGCAGTGGCTTCTGCCTTGCTGAGCGGCCTTTCAGGTTATGTCGATATAGGACTTGTTTTATTGTGGATATAGATTTATTTTGGTACTGTCCATATAAGATAACCAATGTAAAACATACAAGATCTGTAAAATGTATATAGGTTCAGAAATGTTGTGAAATAGCACAGTTACAAATAGAACAAACTGGATGGACATCAGAAATAGAGGAAGGACTAAAAACAAACAGAATATAACTATTTTAAAATAGATTGTGTCTGTAAAATGTGTATAAATACAGGGGATTGGAAATTATGCATACAATTACATTGATGGAAGCAACAATCTGAA
The DNA here is from genome assembly GCF_002021735.2 of Oncorhynchus kisutch. Classification (NCBI taxonomy): domain Eukaryota; kingdom Metazoa; phylum Chordata; class Actinopteri; order Salmoniformes; family Salmonidae; genus Oncorhynchus; species Oncorhynchus kisutch. Next base: position 29,770,168 of record NC_034179.2, read on the forward strand.
ATATTAAAGATGATCCACCCCTTAAAAAAAAGTAACAAGAACATTTCCCAGGACATAGACATATCTGATATGGGCAGAAAGCTTAAATTCGTGATAATCTAACCGCACGGTCAAATTTACAGTAGCTATAGTGAAATAATACCATGCTATTGTTTGAGGAGTGCACAGTTAACTTGAAAATGTATTAATAAACCAATTAGGCACATTTGGCCAGTTTTGAACAGTTCATTGAATCAGTCTAAAACTTTGCACATACACTGCTGCCATCTAGTGGCCAAAATCTAAATTGTGCCTAACCTGGAATAGTACATTATGGCCTTTCTCTGGCATTTCAAAGATGGAACAAAAAAAACATGTTTTTTTTCTTTGCATTATTTTTTACCAGAACTAATGCGTTATATTCTCCTACATTCATTTCAAATTTCCACAAACTTCAAAGCGTTTCCTTTCAAATGGTATCAATAATATACATATCCTTGCTTCAGGTTCTTAGCTACAGGCAGTTAGATTTGGGTATGACATTTTAGGCAAAAATTGAAAAAAAGGGTCCGATCCTTACGTGTCACGTATCAGTTTGCAATTTAAAAAATAATAGAGTTAATAAAGCCGCATACACACTTGGTCTCTTTGTTGCTTTCTTGACCAAGGCAGCTCCAGCCTAGCTCAGTGCTTTCTGTGGTGGTGGGGCAGCCAGCGTAAAATACGGAGAGTAAGAGTTGGTAATGTTCTCTAGTTGTGCCGTGACTAGCTCAGTGTTCTGTCCCACTACGACACCACCAAATCTAAGGGTAGAGCTAAAAAATTCAAGCCCCTTGGGTGCTGCCATAGAGTTAC